>NW_024429193.1:2862500-3462500 GCF_017639785.1 Mesocricetus auratus | reverse complement strand
CGCGTAGAAGTCAGGAGACAATTGTCACCTGCTCTTCTTTCCACGTTGGGATCTGGGAAACAAATGAGGCTGTCAGGCTTGTTAGACAGTATGCACTTTTGCACACTGAACCTTCTCACTGGCCCTTCTCTTCGTCACCTGTGTGTGTGTGTCGCGCGCGCACGCGCGCTCGCTGTATGTATCTATGTGTATACAGCATGTATGTGATGCATGTGCATGCATACGTAACTGTGCATGCTATCAAATTCTCATGGAGACCTGGGGAGATCGTCAGGTGACTTGCTGGATCATTGTGCACTTCATTTCTCTAAGTCTTTGACTGAATCTGGAGTTAGACTAGAAGCAAGTAAATCACAGTGACACTCTAGTCTCTGCTCTCCACTGAACTGGTACACGCATCTCTTCTTGGTGTTTTCTTTTCATTGTATTTTTGTTTTTTGTTTGTTTTGTTTTGTTTTGTTTTGTGAGGCAGGGTTTCTCTGTGTAGCCTTGACTATCGTGGAACTCGCTCAGCAGACCAGACAGGCCTCAAAAATCACATGATCCACATGATCCGCCTGCCTCTGCCTCCCATGTGCTGGGATCAAAGGCGTGTGCCACCATCACCACCACCACCACCAGGGCTCTTCTTGGTGTTTCAATCATGAGCTTATATCCATCTCTTTTGCTGACTTCTAAAATTGAAATTCTTCTGCTGTGATCACCTTACTGAGTGAACTACTCCCCATTCCCAGGATCTCTACTTTAAAGGGTCCTAATGACTCAGTTGTGACATGTGTACTTCACAGCATAATCTTACTTGATCAACATTAATTCCAACTGAGACCTGAATTTCCCTATTCTCTATTTAAGAAGTTTTTGGAGGATTCGGATACATACATTTTTGGAGGATCCTGATCTTCCTTTCTCTGAAATGGAGATTAAGATACAGTGAAACAGTTTAGGGACCTGAAGGCATTCAAAGTGGTGGTTGTCTATGTCTAATGGAGAGAGGCCACACCACTAAAATAGAGTTTAGTTTCTAATTTTTGTTTTAAAAATCATTATTCTTGAATGTAAGGAAGAAATTACTACTGAGACATATTAATCACACCTACCAGTTAAAGATATTGCAGGCTGTGACTACTGCTCAGTAGTAAAGCATTTGCCTGGCTTGCCTGAGGCACCGAGTTCTATTTCCAATATTGCATCTATCTGTCTGTGTGTCTACCTATATTAGTCTGTCTGCCTATCTATCTATCTATCTATCTATCTATCTATCTATCTATCTATCTGGTGATATGCTGTTTATGATCTAATAACGTAATTGGAGATCACAATGCAAAGCCATCCACATCCATAGAGGCCAGGCAGTGGTGGCACACACCTTTAATCCCAGTAGCCTTACTAGCTAGCCATAGAGACAGGCGGTGGTGGCGCACACCTTTAATCCCAGGACTCAGGAGACAGAGGCAGATGGGTTTCTGTTAGTTCAAGGTCACAGTGATCTACACCAGACTGATCCAGTTGAAATGAGAAAGTGCTCACACATAAGTGATCTCAACATCTGGGATCACGCTGTTGCCTTTAATCCCAGATCTAGGGAGGTGGACACAGGAATAATATGGCTGGGAGGAGAGAGGAATATAAGGGAGAAGCAAAGTCAGTCTCAGAGATTTAGTCACCAGCCACCCTGAGCACAGGACAACCCTTTAAGCCTGAGGTAGAGGTAAGAGCTAGTGGCTGGCTGTTTTGCTTTTGTGATACTCAGCTTGAAGCTTGAACCCCAATATCAATCACCAAGTTTTACTTTTCATGTCAATTATTTATCCATTTATTGCCTACATATAAAACTATTGATACAAGGGATAGATAGTAGATGGTTGGATAACGTAAAGCTTGGTAGATGACAGATCTTTGAGACATTTAGCTAGACTTAGAAGTTTATTATGATGCCTCAGTGAATAGACTGATGCACGCTAGACAATATATGATACTTTCTCTATCCACCTGTAGTTTGCTTATTTTCAAAACATTTTATCTGAATAGAAATTACTAGGTGTTTGAGTACAAAAGAGAAAAGAACATCATTTCATTCAAGTTTTCATAAACTACCATTGTACCGATAAACGGTACACTTGATGAGGGTATAGGTAACTATTTATTGTAGCAAGTACTTACAAGAGAAAACTGGCAACCAAGGTGAATCAGCAGCTTTCCCTACAGGACCGGAAGCCGAAAGAAAGCATGTGTCTCTCCTGCTCCGCCTTTTATTATCACATCCCTGCACACCTCTAGCCACGTCCAAAGCGGCACAGTCACCTAATATCTCTTCCTACAATTCCCCTTTTAGTCTAAAGAAGATATTTGAGCATAAAAAACTAACCCGTGTCAATGAACAAAATATGTCAAACATCTATGCCATCTAAACCTAAGTTTATCTGAGATACCCAAGTCTGAACACCTCCCTCCAATCCCAACCCAAAAATAATTGAAAACTAACACTAACAGGTGTAAACTATCCTGTAATATCAACAGTAGGAAAAGGGGGCTTGGAATTCTCAAAACTACTTTCTGCTGAAATGGGACTATGACAATCTCATGGGGACCTGTGGGAAGAAAAATGTTAGTGTAACAAGAATCTTAAGTAGGTTAGACAGTCTCTGTTTGGTAGGAGATGCTTGATTGAAGTTCTTGACTGGAGTTCTAGTGTTGATTGAAGCTCTTGTCTGAAGCTCTGGTCAGATTGTAGAAGGTGCACTGTATCAGTTCCTTGGTCTGGAGTTGTGTGGAGTGATGTAGTTCCAAGCCGGTTTCAGGATGGTGCTTGTCAGGTGGAGTCCATGAAGTGGGGCCCCATTTTCTTTCTGAAGCGGTTGAAGATTGCTGTCAGGAAATTCCTTGTTCTCTGGAAAACTCAGACATTAATGTTTAGAAAGAAATTTTCAACTTTTAAATGTATGCATACTGGGAAAGGCAACAATAAGGAAGAGAGTAAACACGAAGGAGATTAGACTTTCAGAAATGGAACCGAGTATCCTCAGATGACAGTCTCTCATTTTGTTTTCTTCTGTCTTATCCACAGTATCCCATTCTCTGACCACCTGGGATACTTTGTACTATCTTCTGAACGCATAGATGCTAATATTTGCCCTAAGTTCTTTCATAAGCCCATCAGTCATATTCAGTCGTCACCACACTCAACCATGCATAAACATGGAGAAATGGCCAATGATCAGAATGTTCTTTTGGACAAATCCACCGATTTTCAGAGTTGGTTTTTCAATGTCTTCTCCTCACCCTTTTCTCATTAGTGGAACTGTAGAAATGAATGCTGCCTCATTTTGACAGTGTTGCTTATTGATTCCACACTTGTTCCATAATGATTCATAAAAAATTGTGTATAGACAAGATTAAAGCTGCATTTTTCATCTGGCTTTACAAGCTTATGGCTATCACATAATACTCAAAACTTTTAAAGTACTATAAAATGTGTTTTATTAGCTCATTTACATGTTTCTCACCATACGTTACATCTTTAGGCATCCCACTCTGTGATTTTCATTTTTATCTGCTCTTCTTATCAAAAAGGGGTGTTAAGCACAGGATCATCTAGAATTTCCCTATTCTTAAACAATCTCTGAATTGAATTCTTTCATGATCCAGATTTCTTCGAACTAGATCTAGCGATGTGGGACATAGCACAGAGGCAAGAGATGGGAAAACCATCCTTCAATAGAGCACCTTCTTGAGACTTGTTGAAATTAGACACAAACTCCTAGCTGTTTCTCACCCACCAGGCTTGCAACCAAATGTCATGGCTTTTGGTATTTTTTTATTTTATATTTTGCAAAGCTAAAATTGTGAAGCAAAATTGTTTTCAGTGATACTTACAGACATCATATCAGACTTGCTGCATTTCAGGACATTTATTTAATGGGAGAAATGTAAATTAGTTCAAGAAAACACGGTGCTGAGTGTGGCTGATTTGTAGAAATAAGTGAAATTATCTGTACTGAAGAAATTTGTCAATCCCTTACCAATGCTGGATTGTAATCCTCATCATGTGTGTGTGTGTGTGTGTGTGTGTGGAGATTATAATTGCGTGTGCTCATGAGTGTGTGTGTGCATATGGGTGTGTACTTGTGCATGTGTGGTCTCTTGTGTGTGTGTTTCAGTATGTGCCCCTTTGTGAGTGTGTACATTCATGTGTGTGCTCAAGAGTGTAGTGTGTGCATATGTGGGTATGCATACGTGCATGTGTGTGTGCATGTGAGTGTATGTGTGTGTGTGATCGAGTGTGTGTGCAACATGTGTATGTGTATGTGTGCATGTATGTGCATGTGTGTTCATGTGTGTGTATGTGTGTCTGTGTGTACATTTGTATGCAAGGTCAGAGAAAAAACTCTGGCTTCAGGTACCATTCATCCATTAATAATAATAATAATAATAATAATAAGAGTAATAATAATAATAATTTAGAGACAGGAGTCTCATTGACCTGGATCCTACCAAGTTGTCTAAGCTACCTAGCTGGTCGGTTAACTCAAGGGTTTTTGCCTATCTTTGCCTCCCAAGTTCTGGGGAAATTATTCATCTGTGTCACTATTTCTGACTTAAGGAAAAAAAAACATAAGTTCTGGGTCTGACTTAGGTGCTTGTGCTTGTCCAGCAAGTACTTTCTTGAGTAATCAGTCTCCCCAGCACAGAATTTTCAATTTGACTGAACATTTGAGATTTCCATTATCACGAAAATAACAAAAATTGAGAAGGATAAATTCTATCATGTAAGTTTAAATTTACACCAAATTCATATTAAGCTACTTAATGCCCCAATTGTTTCTGGCTAGGAGCTAAGCACTTATTTTTATTTTCAATGTCTAATCCAAAACACACTGCGAGCAAATGAACACCAAAAGTCACATGTCTTTATTAGGCAGAAACTGATATAATAGATATTAACTGATCAAATCAGGACATTTTGTGAACTTCCTTGCTTTGAAGTAAACAAAATTATTTTCTTCTATAGAAGTCAAGTATTTCTCCTCTCACGTACTGTATCCTCACTGCTCCCACACCCGCGCTGTGCAGCATGCTTCGAGGTACCATGATGTGGCTTCCCAGAGACTTACCATCTCTACACAGTTCTAGGTGAACCACATGGTTACAGTTCTCTTTTCTGAATCTCAGGTATCGCTGAGCTCTCTGGAGGGTGATGAAGACTGAATCTTGGGCATACGACATTGTAGACATGCTCTTGCTTTCTCAGTACTGTCAAAGAGGCATATTTACATAGGATACTTCTGTCCACTCTATTTGAGATATTTTAACTTCTATATCTGTCAGTTTAGAACGTTGAAAACGTTTTAAGACAGGAAAGATGCAACATAAGTCCTAATCTTAGAATGGTTTACACATTCCCGTGTCTAAGTCTGCTAAGTAATCTTCTCTGTATAGTAACACCTAAGGAGCTATGAGGACGCCCTGGTCCTGTGCTCACTGGACAGCATGGGTTATTTATTTGGTTATTCCAAATAATAACCATTGTTAGATGATGAGTCACTGCCAGTCTGTACCCTCCCCATCTGCATCTCAAAAAATTTATGTGGAGTAATGATACACAAATGGATACAAGTGACATTCACTCCTCACATAATAAACGCCAGTGTCTATCTAAGGCAGACAAATCAGATTTGGTCAGAGTAGAAGTAGAAGGACAGTGATAATTCAGTTACCTCTGTCCACCTACATGCAACCATGCATGCAAAAAATCCCCACAACACATACATGTGCATACAAAAAATAATAAAGCAAATAAAAGATTGCATATCTTCAAGTTAACAGAAAAGCAAAGTGTTTGACTATCAAATAGCACAGGCAAACAACAGGTCACTCATGGGTTGAACTTAGGGTCGGTCTTCTGGACTTTGATTATTTCTTACATCTTGGGGAAAGACAAAAGAGTTAATGCCGTGTCGCTTCTGAATCCTTATGCCACACTACCCAGTGTGCTGAGAAAGCTGAAGACAGCCAGACCAGGATGTTTTCTTACACATTCATTTTCCAAAACAAAACTACTGGATTCTTTTCTCACAACCCAAGAGTTATACAGCAGATTTATGAGGAGCACTCTGTCCTCCAGGGACAGCCTGCTGGAGTCATATAAACAGC
Organism: Mesocricetus auratus; assembly: GCF_017639785.1. Lineage (NCBI taxonomy): Eukaryota > Metazoa > Chordata > Mammalia > Rodentia > Cricetidae > Mesocricetus > Mesocricetus auratus. Next base: position 3,456,350 of record NW_024429193.1, on the reverse strand, counting down.
AGTAGCACTGACTGGATCATGGTTCCCCTAACTGTGCAATATTCATGTTGTGTTTCATAGTTCGAATTTAGGAAGATCTGTTTTGTCTTTGTTTCCATCTGACAAAACACATACTAACTAACCCTCTGTGTCTTGAATGTCGTTGCCCTAGGTCTACACCATGGCTTCACTTTTCCTGTAAACAGAGCTAAAAATAAACACCACACTATTATTGTAATTACAAAGCAAATGTAACAAATGGACTTAATTATAATTAAACCCAGGGAAAGTGGTGAGCACTGAGATGTATGAAATTAATTCAAGACCATTATTTGTGGTTAAAAATCTTCTTTCCTCGGAGAAACAAAATAGTAACCTAAAAACACAGAGTTAGAAAACCCCAGTTTGCCAAGTTTCTTTCTTTAGTGAGGCAAAATGGACTTAGCCTAAACCCAAACTGACTGACAAGATTTATAAGGAAAGCATGTGACTCACGGAATTTGGGGGCCCTATGTCTATAATATAGAGCTTATATGAAAGAAATGTTCACTAAGAATGAAACTTCTGTGTATCTACATACAAGCTTCTTTTTAAAGCCTTTACATTTTTGAGAAATTAATACATTGATTTCATAATCAAAGCATCTCTCTCTCTCTCTGACAGACATAAATGCGCTGAGGAGTCCATTTAGTGCTACTTGAGTAGTGAAACTGTATATGACAGACTACTTGGGATTAAGCAACCTATCAGGGCTGCCCTCCCCTTCTTAATTGCCTCTAGTTCTTCATTGTTTGAAGCTGTAAAAGAAAGCAGAATGACAAAATTTGCAGGCAAATGGGTGGGACTAAAAATTATTCTACTAATTGATCCAAATGTCAAATGCTGCATATCCCCTTTTATTTGTGGTTCCTACTTTCCAGTCTTTAGAGGTAAGAATGCAGCATGAAATAAACACAAAAATTGGGTAAGCAAAAGGGGACCATGTCAGGGTGAGCGCGACACAGAGAGGCAGGTGAACTAAGCAGCTATTGTAGGGGAAATTGGTAGAGGGCTTTGACAAGAGAGGTTGGTCATAAAGAAGGGAAGGGGAGTAAGAACAGATAGAGAACATCCACCATGCATCCACAACTCCAGCACCAAGGGACACCGTGCTCTCTGATCTCTATAGGCTTTGCAAGCACATTGCGCACATAAATTCTTGCAGGTTCACATTTAAACAAACAAACAAATATGTGAAGTTTAAATGTCTTTAGATCTCATAAAGTGCATGGAGACCTACATGATCCTCAGCACCCATGTATGAAAGTCAGGTCTATCTGTGTGTGCTTATAATCCCTGGGCCCTGCACGCAGGCAGTCTAGAGGAACTGTAGGTTCACTGCTCATAAATCAGTGTTGAGTGTGATTCAGAAAGACATGGTCATCGATCTCTGACCTCCACACCTACCTCCTTGTGCACAAACATGTACACCAACACCCACTATCACAAATGTATACACACATATTCACATTCATACACCCTTACATGTATATACACACACATGCATGCACCCTTTCCCCATGGGGGTTCTGTTGACCTGCTTGTGACTAGGAGCTTCTAGAAAAACACTTCTCATCCCCTCTCAGTAAGGCCTACATGCAAGTTCCTGTTTTCTGTCCATCCTTATTGTCTAAATGATAATTCCTCTTTTTGGCCCACCCTTTGCCTGAGGACCCTGGGAATGTAGGCTTCTGATCTTGGTGTTTTTCCACCATACCTGTCTTTGGTATATAAGGCTCCACCCTTGTTAAAATAAACGCCATTCTCCTCGTAAGAATGAGCTGCTGTCTTTGTCTTCATTTACATCCTTAGCCCTTCGCCTTGGATCGTTGTCAAGTATTGTAACACCGTAACCGCAAACACTGACGGGTCGCTACATACATATATGTAATATGCGCCTTCACACACTTGTGTACAAATTCATATGTACTAACACACCCATACATGTACATACTCACAGTACACTTACACACGCATACAGACACATGCTTATATGCAAATATATATATATATGTATATATATATATATATACTCACATTTTCATACAGACTCTCCCAAATACACAGACATTCACCATCATACTCATACTTCCATTACACACACACTTACATTCATAAGCACATTCACACACACTCACATGCACACATTTCTACACACATACTCTCTCTGTCAGACATATGCATACATATGCACACACACTCACACACACCACTCTGGGTGTTCAGTATTTTATTTTGCAGTTACCATGAGATTTCTATGACCCTGGGTAGAGAGTACATGATTTCAGCCCATTCACGCTGTCAAAGGACACAGTGCTCATTCTCACAAAGGTGTGCGCATCATGACTGATGTGAGGAATGCCGTGAGCCACACCTGCATGTATATAAATAATTGGAATGATTAAATGAATCTTGTGGAATTACCACAAAGTCAGATCTTAAAGACACACAATGAAACCTAAGGAATTATCGAGGAAAGAAAAAACTATAAGGTCCAACAGTTAACCATGAGAAACGTATGTAGACGTGGACTGACAGAGAGTGCATTTCCAATGGATACCAATGTGTGTTGAGCACAGATAAGTGACAGCCAGTGTGAGTTCATTGTATGGTTTTATTCATCATTAAATGTGAAGAATAAGAAATGAGTAGTCAGTTCAAAGACAGATCTATAGCTATTGAGAATGACAGATTAGAAAGGGCCACAGGGGACAATTCCTGCTGGTTTAGCAAGACCTGATTCTGAGGCCATTATACTTTATGGAATACAGATAACTCTGAGAATTTTTTTTTAGAAATTGAGAAATAGCTTCACGGATTTTTGATCTTTCACAACAGTGGTGGCAGTTCTTACATTTTTATTCCTTATTTTTCATGGAAACTTCCCTGTCAGTGGAGTCTCCAACAAAGAATGGAGTGACAGCAACCAGATGCATTGCGCACATGTCCCAGTGACCTCTTGATTTACAGCTGTCCTCATGCCCATATTAAAATCGCTCAACTTGCTCTTTGGCCCAGTGTTTATAGTCTCAGTGATTCCTGGAGGAATCTAGAATCTTAGACCACCAATTTCATCATGTTCATGGATATAAAAAAAAGAAGATTCACAAGAAAAACTATTTATAATACAGTATATAGAATGTGCAAAAAATTGGAACACGATGACCCAATTATACAAAAGTGAGAAAGAACACAACTCAGACACAGAAATTAGTCGTTTTCTTCTGTGAAGCCCCCTTGGTGTGAACACAATGCAGACTCCCATAGCATAAAGATAGGAGCACCATTCACAAGAATTAGACATGACTCACAGGCGTGTTACGGCATGGCCTTGCAAGGGTGGAAACTGAGCTGCTTTGTCATGAAAAACATCCTTGTCCCTACGAGATGCACTTTGCATGTTGGTACTTTCCTGTTTTTAGCACAACCTGATCACCTTCTGATCATTTCTAAAATAATGATAATTCAAAACAAATCCAAGAGCAAAAGGGAAATGAAAATGTCAACCTTCCGTTTGAGAACCCCAATGTAATCAGGTGAAAGAAGGACCCTTGGCATTCTCCTAGATTACCAGAGGCAGGCGTGGAACAGCTGATCATATAGCTCTGAGCCCCACCTGCCCTCTGGGTGATGTGTAGATAGGAGGGTGGAGATGATTGCTTCAGCGCTGGAGCAATGGCCCACAATAAAGGGGATCTTGGCTTCATCCCTGGAAGCATTAACAAAAAATGGTTATACACAGTGGATAATGTTGGAAGGAAATGTGTTTGATGCAATAAAAATATTAAAAAATTCCTTGTTTCCTTGCTTCTCTAGAGGTGTGGATTGTAGGCTGGCAATGTCCATATATGAGTGAGTGCATACCATGCTTATCTTTCTGTGACTGGGTTACCTCACTCAGGATGGTTTCTTGTTCTGTCCATCTGCCTGCAAATTTCAAGATTTTGTTTTTTTTTCCATTGAGCAGTACTCCATTGTGTAGATGTACCATGTTTTCTTTATCCATTCTTCTGTTGAGGGGGATCTAGGCTGCTAGGAAATAAAGAGGACCCTAAGAGAGGGTCCCCTTAGAAGGGGAAAGTGATGAAACCTCCTGAGCAAATTGGGAGCATGGGGGGGAGGAAGGTATGACAAAGAGGAGGGGAGAAGAGGAGGGGACAGGAGAGGAGGACATGAGGGATCAGGAAGATTGAGTTTGGGGAAGAATAGAGGAGAGCAAGAAATTAGATACCTTAGTAGAGGGAGCCATTAAAGGTTTAAAGAGAAACCTGGCACTAGGGAAATGCCCAGAGGTTCACAAGGATGACCCCAATTAAGAATCTAACTAATAGAGGAGAGGCTACCTTAAATGCCCTTCCCCTACAATGAGACTGATGACTACCTTATATGCCATCCTAGAGCCTTCATCCAGTAGCTGATAGAAGCTGAAACAGACACCCACAGCTAAACACTGAGCTGAACTCTGGAAACCAGTTGTAGAGAGGGAGGAGAGATGAGCAAAGGTGTCAAGACCATGCTGGGGAAACCCACAGAAACAGCCGCCCTGAACAAGGGGGGAGTACAGGGACCCCAGACTCACAGCTAGGAAATCAGCATAGGAGGGAACCAGGCCCCCTGAAAGTAAGTGTCTGTTAGGAGACCTGGACAATCTATGGGGCTTCTAGTACTGAATCAGTGTTTATAGCTAGTGCACAAATGGACTTTGGGAGCCCATTCCCCATAGAGGGATACTCTCTCAGCCTAGATCCACAGGGGAGGTCCTAGGCCCTGCCCCAAATGATAGGACAGACTTTGATGATCCCCATGAAAGGTCTCACCCTCCCTGGGAAGTGGTTGGGAGTGGGATGGGATGTGGGGGGCATGGAGGATGAGAGGTAACTGGAATTGGTATGTAAAATAAGATTATTTCTAATAAAAAATGTGAAAAATCACAACTATTTTCTGTCCCCTAGGAAACATATAGAGTAATTATTTTCATGTGAGCTAATATTTTATAGACATGTCTCAATGATGAAAACTACTTGCACTTCCCAGAGTCTAGTTATGTCTAACATTGATGGTACATGATCTACCACAATGGGACTGAATTATCTATAGAGGGCTGAAGCTTCCAGGATCTCAGGAAGGCTCAATAAATAATATGTTACCATAGGTACACTTTACCCTTGAAATCATATACCAACCTATGTGCTTTGTTTTTCACAAAATGTTTAAATGTGAAAAAAACTGAAATCACCAAACATCTTCCAATATGCCACTAAATTTACATCTGCTTTTGTCTCTTCTCTTTGCCATTTAGAGTTTGAACATTAAGTTAGGTTATTTGTCAAGGAAAACTGAGTGATTTCCAGAAAAAGAAAATATAATACAATTCAACGAATGAAGCACAATTTAAAAACTGGAATATATAAGAAAAACAAACTTTATCCTTAAAATTAATCATAAATGGAAAGTAACTATTCACAGTTTCAAGAAATTTTGCAAGAGACAAAGTTATATTTGATGTCCACCTAAGATAAATATATTATTCCACTTAATATTTTATAAGATAATATGATAAATTTACAATGTACTATGAAAAGCAAGGTAAGTTTCCGTGCTAATATTAATGTTTAAAAACATTTGAGTTTTCTATACTATCTTATTTAGAATAAAATTTAATTCTAATTTTATTAGAAATAGTGATTAAGGCAATCTCACTTACCTTTTAAAAAGAGGTCTGTTGCTCATCAACATTGACCAGGAGCATGTCACGTCTTAGGGGACTAAAAGGAATTCAAACAGGTTCCTACAGTGTAGATGGTCTTTCCATTGAGTAAGGGTGACTCAGTGTTCCAGCAGCATCTGGCACAGCTTTCTTGGAATATTGCAAATGAGTGGGTGTGTGGGCCCTAGAAAGAAGGTGGTATCTTTGTTTAAGAGGTAGAGAATTTTTAGAAAGCCAGATATCATTGAGCAATGAGATGAGATGAAAAACACAGAAAATGTGACTTTCTCAAAGCATATTATAAAAAAAATTAAAGAGATGGGTATAGGAATACAAATTTAGAAGTGGTAAAGGGTAATATTTATGGAAGGAGTTCTTGGTTTAAATTTTTACCTTTACCCTATGGGCAGAAACCAAGGGGTTTGGTTTGGTTTTGTGTGGCTAAGAAAAAAACTGATCAGTGAAAATAAATTAAAAAATGCCCTCAATTGTGGATTGCAGTGTTTAAAGGGATAATATGTGAGTTATTTAAATTTAAGACCTATTTAAAATTTCAAAGGGCTAGAACATTTGCTCCAAGTGATCTCAGCAGGAAATGCCCAAAGCAGTTAAAAAAAGAAAAGAAATCTAAAGGTAGGAATGTCAAAAGTCTTGTGCCAGATATAACCCAGGATACAGCTCTATTTTCTTCTTTTTAAGTAGGTGTGTATATGATTTACATCTAAATACATCTCTGGGGAAACAGATCAATATGGATCCAATAATTAGTCAACAGGCTTAGCCAAACTGTCTAAAATTATCTGACAGAGAATGCAAATAATACACTTAACGATTTTTAAATGATTGCTGGTAGATCTGTAGACTCAATACTTTTAAAATTTTTGTTGGTTTTATCTAGCATTATATATCGAGTTAAATAGAGAGGAATAACTTCATACTGAATTTAAGGAAATATTTTAAATTCAAGATATACTGTACTGGAAAATGAAATATATCCAATTCTATTTTCCTCAAACCCCCGATATTCTCTGATACCAGAGATTAAAACCAAATCTGAATATCTCAATGGTAGACTATTAAACCCATCTACAATAGAGAGTTGACTTTATTAAAATATTTCTGTTTAGAGTTTCAACAAAAGTAAATTTTGTTATAATTTGATATGGCCACAGAGGACAGAAGAAGGACATTTGATCCCCAGAAACTAGTGTTACAGGTAGTTGTGAACTGCCAAGTGGACCAAGGTCCTCTGGAAAAGCAACCAACGCCCTTAACCACTGAGCCATCCCTCCAGACCCTAATAGATTAGTTTTAACTTTGTCTTAAAGGAAGACAGGGAGTACAGTTATACATGGAGCTGACTGGGCTTTGTCTCTTCCGCTTGTGTTTCCTTAGCTTTCCTGGGGAGTTGTGAACTAAAGTCTGTTTACGTCAGACAGAGCAGCTGGGAACAACAAAAAGACAAACCATTCCTTCTCAATCTAGCTTGGTGAACAATTTGTTGCAAGTACGAGGGCACGTGTGAGGGGGCTCTTTATGGGAGAGCATCCCTGGGATTATCTACTGACTCATCGGTTAAAGTTTAATCACAGGAGAAAGGTGAGGGCTTGCTCACTGGACTGTGAGCAAGGGGTTTATTGTGAGGAGCCTGGCTGGGCAGTTACATGAGCATCGGTGAGCACAGGAACCCTTAACAGCAGCATGGGTGAAGGGTTAGAAAATAAGATAGGCAAATAGCATTTCATGAGGCTGATGAGCCAGGACTTACTCACAGGAGGTTTGGCAAATTGCTATTTACAAGAACACGGGTGAGGGGTTACTCGTGGGAGCATGGGCAAAGGGTTCCTTTGGGGAATACAGTGAGTCCAAGGCAGTTGCTTTTTTTTATAAAAACCAGTCAGGATGAATGACAACTCAGGAACCATTGAATTCCCCTACACGACTTGAAAGCCACTGCACCAGAAGACCCCTTCCTGCCCATCAATGATTTATTACTTACTTACCCCCAGGAGGCTTCCTTAACCTTGTAAGTTTTGTGAGCTTCCTGACTCTTGTAAGTTTCATGAGCTGCCTGCATCTTGCTGACTTCCTTCCCAAGGGACTGTTTCAGTTCAGAGGAAATTGGTACATGACATGAAATGTTCCAAAAACAACAACAACAAAGAAAAACTCACTCAACTACCAGCCGTGATGTTTTCTGTTAAAAAATTAAAGGAAAAGTCAGAAATCCAGGTGGAAACTGTAGATGAGAGAATCCTGAGCCTTGTAGCTGCTCCTAGCCACTGAGATGGCTCCCAGAATATGTACTGTATTTGTTTTACTCCTGGATTTGGAGAATTGGCAGAATAAACCAACTGCTTCTGCCATTGCTTATGGTTCCCTTCTTATTCACCAAGAAGTGCATTTGTGATCATGATGTCCATTTGTCACCACAAACGGTAGAGGTCCTTGTCTCTTAAACGAGGAATCTTTTCTGAGTCACATCCGTATCTAATAAAAGACGCTCCAGCCGGGCGTTGGTGGTGCACGCCTTTAATCCCAGCACTCGGGAGGCAGAGGCAGGCGGATCACTGTGAGTTCGAGACCAGCCTGGTCTACCAAGTGAGTTCCAGGACAGCCTCCAAAGCCACAGGGAAACCCTGTCTCGAAAAACCAAAAAAAAAAAAAAAAAAAAAAAAAAGACGCTCCACTGCAAGCAATTACAATATTTGATGGAAATAAAAAGCATATTTTTTCAGATATAGGAGGTGTCTATTATTGCAGTAACAGGGACACAATGGTAGATTAAAATATCAAAAAAAGATGTTTCCCCTACATAAACACGTCCATCTAAGAATAGTCTTGAATATAGACTGACTTTTAATTCTGTTGCCAGTGGTATGTCTCAGAAGTCAGTCTTTGGACTTCGGTGCATCAGAACCTATATGGTCAATGCAGACATCATGTAAAACATAGCTGGCTTCCCACTCGTGTAATTCTGAAGGCTGCATAACTAATTATCCAGTGCCAAAGCCCACTGCAAGCAGGTGACTCTGAGTTTTCTTGCGCACTGGGTAACATGACTGATGTTCTGAGAGAGTAATTGCTGCCTCGTGGCCGGTTCCACATTAGGAGCAGCTGCATTTCAGTGGTGTGAGTTAGTTTGATAACTCCTACGCTACACAGAAGGATTCTCATGGAAATTGATGGGGATGAGGTAGCTCCTTTTAGAAATGCACCTTCCCGTGTCTTTGTGAAAAGTCTGCATTCTAGCACACCCAGACGCTTAGAAGAACCTTCTATTGCTTAAACTTTGCATTTCACTTAAATGCCAATGTGCTTTTAAGGCTGAGTTCCTAACCCTGGGACTACTGATATGAAATATCCAAATGGAATGCTGTAGGCCATTGCATGCATTCCACAGAGGGCAAGAGAAGAACACAGCCCATTAGGCTCACTCTTCCCCGCTTTTGCTTGTAGCCATGAAGTGCGGATTATGTCCCTCACACCCTCGCTGTTGTGATATCTGGACTTGTTACCAGGAGAAAAGCATTAAAAAGATAGACTACAAATGGAAAAATCCAAAATATGTGTGAAAACGGTTTTTCTTCCTACACACCGAGGTTCTTGGGTGTTTTGCTTTAGTAATAGAAATCCAAGCAAGACAGAGTGGTGTCTGATTCAGGAAGTATGCCGTCAAATAGACCATAAATCTACTATTGTCTTGACCTTGAACTTCACAGTCTCCGGAGGAAAGAAGAATATGTTTCTCTACTTGATAAAATAACCACTTTGTGGCACTTTGCTACCAAAATCAAATTAGCTCACCAAGACCAATTCCATATTTCAATTTCCGGATTATTTCTTATTGACTCCCATATTCTACCTCATTCTTCTGGGACACCAGTGAATATTGACATCCATTGACAGGTCTAGAAAAGCAGACAGGTCCATGGCTTAGAAGACCGTGGTGGCAGGACTTAGCCTCATTGCATCTCCATTCCAATCTCATGGGCCCACTGAGCAGATGCAGGACTTCATGTCTAGAGACTAATTACAAAGAGGTAACCTTGAAAAATGGAAATGCCATTCACATTGCAATTAAGTCACTGCTAAAATCCATCTAATTTAAAAAGGAAATCTTGACCTTGAAACTAGAGGAAACAATCATTTCAGAGTAGTTAAAAGTTTTTAAATATTTTATGAAGATCTCTGGCTGGGAATTTAAGATCCCAATACGTAAAGCATAGTTAGAAAATTTCAAGAAATTTCTATGTGCTCATTTTAATTAAAGTCTTCCATAGTAAGAGCTATTTGGCCAATATCACTCTTGTCATCTTAGGTGTCTGATTACAAATGTCTATGGGTGTTAATGCAATTAACTTTTTGGTACATCATGCTGTCACTTGCCTTTGTCTTCTGTGTCACTTGAGATGGTATCTGTGTACTTATAGTGGCTCACCTTAGAGAGTCAACTACAAAATTCCTACACACATATCTGCATAAATATACAATTTACAGTGTTCATTATACATTTAGGGATTTGCTGTATGCCCTTGGCTTATAGGGAGCTATTTTAGTAGAGCTTAAAGCTGTTACTTCTACTTCTAAATCTGGAGCTTGGGGTTCACGGGGAAAGCAGCCAGAAGGAGGCTAAAACCAAGACACATAAGATCGAAACCTACGAGAACAGATTGAAATTCCTGTCCTATTTTGTTGCCCCCACTCTTTGTGATGGGGTAATTCTGAAGAAAGTGGTCTTTTTTTATTACAGAGATAAAATGTACACACCTGGTCAGGAGACAAGGAAACTAAAAAGAAATGAAGAAAAGGTAAAGGAGTTGAGGGTCTGATTTTTCCCTAGGAGAAGGGTCTGTCTGCTACTGTTAATATGTGTGTTTACAAAGTCGCTACTCGGGGGAAGGTATGTGAAAAGGAATTCTCATTTGTACTTATTTTAGCTGCACATTCCCGTTGCCACCTTTATTGTAACATAGTATGATTTTGATGGAATGTTAAACTTTTACGTGACTTTCTGTTTCAGTTACTATCATAGGTGACAGAAACCTGTCTGTGAACTTCAGAGTTTCAGAGTCTGAGTCCATCTATCTTGGCAGACACCGCACAAGGGAGAAGTCAGTTCACGGCAGTGTCAGTGTGTGGCTGAAGATGTTCCCCATCACAGCAGGCTGAGAGTCAGAACTCCAGACAGTGAGCGGGCCAGGATGACATTCTCCCATGAACGTACATGCTCACAGTTACCTATTTCACGAGTTATGTTTCCAAAACCTACCAAAATAGTGGCACCAGCTGGGGACCAAGCTCTTAAAGCACACATCTGTGTGGACATCAATTCAGAAGACCATGGCCATCTCATAATACAAAACGTATTTGGCCCATCTGCAAAGGTCCAAAAGATTGAGTCCGCAAACTATTCCGAAGTCTAAGACCCATGTCTTAGCAAAGAGTAAAGACAATGCTCTGCTGTATGTCCTTATGAAACGGAAAAAGAAGTTACAAAATTCCAACCTGTAAGCACATAGTGTAAATATCAATGTCTGAATAGGAGATTGGAGTTAAAGAAACAAGTGGAGGTTGTCCTGGAACTCACTCAGGCTAAACCTCGAACTCACAAAGATCTGCCTGCCTCTGCCCCCTGAGTGCGCCACCAATGCCCGGCCTTCCACTGTGTTCTTTTAGGTTTCTTATCTCATAACTCACGTTCCTGGCATTCCCACGCAGCATTTTGAGCTCCACGTGGGCTCTGTGGCATAGGCTCCATACTCACAGTTTCTTGGATCGTCATATGAAGGTCTCCCAGCAGGGAATATGACCTAGCTATACATTTCCTAAAGATCAAACGCTGTTCCCTGGGTTCTTGAGAAGACTCCTCCTTGACTCCCTAACTCTTGCATTCTTTATAGCTGCGAAACCAGAACGCCATGGACATTGCAGAGTTCTGCCGCCACCTGGAACAGCAGCAAGGCTTCCCTGAGGCGTTCCGTAGTGGATTCCGGGTGTTTCGGATCCAGGACCCCAGAACCACACTTCTGTGGGAGGATCTTCGGCTGTTACAGAGGGAAAGCCAAATGAGTTTTCAGTTTGTCCCTGTGAATCTTTCCACGCAGAGTCTCAATTCCTGAAATCCCCCTCAACGCCTTTTCCTATTGGCCGCATGAAAAAATTCTGTGGCGCTTCTTACCTAACCAGGAATCGCTTTAGCCACAAACCCTATGAAGCACACTGGTTTCCTGCCAAACCACATAATTTCCGTATCTTTCCATTATACGTTTCCACCATGGCCTTCACTGAAAGCAAACAGCAGTAACTGTGCAACATCCTGGAAAGAGATGTTGAGTTGAATTTTTCTCCATTAAATTAATTAGTCCATCACTATGAATTTAGCATCACTCAAACTTCAGGCCTGATGACAAAATGCAGAAAAAAAATAAAGCTTTGGCCCTGAATTGACTGGTCTTACATCGCAGCATAATATTTTTCTCACGTGACACCTCTCTGCTTCTCATCCTGATCTTTTGCTTTGCATTCTGGTCTTTTAAGTTTCCACAAAAATCACCCTTTAAACTCTGAGTGAGGCATTCTAATTTCTCTTCAGCTTACATCTCCGAATTCTTCCAAATTCTTTCCACTAAGAAAGTCTAAAATGTGATGGATTATGCGGTTAGGGTTGCTCTAAGGAAATGGCTTCCATCTGTTCTGTGTGTCACCTTTATAAAGTTATAGCCACAAAAACCAACAAAACAAACTTACGGGGACAAAGTCTTGTGTTTGTTTTGAATAGCAGTTTTGAGACTTGAAGGTCATTGTGCAGGGGCAAGCTGTGGGCCAAGTGCTCTGTATGGGCTTCAGGAATGCACAGTGGGTTTGAGTTTTCATCGTGGCAGACCAGGAAGAAAAAGCAAGACAGGAAATGGTAGGAACAACTTACCAGAGAGAGTCACCCTGAGGGACATGCTCCTTCCAGCTAGATTCCCGCTCTTGAGATTTCAGTGGTACAACTGGAGACTGTACTCCACAGCCTCTGACACTCTGACTCAAAACAGTATACTCTGGCATTTTTGAAGATACACCTGGGGTTCAAATGCCTGTGGTACGTCACAGGAGAACACTTGTCTCTTCGTGGATGTATGCACATATACGATTCACATCAGCCATGAATGCTAAAGGATTCTAACTTTTACAGTGGTAGTTAGCCTGGCCTTTAAATACCTAAAATCAGAGAAATGGGGTGTGCAGAACTGAATGTGATATGCAGGTTAAATTGTACTGTAAAACCAGGGAAATATAGCCTAATTAAACAGCAGTTTCTAAGTAACTGTTCCTGATTGTTTTATGATTATTGGTCTGTTTCTTTTTTGATATTCAGTATAAAATGTTTAAGCACCATAGGTTAGCTTGGGCTGTAATTAGATGCTAGATAACAAAATACTGCTTTTTTTTTCAAAATGTCTAGAGTTACAGATTTGACCTGAAATACAGGAAAGAACAAGTACTTATTATAGAATGAAAAGGACTTTTAAGTTATTTATACATATTTTCTCCTTTTTTACAGCGATGAACATCTTCTATGGGACAGATGTTACCCATCCACTTGTAAAATTGAGGTACATTTATAAGCAATAAATACAAAGCAAGGATTCAGACGCAGCTAATGAGGAGCCATCAGTTAAGCACGGATAGAAGCTTCCTTTCCAGCTTTATGAGAAACAATAAACAACAACAAAATCTCCATGACTAGAGTACAACCCTAAATAGGGGCGTGGATGGCTGGTTTTGGTGTGAATTTTCACGTTGGGATTCAATACCCTTTCTGTGACTTTCACTTACAATTTTCCTGCGTGTATATGTGCAGTGTTTATGCGACTGGACACGTGTGCTAGGGCTAACATTGGGCTGTCAGAGGACAACTTTGTGGGGTTGGTTCTTGCCTTCAAATTTTGCATCAGCCCCAGGGATCAGTCATGTGGCTGACACACAGAAAAGAGGTCTTCCCCACCTCGACACCACAGTGAGTGTCCTTCTTCCCTGAGCCCCGTCCACAGCCCTGGAGATGAACTGTCTCCTGCCGTTCTGTGATTCGCTTTTGCATTCCGAGTATCCCGCGCAACCTGACATGCCTTTGCCAACACAATGGATGTCCATGCTTCATTCCTTGGGTCAAAGGTAAACACAAAAGAGCATATGATTGCATGGCGGTGGTGGCGCACACCTTTAATCCCAGCACTCGGGAGGCAGAGACAGGTGGATCTCTGTGAGTTCGAGGCTGGGCTGGACCGATAGCCTCCAAAACAATACAGAGAAACCCTGTCTCGAAAAACCAAAAAAAAAAAAAAAGAGCATATGATTTTTATTCAGTAATAGAATATTGCAAGTTAAACTCCATGGGCATAAACACACCACTCAGTAGCTATCCCTTAAATTCAAACCGTAGGTTGTGGTGGGGACGAGGCTCTGTTTTCACGCGGGTCACCCAGTGGTGATCTCTTGTGTGTTGAACTGTGTGAATCTGCTGTGCCTGCTACTCACCATACATTATCACCTTATTGATTCCGGTTATGTCAGCCATGCTCATCAATGCTGCCACGCTGTCTCCAAATGCAACTCCAGTTGCAGCTGATGACTTCTTCATAAATACAAGTACCTCTTGGCACAGGTACAGTTTCAAACCAGTAAAGCTAATGTCTTCACACAGTATGAAGTTTTCTTGTCACATATATGTGTGTGTGTGTGTGTGTGTGTGTGTGTGTGTGTACACGCTTTTATTCTGCCTGAGATACAGCAGCTTCTTAGCATTTGTTTTATTTCAGTTTCTGTTTGTTGCTATAATGTAAATATTCCCTGTGCTTCCCACCACAAAGCCTCTCTCTCTTTAGATTGGTGGTTCTCAACCTTTGGTTCTTGACCCCTCTGTCAAACCATTATCTCCAAAAATACTTTTGTTACAACCCATAACAGCAGCAAAATTACAGTTATGAGTAGCGATGAAACTAATTTTATTTTTGGGAGTCACCACAACGTGAGGAAGAGTATTGAAGGGTCACATCACTAGGAAGGAAAATCTAGCTGCCTTATAGAAACAATCCTCTTATTTTCAGTAGAGCTTGAGACTAACACTACATATGTTTGTGGCTGATCTTGATGTTGAGACCATTTTGAATTTACGTTTCTTTTTAATCATTCCAACAAGTACATGGATAAATAGATTGACCTTCTCATGAATACATTTGTGTGTGTGTGTGTGTGTGTGTGTGTGTGTGTATGATTGAGGCTGCCATTGTTTAGTGAGAGCTAGACCAGACCTCAGAGGGAAAGGGGAGGTGGACGCTGAGCCCTGTGCGTCACTGAGGAATACTCGCAACTGGAAGATGCTGGGAGAGAAAGGCTCGCTTTCCCTGAAAGTGTAGGCTCTGCTATGTTGAGAATGCTCCAATGTAGAGTACCCCATGTCAGAGAATATCTGGGGCATACACTGTCCTTGATGGGGTTAACAAACAAACACAACCATGGCTAGGTAAGGAAGGGAGACATCTCTGGGAGAGTTGGAGGAGGGATCAATATGAACAAAATGTACTTAGTGGAATACTCAAAGAATTATAAAATTATAAAAATAAAGAAACTCACACACAAATTAAAATAACTGTTTCTTACTGTGATGTCCACCAGGCCTCACTTGATTTCCCGATACCATCCCCGAGGTCTAACAGAAGAGCCATGTGAGCCTGGCTGCCCACGTGCATCCTGCTTTGAAGCCTTTCTATTTCTTGCTCTCTCCCTTGGTTCTAATTTAGGTTAGCGCACGGCGTTGTCCTCTGATTTCTTCCTGATGTTACTTTCTTGCTCTTAGGTATGAGCTGTGTACGTTTCTTCTGTACATCTCCATCTAGGCACATGTGTGATTCTTAACAAATTGGAGCTACGTCGAGAGTTTACATAAAGGCCCAGTTCTCTTTCAGACACAGCCTCTGTATCGCTCTTTCTGGAATGTCCCTAGAGCCCCATAGGAACAGCCCACTGAATGCAGTTACTTGCGTAGGGGTCATGTGTAGAAAGGCATTCATGCAATTTAAACCAAAGGCTCCGGCTGCGGAAGCAGTCTGGTACTTCTGTCGGCTCCATGTTAGTGTCTCCTGCATGTGTGTGTTGAAGTTTTCATGGGAATTAATTCACAATTTCTGCCCCCCCTGTGTCCTGTTTCAGGGAGGGAGGCAATGAAAGGTAGAGAGAGTCCATAGCTATTCAGTTTATAAAGACACACTTATTTATTTATTCATTCAGTGTGTATATGCACGTCTGTGCACGTGTCTGTGTGTGCATGCAAGTGAGTGTGTGCTTGTGTGTGTGTGTGTACTTGTGTGTCGAGAAAAAATAATTTCCCTGAAGTGGCTTATTCAGCAATGTCTGCTTGCCCTATCATAATGTCATCCTTACCCTAATACGACACAGTCATTTTTATCTTCTTAGTGCATGAGCAAAACATCTAAAATATTTACGTGTAAAATAAACATTGACAGTAAGAGGTTACAATAACAGGAGGCTCGGAAGACTGTCCTGTAAATTAAATTAAACATGTATCATTAAGACTGTGAAGGTGCCCTAAGTTATATTTGATAGTTTTTAATCTACTTAACATTAACCAATATTTGGAAATGTCAAATATTTCTGAAGTTATAATTTTGTGCCTTTTGTGCCATGATAAATGAGAATCTTACACCTGTAATTTTCTTAAGCTATTCACACATTATGACAGATCTATGGTATGGAAAGAGTTCTTGCTACAGAATTATGGGGAGCTGAGTTTAAATTCCCAGGATTTAAACACATGAACACCCCACCCATGCCTAACCCCAACAGTGTGGGGAGACAGACAGAGGAGCTCCATGGGGCTTGCTGGCTGGCAGGCTTTCCCTAGTTTCAGTGAGAGATTCTGTCACACAGGAATAAAGTAGAGGACAATAGAGTAAGACATCCCAACCCCATCCTCCGGGCTGCTGTATTCACACCGGTATGCACCGTCTCAAACATACTTGTTTATCCCAACTACACTCACTGGACTCTTTAGAACCATTATAAAACCTGAAATTCCCAAGTGGAAGATAAATGGCATTTGTAGATATACCCATTGTTTAATTTGATATTTGAAAAAATAAAGGTGCAAATGTCACCTAAAATAAAAACACAATTTACTATGTTCACACACAAGGAAATGTAATGGCGGTCGAAATCACGGTAGACTCACTGACTGCTCACTGGAGTCACATACAACTAATTGCACCTTCAACTATACTCAGTACTCTCCCTAGTCAGATCACAATGGATTAAATCCCATTACATGCTCAGTGAAAATAAATCCAATCCTTATTTTATTTGTGCGCAAACATTTTAGACCATATTACTAGATGATAATATGTTTTTGTCTGGATAAAAGTATATAATCATTAGCATTTATGGCTCTACTTGGCAAAGAAGCGGGTGGCTTACACTATAATTTCATGAAAAGTAATCCAATTGTTGGCACATTAGGACTTTTAACGTAAGGTTTATAATGTAAATTTCAATTCTGTTCTGTCATAACTAACAAATTCTGAATTATTTCCTCCGTTAGAAATGCACCATTGGAATCCATTTAAAGTGCTTAATGATGTATTAATAAACCATGATTTTACAGCAGGGCCTCTCCACCCCTCTTCCTGGCGCCAGCTCTGATGCTGCCAATCAAATTGGAATGTGATGTTTTCTAAGTTAATAAAGGTTAATTGGACATATAGAAAGGAAACTGAGCACCAGAAATATCTCTTCTCAGATTATTCTTCCCTGAAACTAAGACATTATGTTTCTGTTCTTGTACAGCCGAAGAAGCACCTTCATTCCCTCTTTAAAAATATAACACTTAGGCTTTCAGAAATTTCCTACACACTTGGTATATATTACAAATCATTTCTGAGGTGTCTTTTCTAAAAGGAACCAAGACTGTAGTAGGGCTTTCTGGAAGCTTCCTGGTGATTTACCTTTGAGCCAGTTTGCTCAGCCCCACCTGCCAGGTTCTTTGTTCAAGTGAGTCCAGTTATGTTCACGTGTGGTTGCTTCTGCTTGCTCAAGTAATTCCTACCTTCTGATGTTTCTTGCTTTCCAATGGTCTTGGTTCAGAAGGAGCTGTAGGGAGATATTTAAACACCTGGCATAAGAAACTCCATGGTATGCACATCAAGGATTAAGTGTTCAGAGAACAATGTCTGCATATGGTAAAATTCCTCCTCTTTCCCCTTCTTCGTATCTTTATTCTTTTTTCCTCCCCTTCTTCCTTCCTCTTCTTCTTTTGGTTTTTCACGACAGGGTTTCTCTGTGTATTCAGGAACTCACTCTGTAGACGAGGCTGGCCTCAGACAAAGAGATCCCTCCCTTCTCTGCCTCCTGAGTGGTAGGACTTAAGGAATACATCAACACTGCCCAGCCACAGGAAACTTCATAACACTGAACAAAGTCTAGAAACAAATATTCAAAATTCGTTTGGCAGAACTCAAAATTGGAGATTCTTGTGGTACCCAGAAATGGCAAGAAAGTTAAATCTTCATGAGAGAGAGACAGAGACAGAGAGAGAAGAGAGAGAGAGAAACAGAGAGAGACAGGTAAAGGAAAAAGAAGGAAAGCAAATAAGGAAAGTGGGTTTTTGGAATTCCAGAGTTGGCTAGATCTTTCAGAATATGCTGTCAGGCAGGATGTGGAGCAGATGTAGTTCTCCAGCTTCACCCACGGAAAGGCACATGGATGTAACATTTCTTCCATAAGCTTAAGGTCCATGGATTCAAGTGTTTGGATTTGCTGGATAATATTAGATATTTGCGTACATTGTATTTTAAGCAACTGTAAAAATAAAGTATAATAGTTTTTTCAGTATGATTTTTCTTATATATATATATATATTGTGCTTAATAATGTATATTGGCATCTTCATGCAAACATTTATTGAAGCATTCCATTTAAACCATGGAATGTCATGTAAATAATAAAAGTTTTCGATAGGAATATTTAAAAAGGGCTGAAAAGATGGATGAGTGATTAAGAGCAATAATTTTTTTTAATTAAAGTAGCTGAAAAAATAGAAGGCCTAAATACTGTGGGGAAATTTTTTTTGTCAACTACAAGTATTTTAAAATATAGTTTTATTCATGATTTAAGAATTTCATACGTACGGACAAGTTTTGGTCAAACCCATCCTCAAGTCCCTCCCTTCCAAGTGCCCCAGGCCTTCTCTTGCTTCTTCCCATCTTCACAGGATCTCTGTTGCAAACTACTGAGACCAACCGGTTTGCCAGATGTTCATGACCGCAGAGCCGTCAATTGGGGCATGAGCAGTCAACCTGGAACTGAATTGCTGCAGCCTTACATTATATGAAGGAGAAATGTACATTCTAGGAGACTGGGACTTTTGCTGGACCTTATTAGTAGAGGTAATAATACATCTGGGGGTCACTTAATACTGACAGCCTACTGGGATATCAGTCTGTTTCACCAACCTTCAAGACAACAGTGTTAGCAATCAACCTTACTTGCCTTGGATTTCCCATGTAGTCAGCTTTTACAACCCAAGCTTACTCATTGATGTGCTTGCTCTGTTCATTCAGCTGACCCAGAGTAACACACGTGTGTGTATGGATGTTACAGCAATAAATTCAAACAGCAAGCAAGCTGAATAAAACCTTATGAAATTAATACCCCACAAAGAGTTTGAAGACAACATATGGATATTGCTAGTATCTCTCATTCTTTCTCCATATACTGCTTTTCTATGGTGTTCAATGAAAGAGAGAGGAAGTGCTTTGTTAGGAATAGACAGACAGAGGAGAGAGAGAGAGAGAGAGAGAGAGAGAGAGAGAGAGAGAGAGAGAGAGAGAGAGGGAGAGAGAGAGAGAGAGAGAGAGACAGAAACACCCTAACTTCCAGTGGTTCTCCTGCTTGGTCCTGTGAGAATCCCTTCTCTGCTTCCCTTTTGGAACATCTCCCATACATTGTGTCTAATTTGCACATGGCAGCATTTAGGATGGGATACATTAAAGCTCTTGTGACAGACAGACATGAACAGTGGAAGACAGGGAAAATAAATGCTTCCAATCTTGCAATATTATCTCATTCTTGGTTAAATTACACCTGGAGTAGGGGTATGGGGTGCGGGGTACAGGATGCAGGCGGGGGATTGGGGTGTGTTTTAATTTCTTTAATGTGCCATTAACACACTTGGGGTACTCAGGATCTATTATTAATGCTCTCTAACTGACGCAATCCTCAGAGAGAACTGAAGTTCTTTTCTCTGTAGCCATGGGTTGCCAACAGATCCGCAGCAGGAGAATGGCTGCAAACACCCTCCCGATTCATGTTGGAATGCTGTCTAGCTTGAAGAGAAGCAGGCCTGGTGTATCCAACCATAGGTGCTATGAGTTACACGCACGCCATGCCCGCTGTGTCTAGAAGACAATCTCTCTTCGGTCCCCTCTGCTACCTCTGGCTCTTTCATTCTTCCAACTTCCTCCTGACAGAGACCCCGCCCCTCCGTAGGATTGTGGACAGACCCCACCTCCCATGTAGGACTCCACAGTCTCTCGTTCTCTGCTGTAGGGACAGCTGTACATCTTCATGTTAAGCAGCATCTACTCACAAAACAAAACAGAACAACAACAACAACAAAAAAGAAGCTTCTATGACGAAAGATGAGAGATGCGCCAACTTATGAGTATAAGGATACATGATTTGAATGCAGTTTGATATCGAATCCATCCAGTAACATAGTAGTAATAGGTTCTCCCATAGACTCGTGACCTCTCAGACACAAGTTCTTACTCTGTTTCGCAGCACCCAATACCAGACCCTGTGGCCCTTGAATCCAATCAGAAAGCGGTTTGCTACCACCCATAACTTCATGCCATAATTTTACTAAGAGGCATCTCTCGTCATGTTCTCTCTCGTTTTTTTAGGTTGCTGGGGTTCGCAGAACTAGTAAGGAAGCTTCCGTGTGAGATCCCTTGATTCCTTCGTGTCCTGTAAGCGGAGTGTGTGGCATGCTTCAGCGAGCAGGTCTTACCATCAAATTCTGGTGGGCAACTGGGAACAAGGAAAACAGCCTGTATTCTTTTGTGGGTGTCAGGGACCCCTTTGATAAACAAAGGCGCGCATCTGGCCTCTGGCACACCTAGACTTACTTATTCAGGGGTTCATTTACTAAGTTGTTAGTTATTGTTTTAGGTGCCATCTCCTCTGCTCCTGGTAATAAGCATCCTCATAGGACAGAGTCCTGAGCTGCGGGCTGCGCTTAGAGATGCTAGCATTCCCTACAGTTGCCAAGATGGCCCATGTTTCCAGGTTGGTTTCCAGGTAGCCCTTAATTCGGTTCATTTCCATAGAGAAGTGAAAGTAGAGGGTGTGGCATGCCTGTGAGGTAAAACTATTACCTGTTGTAATTATATGGAAAGATAAATTGGGTAAGTAGAGTAGACAGCATGTAAAGAGAGAGCACAGAGGGGAGAGGATTCCGCAGGCACTGGGTGCAAGGGAAGGAAGACGTGTTTAATACACTTCCCGGGATCTACAGACAGATAATGGTGGATGGGGAGGGAGAGTCGTCGTCTTCAGCAGCATAGTCACTGATAAGATGCCCATGCCCCGCCAACAGTGCCTTAGTGAAACTTATTGGTGAAAAAGGCATGGAAATGGTACGAAGGCAAAGCTGGGAAGAGAAAAAAAATTATGATGATAGAGGTGAACAGGGGAAGAGTGTGATCAAAATCAACTAAATACAAGCTTTAAAATGCCAGAGTAAAGCCTATTATTATTGATACTTAATACATGCTGATAAACATACATTTAAAAGGAAACTTCCTTGTTGACACTATTGGATAAAGAAAGACATTAGGCATAACAGAGAACACGATACCATTGCATTTCCCTTTGGGCATCACAAACACACCACACACACAAACATACACACACACACACACACACACTAAATAAGTAAGTAAGTAAATAAATAAATAATAGGTTATGTACCAGTTTTCATAAATGCGGCTCCTAAATTTATCAGAGATTCATGACATATGTGGAGGAAAGCTTATTAAATTTGAAATTTGCTTGATTGAAAATAAATGTATGTGGGTACTCCTAAATGTTTGTTTGAAAATTTATGTGCTTAAGCTTTTTTTAAATTGAAAATATTTTGTACTCCATATAGTCTCTCTCAACTCCTCCTGAACCATTCCCACTGTCCCAGCCACACAATCCCACCCTGCTTACTCTTTTGTTTTAGAAATAAACACGCAATCAAAGAAAAGAAAAAAATTAAAACAGGAAAAAATAACAAAGTAAAAAAAACATGAGAAACACACACACACACACACACACACACACACACACATATATATATATATATACAAAACCTACATAAAGCCAAAATTTGAAACTCTAATATACAAACAAAAGACCAGCAAGACAAAAACAAAAATGCCCAAAGCAAGCAAGAGTAAAAAAAATCTACAATAAAGCCCATTGAGTTGATATTTTGTCTATCTACTGCTGGATATGGGACCTGACCCTAAGCGTGTCTTGTATCCACAGTGAGATTTCACTTGAAGTCACTAATTTTTCCTTTGAGAATGATGATCAGTCTAAGATAGCTTCTGAGTTAGGCACAGAGGCTGTGTTCACTTCCCCTCTCAGCTCCAGAACCTCGCCAGGCCCAGATCTGCAAAGGCCGTGTGCACAGGGCCACAGCCTGTTGTGTTCCTCAGTTCACACTCTTCTGGCTCCTACTGTCCTTCAGCCTCCTTAAGAGTTTTGTTTCAAACTCCCAAAGGGACACTTTGCTCCTCAAAATGTGAGTGGATAGTTTTACAGTCAAAACAAGTAGTGCTTCCCAAATCATTGTTTAGGTTAGAAAGGAACATCTATGAATACACACACACACACACACTCACAATCACACATGTACAGACATTCATACACATCCACATGATTAAACTTCTACATACTACAGGTCCTGCAAACACTGGTTTGACTTTCTACATTTTCTGTCTTATTGCTCCATGTGTACCTCCAGCTATGGACTCCAAACTCTTGGCATATTTTCGTCAGTTTGGCCTCATATGTTTCTGCTGAGTTGGCTTGTGTCAGAGCTAATTGGCAATGGTGACAATGCAAATGATATGCAAATGAACCCCCTCTGGGTCTCCTTTCTGAGTTCTATTTATGCCTATGCAAACACGGTACGTTGTAACATTCCCAGACATTTAATTCCATGGTTTGTGTAGACATTTAGTATTATTGACAATGATACATTGGCCTGCTATGGTGTCTGTCCCTGATAAACGTTTTTACTTTAAACACATCATTAAGGCTGATACATTTGACAAACATGAAAGGAAAGCTGATAATGTCTTTATGATAAAATTGAGTCAAGGAAAATTTGCAGCTGTACCAATGGATTTGGGACAAACACACAACCACACATGCATGCACATGCATACACACACATATACATGAATGTAGACGTGAATATATAAACATACACCTACAGACACAACTCTCAAACTATCGAAATTTTTTGTAGCGTTGGTGCTAGAAATAGCAGTAAGAAGCCCTATGACTGGTTGGGTATAAACTTCTCTTTAACTAAAAGAAGTATATTCTAGATAATTTATTGACTCTGTATACATTTTGCCTTTCTGGGATTTAATCTTTGACATAAGTTTAAGAAAGCTCATGTTTTATATATGTGTTTCCAGAGAGCATAAGAATAAATGCTTGAGTTCTTTATAAATTTTAGAAATCAGTCCTCCGTCAGATGTGGAGTTGGTGAATATCTTCTCCCAATCTAGGGGTTGCTGTTTTGTCTTGTAGACTGTGTTCTTTGCCTGGCAATAACTTCTCAGTTTCAGGAGGTCCCATTTATTAATTGTGGATCTCGGTGTCTGTGCTACTGGTGTTATGTTGAGGAAGAAGCCTCCTGTACCAATTCCTTCAAGGGTACTTCCCACTTTCTAAGCTAAGAGGTTCAGTGTGGGTTAAGAAGCTACTCACCAAAACACCAAAGAATCCAATTAAAATTCAGGGCACAAAACTAAATAGAGAATTCTCAATAGAGGCATCTAAAATAGCTGATAGACACTTAAGAAAGTACTCAGCATCCTTAGCCATCAGGGAAATGCAAATCAAAACAACTCTGAGATACCATCTTACTCCTGTCAGAATGGTTAAAATAAAAAACACCAAAGACAGTTAATTCTGGAGAGGAGGTGGAGAAAGGGGAACACTCCTTCATTCCTGGTGGGAGTGCTGACTTGTACAGCCACTTTGGAAATCAGTATGTAGATCTCTTAGGGAAATGAGAATCAGTTTACCACAAGACCCAGCAATTCCACTCTTGGGCATATGCCCGAAGGATGAAAATTCATACAATGAGGATATCTGTTCAACTATGTTCCTGCCAGGATTATTTATAGTAGTCAGAACCTAGAAGCAACCTAGATGCCCCTCAACTGAAGAATGGATAGAGAAACTCTGGTACATTTAAAGAATGAAGTACTATTCAGCAGAATAAAACAATGAAAACTTGAAATCCCCAGGCAAATGAATGGAACTAGAAGAAACTAACCTAAGCGAGGTAACCCAGTCACAAAAAGATAAGCGTGGTACTCATTCATATATGGATTTTAGACATAGGGCAAAGGAGTACCTGCCTACAATCCATATTGCCAGAGAAGCTAGGAAACAAGGAGAACCCTAAGAGAGACATACGTGGTCCCCAGGAGAAGGGGAAAGGGACAAGATCTCCTGAGCAAATTGGGAATGTGGGGGAAGGAGAGAAGGAGTTAGGAGAAAAAGAAGGGGAGAAGGGGAGGGGAGAGGAAGATAGGAGGAAGCAGGAATGTTGAGTCAGGGCAAGAATAGAGGAGAACAAGAAAAAAGACACCATAATAGAGGGAGCCATTATAGGTTTAAAGAGAAATCTGACACTAGGGAATGTCCAGAGATCTACAAGGATGACCCCAACTAACAATCTAAGCAATAGTGGAGATGCTACCTTAAATTCCTTTCCCTGATAATGAGAATGATAACTACCCTATATGCCATCCTAGAGCCTTCATGTAGTGGCTGATAAAAGAAGTAGCAATTACCCATAGTTAAACACTGAACTGACCTCCTGACAGAGAGGGAGTGATGAACAAAGGGGTCAAGGCCAGGCTGGGGAAACCCACGGAAACAGCTAACCTGAACAAGGGGACCCCAGAATGATGGCTGGAAAACCAGCATAGGACTGATCCAGATCCCCTGAATGTGGATGTCAGTTTGGACATCTGGGCAATCTATGGGGCCTCTGGCAAGTGGATCAGCATTTATCCCGAGTATGGGAATGGATTTTTGGAGCCCATTCTACATAGAGGGATACTCTTTCAGCCTAGACATACTGAGAAGGGCCTAGGCCTTTCCCCAAATGATGTAACAGATTTGAAGATTCCCCCATGGAAGGCCTCACCCTCTCTGGGGAGCAAAAAGTGAATGGGATAGGGGTTCGGTTGAGAGGGGGGCAAGCAGGGGAGGAGGGGAGGGAGAAGGAACTGGATTAGCAAGTAAAACAAGCAACAAGCTTGTTTCTAATTTAAATTTTTGAAAATGAAAACAAGAAGATATGCATGATCACGAAGGAACAAAAGGAACTTCTAATAACTCTCCTCGAATTTTGCAAAAATGAATTGAAGGAAAGAAGTCACAAAAAATCTATCAAACACATGGGATAGACATCCATGTATGAAATCTGCCAACACTGCTCTGCAGGTTTCAAAGGGTAGATGGTTATGGGGAGATTGCAAAGGCCAGAAAGGTTGTGGGTGATACAGATGATTGGCTCTGAAGAACTGTAGAACTCAAAATCTGCTTCTCTAGTCAGACAGGCAGAAAGGCCGAAGCATGACAAAGGCTTTCCAGGTGTGGTGGGTTATTTGCCGGAGGATAATCTGCCCTTATCAACCTGACTTCAGGGCAAGACTCCATGGCAATTGCATAACTATATCGGGCATTTATTTCCTTTAGACATCAACATTTCAGACAGAAAAGACCCTATTTTGCACTTGTAAGGGAGGGGACAATGGGGCATGACAGGGCTGGGTCTCTGGGTGCATTCATCTGTTTCTTGTACACTGGGGGCCCCAGGTACCCCTGAGCCCAGTAACCACTTGACTGTCTTCCCAAGCTACTTGAAACTTCAGGTGACTGCCCAGGCAGCAAGATGTCTCTCTGTCAGTCCTAAAGTTTATATATTATCCTTCTGTGATCTTTGATAGAGTTGAAGGCAGATACGAAGAAATACTTAGGTGGGTTAAATACTTAAGTCAGAGCTAGCCAGTAAGAAACAAGCAAGGCCAACAGCTTCATAATTAATACAGCGTCTTGTGTGTTATTTGGGGACTACAACGCGGCAGAGCCCAGGTGACTGGTGGGGTAAACCAAAGCTGCTGGCAAGGAAAAGACTTCTCTCTACAAATGGTGATCAGGAGTGGGATCATGAATTTCTGTGTAGAATGACAAAAGCTTTAAAGGAGTTTTAGAAACAAACGAACAGAGAAAAGCATGGGTTCTTGGTAGCAGCATTTTTCTCAGGTGGGCTCTGTTTTGCTATAAACAATCAGAGACTCACACAGCTCGCTTAAGGGAGGCTTCCTGACTCAGCATAATAAAAAGAAAAAAACACCACCAAGGTTCTTTTAAGAGGCTCAGCTAATAATTAAATGGTGTGTATGTACAACTGGCAGTGGCAGTGACCACATCTCCAAGCCGGCGGCTTTTGCTGGATGTCAGCATAGACTGAGACAGTGACCTGGAATCACGCTTGTGCCCGCCATCTTGGAAAAACTGCAGTTTAAACAGCCACGGTTTTAACAGATAAGACATGTGGCCAGAAAACATAAAGATTTACAGTAAAGTCAGACTTGGATAAAGAAAAACCTCTAAAGGTTTACGGTGTGTTTTAAAAATATACGTAGGATTGAGAGAGAAAAGGAAATGGCATATACTGGTAAATAGAGAATCTGGCTATGGTGGCTTTGTTTTTATTTAAATGGGATTACTTATAATTGGTTAATGATCACAGCCAATCTCTTTTTAAATGAAAAAGGGGATTATGGTATTGAAATGAGTACTTTGTATTGGTATAGTTTTTTATTTATTGATAAAAATTCAAGGTCAGTTTTGTGATGTGTGTATTTTTCCTCTTGGTTAAGTATTGCGCTTATACATAATTAAATACAGACTATAGATAGTTAGTTATAATAGTCAGAACTTATAGTTAGGTTAGTTAGGTTTTCTAGATGTACAGAGATATATTTGAGATAGATAGATAGTCTCCAAACCTTTCAAAGACCTTCAGAAAATGGCATTTAAAATGGTTTAAGGTTTTTCTTAACAATGAGAAATGTCTGATCCTAGCATACCAATTACATCTGAGAGGAAAATGGGCATTGAAGAGACTTGTTATGGAGTTTGCTTTCAACATGGCAAGATCAGCCATTTGGGCAAGAAACTGCTCTTACCTAGACTCCTTGACTATTGCTGTATAAACTGGACATGCAGGACCCACAGGAAAGTGACTGCTGAACTCAAATAGTCCTTCAGGGTTCCTGCTTCATGGAAGAGTCTACGAGACTTTCTGCAGGACAGAGATAAATGACTAACAGACTGCAAATGCAGATGGACAGTTTGAAATTTCCTGCTTTACTGAGAAGTCTTCTAGACACACTGTGGACTATGGGCTGAAGATGGATGCCCCAACATTACAGAGAAACTTCGGGTGACTGCCCAGGTAGCAAGATGTCTCTGTCAATTCTAGTGTTTATGTATTATCCTTCTGTGGTCTTTGATAGAGCTGAAGGCAGATAGTCATAATTATAGTTTTCCTTAGTTATGATAAAAGATAAGCTACATATAGAACTTTGGACTCAAAAGGATGAGATGGATGATACTTTCTTTAAATCTTGGTAAATGTTGATAGAAAAAATATTGTAACTGTGTTCTTGTTTGATGGCTGTTCTTTTATACATAATATGACTATGGTAAAGTTAAGACCTTTCCTTTTGTTTAGATAGAAAAGAGGAGATGATGGGGAAGTCCTGTATATATGTCAATAAAGCACTGTTGGCCAATATGGAAGCAAGATAGGTGGGACTAGGAGTCCAGGAGAACTCTGGGTAGGAAAAAAAAACAGGGAGTCACCATGTAGCCTGCCAGAGAAGTAAGATGTCTGGAACTTTTCTCCGGTAAGGGAAATACTTAGATTAACAATTATGGGATAAATACTTAAGTCAGAGCTAGCCAGTAAGAAAGAAGCAAGGCCAACAGCTTCATAATTAATACAGCGTCTTGTGTGTTATTTGGGGACTACAGCGCAGCAGTAAAACCAAAGTGGGTGGCAAGGAAAAGGCTTCTCTCTACAAAGAAGGAAACAGAACTTAGGAGCCCCAGAGCTGCTGCCTAGGGTCATGTCTGGGTCCTTGGCCCTACTGGAGCCAGGGTCTGTGTTGATGTCGGTGGCCAAGGACTATTATACTCCTGCCTAAAGTCATGTTAATGTCCAAGAGCTATGATGAGTTGTCCCACCCATTTCCGGTCATAGGAGATCTGACCCCACCCCCCAATGGCCCTATGATAGTTTGTTCTGCCCCTCATATGAGAGTTGACACAGCCACTCATTGGCCTCTACACTTGAGGAAGCTGCACCTGCCCCTTGCTGGATATAGTAAGGTAGTAGTGGTTCCATGAACACAGGAGTGCTGTCTCTTATAGCTTAGGTCTGGAAAGTTGGTCTCCTGAGGCAGTGTTCCTGTTGGAAGGCTGAGCTGACCAACTCAGCTACCATCCAGACTGACATCTAGGGCTCCGAGTTGACCTATCCCAACACCTGCACTATCTATGACTTACCAGAGTGCATGAAGTGACCAGTCCTGCAGAACTGTAACAGTAGGATCTCCATGACTCTGCAACGAACAAATGCAAGTAAAGCTACTTGGAGCAAAGGGTATATGCTGTATGACACACCACAGCTCCCAGTGCCACTGAGACCAAAAAAGAAATAAGAGAGAGGCAGGCAAGACAGAGGAGCTAAATGGGTTTGTTTTTATTATCATCTCATCCTCATCATTATCATTATTATTTTTATTCTCTTTTCTGTAGTGGATGCAGGCTACAAGAACTGAGGGCAGACTTGGAAGGACTGGGAAATGAGTGGGATTCAGTGCATACTGCAAAATTCCCAAAGAATCAATACAAAATATGTTACCAACAGTACTATGGACCACAAACTCAGTAGTGAGCAAAGTAAAGAAGCGTTGCTTGGCTTGCATTCCGATTAGGCCCATTGTCACCCAAGTAGCTTTGAACATGGGATGCAGAAATATCTGTTGCCTATGAATCCAGGATCGCATCTCTGTGATGGTGTCCCGGCTGCTGCTGTCATTGCTATAGACTGGGGTTTGTTAACTTAAAATCCTGCTGGGGACAAAACTCAAATTTCTATACGTCTTCTTGCACACTCACACAATCTAAGCCGGCATCTCTCCTGTCACTGATAAGACTTGGTCCTTTACTTAAAACACCAGTAGCTGCCAAGGAGACTTCTGACCCAGAGAGTCTAAAAGGCATCATATATGTGTCCAATCCAGGCTCTACTGGTCCTTCTCCCTACCCATCCCTTTTCCTGCCCCTTCTGTGTAGTGATGTCAGCCTTCGTCTCAAGTTAGACACCTGCTGCTGCTGGGAATTTTCTCTTTCATTCAAACCTGTCTGTAAGCTGCCAGAATAATTCAGATATACGGTATTGCCTCTGGTACTCATATTTTTTTTCTTGATCAGCTGCAAATCCCTTAACTAATCCTCTGGAAAGAAATAAATAGTGAAAACTACTGACAAGAAAAAAAATTGCAAGAATATGGACTATGAAATAGGAGTAAGGCATTGGCACTTTAGGCAGAGTGAAGAGGTGCAGGCTTCCCAAGGAGCTAGGTGTGGCGAGAGGTTATGCAAATGAGCAGGCTTAGTGTGCGATTATGAAGAATAACTTGAAAATGAGGCCTGAATTGCCTAGAGTATGGCTGATAAGTGACCAGAGCATCACACCAACACAATCATCTGTTTTATTTTGCTGTGCTTTTGTTGTTGTTGTTGCTGATTTCTTTAAGCAAGGGGCTGTTGTAGCCTAGGGTGATCTGGAAGATGTAATGTAGCTAAGTCACTGTTGCATACTGTTCTTCAATCCCAGTGCTACCCTCTTGGTATGACCCAGTGACATTGTTGAATATGTCTCAAGCCTGGGTATTCCCATGGGTTTTGAGACTGAATCCTCAGGTCCTCAGGCTTACAGGATGAGCACTTCACTGCCTATGCTATTATATCTGTCTTCAGTCTGTCTCCTCACCTGTAATAAACCCCTTAACATGCCCTTATGTTCTTCAAGGTGCTCGAACTACTTCAATTCTAAGTGCACGTGTTAAAGCAAGTCCAATGTAGTTGGGTTTGGTGACTCACAGCTGCAATCTTGGGATTTTGGGGAATGATCAAGGACATTTGCTATGAGTTGAAGGCCAGCCTGAGTTAGGCTACCTAGAAAGTCCTGTCTCTAAATCAATAGAAAAATGCAATCAGAAAAAAATTATATTTCTATTAGTTATATGCTATTTTTCTATCTTCTCTTTAGTTTTCTTGTATGAAGCCTAATTATTGCACATAGTGGATTTGAAGGTCTTATGATGATCTGCTCAATTTTCACTGTTGTTTTTATGATATATTCTACATTGATTTTAAGCATAACTACTATTTCACAAATCTTCTTTTAGTTTTCTTCATTGTATTCCCTCTATTTTGTGCTTCAATGTGGGTTTATAAACAATCTTTTCCCTTCCCCTCACACACATATTTGTGCTTTTCTTTACTTTCTTATCATAGAAATATTTAGAACAGCAATTCTAAGGGTCTTGTCTATTGATTTCCTACTCTCTGTTATTGCTTGTGTAGAAGTTTCTATTGATTGATCTTTCTCCTGCTATGCAATTTTCCTTTTCATAATTTGGCCATTTTTAATTGGCTTCAAAGCATGCACTTTACTGATTGATGAACTCTCTTCCCTTTAGCATGTATGGACATTTCTTTCTTCTTTTCCGTCATATGGTTAGGTGTCTTCCAAGTAGGATCTCCTTGTTTTTTTTATCAGGCGTTCAGTAGAGCCTTCACTTGAGTACTGTCTTTCCATGCTCTTACAGAAAGCACCTACAGTGACCGTGCCTCTCTGAGTCTGTAACTCATGCCTGTGGTTTACGAGCTCCCTTCTCTGTTGGAAAAACATGTGATCTTTAGTTCTTTATCATTTTTTTCACCTTCTTAGTTTCTGGTGCAGCCTGTCTTATCTTTGTAGCTTGTGCTCACAGACACACATGTCAGTGCTCGGCAAAAATTCAAAACCTGCTCTGAAATATCAATGTGGTCTTTCTCCGGGCATAGCTTTCTCTCCAGTCCGGAGACAATTTTAGTCATGTCATCTAAAGCTTGTTTCTATCCTCTGCACAGAGAAGAGCTGAGGCTCAGCTCTGCCGCGCAAACTTGTACTGTTTGTGGTTGTCTAGGTGTCACACACACCTTCTAAAGGGGATCCTCCTAGTACACTGAGTGTAAGCATGACGAGCGAAAGCAATGCTGCACTCTCAAGAGATGAACTTGAAAGAACACATTAAATTGCCTGCTTCTGACCCAGTGCATAATGAAATCAATAAGCATTGATCCCCCTCTACTTATTCTATAAACCTTTTATTGCATATTCTATCTTCTGGAAGCTAACCCATGTTGCTACAGTTTGATCCTCTGTTACTGTGGCAAGCAGCCATTTAAGGAGGAAGGGATCATTTGGTTTACAACTTATTAGTGAAGGTACTCAAGGAGGAACCCGGGAGGTAGGAGCTGATACAGAAGCCATGGAGGAACACTTGCTTATTTGCTTGTTCCCCATGGCTTGCTCAGCCTTAGCTTGCTCAGCCTGTTTTCTTACATAGACCAGAGCCATCTTCCCAGGTGCCGCTGCCCATAATGGGCTGGTCTCTCCAACATTCATTAGCAGCTAAAAAGAAATGCCCCACAAGCATTACCACAGAGCAGTCTGACATAGGAAATTCTTCCATTGTGGTTCCCCAAGTTCAGATGTGTCAGGTGAACTACCAAGACTAGACATCACAATACTATGGGATATATCGTGTTAATGGCTGACTTCAGGAAATGCCCAACAGATTTTGAACTTGCCCTAAATTTTGCATGTACTTTGGGCCAAATGAGGCTCGTATCCTTCACCCGCATTTGTTAACTTCTTCATCAGTGCTTGTTCTGAAACAATAGCGTGGTGTGGATTCGCCTCATAGCTGCTCTTTGATCCAAGTGTTTTAACCTGTGCACCCTTTATCGGAATGATCAAACCTGTGAGTCCTCGGCATTTCTCTGCACACTTTATGGTTTCCCTTGAAGCTGTAACGTAAATATTACCGAGGTAGACCCAGACTCACAACTCGTCACACCAAATGCAGTTCACATATTGACAATTTCAGCTTGAGAATTCAACATTATTTCTTCCAGCGCCTGATAGAATCGAGGCATCTGCTGGCTAAAGGCACATACTAGCAACTGTAGTGGGAGGACAACGTGAGAGGCTATTTTTCTTTTATTTTGGGAGGTTGTTGGATGATGTAGAAACTTGGCAGGGTCTAGTTTTAAAGAGAACACACTTTCTCCTGGAGCTTCAGGAAATCTCCCTACTCTCTGGCCTTTCAGGCAGAGCTCAAAATGCAGCCTAGCAAGGCAAAACCAGGAAGAGCAGAAAGCTACGTGAGAAGAAGTTGAGTTTTGGAATCCCAGGTCTTACTTACCACTTACACAAGATAAAAAGCTGAGGGCATCTGAATTTCCTCATCTCATTTGTCACAGGCTATATCACAAACATGAAGGTTTTGTCCTCAGGAGATTCAAGTGCTGTTGTTTTTAATAGACCAAGTCTCTTAAGGTCTACCCCAAACCCTTGCACATGTCTTTCCGCTTGCAAATGTCTGCACTTAGGAAGAATCTGAAACAATGGACTCACTTTCCTTAGAGGGAGACTAACATCAAACACGGGCTACTAACACTTTGGATGTTTTCCCATTTCCTAACTCTACACCCTGTGTTTTATGTCATGACATTTCCTCTACATGCATTTATTTAAGAGGCCTTCATTTCTTGCGGATGTTTTATGAGATTACAGTAGAGGACCCCCATAGCAGCTTATTTTAAAATCATCTTCTCCAACTTGGTTATATATATATGTCTATCAGTCATTACACTGTTACCTTGGTCCTGGGAGGGCATTAGAAGGGTCAGCAGCAATAGCTGTCTCTGAAGGATGCAATCAGGGCTGCTGTGGTATCGCAGGGACTGTTTGTTTATCCATTTCATCTTTAATTTATTTCTCAAAGCTGTATTTTGAGTTTATCGCCCATTTCATACCTTTTATAATAAGGTTCAGAAGATCTGATTTTTTTTCCCACACTGAATTTTTGAAACACAATATTATTGGGCTATCTCTGCAATCTATCACTGACTTTGAAATAGGGAAAACTATTTTGCTGGGTTAACAGGAACGTAGCCATGGGGGTTACTTTCTATTCTATTTACTTCTATATGACGCTGTTACAATGTGGAGTTCACATACAAAACAACCCATTTGTTATCTTAAGTCTTACTCACAACACATCCTGTGTTGGAAAATGACATGTCTGGAGAGTAATTATCTAAGGACATAGAGCACGGGGTGTGTCCTTTTTGAGCAGTATTTCTCAGCAATCTCTATTCCAAGAGTGAGATTAAAAATGCAAAGTATAGGGGCCGGGTGGTGGTGGCACATGCCTTTAATCCCAGCACTAGGGAGGCAGAGGCGAGCGGATCTCTGTGAGGTTGAGACCAGCCTGGTCTACAAGAGCTAGTTCCAGGACAGCTTCCAAAGCCACAGAGAAACCCTGTCTAAAAAAACCAAAAAAAAGCAAAGTACATATAAAATACACAAAAAGTACATGTATTTTATACATATGTGCATGTGAGTATATGCATATATGCTCATATATTCATGTATGTATATGCATACACATATAGATGCAGATTTACATCTATGCATATAAAGAGAAAACACAAGGCTCCATTTTTATTTCCTGCTATAGATTTTAGAAGAGAAAGCTGTCCTCAGCCTTAAATCCAGAGAGTGACTACTATTGAAGGCAGAAACACATGCAAAGTGGTCAAAAAAATTAAAAATGATTAGTTATAAAAGTACTGGTTTTAAAACGATCTCAGTTATTCACTCCTGTGATGTAGCTGTTACAATGAGAGTAAGATATTTCTTGGAGTCATCGTGTTAAAAACCATGTCCAGAACATAGCTGTACCAGTACAGACTGTTGCCAGCAACCCAGGTTGTGGCAGTCTTCCTTTATCACTGTGATCTTAGGAATGCCTAAGACAGAGTAATTCATATTAAGAAGGAATTTATTTATTTTCTTGCCTTTCTGGAAGCTGGCTTTCTAAGACCAGGCTACTAGAAGTTCTGACTTTTTCTGAGTTCTCATGTTGCTGTGCCGACTGGAGGGGGGCAGCACCACAGCCTACTGTTGAAAGGTGGATGGTGAACGGTCCTCATTTTTATCCGTGGGACCCTCAGAGCTGATAAACCAGTTTTGTTTTTTCCTGAGACAGCATCTCACTGTGTATCCCTGGCTGGCCTGGATGGAACTTGCTCGTAGACCATACTTTGCCTCCTACTCAGAGAACCACCAGCTTTGGTCTCTAAAGTGCTGAGATTAAAGATGTGCCACCACACCCAGTGTCCTTCTCAACTTTTAATGTCAAACTTCTTATGCTGTCACTTGGACAGCACCTGGTTTTGGAAGGGACACATTCAAACTATTGAAAAAAGCAGAGGTACCTACTCAAACACGTTCTCCTCCAGAACTTTTATAATTGAGGGGATCTTCTGCATCTCAACTTTCTAAGGCTTAACCGCGTTTGTCACTATCCTAACACTCTATTATAATGAATATTTGCACATTAATATGAAATCAGGTATTTCAAATTATGGTTTTAATATTTTCAACGTAGTAAATGAATATCTGTGGATTCGTACTAACAAGTTAGAAATTAAAAACAAAGATCCGCTTTGCTACCTTTCAGCCCCATTAAAGGTCATGAGGGGAGAAAGACAGGAAATTGTTAGAGCCAGAAATGATAATGAATGACCACAAACAAGTAGTGTTTTGGGGGACACAATAGGGTGATGCCACTTAGGAACTTACAGCAGGAGTGACAGCCTGTACAGACCTGTCAAACAAAATCCCATCAAGAAGAGGTAGGTGGGTGTATCCCCTACTCCTAGCTGAAGAAATATCAAGAACAGATAAATGTTGGATGAGGGAAGTTTTCTTTACACTGTTGTTCCTGGTAGGTCAACTAAACTCCAATTGAAGAGCCTACAGAAGAGTGTGTGAGCAGCACAAATTGGACTTGCTTGATTTTTAAAAAATGAGGGATGGATTAGTATCGGATGGTGAGTACTTTAAAATTAAATTGTATGAAGTTAATATAGTAAATTTAACAAGTATCCATTGTAACCAAAAATGCCCTAAGACAATTTTAAACAAAGACAACAAATCCAGTAGTCCACAGGTGCAACAGTGTTACATTTGGGCTCTTATTTTTTTGTACCTGTGCTGAATGGTGTCTGGCCAGGTGAAAGGCACGCTCTATGTTTTGGAGAATTCAGTAGTTTAGCGCTTATCAAAGGAGTGCTGATCAAGGTTAAGCTTCAGATTCGGGGGGCAATGCTCTGTCTTCAGATTTCCCAACTCTAGCAAGATGTATATCAGTGTGAGCTGTCAAGACGGCATCTTTGGCTCCTTCTGTTTCCTCGTGATCAGCTTTCTCCAAGGAAAATAAAGTAGTTTCTGACCTATAATGGTCTCCATTGGTTTGGCAGTTCCCATTCTAAAGGGGTCCAGTAAGATTCATAGGAGCAGCCAATAAAGTTGTCCGTATTATCCCTTACAGAGAACGCTATCTGAAGATTGTGTCGGTGACC
Source organism: Mesocricetus auratus (assembly GCF_017639785.1). Taxonomy (NCBI): domain Eukaryota; kingdom Metazoa; phylum Chordata; class Mammalia; order Rodentia; family Cricetidae; genus Mesocricetus; species Mesocricetus auratus. The sequence goes on along the minus strand of NW_024429193.1, from coordinate 3,420,472 downwards.
AACAAAAGAAAGGATAAAGACTTATGGAAGCCAAGAGAAGAGACATCACGTCTGCCTTGAGGTCTCACAGGGCTTTGAATTGCTTCCTTTTTGTCTATTTCCATCCAATGAAAAGGAGAACTTACACCTGGGCTCCTCATTGTCTAGTTTTAGAAAAAAAGAGAAAAGGAGCCCAAGCCCAGATAAGCCTTATACCTTTTGTCAGCTGTTTTGAGAGGGAAGAATGCCAAGTACCCCTCTAGCAAGAAAATTCATCCTGGAGTCAGCTCTAAGCATTGTGAACAACACAGTCCCAGCTACATCCTTCCCAAGAAATTCAGAATCCCATTCACCCAGCATTGGTTTTTCAGCATCTGATTTTCAAAAAAGATTAACAATAATAAATGTTTAAAAACTGTTTAAAAAGTTCCCAGCGGGAATCATTGCTAGGATAAGGTCTTTCGGGGGAAATTGATAAAGCATTAAAAATAGGACAGCTCAACCATAAAAACTAAAGGGGAAATGTGGGTGGAAAAATACAAAGGCAGCCTTGTGGTGATAAATAAATTTCTAAAAGTCTCATAAAACAGGTGTGAATGTGCATATTAGTATTATAATGAAATAGGACGCGAAAAAAAAGTTGCATTTGTAAATAGTTTCATCAAAGAGCTATACAGACCAAGGATCAAAGATAGTCTAAAAAATGGCTTTATTGATGGAGAACTTGAATTTAAGTTCTAAATATCTATTAATCACACCACAGGTTATTCCTTTTATCCAAGCAAGTATACCAGTTCTCTGGGGACGTCTCTAGATTTGACTGGAGAAAGGAGATAAAAGACCCTGTATTCAGCCTCTGCTCTTTTAAAATAAGTAAGTAGCCAGCTGTTCCATTACAGCAGAGGACTGTACTCTCACCGCATTCACCACATCTATCAAAACGGTGTTTACATTTCCCTCATAATGTTAACTTAAGCATTTTATTGCCTCACTCTGCAAACTGTCTGAGTACACTAAAGAAATCTTCTCCTGGGAGAGGCTGGTTGAGCAAGAGGCAGACTATGCAAAAAACTCAGGAGCTCCGGAGGTTGCCTTGAGGAGTTTGCTTTTGTCCAGACCCAACTGGGAATCCCCTGTGTTCAATAAATGCTGGAAAAAAAGCAAATGTCCTTCCTCACAAACAGCCATGACTCTGTGATTTGCGCCGTTTAAACAGGGCTACAGAGGAGCTGATGAGAATCCCAATACGGAGGCCCCATGCAGATGGTTGCTGGTCCCAAACTGCTGTTTAAATGCACATGGTGAGACCAGTCGCTTTCTGCAGCTCTTCAGCACTTTGAAGAGCAAGTGGCAGAAATCGGGAGTTTAGAGCCTGATCCACTCTTGAGTTACCCAACCAAAAAATTATATTTAAGCAAGTGCTTTGACAGCGAGAGTGCCCAGCTTATTTTTCTCTTCTTTGCTCTGATAACCTAGAGACAGGAGATCAGACTTGAGAGAAGGCTCCATCAACACTCTCTCTGGCCAAGTATTAATGGAAATAATGATGCCGCTAGTAATAAGCTCTGGCAGAGACCTTACAACTAACTTGCATTTTAAAACTGTTTGGGAAGTACAGGAACTAAATACTTGTGGGTGCCTGACAATAAAGTCACTGTCTTTGTAGGAAATCTTGAATCTTGGTATTTGGGCTTGAAGTTTCTTTGGATTCAGCCTGTGATTATTTTCTCTCTTCAAGCTAAAAATTATCATGAATATACCCACTATCTCTGTTTACCAGGAATTAGATAACATGAATAATAGGAGAAAGGAGGCCAGGGGTCAGCATCAGTGGGTGGAGAAGCAGGGGAGGGATGACCCCGCATACAGTGGCCTGCATGAATGCAAGCGTCACAAAAAAATACATGCCACCTTTTGAGTTAATACAATAACTAAATATGCAAAAGTCTAATTACATGTCTGAACACATGGTCACACCACCTCACAAGCCATCATTCTGTTTCTTTGCCTTCATAATTTCTCTAGAAAGATAGCAGTGTCATTATCAGATGGTTTATAGCATGCAATTAAAAAGAGCACCCGACTTGCAAAGCAAAGGATTTAACTTCAACTTTAACACCTCACGCCGAAGGAAAAGCAAACCACTGAGCTCTCTTTCTTTATAATCATGTTTCACCCAGTAAAATTTGTATTGGATGTTCGTATGTACGTGGATGTAAACAAACTGCCATGTGTATAGATCAGTAATGGTTAGCATTCAAAAACGGTGCGTGGCTATCTAGATAGAATGAATGAGTGAATATCACCAAAGAAAATTCTCCTTGTTATGTGAATAAAATGTGTCAAGTGTTCATTAGATTCCCAATGTTGACCAATAGCAGTCAGACTGCGCTATATGAAACACAACTTCTTAGTGTAAATTTCTGCCTGCAGTGTAACGTCAACCCTCTTCTAGTGACAACTGAAATGCACCCCTTCATCTTTGATTTGCTCTTGGGAATGCATTTCCATCATCCGGTTGGTACTCCTCTGAGCCCAAAGCTAAGGAATCATCCACCACCAACTTGAAGCAGACTCTCCGGTCACGACAGGAGCGAGTATTTTTCTCGCTTGACGGCGGCGGCATTGATTCTCTCATGAAGTTCCTTCTCTACAATTTCCAGAAACAGTGTCTGCTGTTCGATGACTTCTTCTACCTTTGCAGACAACAGTGTGGCTCCTGTAAACTCGCATTTACGCCTTTCTATGCCCTTCCTTAACTATGGGGCACGTGGTAGATCTCAAGCACTTCAAACTTTTGCCAATCTGCTCTGCGTGTTGAAGATGGACCGTAGCTGGTGTGCATGATTCTCTTCCAGCTAAAGGTTATTGTAGTCCCACTGCAATTTCATGACATCACAATTGCCAGTGTTGCTGAATGTGCCAGACACGGAAACAGGAAAATAAGTGGTGGTAGGTCCTGTAGTTCCTGTCATGCATTTGAGAATACGTTTGGGAGAGCCGGTAACCCGTGTGAAAAATACAATACCAGGAAGATAGAAGAGAAAGGCATATGCATCTTCTTCCTATTACAGAAACTAAGGGGCACAAGTAAAGAGGCCACAACCCTGAGTTTATTGGATCATTTCTACGCACACACACACACACACACACACACACACACACACGTATCGTGTGCTTCTTAGAACCAAATTATATGGTGAAAAGAAAGTTAGATTAGTGGGACATTTATTATCTAGATATTTTATGAAGAATTTATTACACACATTTGGCACAAATAAGTAGGTCCAGAATACCTATTATAGTCTTCAAATCAGGGAAAATGTTTCCAAAACAGCACATTCAAAGTGAATTTACAGTAGATATGATTTTGAGAGTGAGAACTTTAATAAATATTACAAATATTGTCATGAAAATAGCAAAATACAGAAAAACAGAATTTATGTACTTTGGCTTCAAAATTGGGACATAATTTTAAAAACCAGGTATTCACAAAGAGTATTCCTTTCCTAGCAAACAGCTTATGAATATGGAATTAAAATAGCCTTCTATAAAATGCATCTCAGAATGTAACAAAGGATTTCTAAAACATTTTATGCTTTAATAAGAAGTGTGATTATTTTCTTTTGACATATTTTTAAACATGTTTTTACTGGCCATAGAAAATGTCTACAGAAGTTTTATTCTATTTGTATAGTTTCCATCTCAAGATTATTCTTAAATGAATTGAAATGAAAAGTGATTTGAATTTGATGGATAGAAATGGGTATGCAATAATAATTGCATTGTTTTTGCAATAACATATTTCCATGGAGAATTTTAAAAAGTGTGTCATGTCGTGTGCTTTATCTGTTTCCATAACAATAATATGAACTTTAATTAGGGATATCTTTTAACTTCATGTGATTTGCATTTTAAGGAGCATAGAGGTTAAATAATACAGAGGAAAAAATTCTCTCTGATGACATGTTTCTAATATTTTATTACAAAAGGACTTTTGCCTTCATCTTGCATATATATGGGTTAATGTGCCCATGCTTCTGTGAATGAAGAAACATTAAGCACTTCTAAAATCTCAAGTTCATACAAGCAGCAAATTTTCTCTTTATACTATCCAATGGAAGAGCTGGAGACATAGCTCATGGCTAAAGAGTAATTGGTGCTTTTGCAGAGGAACTGGACGCAGTCCCCAGCACCCACATCAGACAGCTCATAACTGTTCACACCTACACACACAAACACACACATACACCAATGAATTTGTCACTTAACTTAGGCAGTGGAATGCCCGAAGAAGCTAGATTTGGCATACTATCTGGTTAAGTTAATGGAGAATCAGGCAAAGTTAATTCAAGAAAATTCATTAGGGCAAAATACAAACAACATACATAATACAAATGTCATGATATTAGACATTAAAAGTAGTAAAATAAAATGGTCGGCATAAGAAATATGAAGAATGGTTTGTGAGTTGGATCAGTGCAGTGCTTAAGGGTTTTTATTGCTCTTGCAGAGGACTTCTGAGTTCAATGCCAACCAAATGGCTCACAGCCAACTATAGCTCCACCTTAAGCAACCTGTTGCCTCTTTGCCTCTGTGGTTCCTGCATGCATGCATATGCACACATCCATACGTAAATTATAAAATAAATCTTACAAACAAGAAAAACTGAGAGATGAACTGAATTGCATTGCATAGGTAGGGAATTGGGTGTGACTCTACTGAGTCCACATATTGTCATGGACATTTTACTCCACGTAAAAGGAGCACTAACTCCATCAGAGAATGTGAGTGACACATATCTGTTCTTCCTCTTAACTCAGGAATGCAGGCATGTAAAGCTGATATGTGTAATATGACACCATCTTAATTGTATCTCTGTGCCTCATTCTATTATTGCCACTCTGTGGCAGGGTACAAGTTGGAGAGTTGTGGATGGATGGCCATGACAACAGGAAAATAAATATCTATAAAGACGTGAGACTGCAGGAGAAAGTTGAAGATTTAGAGACAAGCACAGAATGGATAGAGCATGATGGGCGAGACAATGAATGTGAACAACCCATTTCCAACTAATATGTTAGCATCAGCTATGACGCTTTCCTTAAAGCCTCAATGCTGAGTGTAGATGGGATAGATCCATTGTGGAAATAGAAGTAGTGTATATTCTCATGTGTGGAAAGAATTTATTTAGTGTACAATCTATTTTTGTGACAATGAAATTTAATAAATGCATTAGCATGATTGAGTTAATCCAAAGGTTCTTACTGTTTTTATTGAAGTTACTGCTGTTATTGCTACCCATAGTTTATCACCTGCCTCTTTCAATTTGTTTGTAATAACTTTTCCATGGTGGTCCAGCAGGGTGCGATGCTCTATGGTCTATTTTTTTTAATGATTGGCAACTACTGACCTGTCGCTGTCTAAGCTAGTAGACACAGACAGCATATTGTGTTTTAATTATCACACTCATTGTTGGATTCTGCTCCGCTACACTGATGCTTCTGTAGACTAGTCACAGCATACCTCTTCTTCAAAGCTATTACTTTAAGAGGACACAGGATATGTGGGTGTTGCCACAGAGTAATACGAAGATATGTTAAACACAGAATTAAGTAAATTTATGATCTGTTCCTTGGGAGAAATGCCATAGTCTTAGGTAATGAAAGAATTAATAAGCCACTTGTTTCCAAGTAGACATTCTCTGGAGTTTTCTATGCCTAACAGCAGAATTACATGGCAGATCCCAACGATGTTAGTTCCGTGAGTAGTGCTGAGAATCAAAGACAATATCATCCCTCTAAAATTTGCTATGGAATGAGGTTGAGAGACACCAGCCAGGACATTTTCAACCATGTCCTTTGTATCTCTGCATCATCCTGGATTTTGACCTGCAGATCCAACAAACCCTCATTAAGCTGGCACATCTACAAGAAGATGATACTTTATGTAAATCTCCATGGTTATGTAGAGCTCATCTCTAAGGAATCTGTTTCCCTTTCTTGTGCAAGGTGAGAAGATAGATTCCAGAGTTCACTAGCTGCCACATATGATAACCCTGACATTCAGATTCTTCCCAAAGATAAATTTTCCTTGGGTATACACTTGGTCTCCTCATCTTGGAATAATAGACTAGTGTTAGGCAGTGCACTAATGTGCAATGGAGCTCAAGTATTGCAGTAAATGTTCTTCAGGATGCTTCTTTAAGTTTTATTAATGAGATGATTTGTGTTTACTTTTGATTGCCAAATGTAAATATATCCTCTTCCTTTCTGTTCAGTTTGTTTTACTTTGCACAGTGTCTCAAACCTTCATGCATGTGTAGATTTCCTTTCCCAGTCCCAATTTTTCTCTTTTTTCTTTCCAAATACCAGGAATATTTCCAGGAGCTTGGTGATTTGGGGTATATTCTGATGAATGTGACAGAGAAAGTATATTTACAGCATGGGGAATTCACCTCTACATACACACACACACACACACAAACAAACACTCATACACACACACTTCCTCAAAGGATGGGCTAAGACAAAGGGAAAACCTACTTTAATTTATTCAGTCATCTTTATTACCAACACCAGCTACAAGATATTGCTTTTGAAGTTTTAGCTAGAGCAATATGACAACAAAGAGATCAAGGGGATACAAATTGGAAAAGAAGAGGTCAAATTTTCACTACTTGCAGAAGATATGATAGTTTATATAAGTGACCCAAAGAACTCTACCAGGAAATTCTTACATTAGATTAACACCTTCAGCAAAGTGGCAGGATACAAGATCAACTCAAGAAAATCAGTAGCTCTATTATATACAGATGACAAAAGGACTAAGGAAGAAATCAGAGAAACATCGCCCTTTACAATTGACACAAAAAACATAAATACCTTGAGGTAATGCTAACCAAACAAGTGAAAAACCCGTATCACAAGAACTTTGAAACTTTAAAGAAAGAAATTAAAGAAGACAACAGAAAATGGAAAGATCTCCCATGCTCTTGGATAGGTAGGATCAACATAGTAAAAATGGCAATCTTTTTTTTTTTGGTTTTATGAGACAGGGTTTCTCTGTATTGTTTTGGAGGCTGTCGGTCCAGCCTGGCCTCGAATTCACAGAGATCTGCCTGCCTCTGCCTCCCGAGTGGTGGGATTAAAGGCGTGCGCCACCACCGCCCGGCTAAAGATGGCAATCTTACTGAAAGCAATATACAGATTTAAGGTAATCGCCATTAAAATCCCAGCAGAATTTTTCACAGACCTAGAAAGAACAATTCTCAACTTTATATGAACAAATAAAAGATCCAGGACAGGCAAAACAACCCTGTACAACAAGGCAATATCCAGAGGCATCACCATCCCTGACTTCAAGTTGTATTTCAGAGATATAGTCCTGAAAACACCTAGATATTGGCAAAAAATAGACAGATAGACCAGTGGAATGGAATTGAACACCCCAGAATTAACCCATAAACATATGAACACCTGATCTTTGACAAAGAAGCTAAAATTATACAGTGGAAAAAATAATGCATCTTCAACAAATGGTTCTGGCATAACTGGATGCTGGCAAATAGAAGAATGCAGATAGATCTATGTCTATCACCATGCATAAACCTTAAATCCAAATGGATCAAAGACCTCAACATATATCCAGCCACACTGAACCTGTTAGAAGAGAAAGTGGGAAGTACCCTTGAATGAATTGATACAGGAGACTGCTTCCTGGACATAATTCCAGTAGCACAGACCCTAAGAGTTGCAATTAATAAATGGGACCTTCTGAAACTGAGACGATTCTGTAAGGTGAAGGATACAGATTGGGAAAAGATATTCACCAAGCCCACATATGATCCCCAAAATTAACAAAGAACTCAAGAAGCAAGTCTCCAAAACACCAAAGGATCCAATTAAAAAGTGGGGTACAGAACTAAATAGAGAATTCTCAGTAGAGGAGTCTAAAATGGCTGAGAGACACTTAAGAAAATGCTCAGCATCTCTAGCCATCGGGAAATGCAAATCCAATCAACTCTGTGATACCATCTTACTCCTGTCAGAATGACTAAAATCAAATACACCAATGATGGTTTATGCTGGAGAGGTTGTTTCTCAAAGGGAACACTCCTCCACTGCTGGTGGGAGTACAGACTCATACAGTCACTTTAGAAATCAGTATGGAGATTCCTCAAGGAAAATGGGAATCAGTCTACCACAAGACCCAGCAATTCCACTCTTAGGCATATACCCAAAAGATGCACAATTCATACAAGAAGGACGTCTATTCCACTATGTTCATAGCAGCATTATTTATAATAGCCAGAACCTGGAAACAAACTAGATGATCCTCAACTGAAGAGTGGATAGAGAAAATGTGGCACATTTATACAACTGAGTAATATTCAGCGGAAAAAAATTGAATCTTGAAATTTGCAGGCAAATGGAGGGCACTAAAAGAAACCATCCTGAGAGAGGTAACCCAGTCACAAAAAGAGAAACATGGTATATACTCACTAATATGTGGATTTTAGACATGAATCAGGGGAGTTCCAGCATACAATCCCACTGTCAGAGAGTTTGGGAAACAGAGCCTTCATCCATCAACTGATGGAAGCAGAGGCAGACACCCAAAGCTAACCACTGAACTGAATGCCTGGAATCCAGTGACAGAAAGGGAGGATTGATGAGCAAAAGGGTCAAGCCTGGGCTGGTTTATCCCAAAGAAACAGTTGACCTGAACAAGAGGGAGCTCTTGGACCCCAGGCTGATGGCTGGATGGACATCATGGGACTGATGCAGAACCCCTGAATGGAGGTGGCAGTGAGGAGGCCTAGTTAATCTATGGGGCCTTTGGTAGTACTTATCCCTGGCATGCAAACGGACCTTTGCTGCCCATCCCAGAATGAGGGATGCTCTCTCAGCCTAGACTCTTGGGGAAAGGCCTAGACTCTACCCTGGGATTGACACATGAAGCAAGCTTGTTTCTAACTTAAATTTAAAACGGAAGGAAAAAATGTAGTAAAAAAAAAACTCTTAACACTGTCACAACACTTGCTTTCTTTAGTAGTAACCCTACAGAATCTGAGTTGGTATATCATAGTGATATATATGTATATTCTTGACAATTAATCATATTGAAAAGACATTTCCCATATCTATAGGCAATTATGATAACTTTTGTGAGAAATGACAATTTGAATATTTTACCCATCTTTTAATCAAATTATCAGTTTTTTGTACTACTGATTGAAATAGTTCTTTTCAAGTTTTGAATACATTCCCATTATAAACATTGCAAATATTTTATCCTAATTTTTTTCTGTTTTTTTTTTGAAACTGGGTTTCTCTGTGGAATATCTCTTGCTGTCCTGGAACTCACTCTGTGGACCAGGCTGGCCTCAGACTCACACAGATCCTCCTGCCTCTGCCTCCTGAGTTCTGGGACTAACTATGTGTGCCACCTCTCTTCAGGTTGCTATTTCATCTCAGAGACTCTTTGCTGTACAGTGGTTTTAATTTTCTATTAACATGTTTGTTTGTAGATCCATCTTGGCTTAGTAACTGAGAAGGGCAGTATCTAGAGTTTTCTGTTTGGTCTGTTTCTATTTTTTTGTTTTGTCTTTTTTCCTGCACTCTCTTATGGGAGACAGTTTTGGACTGTGAAATTTGGATCATTATACCCAGGCTCATACCTGTCTTTAGTAATTACAGTAGGAATCATTACACTCAGCATATATTTGCCAATAAAATAGAAAAGAATGCTTATTCTCATAGTATAGATATCTGTATTTCAGAATTTAATGGACTCCTGGAAAGCATATTTTGCACCCTGCTGGTTGTGGGAGTGTTTTCTCTACATAAAGCTGTCAAGATGACTGAAGAAATGGCAGTTTGTTAGGAAGAAGTTAGGTGAGCATGGTGATGAGGAAAAGCTCTGTCCCAGTTTTTTCAACTTTTGCAGTCTTGGTTGTTAAAAGGGGTTTGCCCCAAATAAATAAGGTGACTTTTCTGTTGACAGGCCAGCCTTAGACAATATAGCTTCCCGTGCATTTCATAGATGTGCTGACTATCCTCTTCATAGATGATGTTGTTGCTCTGATTCAGAAATATGTGGAGACTTGGACAAGCAGATACCACACAAGTTGTAACTTGGCTTGCCATCATGTTTGATTTCAGGAGGTGAGTTAGATTTCTTTTTTGGTAGGGTTACGGAGGTCCCCTCCTCATCCCATGCAAAGAAAATGGAGTGTATCACTTCAAAACTGTAATAATGGGTAGACTACCAAGGAATACAACAATGGGACTTTACCACATTTTAATTTTGCTTCAAACAGCACACAACTGTGGAATAGATTGTGTTGAGCTCCTGGGAAATTCTCCAGAATTTGTGAGATGATCAGCTCCCAGGATTGCACTGCTGGTAGTTGTTAGTTTTTGATGGGCAGCTGTAACCCTGATCATCCTCAAGTGCTCATGCTCATCTCCTTTGGGAAATTCTCTCTCTCTCTCTGTCTCTCTCTGTCTCTCTCTCTCTCTCTCTCTCTCTCTCTCTCTCTGTCTCTCTGTGTGTGTGTGTGTGTGTGTGTGGTGTAGTATGTAGGACAACTTGATAGAGCACTTTTCCTTACATTTGCATGGGTTGAAGCAATCAAACCAGCATTTTCAGGTTTCTACTGTCTAGCACCAAGCACTTTTGCAGACCCAGTTCAGGCACATGCCTATCCTTTGAATTTTTGCCTGTGCTAACAATGTCCTGTGTGTTCATTAGCAATTCCTTGGCTAAATTAATCATTGATGTCATGAGTTGTCACTGATGAGTGATAACCTATTTTAAAATCTAATAAGAAAATAGTTCAAATTTGCTTTTTTTGTCTAAAACAATTTCCATAGTACAAAATAAATGTGAAACAACCAGTAAGTAGTAAATCATTAGCAAAAAAATAAAGCAAGCAACATGCATTTAACTTACATTTAACAACACTTATTAAGAATATTTCCTTGCATAAAATAGTAAATTACAACCATGCAAATGTCTATTAGCAGTTTTACAGTTGGCCTTGATACACATTTCTTTCATCTACTTTGAGCTCATTATATGTGACTGACATAAATGTTCAATTATTTCCATGTAGAACTCCTGTTTGCCTGGCAACACCATTGGGGATACTAATCCCATTGTGTACTCAATGTCTGGATTCATTCTGGGGCTCTATAATATATGCCACACTGTGTGCTTGTGGAATAGAAAATAGAGAATTAAGGAACAGAGTGGTTCAACAGGAGATGATAAGGAAATGGGTAAATGTTGATTAGAAGTTGCAACGTATAGAGATTTTACATTATGAACAAGCAATACAATGAAATTGTGTTGTGGGAGGAAAAATAGCATGGAAAAATGATATTGCTGGAATTTGAACATGAAGTGTAGAGTAGAATTTTAACAAACTTACTTTATAAGTAAGAGACTCATACCAAATTTGGCTCAATCTTACTATGTAGTCAGCGGTGACTTGAATTTTCGGTCTTCCTGAATCACTTGCCACAGGCTTGCACCAACCTGTTCAGTATATGAGGTGCTTGAGGAAAAACCCAAAGCTCCAAGCATTCATGGAGGATGTTCTCCACATTGATCCTTATCCCAAGTATATCAACCTTGTACCTTTAAGATTTTCATGATTTTACATGGGTTATTTAAGATAATGTTGTTCTTGGAAGAAGTACACAGGAGATTGGAAGGTGACTAATTCTTAAATTAGTGGACATTGAGGTAAAGCATATGGACTGTCCTAGTATTGGTTAGCCATGCCTGTTAGACAGTTAAACACCGTGACAGAGCAGAATAAGAACAAGGTCTGGCCAGTAGGTGACCTCTGGACTGCGGCTGAAACATGTTTCTTTGCCTGTCCACAGGTACAGACTTTAAAGTCTTTATATGCATGCACTCTAGCTCCTAATCAATTTGCACTTCCCTCGCTCTCTCTCTGAACTTCTCCCATCCCCCACCCATCCACCTTACCCATGCAAAAAGACTATGTTCCATGGGAAAATATGATCTGCTTCTTACTTATGGTGGTGGAGAAGAAGTAACTTCACTGAAGACCCGTCAAATGGTTTAAATGATTTGAAATCGATAAAAGACAATTCCTACAAGGAAAGATCACAGAATACAAATGAATGTCATATACATATTTTTATTCAATTTATCAAGTTGCTGCGTTTGAAATTATGGTAATGAAACACATATACTTAAGCTATGATTTATGATACAAAGTGTGTTAGACCTATTAACTATAATTTATAAAATCCACACAAGCAAAACAAGACTATAATTTTCCAGCCTAACAATTACTAAAGGTGACATTTGGCTAATATTCTTCTAATGTCATTTACACATGGCCCCTTCTCAGTAGAGACACTTGCACAAGGTGTTTGTGCCAGATGAGGATCTCTGCTTTCATTTGTCTTCCCATCCAGAACCGAGAATAATGAAGTAGCTGCTGTTTGAAATATCTCACAAAGGAATGTCAGGTAGAAGGGTGCTTGAGGAGGTCTCATGCCTGCAGCTAAATATTCTGGGCAAATATCTCACTTATGTCTGTTCTCAACTTATTTACCTAAATTATTCATGTCACTTCACCCAGCCCAAAAGATCCCGGAAATTCATAAAAGACTATTGGGCAACATTGATGAGTTCTAGTTATTAAAAGCAAGGGCATTTGTGATCATTCCTCCTGTGTCTAAGTGAGGAATACTAGGGAGTGGATGGGGGCTTTTAGGCATCTGGAGCTCATTTACTTACTCCTGCTTCAGCTTCTGTGGTAAGAATTGAGTCAAGTGATGAGATGCTTGTCCCAGTTCACCTGACATTTGTAAACATGTATCACACTAATCAATACCAGATATTGGCTATGTTACATATGGCCTCTGAGAAAATTTACATTGGTTGTGGATGGACATGATAATAAAAGCATAAGGTTAGATTTGTAAGGATGCTACCCACTTTGTTTACAGGATATGGAGAAATCAGACCCTAGCAACTACAGTAATGGCCTGCCAGGCAAGTGGTGCCCGCAGGCGCAGTAGTGATGCAACAGATATATGATAACCAACGACTTTCAAAAATTATATTTGAGGCCTCTTTCACAGGAGAGATGTCCGGTACTGTAAACATTACCAGATCGTGAATGAGAAAATCATAGGGCCTAATGGGCAACCTACTGGTATAGTAGCATCTCCCCTGCCAGTGAATTTGTACACCTCTTTGGGTGCAGACACATATCAGTCTAAGAGAGAGTTATAGCCCACACCCTTAATCCCAGCATTAGGGGAGTATATAAGACAGAAGCAAGCTCTCAAAGCAGACTCATTCTCCAGCCACGCTGGTGAGAGCTCGTGGAGGCAGGACCAGCCCATTCAGTCTGAGCTAGAGGTAAGAAGCTAGTGGTCAGCCGTTTTGCTCAAATTGAAACTTGAACCCCGATATCGAGCTCTAGGGCATTTATTTATTCATGTTACATCTTCCAGTAGGTATTACATGTTGTGCTGTCAGAGGTGAAACTTGGGCCTCCTTGTATTTCTTCTCACCTGACTTTCAAGCTTCTCATTTTTCCCTTAATATATATTTTTATTTATATTAGAAATGTGCATGCTTCACATGTCAATCCCAGCTCCCTCTCCCATGCCTCCTCCCTTGACACTCCACAAACCCCCCATGTCTCCAACCCACCATTCCCCAGGGAAGGTGAGGCCCTCCTTGTGGAGATCTCTAGAGTCTGTCATTTCATTCAGGGAAGGACACAGACCCTTCCCCCTGTATCCAGGCTGAGAGAGTATCCCTCCATGTGGAATTGGCTCCCAGAGTTCATTCGTATGCCATGGTAAACATTGATCTACTACCCAAGGCCACAGAGATTTCTGAGGCTTCTTCACTGACACTACATTCACGGAATCTGGATCAGTCCCCTGTTGGCCTCTCAGCCATCAGTCTGGGGTTCAAGAGCTCCCCATTGTCTGATCAGCTGTCTTTGTGGGTTTCACCAGCACAGTCTTGACCCCTTTGCTAATCACTCCTCCATCTCTTTCACTGGGTTCCAGGAGTTCAGTTCAGTGCATAGCTGTGGGTAACTGTCTCTGCTTCCATCAGTCTCTGGATGAAGGTTCTAGATTGGCATATAAGGTAGTCATAAACCTTATCATCAGGGAGGGGCTATTAATGTAGTCTCTCTACTATTGCTTAGTTTGCCAGTTGACGGTGTCCTTGTATATCTCAGGAAATCTCACTAGTGTCAGCTCTCTCCTCAAATCTATAATGACTCTATCTATTATGGTATCTCATCCTGCTCTCCTCTATTCTTACCTCGACTCAACCTTCCTGCTCCCCCATGCCTTCTTCTCTCCTCCTGTTATCCCACTCTCTTTTTCCAGGTTCCCTGTTTCCTCCACCAATGTTCCAAATCTGCTTAGGAGACTTTGGCTCATTCCACTTCTCTGGGGTATCATGCATATCTCTGGTAACGTCCTTTTTCCCAGACTCACTGGCACTGGGATTGTAGGCTGACACTCCCCTGATCTATATCTGAAATCCATATATGAGTGTGTATATATACCATGCTTGTTTTTTTGTGACTGGGTTACCTCATTCAGGATGGTATCTTCTAGTGCCATCCATTTGCCTGCAAATTTCAAGGTTCCATTGTTTTTTACCGCTGAGTAGTAACCCATTGTGTAAATGTGCCACATTTTCTCTATCCACTCTTCAGTTGTGGGGCAACTGGGTTGCTTCCAGGATCTAGCTATTATATATAATGCTGCTATGAACATAGTGGAACAGACATCCTTGTTGTATGAATGGGCACATTATCGGTATATGCCTAAGAGTGAAATTGCTGGGTCTTGTGGTAGACAGATTCCCATTTTCCTGAGGAATCTCCATACTGATTTCCAAAGTGGCTGTACAAGTTTGCACTCCCACAAGCAGTGGAGGAGTGTTCCCCTTTCTCCACAACCTCTTCAGCACAAACTGTCATTGGAGTTTTTGATTTTAGCCATTCTGACAGGAGTAAGATGGTATCTCAGAGTTGTTTTGATTTGCATTTCCCAGATGGCTAGGGATGTTGAACACTTTCTCAAGTGCCTCTTGGCCATTTTAGACTCCTCTATTGAGAATTCTCTATGTAATTATTTAGCCGACTTTTTAATTAGATCATTTGGTGTTTTGGAGACTTGTTTCTTGAGTTCTTTGTAAATTTTGGAGATCAGCCCTCTGTCAGATGTGGGCTTGGTGAATATCTTTTCCCAATCTGTGGGTTGCCTTTTTGTATTGCTGACTATGTTCCTTGCCTTACAGAAGTTTCTCAGTTTCAGGAGGTCCCATTTATTAATTGTCGATCTCAGTGTCTGTGCTACTAGGGTTATGTTCAGGAAGGTGTCTCCTTTACCAATTCATTCAAGGGTACTTCCCACGTTCTCTTCCAACAGGTTCAATGTGGATGGATTTATGTTGAGGTCTTTGATCCATTTGGACTTAAGTTTTATGCATGGTGCTAGATATGGATCTATCTGCACTCTTCTACATGTCAGCATCCAGTTATGCCAGCACCATTTGCTGAAGATGCTTTCTTTTTTCCACTGTATAATTTCAGCTTCTTTGTGGAAAATCAGGTGTTCACAGGTTTGTGGATTAAACTCAGGGTGTTCAGTTTGATTCCATTGGTCTACCTGTCTATTTTTGTGCCAATTCCAAGCTGTTTTAAGGACTATAGCTCTATAATAGAGCTTGAAGTCAGGGGATGGTGATCCCTTCAGACGTTGCTTTGTTGAGCAGGGCTGTCTTGGCTATCCTGGGTTTTTTTGCTTTTCCATATAAAGTTGAGAATTGTTCTTTCAAGGTCTTTGAAGAATTTCACTGCGATTTTGATGGGGATTGCATTGAGTCTGTAGATTGCTTTTGGCAGGATTGCCATTTTTACTATATTTATCCTACCTATCCAAGAGCATGGGAGATCTTTCCATTTTCTGGTGTCTCCATTAATTTATTTCTTTAAAGACTCAAGGTTCTTACAATACAGGTCTTTCACTTGTTTAGTTAGCATTACCCCAAAGTATTTTATGTTGTTTGTGGCAACTGTAAAATGTGATAATTCTCTGACTTCTTTCTCAGCCCTTTTATCATCTGTACATAATAGGGTTACTGATTTTCTTGAGTTGATTTTGTATCCTGCCACTTTGCTGAAGGTGTTTACAAGCTGTAAGAGTTCCCTGGTAGAGTTTTTTGGCTCCTTTATGTAAGCTATCATATCATCTGAAAATAGTGAAAGTTTTGCCTCTTCCTTTCCAAGTTGTATCTCCTTTTATTTTCTTATTGCTCTAGCTAAAATTTCAAGTACAATATTGAAGAGGTATGGGGAGAGAGGACAGCCTTGTCTTGTTCCTGATTTTAGGGGAATTGCCTTGAATTTCTCTCCATTCAGTTTGATCGTGGACTGTTGGTTTGCTGTATATATCTTTTATTATATTTTAGTATGTTCCTGTTATCCCCAATCTCTCCAAGAACTTTATCATGAATGGGTGCTGGATTTTTGTCAATGGATTTTTCAGCATCTAGTGAGATGATCATGTGATTTTTTTCAGCTTGTTTACATAGTGGATGACATTGATGGATTTTGTATGTTGAACCATCTCTTCATCCCTGGAATTAAGCCTACTTGATCATTGTGGATGAGTTTTCTGATGTGTTCTTGGATATGACTTGCCATTATTTTATTGAGTATTTTTGCATCAATGTTTGTGAGGGATATTGGGCTGAAGTTCTCTTTCTTAGTTGTGTCATTGTGTGGTTTGGGTATCAATGTTCTTGATGTCTCATAAAAATAGTTTCGCAAAGACCCTTCTGCTTCTATTGCATGGAATTATTTGAGGAGAATTGGTATAAGCTGTTCTTTGACTTTCTGGTAGAATTCTGCACTGAGGCCATCTGACCCTGGGCTTCTTTTGGTTGGGAGACTTTTATGACTGCTTCTATTTCCTTAGGTGTTATAGGTCTATTTAAATGTAAATTGCTTATCTGTTCTTGATTTAATTTTGGTAAGTGATATCTATCCAGAAAATTGCCCATTTCCTTTAGATTTTCAAATTTTGTGGAGTATAGCTTTTCAAATATGACCTGATGATTCTCTGGATTTCCTCACTGTCCATTGTTATGTCTCCCTTTTCACTTCTGATTATGTTAATTTTCATGTTCATACTCTGCCATTTGTTAAGTTTGGAAAAATGTTTGTCTATCTTGTTCATTTTCTCAAAGAACCAATTGTTTGTTACACTGATCCTTGTATCATTTTCCTAGCTTCTACTTTATTGATTTCAGTCCTCAATTTAATTATTTCCTGGGGTCTGCTCCTCTGGGGTGAGTTTGCTTCCTTTTGTTCTAGAACTTTCAGCTGTGCTGTTAATTCTCTAGTGTGACCATTCTCCAGTTTCTTCATGTGGGTATTTAGTGCTATGAACTTTCCTCTTAGCACTGCTTTCAAAGTGTCCCATAAGTTTGGGTATGTTGTGACTTCATTCTCATTGAATTCTAGGAAGTCTTTGATTTCTTTTTTTATTTCTTCTTTGACTCAGTAGTGGTGCAATTGGGCATTATTCAATTTCCATGAGTTTGCAGGGTACTGCAATTTGTGTTATTGCCGAATCCTTACTTTAAGGCATGATGGTCTGATAAGATACATGGAGTCATTCCAATTTTTTTGTACCTGTTGAGGTTTGCTATGTTGCCAAGTATGTGGCCAATTTTTGAGAAGGATCCATGTGGCACTGAAAGAAAGGTATATTCTTTTGTGTTAAATGGAGTGTTCTATAGATGTCTGTTAAAGCCCTTGGGTTATAACTTCTATTAGATCCTTCGTATCCTTGTTACGTTTCTGTCTTGTGGTCCTGTCTAGTGGCGAGAGTCGGTGTTGAAGTCTCCCACTATAAGTGTGTGAGGTTTTATATGTGCTTTGAGTTTTAGTAATGTTTCTTTTATGAGCATGGATGCCTTCATCTTGGTGGATTTCTCCTGTGATGAGTATGAAATAACCTCCTTCATCTCTTTTGATTGATTTTATTTTAAAGTCTAATTTGTTAGATATTAGGATTGTTACCCCTGCTTGTTTCTTGGGTCCATTTGATTGGAAAATCTTTTCCCAACCCTTAACACTGAACTAATGTCTGTCTTTGAAGGTGAGGTGTGTTTCTTGTATGCATTAGAGGATGGATTCTGTCTTTGCATCCATTCTATTAGCTTGTGTTTTTTATGGGTGGGTTAAGACCATTAATATTGAGGGAAATTAATGAGCATTGATAGCTCATTGTTGTTTGTTTGGGAATGGTTGTTGCTGTTGGAATTGTATGTTGATTTCCACCACTTTTTCTGTTGCCTGTTGGTAAAGTGGGATTATCTATTGCCTATGCTTTTCTGGTTGTAGTTAACTTCCTTGTGTTGAAGTTTTCCTTTTAGAATTTTCTGTAGGGCTGGGTCAGTGGATATGTATTGTTTAAATCTGTTTTTTCATGAAATATCTTGTTTTCCCCATCTGTATTGATTGAAAGCTTTGCTGGGTATAATAGTCTTTGCTGGCATCCGTGGTCTCTTCATGTTGGTATAATATTTATCCTGGACCTTCTGGCTTTCAGAGTTTCTATGGAGAAGTCAAGTGTAATTATGATAGGTTTGCCTTTATTTGTTTCTTGGCCTTTATCTCTAGCTGCTCTTAATATTCTTTCCTTATTCTGTATGTTTGGGGTCTTGATTATTATGTGTTGAGGGGATTTTTTTTTTGGTTCACTCTACTTGGTGTTCTGTAAGCTTCTTGCACCTTCATTGGCAGGTCTTTCTTTAGGTTGGGAAAGCTTTCTTCTATGATTTTGTTTAATATGTTTTCTGTCCCTTTGAGGTAGGTTTCTTCACCTTCTTAAGTTTGGTCCTTTCACGGTGTCCCATATTTCATGGATATTTTGAGTTAGGGATTTGTTGGACTTAAAATTCTCTTTGGTTGATGAATCTAATTCTCCTAGTGTATCTTCAACCCCTGAGATTCTCTCTTCTGTCTCTCGTATTTTGTTGGTTATGCTTGCATCTGTAGTACATGACTGTTTTCCCAGCTTTTCTATTTCCAGCATTCCTTCAGACTGTTTTTTTTTACTTAATTGTTTCTATTTCAGTTTTCAGCCCTTACACGGTTTCAATTATTTCTTGCATTTTTTGCTTGGCCTTTTCTTCCATTTCTTGCATTTTTTGGATTGCTTTTTCTTCCATCTCTTTAAGGGATTTTCTCATATCCTCTTTGAGGGCCTCTATCATTTTCATGAAGTTATTTTTAATGTCATTCTCTTCTGCTTCATTTGTGTTGGGGTATTCCACTCTTGCTGGTGTAGGGTATCTGGACTCTGGCGGTATCATATTGGTTTTTCTGTTGCTCCTTGTGTTTTTATATTGTCTCCTTCCCATTCATTCTTGCAGTGAGTTACAGAAGGTGCTTCTTCCTCTCCTGGTGGGTGTGGAACCATAATTCCCTTCTGGTGGGTGTAGGCAAGTTCACTGTTGTGGTAGCTCTCCACTTCCTGGTCTCGTGTGTGGCGAAATGGTCTAGGATGCTGGGGTGCTTTGAATCCCACTGGGATGGATGGGAGCCCCAGTGGTAGACCCCAGGCACAGGAGTGTATCCTGGAGACAGGCCCCCATAGTATTAGTCATGTCGGTGGAGCAGGAGATTAGCATGCTGGGGTGCATTGGCTCCTGTTGTTGGGATGGAAGTCGCAGTGGCAGACCCCAAGCACAGGCAGGCGGCCCTGAAATAGGCCCTGGTTTACCTAGTCCCATGGGTAGAGCAGGAGGCTAGGGTGCTGGGGTGCCTTTGCTCCTGCTGCTGGTTTGGAAACCACAGTGGCAGACTAAGCTTTGCATTTATATTAATATATTTCATTATCTTTGTGGTGATTTTTCTTCATCTCTGTTGTAACTGGGAATCTCTTATTTCTGGATCACCATAGAAGAAAAAGTATAGATGGCATGCTTCCTGGAGGTAGAAAAGGCGGTAAGTCAGTCACTGTCAGTGTATGGGCATGGTGAACTGTCTAGAAATAAGAAGCTCTGAGCATGTTTCCCCAGCAGTCAGTACCTAGAACTTTATCAGCTCACAGTTATGAAACTACACAGATGCCTAAGGCCATGAAGGTAAATCAGATATCGAAACCGACTTGTGTCCTCCAGGATATTAGAAATCATTTTATTAAATTCAGACTACATGCTGATCAATGGTATGTGCATATCATACTGCTGAAATTGGAATTTTCTAATAATTTCTTTTTCAGCCTTATAAACAATGCATATTAGTGTTTCTTTGCAGAGGGTGAAGCATAGATCATAGTTTTATCATTTTCCACATATTTTATTCTGTTTCTCTTATTTGGATCATTAGATTTCTTTCTTTTTAATAATTATTTTATTTTATGTGACTAGGTATTTTGTCTGCATGTATATCTCTCCGCTCCTTGTCTGTGTCTTCTGCCTTGTACCTGTGGAGACTAGAGAAGACCACTGGGTAACTGTTGGCTGTAAATTCTGGAAATTGAACCTGGATCCTCTGAAAGAGCAGTCAGTGCTCTTAACTACTGAGCCTTCTCTCTGTACCAAATTCTCATTTATTCTCTGATTCATATTCCTTTTTATTCATTTAGTCTCATGTATTCATTCTCCTAAATTTCAGTGTACTATGGTAGTTCTCCATAGTGCAGATTTAATACTGCCTATTTTTAATTATACTCCTCTATGCTCCTAATTCAGATTTTAGTCTTGTCTACCTACCTCCTCCAGTCTCATTTCACCCCTCTTTACCTCATAATTTACTTACTATGACTATCACCATGTTGTGGTTTGATTTTTATCAATAATCAAAATCAGATCAACTCCATTTAACAGGAAAACACAGAGATACTTTTAATAGCAGATCCTCAGCAACCAGTTTTCTGCAAATACGTTCTTCATATGTACACAAAGGATGGCCCACGTGCACTGTGTAAAAGATACTCAAGGACTGCCATTTCTCACTCAGCTCAATGATTCTCAAATTAAATATGTGTCCGTCTGACTCATGGGTGATAAGATAGAATCACAGGCTCTCCTGAAGCAATTGGACACACATTTTCTGGGATTTTTTAAGAGGTTATAGTATTTTTCCAAAACCACATTTTGCCTCCCTTGTAATGGGATATATATGTACACACACACACACACACACACACACACACACACACACACACACACATATATATATATATATATATATATATATATATATATATTGCTGCTTATGGGGTTGGTGGTACTTTTCTACTGGCATCTTGCTTTGGGCAGTAATTTAAGTGTACAGAAGATTCAGTGCCCAAAGTTGTTTCATAGAAAATAATTTGAGGGTGGTGCATGTCTTGATGTTATCCTCTGACACTACACCATCCAAGGAGCAACTGTCCCTTTAGCCTTTATCCAAGACCAGGAACACGGGTGAAGCAAAGCCCCCCAATCCCAAGCTGTATAACGATAACAGCCGTTTGATGCAGTAAGAAGCTGAAAATGTGGGGCCGCTATGACAATAGACCTGAAAAATGTGTGGGAAAACGCTGGGAAATTTGTTCTTCTAATGTGGGGGTAGATGGCTGCAATATGAGACACACCCATCAGTGGTGGCTGAAAACAGTTCTGTTTTTTTTTTTTTAGTAATTTGTTTATTTATTTTAGTTTTGTTCTACAGTGCGCTTGCAGTGTCTGGCAGCGATTCATCTGGCGCTATGGAGGGAAGACTACAGTGCCAGCATTCCCATTCTCCAGTGTGTGAAGTGTTTTGCCCAGACAATTGGAAGCAGTCTGCAATTCTTCTCTTGAATGAAAACGGTCCAGGAAAATTGCACACTCAAGAGTTGTTTGCTCTACCATCTTCCGCTACTGAAACAACGTACTGGGATGTATGAATTGAGTGGCTTCCTCTTCCTTCTTCTGCTATCACAGCTGGGGGATTTATCTCATGAGCAACGCAGACAGAAAGAAACACCAGTCTAGCCAACAGGAAACAGGAAATCATTCTTACGGCTTCCTAAAGCACATCCATTGTGGTACCGAATACGTGCACCCTACCCCAGAGCCACAAGGGTTTCACACGGCTCATGAAGACCCATCAATTCCAATCCTAACCTGCCGTGTCTGGACTTCCACAACGGCATCTTCTGTGGAGCAGAAATCATTTAGGGTCCAATAACTGTTGGAGCTCTCAACGCCACCATGGCATTCAATCTCTCTGTCTCCCACCACAGGTACTGGGAGAGCAGGGCATGGCTACCACTTCAACCTGAAGATGCAACGTGATACGCATTAGCAGACTGCCAAAAGTCACTGGAGCTAAATAACTACCATTGCGGTTGGGGAGTGAAAACAGGGAGCGGGGAATATGAAGTAAACAAGCAGCATGGTTATAATGGCATTTGTGTGAAACTCTGCGGGGTACCCCCGAGCCTGCAGGAAGCTGCAGGCTAGATTATGCCCCGCAAGTAGAAACAAGTCTATTGTGAGTAAAAAAGAATTTGTTTTAAACATTCAAAGTGAGTTTTTAAAAGAAAGTAAGGGTAACTCATTGTACTTATGACGCTTATCAAAGGCAGCCAGAAAAAGTTTTGACATAAATAATAATTTTAAGACTCAAAGAGTACAAATTTCCAACAATACATCCTGTCTGGAATATAAAGTCTGTTTGGCAGCATAGTTCTTATCACTGAAGTCCTAACATCTCTCATCTGAAGAGGAAACTATTCTGGTGTTAATTCTTCACATTGCCCCTGGCCAAAGGAGGAGATGGATTTGCTCACTCATCTCACCCATCTAGGGACATTGAGGTGCTTATATTACATGGGGCAGACAGATTATTAGCATTTTATTATCATAATTCTAGGGATGAAAGAATATGGCATTTTGCATTCTCTTGGCACATATTTTTTGAACTTTCTAAATCAACAACAGTACTATTCTCCCATGAAACAAACTCTTTCCCCTGTCCCAGATGACAACTGGTAAACAAGCCACATGTCTTTGTGGAAAGACATCCAAGTTCGAATGGATACAAAGGCCTGTCTCTGACCACAGATGGGGGGGATGGGATTCCACGCAAGCCACATGTCTTTGTGGAAAGACATCCAAGTTCGAATGAATACAAAGGCCTGTCTCTGACCACAGACGGGGAGGATGGGATTCCACGCGAACTGCACTGTACTCCTGTGGGGATACAACAACCAAGGGAATGCTGATGAATGTGAGACTCGTTTAGTGGAGAAAATCATGGTTCTTCATGTCTTGATCAACTAAAAGGAGACTAGGGCAGTAAAGCAAAAATCTGCTTTTAGTCAGTGTCCATAGCCAATAGTTACAGCGTCTATTTCTAGGGTAAAAAGTTGAAGACATTTGTTTCCTTCCCAGGGCATTAGAAGACATTTGAGAGTTTTAGAGATTGGCTTTGCATATTAGGACAACGTCAGCATATTTCAGTCTGTCTTTGCCACAGGGACAGCAAGCAGCATCACTTGTTTATGTGTTTAAGTGTTTTCTGCTATACTCTAGAATCCACAGGAAGAACCTCTGTTTTTATTCCTAATCTCTTTGACTTTGCATTCATAGACATATCTGATTAATGCTTAAGAAGAGACTTCATGGGAGAGTGAAGAAGATAGCAGAAGGGTGATGCCAGAATTTAAGAACAAAGATTCTGTGAACTGTGAGTGTGTGTGTGTGTGTGTGCGTGTGTGTGTGTGTGAGAGAGAGAGAGAGAGAGAGAGAGAGAGAGAGAGAGAGGGAGGGAGGGGGAGTTAGGGAAGGAGGGAAAGAGAGAGAAATTGTCAAAGAATAAATAGAGAAATACAAAATAATATAAAAATGGAATATGAAGTTAGTAAACAATAAATGTGAGACTGAAGAGATGGTTCAACAGTTCAGCACAGTGGCTGTTCTTCGAGAGAACCTGAATTCAGTTCCCAGCACCTACATGGCAACTCACAACCGTCTCTTACTGCAGTCCAAGGGATCTGATGCCTCCTAAATGCCTATGGTCACTTTGTGCATATAATATACTTTACACATGTGGGAAAACACATGAAATTAAAAATAAAATATTTAACAAAGGGAATCTGTCTAGACAACCTTCTGTAGTCGATAATTAGATCCATATGTCAGTTTTCCACTAGGCTTCTGATGTCTGAAGCACACACATTATAGAGTTGTTGGGTAATGGGAATTTGAGTTCTGTATTCCATCCATGTAAGCACATATATTCTTGTTTCATTCTTTGTTCCCCATCCATCCTTTGGTTTCACATTGCCATGTTATCTTACTCCACTAAGATGGATTAGAGTTCAAGAAAGTCACAGTTGGAGCAAAGTTCATTACTGAGGACAGGAACACCTCTATGCAGTCTCAGAGCCTGGTTGGGCAACCATATGCTTGGCACCTTCCATAGTTTGAGATAAAGGCAGGCAGTATAAGCTTAGGAACCAGGTGCATTAAAGATTCATACATGCTGCATCATATCCTAATTACATAAATTCTGGTGCCCACGTCATCTTCATAACAAACCAACGAATGTTTGGGAAGAGATACTCAGAGACTAGTGTAGTGACAAATTTAAGTTTGATGCAAACTTTCATTCTTAACTATTAGAGGGAAGAGTTAGAGTATAGGAAGAGTGGGTTTTCAACTTTCCCGTTTTTCCTCAACTGTTTTTTATTCTTTTTATCAATATATGTGAATGTTTCACATGCCAGTCACAGCTCTCTCTCCCGCCCCTCCTCCCTTGTACCTCCACCCAATCCCCACATCATTCCCCAGGGAGGGTGAGACCCTTCTTGGGGGAATCTCTAAAGTCTGTCATTTCATCCTGGGCAGAACCTAGGCCCTTCCCCATGTGTCCAGGCTGAGAGAGCATCCCTCTATTTGGAATGGGCTCCCAAAGCTCATTCATTGTTTTTAAAAGTCACCGATTTGAAGTTCATGTCTCAGAGAGTCAGAGCACACACAGTCTTCCACAAGTTTTCCCAGTTGAAGACTGCAGGCCTTACAGTGCACAAGCTCACACTGAGGGCTCACTGGAGAGTGAGAAGATAGTAAAGTAACAACAAAGCACCTGTCCTCAGGTAAGCAAGGACCTCTTGCCATTAAGAAATGTAAATGCATCGACAAAGGAAAGTTATGACATGCAAATATGTTTTCATGTATATTTTTGGGTTATAGTGATTGATAAAGGAAGTATTTGTTCTTATTGTTTAATTATGATTCACTATTGAAATGAATATCCCACAATAATTAGGGTAAATAATAACTTTGATAGGAAACATTGTCTCATTTGCCCAGACACACTGTAACTAATCTGCTGTGGAATAATCCTTCTGTAACCTGTGAATATGTATTACCCTCCTTGGTTAATAAAAACCTGACAGGTCAGAAGCCAGGCAGGAAGTATATTCAGGTCAGCTAGAAACAGAGGACTCTGAGAAGAAGAAGTCAGAGTCAAGAAGATGCCAGCCAGCCGCCTGAGGAAGAAGGGTACGTAGAAAATGAGGTAATAAGCCATGAGCCACATGACAAAGCATAGATAGAAATGTAGTGTAAAAGTTAGCTAGCAACAAGCCTGAGCTATTGGTTGACCATTTATAAACAATTTCATGCATCAGTGTGTTTATTTGAGAGCAGCTACAGTTCAGGAAAATTTTGTTTACATAAATTAAAGAACAAGAGGCCCAGTAGTCATCAGGACTATTGTGTCAGTGCAGGACGAATGTCTGGCTCCCATAGGAGCATCCTGGGTCCATTGCATCCCAAGTAACAGGGCTACAATGATCACCCTAATGAAGAAACACACTGTAAGAAAAGGCATCTTTCCCAGAGTACAAGATACAAACCCTGTGTGGTACTGATGTGGTAACGACAGCAATTGAACACAAAGAAAGAAATCTGCTCAGGAGAAAGAAACTCATTAGAGCCACAACACCAGACAAAGAAATCATCTTGGAATTGATACTGAAGAACAGATCAACCACTTAGTAAAGAGAGAAGCACCATTTTCTTAGTTTCTTGGTTTAAATTTCACTAGTCGTACTTTATGAGCATTTTTACTATTGTTCAACTGTTCTTAGTGTCCACTTTCAAGAATTTAACTCTACCATTTTACTTGGTGGTGTACAAAAGTACAGAAGCAGATTCTAGAGACCTGACTGGCTGTCATACCACATGGTTGTATGTGAGTAACATACAACACTGAGAACTCAGAACATAGTTGTATTCTGATGAGGTGTTAAGGAATCTCCCACCAGCCTCACATCCTGTGGGGAGAGAACTCACAGGAGGCAAAGAATGAAACTCAGGACAGAACGATCATTGCAAACACTGGTCAGTGACTGGCCTCATGGTTTAATTTTCCCACACATTTAAACATAGTAGAGCTTTTGACTTGTGACTTTGACAGTAAGAATGTTTTCTGCTGGCTGAGAAGCAGAGCTCAGGGATAAGGCCTACAGAAGAATATGCCATAAGCATGAGGATGGATTATATTGGCAGAATTTGAAAAGTACATGGGACCTCTTTTATCTGCATGTGTTCACTGTAGGATCAGGGCCTCAACAGTGCTCAAGACATAGGAGGAACTATGGTAGAGGATAGATCCTAATGGAATAGCAAAGAATCACCACATTGGTTGAACATTTTTCTCTCTGGTAGGTGACTAGGCATCATTCATTTCCTTCCTTTGAAATTAATCGGCCTATGCAATTGACTATCCTGGCTTTTTTCCAATGCTTGTTCTAAGCTGTGCTTCCTGCAATAAAGATTTTGCAGAATGCCAGGCCACATAAGCAAACAAAATAAGAGCCTACGCTCCCAGTCTCATTAATAAGTTAGAGTTCTGGAATAATTTACTTTATTGAATTCCCTGTTTAAATACAGACTTTAAATTACTGCTTGTTTTATTTACATGGATATAGTTTTTTTTTGCTTAATGGTATCCACAATACACTTATACTCTAGAAAATTCAAAGGATCAAGTAGCAAACATTTCTACTATCTTCAAGTAAGTCCATCCTTCACAGGCAACATCGTATCCTTGTTAGTTTTTTCTTATTTAACACCATGTCAACATTTAGATTACATGACTATTGTATACTGTATTATGTTTCTATTTTAATAACTTGAAATGATAAATATTCTCAAGGAGATAATACCTTAAAGTTTTAATAAAAATGATTGATACCATGGTGAATAGATGCAATTATGGGCATAAGTTCACAGACCACAAGGTTGCTTGGAGCCTACTGCTGTGTCCAACACAAAAGCCCCGTGTGAGAGGGAAATGTCCTTAAATATTTCATGCGTTACTATCATTAACAGCTCAATATTGCTGTTAGGAGGAATGTGAGCAGCTAAATATTACATACTTAGAAAAATGTTTGCCATTTTGCAAATGTTATTTAAATAAAATTATAATATCAGTTTGCAGCAATACAAATTATCCCATTCCCGAAACACCCTTAAGGAAACATTGAAGTCACTTGTAGTTTTCTATGATTCTTTATTGTTTCATCATAATATACTTACACATGTATGAAAAAGTTATCAAAGTATGTGGAAATTTTAATGAGTTTTGTTGTACTTGGTCAAATTAACTTCTAAGAAATTATCAATTAACTGTGTATCATCTATCTACTATCTAACAGCCATATATATGCTACAAAAGGATTTAACTATGTGTGTGTCATCTACCATTTATCATCATATGTATAATTTGCTACTTATGCATCATGTGTTTGTATTACTCTGTTACCTATCATCTCTCTACATATTTACCAATATTATGTAAACATAGTACGAATATTTATAACACAGACATGTATATCAATTGATTATGTATAAATAAAGTATGTGTTGGACACATGCAGGTGCATTTTAACATTTATAAATTCCATTGGCTACATATAAACAAACATGTGAGTGATAGACTTTCAGTGTTCTTTTCTATAGGAAAACAAGCAGAAACGCAAAAATGACGAAATGTATAAGTCCTGTAATTGTCAGACCCTGAGCAGAATAAGTGATGCAAGGAACAAAACAATTTTAAAATGCTCAAAATTTGCAAAGCACTTCTTTCTAATAGGAAAGAATTAAATAGACAATCATTTGCAAGTATTTCAAAGGATATAGAATATATTCCCGCGGTGATATATTATTTATGATTTATTAACGCTCGCCATAGGGTACAGAAAGCAAAGCTAACCACAAGCCACAAAGTCAGGCAGTGGTGATACACACCTTTAATCCCAGCAGCCATACTAGCTAGCCACAGGTGGTGGTGCACAGCTTTAACCCCAGGACTCGAGAGACAAAGGAGGTGGGTCTCTGTGAGTTCAAGGCCACACTGACCTACATGAAACTGATCCAGTACCGAGGAGACACAGTGCACACAAAGGTGATCTCAGCACTTGGGATCATGCACCTTCCATCTCAGGACTTGAGAGGTACAAGAAAAAGAAGCAAAGCCAGTCTTGAACAATTAGTCTCTAGCCACGTTGAGGAGGACAGAACAGTGTGAGTGAACCTGAGGAGCAGTGAAGTCTGGAGCAGTCTGAGGATCACCCCTTTGTTCTGAGCTGAGGCAGACGTAAGAGCTGGTGGACGACTGATTTGCTTTTCTAACCTTCAGCTTGAACCTTGAACCCAAATACCCAGTGTCTGTGTTTTCCTTATTTGTGTTGTATCTCGCTGAGTGTCGTATTTATATACAATGACATACAAATTATTAAGTGTACAACTGGTAAGAAATAGAACTTGAGAACAACCAATCTACATGGAGTCATGTTTTTCTTTTTACAAGAAGGAAATGCTTATAATTTGTGTGTGTCTACATTTATATTAGCAGCAGAAGTTTTCAAAAAAAATCCTGCAAATTATTTCAGCCCATACATTTCAAAACTGGCTATCTTTGAAACAGGAGAGCTCAAGGGACATTTCTAAGAACAACCAGCCCAAAAACTTGCAATTCTAGAAGGAACTAGGAAACATGGCCATGATCAGTGTTGTAGTTAGGGTTTCCATTGCTGTGTTGAAAGCCCCATGACCAGCAGTGATATGGGGAGGAAGGACAGGGTTTATTTAGCTGGAGGAAGTGAGGAAAGCAACTCCAGCGGGGCAGGAACCGGGAGGTAGGAACTGATGCAGATGGCCATGGAGGGGAGCTGCTTACTGGCTTCCTCTTTGTAGCTTGTTCATCATGACTTGCTCAGCTGCTTTTGTATAGAATTAAAGACTGCAAGCCCAAGGATGACCCTTCCACCACCATCACTAATGAACAAAATGCCCTGCAGCTGGATCTCATCGAGGCAGCTCCTCAATTGAGATTCCCTCTTTTCAGATGATTTTAGCTTGTGTGAAGCTGACATAAAACGAGCCAGCACATTCAGGAGTGTTGGAGATGGGTGAGACTCCCGAATCCCGACTCTCCACATCAGGCGCCAAAGGACAGCAAGACAGTAAGTTACCAATACAATGACTGTGTCTCAACACTTAACAGCTAAAAGAGGCAAAGCTCTCAGATAGTGGTCCTTTTTCCTTTTGTTTTTTGTTTTTTGTTTTCTTCGAGACAGAGTTTCTCAGTATTACTCTGGAGGTTGTCCTGGAACTCGCTCTGTAGACCAGGCTGACCTCTAACTCACAGAGACCTGCCTGCCTCTGCCTCCAGAGTGCTGGGATTAAAGGCGACGCCACCAACGCCCTGCCCTTTTTCTTTTTGAGTGAGGAAATGAAAGTATTTGCTATCAAAATATTCATACTGTTAAAATAGGAGATAATAATCATGAGAGAGGAAGTTGATAAATATCTGCATAAACCAAAGGTTTTAGGTGTAGCTCAGCAGTAGATTTCTATCATCTTAGTGTGGTGTTAAGCCCCAGGGAAGAAAAAAAAACGTTAGTGGCAGGGACCCATTCAGGTGGGGATGGCCGTAAGGGCATTACATTTTTTTTCAAACAAAATCAGAGAGCTACGTGAAATGAAATTAATAGTAGACTAAACTAAATGTTGTCAAAAACCTAAGTTATTGGAGAGATGAGTTTGAATGGAAGCAACCGATTCTTAATATAAGCAGTTCACCTCTGAGCAAATTTCTGTGACTCTTTTAAGCATAAAACTAGAACTAAATCATTTGTCAGCTGTTTATTTATCATCTGTCTGTCTGTCTGTGTATCTATCTATCTATCGATCTATCTATCTGTCTGTCTATCTACCCATCTCCCATCTATATCTGTCTATATGCCCAAATTACTTAAATAACTTAAGCAGAGACATGCATCTGAGCCCCAATCCATTAGCAAGACCAGACTGAAAAACACCTATAAGTCAGTTTGAATTTTTGTGATAAATCATTTTTGAATATTTATTTAGAAATTCAAAAGACTGAAAACTACTTGAGAATTGTAACTTTTACAGAGGGATAAATTTCTTGCCTTATTTGATAGCTGAATATAGAGACTCCAGTGATCAAGACAGCTATGTATTATCAACAAGATCTACTATGTACATGAAACTACGGACCTGAGTATAATTTATAAATACACCCATATTGCCACACTATCTTCATACACAGAATCAAGAAATCCATTGCTGAGATGATGCTCAACAACGGTACAGGGCCATGCCCATATCTATTAAAAATGAGGGTGTCTTCTCATTTGTAACTATTAGAATGAAATAAGCCAGTGTGGATTCTTGAAGGAAAGAATAGCTCATTTGAAACTCATGGAATGTGGGGAGCCAAGAGCAAGAACCTGGAACTCACAGAACTCATGGATTGTGGGGAGCCAAGAGTAAGAACGTAGCACCGGTTATGTGTTTGGCCCTTTTGTTAACGTATCCCTATGATGTTTGAGGCTTCCCACACATACACACTGACCCACACTCTTGTGCTCAGCATAGAAAGAGACAGGAAGGGCATATGCGCGTCAATACACTGTTCTCTCTCCGTCCCTCCTCCCACGCTCTGTCTTCAATACCTCCTTCCTCCTTTAATCGACACTAAAAATGCACAGGATTTCAAAAATGGGCCTTCGCTAAAATGACCTTACCCATCCTCATCCTTTCCAACATTTTCATAACTTTACAACCAACACTGAATCTTCGAGCACAGTGATGTAGGGGAAGAACTCAGGGTTGCTTAGTATGATGTGTTGTGACAGGTTTGTAAAAACAGTTTTGTAGTTGTCTTTAAAAGCCTGTCATAACTACAATGGAAAGTAATTTGCTACATCACTGTTTTCTTGAATGTGTATGACCATAAAAATTGCATGCATGGGTGTCCTTAGCATTTTTTAATTATAAAATATATGCTACATTTCTACAATGTTTGTGTATCATTGGGTGATCAAAGTCTTTGTGATACAGGTCTTTCACTTGTTTGGTTAGCATTACCACAAGACATTTTATGCTGTTTGTGGCTATTGTAAAGGGCAATGTTTCTCTGATTTCTTTTTCAGCCCTTTTACTGTCAGTATATAGTAGGGCTACTGGTTTTCTTGAGTCGATCTTGTATCCTGGCACATAGCTGAAAGTATTTATCAGCTGTAAGTATTCCCTGGCAGAGGTTTTTGGGTCACTTATGTACACTATCATATCATCTGCAAATGGTGAAATTTTTACCTCTTCCTTTCCAATTTGTATCCCCTTGATCTCCTTTTGTTGTCATATTGCTCTAGCTAGAACTTCAAGAACAATATTGAGAAGATATGGTGAGAGTGTACAGCCTTGTCCTGTTCCTGATTTTAGAGGAATTGCCTTGAGTTTCTGTCCATTCAGTTTGATGTTGGCTGTTGGTTTGCTGTATATAGCTTAATTATGTTAAGGTAAGTTCGTGTTATCCCAGATCACTCCAAGACTTTTATCATGAAGTGGTGTTGGATTTTGTCAAAGGCTTTTTCAGCATCTAATGAGATGATCATGTGATTTTTGTTTCCCAGCTTGTTTATATGGTGGATTACATTGATGGATTTTCATATGTTGAACCATCCCTGCATCCCTGGAATGAAGCCTGCTTGATCATGGTGGATAGTTTTCTGATGTGTTCTTGCATCTAATTTGCCAGTATTTTATTGAGTATTTTTGCATCAATGATCATGAGGGATATTGACCTCATGTTCTCTTTCTTAGTTTTGTCTTTGTGTGGCTTGGTTATCAAGGTTATTGACGCCTCATTGAAAGAATTTGGCAAAGACCATTCTGCTTCTATTGCATGGAATACTTTGAAAAGAACTGGTTCTTTGAATTTCTAGCTATTACAAATAATGCTGATATGAACATAGTGGAGCAGATGCCCTTGTTTTATGAATTTGCCTCCTTTGGATATATGCCCAAGAGTGGAATTGCTGGATCTTGTGGTAGATTAATTCCCATTTTCCTGAGGAATCTCCATACTGATTTTCAAAGTGGCTGTACGAGTTGGCACTCCCACCAGCAGTGGAGGAGTGTTCCCCTCTCTCCACATCCTCTCCAGCATAAATTGATTTCGGTGTTTTTTATTTTAGCCATTTTGACAGGAGTAAGATGGTATCTCAGAGTTGTTTTGATTTGCATTTCCCTGATGGCTAAGGATGTTAAGCACTTTCTTACGTGTCTCTTGGCCATTTTAGCCTCCTCTATTGAGAATTCTCTATTTCTGTGCCCCACCTTTTAATTGGATCCTTTGGTGTTTTGGAGACTTGCTTCTTGAGTTCTTTTTAAATTTTGGAGATTAACCCTCTGTCAGGTGCGGGGTCAGTGAATATCTTTTTCCATTCTGTGGACTGCCTTTTTGTCTTGTTGACTGTGTCCTTTGCCTTACAGAAGCGTTTAAGTTTCAGGAGGTCCCATTTGTTAATTGTCGATCTCAGTGTCTGTGCCACTGGTGTTATGTTCAGGAAGTGGTCTCCTGTACCAACTCGTTGAAGAGTATCTCCCACTTTCTCTTCTAAAAGTTTCAGTGTGGCTGGATTTATGTTGAGATCTTTCATCCATTTGGACTTAAGTTTTGAACAAGTCGATAAACATGGATCTATCTGCAGTCTTCTGCATACCAGTACCCAGTTATGCCAGCACCATTTGTTGAAGATGCTTTCTTTTTTCCATTGTATAGTTTTAGCTTCTTTGTCAAAAATCAATTGTTCATAGATGTGTGGGTTAAAATTAGGGTTTTCAATAATATTGAGGGATATTAATGACCATTAATTGCTCATTCTTGTTTGTTGTGGAATGATTGATGGTGGTGGAATTATATGTGGATTTCCACCTCTTTTATCTTTTGGCTGTTGGTAAGGTGGGATTATCTATTGCCCATGTTTCTCTGGTTGTAGTTAATATTCTTGGGTTTGGGTTTTGCTTCCAGAACTTTCTGTAGGACTGGGTTAGTGGATATTTGTTGCTTAAATCTGGTTTTGTCATAGAATATCTTGTTTTCTCCATCTATATTGATTGAGAGCTTCCCTGGGTATAGTAGCCTAGGCTGGCATCCATGGTCTTTTAGTGTTGGTAGAATATCTATCCAGGACCTTCTGGCTTTCAGAGTTTCCATGGAGAAGTCAGGTGTGATTCTGATAGGTTTCCCTTTGTATGTTACCTGGTCTTTTTCCTTTGATGCTCTTAATATTCTTTCATTATTCTGTTTGTTTGGGGTTTATACTATTATGTCACAAGGGGACTTCCTTTTGTGGTCCACTCTATTTGGTGTTCTGTAGGCTTCTTTTACTTTCATTGGCATGTCTTTCTTTAGATTCAGAAAGTTTTCTTCTATGATTGTTTTGAATAGGTTTTTTGCTACTTTGAGGTAGTTTTCTTCACCTTCTTCTATACCTATTATTCTTAGGTTAGTCTTTTCACAGTGTACCATATTTACTGAATATTTTGTGTTAGGGATTTGTTGGACTTAAGATTTTCTTTGGTCAATTAATCTATTTCCCCTACTGTATCTTCAACACCTGAGATTCTGTCTTCCATGTCTTGTATTCTGTTAGTTATGTTAGCATCTGTAGTACCTGACTATTTTCCCAGGTTTTCTATTTCCAGTATTCCTTCAGACTGTGTTTTTTTCTTTATTGTCTCTATTTCAGCTTTCAACCCTTGCACTAGTTGAATTGTTTCTTACAATTTTTGCTTTGTCTTTTCCTCTCTTTCTTTCATTTGTTGGATTTTTTATTTGTTTTTTTCTTCCATTACTTGCATTTTTTACTTATTTTTTCAGTTTCTTGCATTGTTTGTATTTTTGGTTCATTTTTTCTTCCATTTCTTACATTTCTTGCATATCTGGTTTGTTTTTTCTTCCATTTCTTTGGGGGATTTACTCATATCCTCTTTGAAGGCCTCTATCATTTTCATGAAGATTTTTTAAGGTCTTTCTCATCTGCTTCATCTGCAATAGGCTGTTCAGTTCTTATAAATGTAGAGTCTCCTGTCTCTTCCAGTGTCATATTCATTTTTAAGTTGCTGGGTGTGTTTTTATATTGTCTCCTTCCCATCATTTCTTCCTGTGGGTGCAGGAGTCTCTTCCTCTCCTGTTGGGTATGTGCCCATGGTTCCTTTCCAGTGGGTGGGAGTAGGTCCAGTACGCTGGTGGCTTTCCTCTTGTGTGGATGGAGGTTATCCTAGTAACAGGACCTTGGCAATCTCCTGGTAGGCTGGACCCTCACCTGTCCAGTGGATAGAGAATGGGACTTCAAAGCTGGCAGTCTCTGTGAGGGCTTGAATCACATTGATCTGGGATCTGCTGTGCATGCACAGTCCTCAGGTCTCTGGTGATTCTCTGTGCACTTTATCATACTGAGTGCTTTGATTTATTTAATTTATTGTCCATCAGCCAAGAGTCTTTGTACACCTATATTAAGTTCCCGTGCTCAAGTCGGCTTATGTAGTCTCTTCCCTGTCCTTTCATCCTCAGCTTAAATTTCATCTGGATATCCTTCTGGGCAAACTTATTCATCTTTGTTCTAGTTCCTTGGATCTGCAGGGCTCTCTCTCCATGAGTGTGAATGTGTCTCCTCCTGTCATTGAGCCTTGGTGATTCTTTAAATCCCTGGGGACATACGTAGCTACTCTGCCACACATACTGTCATTATGGTCATGTGACTCCCCTACATCAGATTCACCTCTTTCTCAGGCCACAGGCAGAGACCCGGAATGGTTCTTAAAGATCCTGTGTGACACTTTGCATTAGGATGTGGGCCTTATCACTTGCATGCATTGGCATTTGATTGCTAGCTCTGACTTTAAGCAGAAAGAATGTGTGTGTGTGTGTGTGTGTGTGTGCCCAGCACTGAGTAGACTCATGATTCATGAGAACTCAGAGTGAGAACTTTGTTTGCCAACTTTACTCACTCTACCCCCTGCTTCTCTTATTGATACGATCTCCAGTAATTTTAATACAACTCTCAAATACATGAGGAGGATTATCTGAATTATTTTTCTGAGTGCCACACATTCTGGGTAAGACACAAATTGTAGAATAGTGGATAAATCTACACTGATTGATTCCATCAGATCTGCTCAGACAACGGCAGTGATAAGCACTTTGCTTTGCTGTGCACCTGGCCTGGGTCAGGAACTCTCCTGGTATTAAGTAAAATCCATGATTAGCAA
The DNA here is from genome assembly GCF_017639785.1 of Mesocricetus auratus. NCBI lineage: Eukaryota > Metazoa > Chordata > Mammalia > Rodentia > Cricetidae > Mesocricetus > Mesocricetus auratus. The sequence continues at coordinate 3,384,805 of NW_024429193.1, read as the reverse complement.
GAACTTGCAGAAATGTGCCCAGAAACCAGATTACCATGGCATATCTGAAATGGCCATTGAGAATGCAAAGGACTAGCACAGTCACATTTGGCTTAGAATACAATATAACTTCTTCTCAAAAGCCAAAGAAATAAACAAAAATGCTCACTAAACCAAATCACCACATTATGTAATAAATAATGTCTACATGAAATTATAGTGAAATGATGTCTTAAAAATTCCATTAAATAGAACACACATTAAAATATAATATATCAGATTGTTGCAGTAAATATCAGGATCGCAGATAAAACTGACAACTACTCGAAACTCTTCCTTATATAGTTTTATAATATTAAAAGGAGTTAAACTGATTTATCATTTTAATTATCTCAACAAAAGAAACAGAAATATGCACATATAAGGTTGTGGAATGTAAGCATACTTGCTAACTGTGGTAATAATAAAGCTTTTCATGACATGATACCAAAAGGAAAAAGGCCTACATTTTCTCAGTGACAGTTATCTGTGGCCATGAGGAAGTTATAAAGACTAAACACTGTGATAAATGCAACGTGACTATCCACTCTGCTTATGAATGTTCATGCCTCTTCACATATTGTCATTGTCACACGCTTACGGCATGTCAATATCTGTGCTTGAATAAGGAAATAAATCTTCGAACAAAATGTATTTTCTTTGTACCTTTACTGTGCCATAGCGTCAATGGTTGCTATGGCGAATTTATCTTTATATATCAACCTTAGAAAGAATCTGACAAATGCTGTCACTTTGCTGTCACTCATGTCTGAATTCACTCATCAAGCATCAAAAGAGGCCGGCTGGCTCTTACAACAAGTGTGCCACCAGGAGGACCACATTTTCACAGTATCCCATGTTACCTTCTGCAATCCCTGTGGTTGCTCTCTGGAATCTTTGGAGACATGTGCAAAGCCAGCCCGATGAAATGATGCATGCAACCCTAGAGGCATATCCCGAGCAGTGGGGAGCACCACACACTACACCTTCCCTTAGCTGCCTGGTGTGAGCCCAGAGCCTTCACACAGCCTATTCTTTTCCCTATGTGCTCTTCACTGCTGATTTCCACACTAGCATGTTAAATTTTTATTTTATATGTGGTTTACATACTGTATGCGTGTGCACGCAGGGTGGTCTGAGAGTTGATTTCATGTCTCCTGTGGGGGTCCCGAGGAACTGGTGAGAGTCAGTTCTCAGCTCCCACGATCTTGGTGTGATCCAAGGAATGAAACTCAATTTGCTTGTCAGGCTTGGAAGCAAGTGTTTTCATTTACATAGTCATTTGGGCCAGTCCAATATTTATAACAATATCATACTGAAGGAACTTCTGGCTGGAAGAGATTCATGCCACATGTTCCTAGAGCAAGACAGTTGATACATGGCTTGGAAATTACATGGACTTGATAATCTGAAGCTTAGACCTGAATTACAGTGCTGTTGGCCATTAATTCAATGTCAATTAACAGTTCATAGAAAACAAGTTGTATATATACAAGTGGAGACATAGGATAATAGAGGTTTCATTGGGGGTCTGCTGCTGAAAATGTGACCAGAGTCTCACCATAGCTAAGACTTGCCAATCTTAGAGGAACAGCCATTTACTATTTGCTAATAAAGTCTTCATAGACTCTCTGTAGAATACTGGTGCTGCAAATAAGCACAGTCAAACGCATTTATAAATAGAACAAATTTAAAACCCCAAATAAATAGAATTTTCTTAACAAATAGTAAGTGATATATTTTGTTCATGTTAATAATTGACATCACTGTAATTTATAGCTATCAAAACATGAATGCTAGTTATAAAGCTCGGAATTTCAGAATAAGTGTTATGTCAGAGATTCTTTCTCTTATTTTTAACCCTAGGTCACTATAACTTCTAGGCATTTAGAACTCCTTGACTCACAGCCATAAAAAGGTAATTTTTCCTGGCTCTGAAACTTTCATTTAATGACCCATGTGTTTAAGGACATTGTAGTTCACCCAGGTGGGGTTCCTCTGTTTAGCCTCAGCTGTAAAATTTTTGTGGGGTGTAAGATGACTCAGTGTCCTGGCAACTGAAGTTTCATTCCCAGAAAGAGAAAACTGAACTGTAACAAGTTGCCTTCTGACATACACACATCTGTAATTTGTAGTAAGATGCCAAATAACACTTCTCTTTTGGATCAGGTTGTCTTCTGTCCACAAGCTGTGTGTTTACTCTCAACCATATTGATACATACTTTAAAAAAACCTGTGGTGTTCCCATGAGAGCAACTTAATGGCTAGGTGTGAAGATGAGTAATCGCAGATGAGCTCTTGAGGGCACCAGGAGGCTAATTTCAAACCAATAGAATTTAGAGGCTCCCTCAAAGAGTAACACTAGAGGTCACTTTACAGCTCAATGCTTTTCATAAGGAGAAAAAAGTGCAAGCATGTTATAATTTCATTCTTGTAAATATTTGACACACACCCTTCTGAATCATAAGTTCACATGAGTGAGGAAAGAGCATTCAGAGTCATTTGAGACACAGCATTGCGCATCCTGAAAGCTGACCGCTGCATTGACTAAGGCATACGTTTGTTACCCTTCAAATGGTCTGAGGAAGTCATCATTCACTAGCATCAATGCCAACCAAAGGGAGCTTTCTAGCAGTACTTTAGTAAAAGCCTGACATCAGTGTGCCACTTGGGAGAACCTCCATAACAACAAAAGCTCCAAAAACAGATGAGAAAATCATGGACTCAACGCTGAGTGTCAGAAGAAGAATTTCGACCTCTGTGTGGTGCAGAGAAAAAGCTAAGCTAGACTTCTGTCCACACCCAGGGCAGAGGGCAAAGGTGAGCACTGGGTCCCCATCTTAAACCCGAATTCCTCCCGCTTGCCCCCTCTCGGATCCCCGGCTTGGGTACTGTAGCCAGGTCGACTCCCCCTGGGCAGATGACCAAGCGACCAGGAGCTTGCAAAGAGAGCTGGTCCACTTCTGCCCACACCCAGGGCAGAGGCCAAAGGTCAAAAACTTTGGTGACAAGTTGAATTGAGATGTTCCTAAAACAGAATAGAGAACATCAAAATGAACCCAAACTAGCTGGAGTTTTCCAACGTAGCCCTGACACCATCTCATACTGTTATGTTAAAGATATTGTTTCATGTCTTTAAATTCCAATGTGGGACTTAAAGTGAGGAAAGGAACTGCTGCCTTTAATAAACTGACATTTAGGTGACTAATTTTAACTAAAAATTAAATGATTTATGACGGGCCATATAAAAAGAACAACGAATAAAGGCAGGCCGATAAATACAAGGTTGACAGCAAGTCTGGTCAAGGAAGGAAGTATATAAACAGGCAAAATTAAAGAAATAAAGCAGTCAAAATCTATGAACCAACATTATAAACATTTAAAAATTCTAAAAATATTTCTTTTCAGAGCATATTTCAGCTTGGGGTATGAGGTTATTAAATGAAAGGCAAGGCTAAAGATAAAATGTTTTAGCAAGCTTAACAGGAGAGCAATTGGATATTGGATCAGGCAAAGTATTTAAAACAGGGGACCCAGGTTCTTACAGAGAAGGAAAGGTCAAAACCAGATCTGTTAGACTTTCCTCTCAAGGTGAATGCTGTAGCCACATATAAAATGGTAAGAAACTGAGAGGTAATTGAAGAAGTTAAAATAAACAATAAATAAAACCAAACCAAGAAGAAATGAAGTCATATATATATATATATATATATATATATATATATATATAAGAACAGAAAATGGCACATGCCATCTTGATAGTGCTCAGGCAGGTGAAGCCACGAAAAGACATTACAACTCAGAAAATATTCAGATCTCAGAGAATTTCAAACACCGAAGCCTTCAGAGACCCTCAGAAAGACACTGGGGCAACTGGATGACCTAGAACAACAATATTTGTACCTACACATCCAAAGGAATACTCTTGTGATGATTTTGGATGACTATGGCACACTATTAATCAGAAGCAGAAACAATGTGTACTTAAGGCACAGAGAGATCGCAGAAAGTATAATGTAGGATTCAGAAAAGTAACTCACTCATAAAAGGCCATATGATCCCAATAATAAGTCATTTGATTAAAAAATGTAAAGATGATAGTAAGATGAGTGGTTTGCATAAAGCAGGCAGAGGTGGGAAAGGCATGTGTGGAGGTAAAATAGGAATGCTTAGGGTGATGGGAGATGCCATTCTGTAAATCTGTCTCTTATTGGTTGTTGAATAAAGCACTGTTGGCCAATAGGGAAGTAAGATAGTTGGGACTAGGAGTCGAGCAGGATTCTGGGAAGGAGAAACACAGGGAGTCACGATGTAGCCGCCATAGGGATAAGAAGTCCAGACCCTTTCTCTGGTAAGAGAAATACTTAGATTAACAATTATGGAATAAATACTTAAGTCAGAGATAGCCAGTAAGAAACAAGCAAACTGAACAACAGCTTCATAAGTAATGTAGCCTCCTGTGTGTTCATTTGGGACTGATGCGCCTCTGGAGACAGACTGATGGGAAGGCTTCTACCAACACTTAGGGTGATAGAGCCATACTGAAAAACTGGTTGGTAGCTATATACTAAAACCAAGAATGCACTTAAAATGGAACCTACCAGTTCTTTCTCTAAATATCCAGAGAAAATAGGGACTGAACTCAAATGAAGAAGTATACAAGAAAATGTGTGACAGTAGTATTTTTATATAGCCAGCAGCTGAAACAACAAGCATCTATCCAATGGAGAAACTTATGTAACTTGTGATATTTGCACACCGTTTTAGCCTTTGGGAGATCATTACTACACTCAGCAAGACGAATACACAAACAGTGAAAAGCTCCAAGGTTGAAGGGAAGATATGATATATCATGAGACGTGTGAACAATTTAAAAATTTTGCCAAACCATCCATTGAGTTTCTGTGCAGTGAAACAGCCACTTTCTAGTGGGAATACCGAATGAAAGGAGAGTATAAAGAAGGGTTGGAGAATTGGGTAATGCAGGAAGGCATATGTTTCTTGTTCTGTGTGGTAGTAATATGGCCAATGTATACCTACCAAAAACCAATTTAGCCTTTTAACTAAATGTGAATCTTCTATGCATACTGCCCAAAAATAAAAATATAAATGATGAATATAAAAAAAGAAAAAAAGAAAAAGCTACTCTAAATACTTCTGGTATTCAGACTCTCAGGCAGGAGGACATGATGGGGGCATTGTCAGTGAGCTAGGACTATGTGTATGCTAAGAAATGACCACATGGCCACTGATGCTGAGATCAAAATGGTGAAATGCTGTGCTCTTGTGTTGTGATGGACCCCATCCATTCTAAAGGGATGATGGGCATGAAGAGACACAGAAGCCTCTTGGAGAGGCAGGCTTCTGTTCCTTGATTTCTCTTGGACTTTTCAAGTCAGAAGTTGGTAGTTAAGTAGTTACTTAGACCAACATGTTGGACCAGAAACTGCAATTTCTGCCTTACTAACTATTGAGAACACAATATTCATAATGCTGAGATCAACAGGTCATGGTGAGCCCATCCCCAAGGCATACATCTACATCACAATTCCTGCATATGTGGCCCAGGGAATATCAAAGAGGACTGGGTGGAAAGATGGTAAGAGCCAGAATAGGACGCCTGCTGTGAAAAGTTCTCTCTTAAAAATGGCTGCATAAATAAAATAGGAAAAAATGATGATATTAATGGAAATGATATCACGGAAAGGGTAAGCTTTATGAGATTACACTCAGAACTACAAACAACTAGTGACTACTCAAGAAGGAGAATAAGCCTTTCCTAGGGATGTTCAACGTAAAGTGGTCAGTTTGAAGCCATATATATAATATATATATATATATATAATATATACTGCCAACAAAAGTGTCCTCAGTAAGATGCATGCATACATATTTTTCTTCATATATACACATATATTTGTGCTACAATAATAATCAAAGAAAAAGGGACAATCAAATTAAGAGTTGGGGAGGATATGGGAAGAGTGAGAGGAAAGAGGTAATTGATGTAATTATAGTTGAACTAAAGCATATTTTATAAAAGAAAGAAAACAGCATCCTTCATGAATTCAGGAAATTAATAAGAGCACTTATCAGTGGTTTAAACATTATGGGAAGTCAGAAATAAATTCCTTCTACCATATTTCTAACACTCTGAGTGTTTCCTATATGTATTTAAGATTACTGCAAGAATTTATTTCTGAGTAATTTAGACATTACATTTGCATACCTTCATTAAAATATAAAAGCGATATAAATGTAAACCTTTTCTTTCATAAATGATCTCTAAATCATAAATGTTCTTTAAAAAGTCATTCTTTTCAACATTTTTATGTGATATAGTTTATGAATACATAAAATATTAAAATAAAATGCAGCCCGCCCCATTAATTTATAATTATCCAGATATTATCCATCACAATAGATAAAGTTTTCAGGTCAATTAGCTAAAAGCATTGACAATTATCAAAGCAATAAACCACAGTCTAGCAATTATGTTTTACATAAAGTTTAATTCATAATTAGACAGATAATGTAACATGGAAAAAATTAAGGTTGGAATGATCTTATTACAGTGTCTTAGTTTTCACCATGCATAAAAGATGACCCGTAGCTGGGCAAGCAAACAAATCAAGACCCCAGTAACTGTAGCATCTGCCACCTGGATCCAAAGCAAGACAGCATGGCTGCTTTAGGAGACTTTCAACCGTCCATTTGGAGAATAAACCCTCTGATGCGGAACAAAATCCTATCCCTGGTAAGCAGCTGCGGAACTAGGCGACCTGAATGTAGGAGCACAGGTGATCCACCTGACTCCCGGTCACGCGTAGTGGCTATAGCTTTCCTGGTGGGTTTGGAAGAAGGTGCTCACCCCTGGGGAGACAGACGTGAAGTTCGTCATAGTCACTTAAATAAGCCTAGTTACGCACTAACAAAGAAAGGGGTTCCCAAACCCACAAAAGAAATACTGTTGGGTTTAAAACCACAGATGAATCCCAACACAGCAATAACGGGTGACTTCAATACTCATTCTCACCAACCGGCAGGCCATTAAGAAAAACAGAGGAAACTCTCAAGTCCAACTACTTCACAGATCAAACGGACCTCACCAAGATACATAGAAAATTCCATCCAAAGGCAGAAGGATACACACTCTTCTCAGCAGCCCATGCAGCTTTCTTTAAGATTGACCACTAATTAGGACATGGAATAAGGCTCAACAATTACAGGAAAATTGAAGTCACATTTTGACCATCGTGGAATAGAGCTGAGTATCAACAGCAATAGACAGTAAAGAAGGTTCAAAAAGTCAAGGGAACCTCTACTGAATGAACTGACAGAAACGTCAAACCAAATCACAACAGAAAATAGAGAATTTAATTAAACATCATTGCAGATAATAGGGGACATATGACAACAGAAAATTCAGAGTACTGTAAATCCACACTTCCTCCAAACTGGAAGACCTAAAACGAATACAGGGTTCAACAAAGTTAAACCAAGATGAAGTAAATTATTTAAATAGGCCATGACAGTAGATGAGACAGACGCAGTCATTAAAAAACCTCCCATTGACAAAAGGCCTAGTGCCTGACGGATTTAGTGAAGAATTCTACCAGACTTTGAAAAAAAAAAAAACTAACACCAATACTCATCAAATTGTTCCTTAAAATAGAAAACAAAGGAACTCTTTTAAATCCTTCCACAAAACCAACATTGTCCTGATGTCAAAGCCAGAAAAATACATACCAAAAAAATGGTCACTACTGTATGGAAGATAGACGTATACATATATATGGAAGATATATATGTGTGTGCAATTTATATATATATATATATGTGTGTGTGTGTGTGTGTGTGTATACATATATATACGGAATATATGTGTACACATACATGAATGAAACAAGGCTCGAGTAGACAACACAGACTAAGGAACAAAAGCCTAGAACTTGATATGAAGACACTTTTGGCTGAAATCCCAACATAGTTGAGCCACTGAACATGGGAAAGACAAGCTGGTACTGACCCAGAGACTTCATGTCTACTGCGGCCTTCCATAGTGCTGGAAGGTGCCATGCAAACTAATGAGGAAAAGGGTAACCACCAATTTTACCTATAGGAGAAGCTGAGAGATACAACAACAGCAGCTGACCTGGCAAAATCTGGTACAACAGTGGCACATATGTTGTGGGAATAACCAAACACCTGGTGGCATTTAAAATCCACCACATGAGATGAAACCTGTATCTGGCAATGTTACTCTAGCCATGGACCTGCAGCTAAATAGGTCACAGCCCCAGGGGAAAACACTGCTATTGTTTTCCTCCAAGCGGACATAGTATTAAAACAACAGATGGCTGTCAAGCAGGCATGATGACCTGGAAAGGCAACTCAGTAGTTAAGAGCATCTCTTTGCTTTGCTTCCAAGGGCCTGAGTTATGTTTCCAGTGCCCACACTGGACATCACAGCCTCCTACAATCACAACTACAGAGAAATATTGCTCCCTTTCTGCTCTTGTTAGTTACTTTTGTGCATGTGACCTACACTTACACACACACACATACACACACACTTACCCACACATGCACAGACACACACACGCACACATGCACAGACACACGCACACACATGCACACATACACGCACAAACATGTACACAAACGCACACACACACAGACACACATGCACAGACACACACACACACACACGCACACACACACATGCACACAAACACTGTAAAAGCAAATCTTTTAAAACGCAGTTTAAAATAAAGTAAGCCGTGGAGACCGCACATTTGTTCTGAGCAGTAAAACCAAGTGTCAATGACAGATTTTTCTTCAAACTCTAATTTTTCTATGATTCTGGAATATTTTAGAAGCTAGGTTTCTAAGACATACATATGTTTAACATATGTTTTATAACAATGTCCTTGATTAAAATGCAAAGAACGGTATTATCTGAGGTTTTATTGTATCTTTTTTTTTTAGTTGTTCAATGTTGAATTCAGAAAAATATTCTTCTGATTCCAATACAGGATTCTTCCTCTCCCATCAGTGTGATCATTATTCATGCAATTCAATGCTAAGACAGGTAAACCTACGGTTCCCTGCTGGTGAGAACGCTCTTCAGGCCCAGCCGCTTTTCATAAACTAAGGACTGATGTCACCGGCCATCAGTAATGAGTGATTTCCTGCATGTATCACTTTCTCATTGGAAATGAATCATTGCTCCCTAACCTCATACTGACTTTTCTTCAGATTTTCCATTGTGTAAAACTTAATGAGAATGGCCACAGAAATATCGAGAGAATTGATTATGGGCCAGAGATACTGTCACATAATTACCCCTGGCTTTCTATCAGCTATCACCTTTAAAAAGGAGGGAAAGTACTCCTGTGTGGCATATGTCCAACAAAGACATATCCATGGTCATACTTGTGTGTATTTACACGCTGATGTAGTCCCTGTGTATTCAATTACAGACTCAGTCTAAGTTGTCATGAGGCCTAAATTTCAACTCTCTTTGGATGTCTGAGGAGGATGTAATCCATCCTTCAACAGTGCCACAGTTACAAGAATCATTTCATTTCCTCTGAAACAGGTGTCTCATGCTTGGCTGTTACTGTTGTCCATTCTGAGGGTCAAGCATCTTGACCCAGACAGCCAGGACTCCTTAATAGCAGATTCTAACCTCTGTTAATCACCCAGACCTCTCTAATTCTCTCTCACTCATTGTCAGATAGACCTACAGCTTTATGATAGTGTGGCCATATCACACGATGTATATATTTTCTTTGGGCTTTCAACACACTAAGAGCATTTTCTGAGATTCTCCGCTCATCACGGAAGAGATTCTTGTTTCTGGTCCCAGGCAAGGAAAATTCATAGAGACTCATGTAATTGATGGTCTCTGTCCCTCTACCCTTCTGTATTGGTAAGTAGCTTCTAGGTATTTCCACGGCAGAACCTTTGCTTAGTCCGAGACGTGTCACATAAAAATCCACATTTGTGTGGTAACATCACTGACATGTGGTGTAAACTCATCCCTTTCATTGACCAATTCAGACCCATAAGCTGTGGGAGAAAAGGGTTCCCTGATCAAATGGGAAAGAGAAGGGACTGGAACAGAGCACACCCAGTTCCCTTCTTGAGCTCACAGCTCACATTCTCCCCAATGAAACTCATAACACGGGGAGCTTTCTCTCTGTAGCACAACCGAAGGCTGTTGGAGGAAGGACCCAGTGTAAAGGGTAAGGCTGAGGGTCACTGAGTCCTTTATTCTGAGCTGGAAGCTTTGAGGGGAGCAAAGGGGACACCGTGTCGATATTCTACTGAAGGGAATCAAATGCACCAAGTCATGTTGACTAGGGCAACTTCTCCCTCAATCCTGCAGGCTCAGCGAGGACTAAGAATAACGAGAAAGGAATCTGTATTGTTGGTCTCAATTTGTGAGAGAATGAAACAATTCAGCCACTGTTCCCTGGGAGGCTTTAAAAATTCGAAATGGGTGTTAGTCAGCTACACCCTAATGAACTGCATTAGGAATCTATGAGATTTGGGGGTAATTATGAGAGAAATTGGGGGGAGGGTTATTCAGTAAGTGGGAAATTAATATTATCCCGAGTAAAAATAATGAGGATAAAAATAAAACAAGTTAACGTTTTCTTATGGCTGACTTTCATAAGGAAAAGTGTGTATGTTTCATATAGTTTTTCATCAATACATTTACCTATTTTGATGCATATGAGTGTCTTGCCTGCATAGATGTCTGCACACCACACATGTGCTTGTTACTTTGGAAGGCCAGAAGGAAGCATCAGATCCCCTGGGACTGAATTTACAGACCAGTAAGTGCCATCATGTGGGTGCTGAGGACCAAACCCAGGTCCAATGGAAGAAAACACGTGCTCGCAATCAATAAGCCATAACTTCCACTAGCGGTGGGAGCCTCTAATTCAGAATGTGTTTTCTGATAATGACGTGTCACTGTCTAATTGCCCTTTGTTTTCAAAGTGGTTTTGACAGGTTTTTAAAGCAAATGCACACCTATGCACGTAAAATTTGCAGCTGTCAAATAAATTTTTCTCAGTCCCCAAACGTCCCCCATTCTGAGGGCAGTCTATCAACTTGAAATCTGGTGACAGGCATACAGAGTCAAAGTGACCAAGCATGTTCAGTAAGAACTCTGTGCCAGTGTATCATTAAATTCGTCTCCATACAGACAAATTTTCTAGTACAAGCAAATAAACTGTAGGTGGTTACTAGCTCTTCGTTTTGTTGGCATTTGGTCCAGCTCAATAAATAGCTCATTTTTAATTATTTTGAAATAAAATTAAAGAAAGACACATGGCAGTTGGGGGTATAGCTGAGTCGGAAGATGTATGCTAAATATGCAAATTCATATAGCCGAGTCCTCAGCATGAAGGAAAGCAGAAAAGCAAAGTAAAAATAGGGGCAATGACTATAGTAAGGAAACCTTATTTTCACTATCTGTTGATGACATGTTACCTTCATTATTCTGTGCATTTTTTTCCTTTTTTCCTAACAACTTTTTCAGAGTGAAGGATACAGATCAAATAGTGACTAATGCAACACAATAAGTGCAGTGTTTCCATCAAAACACATCTGATCTTAACTTGTATGTCCTCAGATACAGTTCAGTGAATTTTTATCAAAATTCTTCAGACTAGATAATTTAACGGAGCACTTTCTTGCCTTGACTGATGCTAAAGGACTCCTTTATGATACCCTAAAATAATATAAACTCTGAAATATCTAGGATGTAGAATTCTGCCCCCATCAAGAATAATGCTCTTGAGGTTAGAACGAATATCCTAGGCAGAATCTGCAAACACAGAAGACAGCGGTGTGGCAGAAGGGGCACTGTGACCGGTACAAACAGAAATGTGTGAAGTCGCCTCCAGCATTGGTCTGTGGACCGAAGACTGAAGAACCCTTGCTTCCTTTCCTTCTGGCAAATCTCTTGAATCTATTACTCATTGTCTAGAGAATGTAGTTCTCCAGCAATTGGAGACTGGCTCCTGTCAAAAGCCTACATGAGTTGATGAAATTAAATCTGCTTCACAGTACAAGAGATGAGCAGATTCAGTGTGTCACGTATGATTCAAGAATGAATGCTGCATAAGCAACTCTGGCACGGTTTAACCCTGCCCAGCCCAGCACAAGTGGTACGGTTGCAGGCATTTATGTCTTGTATCCATATTTTTAGCTCCATAGCACAAGAACCATTTGCTGTTACTGTTTTCCGTTCTTTATCTTTATGTCACTCTGTTCTCGTGTATGTATTCTTCTACCTACAGAGCCCTAGTGTTTCTACTGGGGTAGGTATGCTGGAATCAAATCCCCTAACTCCCTTTGTGCTAGTCTGCATGGATCTAGCTGCTCTTAGCCCTTTAAGGACATGATCCTCTGCTCAGAATACAGTTCCAGTTCAGTACTTGCCTCCTTCGCGCTCTGTAGTGATGTGGCATCTTCTGCACTCCTTCAGGTATACATTCTTACTCCTTAAAAAATCCAGCCCTAGAAAGCTCTTAACCACTCCCTTCCTTTGCCTTTCAATGCTCTGATAACAGAGTTTTCCCAGCAGTAGTCAAGGAAGCTGCACTACTCAGAGACACCGAGAACTCTGATTCCATTATTGAAGGATTTCTTTGTTTTTTTGTTTTGTTTTGTTTTTGTAGAGCTCTTTTAGCATCTTCTCAAAGTATAGAAGCCTTCCTTTGGCCAGGCATTGGTGGCACATGCTTTTAATCCCAGCACTCGGGAGGCAGAGGCAGGCAGATCTCTGTAAGTTCAAAACCAGCCTGTTCTACAAGAATTAGTTCCAGGACAGCCTCCAATATAGAGAAACTCTGTCCTGAAAAACCAAAAAAAAGGAACAAGAAACCTTTCTTGTCTCCTAGCAGAATGATAGTTCACTTGTTCAAAGCTTTTCTCTAGTATATTTCATGCACGGTTCTTTTTTCTCCTGTTTCTTTTGGTTTATGAACTTTCTTCATGTACAGTATGCAGTAATCCACACACAATTCATTCTATAATTTATTTCTTATTCCCCTCTACTGTCTGAATTTTGGTTATATTTTTTTCATATGTACAGTTCCTATCGAAGTTTTTATATGCTTAAAACTAAGTTTTTATATTCTTCAAGCTAACACTAATTTCTGTGCATACCCTATTAATCGTTGTGTTTTGTTTTGTTGAAGCTTATGTCTATTATTGTTCTCAGTTATCATCTCTAAATGGGACAGTTATGTCAGTGCTTGGAGAACAGCAGCGTCATGGAAGAGTGGGCAGAACATAAGATTGGGGACATGGGAAGAAATGGTCTGAAACACTGTCCTTTGGACGTGACACATTAGCTACAGCCATGAACTGATAGCAGCTGCTGTGACCTACTTAAAACTGTCAGGAAAAGCTGCAGCTTGGATTGTGGAAGGAGTCATGAGTTCCCACCTGTAGTCGATGAACGATTGTATGCTGATGACTACTGGAAGAAAGCAAGTCAGTGTTCTGTGGATGTTTGGCCCCTAATGGGTTCTTATTGTCCCAGTGGATGGTCCAAGCCTATGGGTATAAGGGTAGCAGTGAATGGACTCAGTAGGTAATACAAACAGGGGAAAAGAACAATAAAAATAAGGCAGCATAAAACTGATAAAGGAATACATTTGGAGTAATAGAGTGTTGGAGGAAAGGAGCAGGGGTGGATATTATCAAAATGAATTGAATACATCCAGTAATTCAAGATCAATAAATCCACATCTTATTCTAAAAGTAAAAATAAAACTTTGTTAACTGGGAAGCAAACTGTTTACACAGTAAGTTTCTTTTGAAAATCTGTGTTTCTTTTGTCTTCCATGAACCCTGCCTTTTCTTTCTTGGCATGCTTTGAAGTACGCAAATGTCAATGAAGAAATGTGGAGGCTATGTACAACGTCTAATTTCCCAAACATGGCAACACTTTTAAAGCCACAGATGTAATCTTCTCTGCAAAACAAATGTGATTATCCAGCAGTGTATGTTTACCCTATTCATTAGACATCGATCCATTTTTCCACTATATTTGACATTTGGATTTTCTCTTCTTCTCCATAAAGGAAAGAATCTGCACACTTTTTAGTTTTATTTTTTGAGAAAGTAGAATATAATGTGCGTCTTGGAAATCACTTGGGTAGTCATTTGTGCTGTGAGGTGGCCTTTCTGTAAGCTGTGAATATGCGTCACCCCGTTTGGTCGACAATACAAGTTGCTTTGGTTCATGGCAAGGCAGAATAAAGTCAGGAGGAAGGAGACAAACGGAGGTATTGAGAGGAGAGAGATGAAAGCCAGCTGCCCAAGAAGGAAGACGCCAAAGAACTAGTAAGGCCACGGCCACATGCCAATATATAGATTAATAGAAATGGAGTGATTTAAGTTAGGAGAGACAGTTAGTAACAAGCCTGAGCTACAGGCCAGACAGTTTGTAATTAATGTTAAGCCTCTGAATGATCATTGAGAAGTGACTGCTGTACGGGGATGGGGATTGTTATTAGCTAAACATGGAAATGAGGTGTTTTTCTGTTAGGGCGACACATGGAAAAGGAGCAATGCGGACTGTGCTAAGATTAAGAGAATTTCAACATCTTACCAACATTTAAATATGTCATGAAAAGGCAAATTGTGTGTGTGCAGATAGGTGAACAGAAGGTGGTTACTACCTTGTGTCAGGGAGAAATGTTACAGCAAACATACAGAACTAAAACACTATGAGTTACATGGCCACACCCCCCACAGACATACACGAGAGTTTAGTGCATTGCTGATTGTGTACACAAGGCATGCACAATATCAGGCCAATACAGATCCTAACATGGATGGGGATGTTCTCATGTAGTCTTACCCCAATCTGAGGAGCTATTGGAAGCTGCTGGATGCCGGCAGAGGGAGAACATCCATTGTTTCCAATGATAGGGTCCTCAGTAGATGGATCTACACCCTCACACATATAGGCAGCACTAAATGGATTGATTGTGTTCAAAAGACAAGTACAGTCATTGTGAAATTCTCAAATGTATAAAACGGAGCTTGAGGCGGCCTATTGACAGAACCATGAAAGATCTTGTCATCATTTATAATTGGTTTGGAGCTATCGATGTGATTGTAACAAAGAAATGACGGGCAAAGACAAGTATTAGTTTCTATACATTGTTGAGTACTAAGACGCGTCGGTAGTTCAAAATCTTCAGTAGAGAAGGTTATCTCTGGACAGGTGCATGACAAGAGTTCAAACAGGAAAGCAAGAAATCTCAAACATCAGTTGGCCAAGATCAGAAGGAAAATATTAAGAAGCAGGGATGGCCTGCTAAACTGGCAGAAGGGGTCTGAGCAGTCAGTGGGAACACAGAAAAGGAACCTGCATTGGTCCAGGTAAGGTAGAAATCACTCCCAAGAACAATGGGCAAAATTTCTCACTGTGTAGAAATACGGCTGGGAAAAAGGAGAGGCTATGAAGTATTTGCACTTTCCTGGGTGAATCTAGCAGAAAGGAGTTACAAAAAAACAAACAAACAAACAAAAAACCGAGATCCTTTCTTTGTGGCGAACAGGACACATTCAGAAAAACACAGACAAGAGGAGGGACTGCTAAGTGTTTTGTCATGGATGGGGGCCGTGGGGTGTTTTAGATAGTCAAGCATGGACAAAGGGCAGTGACAGAAACCAATGGCACAGCTGGCGGGGGTTGAGGGGGGGATCCAACGTCTCCAGTGTATCACCACCATCAGGAGGCTTTGAACGTGTGCTCTGAGGACACACAGTAAGACAGACTTTGCAAAGCACCTGAAACATGTTCAAGACGGCAAGTTCCTTTCTCATCCTTTAGCCATCCAAGCCAGTAGATTTCACCCACTCACAGCTTAAACAGAACCTGTGAATGAGAATGTCACAAGAAATGCAGAACAAGACTCCAGTGCAATAACCCATTTTAAATATTGGTTCAGCGATTTGGGCCTCCACATGATTGTGAATACAGGGCTCCTTTTCTTTACCCCCATCTCCCTGGGCTCTTCTTATCTTGCTCTGAGAACATTCAGCCAACGGCACAGTGATGACCCCCCCCAAGCTTTTGGATACCCAAGTTATTCCCACACTCTGACTCATGAAGATCATCCAGATCCTTTAAGCCCCACATCCTGACTGTTTTTCTTCTCTGAAATGATCTACATTTATTTCCATATCTCTCCACAAAAACCGCCTTATTAGTCTCCGGACCAGCTGTATTTTGTGAATGCTTTTGAATCATGCATCGTATTTTCCTTTAGTACTTAATTTCGGTTCTAATGTGTTTTGTGCCACCTAGCCCTCTTGAAGGCATGCATGTTCCTGGCAGCCTTGTTGCATTCTGTCCTTCTGAAGTAGCCTGTTATGTTATCACAATTACGATGAAACTTTAATAGGTGCCTTTGAATAGGGAATCATCTGTTAAATACTGCATAGCTATGCCATGCAGGGAATGTATTTATGCAGCTGGTAAATCCTTTGAGAGTTCAGTTGTTCTGGGCACATAGAGGATTTTGAAATACTAGCAACTTGTATCTCAGTCAGATTCTCACCATGGCAACAGCTGCTTACTCCAGGAAGAATGACAGTGACTGTGGTAGGTTTTACAAAGCCCGATGCTTGGTGTTTTGTTTTGTAAGATGGCGTTGTACCATAAGCACACAATAGCTCTCTTTACACAGATTACAAGTGTGAGATTATGTGTCATTAAGGACCAATTTTACAAACATATTTTAAGTTAAAGGACAATTACAGCTAAGATCCAGCTTTACTTAAAATACGACGTAGTCTAAAAGATCCATGCCAATTGTTCACTGAAATTGTTTAGCCAGAAATTTATCTAATTCATGGTGTAAAACGAGAGGACAATTTTCGGGGAAGCTAAAATCTTATTAACACAGAAAACCCTCTTCTTTGTAGAGCCATTACATACATATGTGTACAAATATAGATCATGCCACATTTCGGTGTTTCTGAGTATCTCATTACAATCATTTCTTTTTTAAATTCACAGCTTTTGTGATTATCAGTAGAATTCACATATAAGGATCAACAATTACGTGCATTGTTTAAAAACAGCAGGCATTTTCCCATGCAAAGCCATATCTGTTTTGCTTTGGTAATTTTTTCTGAATATTATGTGGCTCTAGTCTTCACTGCAACTTTGTGACATCCTTCAATGTTTACCCATCTCTCAGAGAAGCCCACCTATGAGATTCTCAGTGCCTGGATGGAAGCAAAGGGGACTCTTATTTAAGAGAATTATCTCTGACCAAGTTTTTTGCTGAAAGTATGGTGGGTTTGTATTTAAAACACCATTATTTCTGTAATGCCACCTGAAATGGGAGGTACTTGTCTCCTTTGGTGACTTTCGCCTCAATTTTATGCCAAAAAATATGCTTAAAAGCATAAAAATTTTTGGATTCCCAGTGTCTTACCACATTTGAATTCTTTTCTAGCGTTAGTGTTTCATATGTGTTAGTACCAAGGTGTGTCAGTATCCGAGTGTTGAATATCATTTATTAGAAAACACGTTTCCGTGACGATTATATCATTCTCTCATACATAGGTTCTTACTGCAGCACAGACATCACTGATGTTAAGAAAATAAATTATTTTTGCTGTAGTTTTTTCATTTCTGCACTAAATATATTTCATTTTGAGTGAACATATGCTTGAAATAAAAACATTTATTCAACTGGTAATGTTGAATTTGATGACCATGAGCTTCAATGTTCTCCCTACTCCATGCTCTCCCTTCAGCTACTATGGGTACAAATTGTGCAATAATATGTTTCTCAGAACTTGGTTATATGACCAAAGATCAACTTACAGTTTGATGAAGGTTACAGTGATTTTAAAGCCACCATGGATGACAGACAACAGAAGGTGTGATCCTGCATGGGAAAGGAGGACCAGAGAGAAGCCTACAAAAACCTGATCCCATCAGGCTTCAGAACAAAGAGCTTGCAGTCTTTCAGAAAAAAAATGTTTTAAAATTCTCCTTCTTGTAGCCTTCAAAAGGCATGTGATTTAATGAATTATAATTTGTATTGTTATTTAAAATCTTTCTCAGTTCTCACTTTATATTATACCAAAAGCTGAAAAAAAGAATACATGAGCACATTCTTCCAATAAATTTGATTTTAACTATAATGTATATAACAAAGGAATCATTTTTATGAATTCATAGTTAATGCTGTCGCTTCTCATCTACCTCGAGATGACTATCAGCAACAAGTCAAAGCAAAGCGATTGCTCTTATGAGGTAGTAGGAGCCCCAGTGAGCCACCTGCCACTCACTGAGAGCTCTGCTCAGCATAACTCCACCATTTTTCTCTCCTCAGAGATAATTTCTCTTTCTTTGAATGATAAACTAGGAACAGGACATGGGTATATCAATGCCATCCATTCAAAAATTGATGCTTCCCCCAACCCAACAGATGTCAATGACAAACTTTATAGTACTCATCAGTGTCTCCTGATCTAAGATCTATTTTTTTCTCATAGAACAAGTTCCAGCAAGGAGAATTCAGAGAAAGCAACAATTAACTGCCCAATTATACAAAGGTGAGAAAGCAAGGATTTGTAAGAATATTTTCTACATAGGAATAACAAAGGCCTGAAAGATGAACATAGTGATTTTTTAAGCATTAAATCATTTATACATGCATCAAACACAAAGTCATTCAATAAGATGTGTGCTTTATGTTTAAACATCACTTTAAAATGAACTCAGTTCATGTGGGAAATGCAGTCTGTATTTGTTGATTTGGATATGACTCTCCCCAGTACTTGATAAAGCAAATTCTAATTTAGGTGAAATGAATTGTTCACATTGTCATATCCTCTTTGAGGGCCTCTGTCATTTTCATGAAAGTGTTTTTTTAGGTCATTACCTTCTGCTTCATCTGCACTGGGGTGTTCAGGTCTTGCTGGTGTAGAATTTCTAGACTCTTGTGGTGTCAGTTGGTGAGTGTGTTCTTACATTGCCTCTTTCCCATCACTTCTACCAGTGGGGAATTGTTCCCTTTGAAGTGTAGTTTTTGATGAACCCTGACAATCACATATACACATGTAACTACAGGATTGGAAGAGCCTGTAACCCTAGACTGTCTTTTACCGGTCTAGCCACATCAATCAACTGCCCCCAGGAAACAGAATGGAGGTCAGTGTGCATTTGAGAATACTAAACCTTGTACTGGACAACAGAATCAGAGTCAGCCTCTGCAAAGTACAAGTGCATAGGGCAGAGCAGCAAAGGACTTGATCACACAAAGCTAAGATTAGAGCCTTGAGGTAGAAGGAGAGAGATTTATATACAAAGAAGCCATTCAGGCGGAGATAGATTTTTAAATCTAAGTTTAATCCCAATGAGCATGAGTCAAGGTTGAGAACCTCCGAGGAGCATGGGGAAAATCTACGGCAAATGCCGTAGGCACTGAGTCTTGCCTTCCTCAGCAAGGACATAGACTGATGAAGCAATGACACAGGCTGAAGGAACAGACGTCCTGACCTGTTTCCTCCATGAGTTATTTCAAAGGTACTTAAATGCATATGAGGAAGAAAAAGGCGTAAGGGACCGTGAGATGGGGTTCTAGCAAATGCTGAACATGTATATCCTTCAATCAGAACTGTAAACTTTTCTAAGTTAAATTTCCCCTGCTGCGTGCAGGAATGGACTGTGTGCAAAGCTGTACTCATAGATGAGATCCACTCTCTGTAAGAAGCAAAATATAAAGATAATAAACAAAAATCAGTCATAATCTCTCCTATAAACCGAATTCATGGTGCCTTCCCTTCACTGATTTATTGTTGTGTGTTAGAGTCTTGGGCATACTGCAGTTTTTTTGCAAGCTGAAATACAAGCAACACATTCATTCTTGCTAATTTCCAAGGGTGTATTTTTGCATTTAAATCCAAGAATTACTACAAAGCACATGTCTTTCTGTTTATGGAACATGGTAAACAAGTCCTTTTCCTAAATTGTAAATGCTAATTCTCCTTTGGCCATTGCATGTCATATTATCTTTCCTGAATGTACGTAGAGGTTAAGATTCCTGTATATCATTTATTGCCTTTGAAGCATGTATGGTTGTCATGATATTACAGTAAATAACAAAGTTCCATGAAGATATTTTCCCGAGACACTGATCACCTGAAAAACGTGCAATAAAAAATAGCGTAGTGAATTCTGCAACAACGTGACATGATGAAGTTAGAAACCCAAGAATTTAAAAGGAATTTTCCATTAAGTCATTATGTATTAATGGTAGTAAGCAAAAGCCAGTCAATGATGAGAAAACACCAAACTGTTGAAATTCTTACTAAATTTAAACAACAAGCAGCCTTAAATCATTCGTAAAAAGAAAAAAAAGCACAGATAATTCATAGCTATACAATCTTCAGTTATCTAAATATCAAATTCATCAAACCAAATAAGTTTGTAGATGAGGATACGAATCATGATTCAACAGGTTGTCACGAAGTTAGCTCATGTATTAGTCAAGGATTCATTTTATAAATAAAACAAAATCACAGGTTCTAAGGCTTGACCTCAAGCCTGAAATAATTAGACGGCCTGGTATGTGGTATTAACAGACAATAGGATAGGGGAAGCATGAGAAATGCTGGGGTTGGGTTGGGTCAGGTTGAGTAAAGTGTAATGAGCATGGTGGAGCAGAGCAGAACGGAACAGAACAAGCAAGACAGAATGCAGCAGGAGCAGGGGAAAGAAACAAAGATATCTCCCAGAAGCTGCTCTCCAAAGTAATCACAGCGTACTTCACTCAAAGAAAAGGTGTGCTTTAAAACAAATGTTGCTGGGATAATTACACGTTACTGTTGAGTGAAGCCTTTTCGTTGCCAGCCACTTTGTTTTTTTTTTTTTTTCCCCACCAGTCTCCTGGGCTCTGCCACATTGTAGTCCCCAAATAACACACAAGACGCTGTATTAATTATGAAGCTGTTGGCCGTTTACTTGGTTTCTTACTGGCTATCTCTGACTTAAGTATTTACTCCATAATTATTAATCTAAATATTTCTCTTACAGGAGAAAAGTGTCCAGGCTTCTTACCCCTAAGGCAGCTACATGATGACTCCCTGTGTTTCTCCTACCCAGAGTTCTTCTGGACTCCTAGTCCCACCCATCTTGCTTCCCTATTGGCCAATAGTGCTTTATTGACATATAAAGAGGACTTCCCCATCATCTCCTCTTTTCTGTCTAAACAAAAAGACATTACCATTGAAAAAATTACATAGGAAAACAAAAAGCTATATCCTAACCGTGTAGATAAGCCAACTTAAAATTTACGTAAAACTCAAAGTCAGGTTATATTTTAAATTACATAAACATATTTGAGTATTTCTGTGGTACAGAAACTATCCTGTATACTTTCAAATTCAATTCAGGAAGACTGTGAAGCATTCTTCAAAGACAGTTTTGAGAGACAAGGGAAGGGAAAAACTTAGTCATAGATCCATGGTGTCTGATATAAAACCAAAACCTACCATACCATCACTACCAGCCATTTTATGGAGAATAACAAAAAACCTTTGCCCTCTTGTAATTTTGAATGAAGCCCCTGATTTGGGGCTCTGTGACTCTCTTCCTCTCTTCTCATGCACAATGTCCTGGAAGTCTACGTTTAAAACATCAGGATCAAAGAAGAAAGGGGAGTACCTCACACCCCTGTTAAGAGAATTGCCACGACTGCCTCCAACACAGGGACACAGCAGGCCATGCTGCTGAGCTCAGTCCTGCCGTGTGTATTGATTTGTGTGCTCAGGACAAGGTTCGCTCTTTCATCAGAAGAAATAAAATGACACAGGGCATTGACTTGAATGGCTTCACAAACATTATGGGTAATTATTTTAAACATCGAGGGAGGAGGCTTTTGTCTTTCCTGCCTAACAGCTGATTGATCCCTTTCTGTACTTTAGGCATCTTTGAGTAGACAAAGCACACGCATCAGAAAAGGAAACTGCTGGAAAGGCACATTATGCTGAAAATATGATCGCTCACTGTCTCCAGCTGAAACCAGTGTCTTTGCTACAATTTTAAAAGTATTCCCAGATTAGTAAGGGGCTTAGAGCAGCATAGGCAATCAAAATTTGGGCTTTGCACAAGCTGGGCAAGCACTCCACCAAAGGAGTACACACTCGCGGTCATAAACTTTCTATCAATACTTTCTTTTTAATGGTAAAATAGCTGAATATTGAGAATGCTACTTTCCATTGATGCAATGGCCTACTTGCCGCTGATGTTAGGGAATTGTTATATTATATCTGAGCCATGCTGTATCACGGCTTTTCTGCCAGGATTACCAGCCTACAAATAATGATGTGGAAACTTCTTATTAATTATGAAAAAGCTTGGCCTTCAGTTTAGGATTGTCCCATTAGCTGTCGTACCTTAAATTAAAATGTTTCTGCTAATCTGTGTTCAGCTACATGGCTTGGCTAAGGTTCCTCTCGACTGTATACCCAACATGTTTCTAGTCTTGTCGGCATCTCTCTACCCCCGCTTCTTCCTGGCGTTCCTGCTTTCCCTGGATGTTCCAACTATTCTCTCCTGCCTAGCTATTGGCCATGCAGGTCATTTTTAAAACCGGTCAGAAGGTGTGTTAGGGAGAGACTCGTCGTCACAGTGGACACAAGTGTTCCCACATTTTCCCATTTTTGTGAACGAGGCAGGAGAAAACAGGTGGGATTTCCAGGGAGAGGGAGAACTCAGGGAAGAAGGGAGGTATATTTCTCATGCTCACCTGGCTTATTTTTTTTATATTTTGTTATTCTCTTTTAAAGACTTTGACATTTTTAAACTGTTTATTTTTTCTATGACTACATACCCATTTTCTTTTCTTTATTTTCAGCACCTAAGCACACTTTCAAACGTACTGTATCTGTTCGCAAGGTTTTTTTGTTGTTGTTGTTTGTTTGCTTTGTTTTCCTATTTTTTTGCTTCTTCCTGGCTTTCTGCATGTCTGTAGCATTCTCTGACTGTGTGAGTCAAACCTTAAACCACTAGACAGGGGCCATGCCCTCTGGTGGCTCTACTTGCCTGCTCTCCACACCCCATCCCAGTTTCCCTGAGAGCTTAACCTCATGCCAGAAAGTTACTGGTGGGAGCCATGTTTACCACCCTGGCTCTGGGAGGTTGCTGTGTCGTCGACTTTCTGGAGTCCCTGTGAGGAACAGCTGATGGGGACGTCCTTCTGTACATATGTTTTTCTTGTTGGTTGATGAATAAATCACTGTGGCCAATGAGGCAGGATGATAGGTGGGATTAGGAGATAAGAAATGTCTGGGGGGTGTAGGCAGAGTCAGTTACCATGTAGGACATGGGAGGAGTAACAGGTCTGGACTCTTTCTCTGGTAAGATGAGACCAGGTGGAAATATATAGATTAATAGATATGGGTTAGCAATTAAGACAGAGCTAGCCAATAAGAAGCCTAAGCCAGCAGCCAAAAGTATTATAACTAATATAGTGTCCGTGTGTTTCTTTTGGGGCAAGGTGGCTACAGAACTGAGCAGGAAATTCCATAACAAGCAGTCAGGCAGGGCCAGTTGGTATGACTTTTCCATCCATGTGATTGTGCCACACACTGGACAACAAATGTTGCTGGGTTTTTCTTTTGTGACATCCAGATTACAAATAACCACACAGACACTAAATGTTAATTAGGAAAACTTGGCCTTAGCTTGGGCTTGTTCCTAACTAGTTCTTATAACTTAAATTAACCCATATTCTTTAATCAATGTTTTTCTATGTCATTCATTACCTTATCTACATACTGCCCATTTGGCTTCCTCCAACTCTGGTTGGTGACTCCTCCTTTCTTCTCCCCAGACTTCTCTCTCTACATGGAAGTCCTGCCTAACTGTTGGCCATTCAGCTTTCCAGTCCACCAGTCACAGGAATACATCTTCATACAGTGTACAAATATCCCACAACACCAGGCTTTTTCCTGTATAATTCTCCCAGGACACACTTGAAAAAGAAACACACACATCATAATATATGGTCAGGAATAGAAGCTCTGGGGATTTCATTTGGTGTTCTGGACTAAATTGCTGAGATTGCTAGATTGTATCACTATAGTTAGTGTTTTCACCTTTGAAATGATGATGATGATATCAAAATCCACTTCTCAATACTATTGTGAGCTGATCGTCCTGGTACAGAGAAAGGCATGATCATATTAAGTATAATAAGAATAAAATGTGGTGCATATCAGCTATCTTTTTATATATATGGATAGATTCAATTAGGTTCATTATATATGATGAAAACAAATTTCTTATTTTCTGTCACTTTGGTTAAAAAATTAGTATACATAGGTAATCTTTTTATTTATTTATTTATTTACTTATTTATTTTACATTGAATCCGGTTTGCCACATTATTAGTAATCACTTATAACATAGCATTTTACTTAAAGCTATGGATTATGTTGGAAAGAGTTTGCTGCCTAAAGTATTACAAGGACTGAACAAATGGCCAGGATTCATGAATGCTTGCATCAAAGTCTAAACGCCGCCGAGAAACTAAAATTTGCTGCTTTCTCTGCAGAATGGATAACTCTAGCTTCTCTCTTGGGTGCAAGCCATATTTTCACACTCCCAAGTTTACATTGTTCGAGTTCTGAGGAGTCAAGGTAAACTGCTATGGTTTGAATGGGACCTGCAAATTTCAGATATTTGGAAACCTAATCCCTGGATTTACGCATCCGTGGGTGTTTTAGGTGAGGCCGTTAGAGGGTAACGAGGATGGAGAGAGGCCACGAGGGACAGACGCGATGACGGGGCACGCGGCGCTCAAGGAACAGTCAGGAGACAGAGACGTGAGGGTGTCTGGTCCCACTGCTAGCGTGTGCGTTCCTCGGGGCTGTGAGGACACAGTAAGGAGGTCTTCAGGAGAACATAGTACCTCTGATTGTTTCTGTAGAATCTCACTCTGTAGCCCAGGATAGGCTGAATTCACTGCATTCACTAGAAGGACCAGGTTTCCTGCAAGGTTACAGTAATCCTTCTCACCCATATTCAGAATGCTGGGAATACTGGCAAGACTGATCAACAAGAATGACAGACGTTGGCACTTCGTTTTCGCTTTCTTGCCCTCCAAAACTATGAGGAAAACGTTTTTGCTTAAATCCAAAATATTTTCTTAAAGTGTATTTTTCCAAACTTGTGTCAAAATCTGGCTTTCTGCAGTAACTTACTAGCTTCAGATCGGAAATAACAGCCAATCACAGGAAGGTTCACAGACTCGCTCCCTGTTACTGAGGCATGGACAAAGCACTGTTTGCTGGCCGGTACCTCGCCTGTCTAATAATAATTTATCCACCATAGTATTTTAACTTTCAGCACCATGAAGTAATTATTTGAAATGCTTTAGGTGGTAAGAATCCATGCTGTTTTCA
Organism: Mesocricetus auratus; assembly: GCF_017639785.1. Taxonomy (NCBI): domain Eukaryota; kingdom Metazoa; phylum Chordata; class Mammalia; order Rodentia; family Cricetidae; genus Mesocricetus; species Mesocricetus auratus. The sequence goes on along the minus strand of NW_024429193.1, from coordinate 3,359,305 downwards.
CAAAATCAAAGCCGTAAAAACAACTGAATTAACACCTGTCCTTGCCAATAAATTCAACTTGACGGTGAGGCAGCCTGCTTTATAACCATGGTGATACACCCTTTGTGTCTTAAGACAGCATAATAGTAAATTTAATTACTGTGGTGTCCGTATAGCATCCTATCTCCTCAAGTTACAATGCACCATTAGTTCTTTAAGACATAGACATCAGTAAACCTGTCTGCTAATACTGATTTAAAGTCACATGCACTCGTGCAAGTTGTAGTATGAAAACTCCGTTGACTTGTAAATGTCTTAAATGTGACAATGGTTGACCCTGGTTTTCAAAAGCTCCACAATTCCAAGAGTTCTGACATCCTAGTGAACTGCCCAGCTGATGAGGAGGTCTGCCTATGTGGCAGATAACCTGAGTTTCCAACCCTGGGACCCACATGATAGAAAAAGCAAAAACGTCTGCAAGTGGTCCCCTGGCTTCCAAATGAAACCTGTGGCCACCACCATTCTCCCCAGTTAAACAAACATGAAAATTAATAAAATAGCAGCACTAAAAGCTTAAGTGTAACAACATAAGCTTGCATAAACTATCCCTGCATCATTATGTCTGAGAAATGCATATAATCCTCTTAAACGTAACAATTTTTATGAAGACATTATGTTACATTCCTTGCAAACAACTATACAAAATTCTCTGTCATATTTGGTTTTCTAGTTTACATGCATAGTGTTTATACATATATATTTAAGTATTTTACATGTATAGCAACACTCAATTAATAACACAATTTGTAGTCATTAATTCAGTGTGTCTGAAACAAAAGCTTGTAATGAAAACTGAAGATTTGTTTTAATTTATATATAATGTTGACCGATATAATATTCATATAATTGCGATATGTGTTATCTAAATAATAGTGATGAGTCATATTTTTATTAATTGGATTCTTCACAATAAGCTAACTCATTTTTATCACACCTGTATCTAATAAATTCCTGTGTGTACAGAAAATATTGAATTAAGACAAACGTATAGTTGTGAGTTTTTTTAATCAAAACCCATCATTACTTTATAAATAAATATAAAGGAACACAGCAGTTTAAACTATGTTAGGGTATACAGTGTGCCCCTTGCCTTGCCCAGAGTCCTGTATGCTTGGCCATGCCAATGTTTAAGTTTCAGTTTACAGAAGGGACTCAGAAAATGCTGCTGGCGGCATGGCTGTTTTCTACAAACAACTTAAAAAAATGAAGTGTGAATTTGTAAAGGATTGTGTCTTCCGAAGAGAAAGTCAAACTGTAAATAATGTAAATTGGCAGGGTGATGGAATAAAAATGATTCCAAAGAATATTTCGAGTTGTAATTGGAAATCATATGGAAAGAAACAGGTTGCTCCACTCGAGACGCTGTTGAGGTCTGATTGTAAAACTTGCCACTGATGAAACCGTGAATTAATACCATATTCATTTAAGAATCGTCATCGCATATTAAAACGCACTGAAGAATGCCATGCTCTGATTTGTACAATGCTTGCAAAATGTAAAGTGTGATGTGTGTGTGTGTGTGTGTGCCTGTGTGTGCACGCGTGTGTGTGGGTGTGGTGTGCATCAAGGCGTGTATGCAAGCATGTGTGCGTGTGGCGTATGTTTATATGCATGTGTACACCCCTCTGCGAGCACGCATGTGCACAGGCTTGTATGTGTGTGCTCGCATGTGTGCGGCATGAGTGCACATTTAGTGTGCCTGCTCCCGTGTGTGCTCAGGTGGGGGCCACGGGATAATGTCAAAGGAGCTCTATTGCTCCTTTTGCTACAGTCTTTAACTGGGGCTATCAGTAAAAAGCTGGCCATTGTGACAGAGCACAGCCGGCTGGACAGAAAGCTTCAGGGAATCCACCTGCGTTTCCCCACCAATCATGGGGTTTGGGCATGCGCAGCTATCCTCACCAATCGTCGGGTCTGGGCACATACAGATAGTCCCACCAATCATGGGGTCTGGGCATGCGCAGCTATCCCCACCAATCATGTGGTCTGGGCATGTACAGATATCTCCACCAATCATGTTGTCTGGGCACCTACAGATATCTCCACTAATCATGGGGTCTGGGCATGCGCAGCTATCCCCACCAATCATGCAGTCTGGGCATGTACAGATATCCCCACTAATCATGGGGTCTGGGCGTGTACAGCTGTCTCCACCAATCATGGGGACTGGGGATGTGCAGATATCCCCTCCGATCATAGGGTCTGGTCATGTGCTGTTATACCTGGCCTTTTCCTCTATTTGTGGATGCTTAGGATTCAATTCCAGTCCTCCTGACGGGATAGCAAGCACTACCACGGAGCCATCTCCCAAGGCCATAAAAAGGGTTACAGGGATTCACTACTGCGTTTCTGGTTGCATCGGTTTATGATTGTCTTTATTTGTTCTGATATGGGAATATTAGGTATTGGAATGGGTAACTTTACTGTTAACCTACAGGGCAGAGAATAACTAAGAGCAACAGGTGGAAGTCTGAAGGTGCTTATGACACAGGAATGAAATGGTGAAGCATTAAAACTGACTCTTAAAACTCTGGAAACAGCACCTGAAAGATAGCTCAGTGGACTGATACATGCCATCAATCCAAGGACCAGAACTCCACCTCTGGGACCCACACAGTAGAAGGAGAAAACTGACTCCTGTAAGTTCTCCTACCATCCACCAAATGCCATGGAAAACGAGGATGCACTCATGCATGCACGTATACACACACTAGATAAAAACGTTAAGAAAAAAGCCTATTTTCAAAAGACACTAGAAACGAAAATTCCTTTACCTAAACGCATCCATTAAAATGTGTTTTGTTTTGTTTTTTTGTTTTTTGGTTTTACGAGACAGGGTTTCTCTGTATTGTTTTGGAGGCTGTCGATCCAGCCTGGCCTCGAACTCACAGAGATCTGCCTGCCACTGCCTCCTGAGTGCTGGGATTAAAGGCGTGCGCCACCACCGCCTGGCTTAAAATGTGTTTTAATTGCGTAGAAAGTTTGACTGATGAACTGGAGGGCAACATAAATTTACACTGTTGCTTAACGTATCCCAGTATAACCATAGGAGAGAAAGAGAAGCATCTCTAAATCTTTCTGTGAATTAAACGGGGATACTTGTCTGAATGCAGGAAGGGGAAAGTGGCTCTTTAAATGTCCCAAGTTAACAGAGCCTTCTGAAAGGAAACCATCTCACCTGAGACCACATAGCCAGAGAAGGGGAGGAGCCAGGCAATGTCAGCTTTCTAATAACACGTAAGGAAGGAAATGGTCATTTCCAGCCGAGCTTCTCTGAAACCATCTAGCCAAGAGGCTTGGAATACTGGTTCCAGGCATGAACATGAAACCTCTTCCATGGCTTTTTCCCGTTAGCTGGGGGACTGTTCTCTTCTGTGTGTGGTTCATTCTAATGACAACACTGGCCAGAAGTTCATCGCAGAGGAGACAACCCTCCTGTTCCACATCAAAAACACAGAAGCAAGAGAAGTTTTGGTGGAGGGACTGGCTGAAGTAGAGCACACACAGAACAGACAGAAGCAGGGCTAATTCCTGCATAGAAAATCCCCGAGAAATCTTTTAAATCGCCTTGTGCTCATTTCGTACTATAAAAAAATCACAGGCTCAGCTTTAAAGATTTATTTAGTTAACGTTTTGCCTTGTATACAATATAAAATATGTCTCTCTCCAGGGTGCAATGAAACGTTATCAAAATTCATAGCCTTACAATTCTAACCCAAACTGTAGCATTAATTGCTAAAAGGACTGACATCAATGCATAAGTGAATGTTTTCTCACCCCCTCTATAGCTAGATAGATGATAGATACATGCATACGTACATACGTACGTACATCCAGGCACAAACACACAGACAACAGATAAATTGATACAGGCAGATAGAAGATAGAGATGAATAGGGGGGTGCAGCTATTTAAACAATCTGAGACAGACTTGTTTGAGGAGTTCCTTGGGTTTTGAAGGCTTTCGGCGGGTCAGATAAAACTGGATGCACACATGGGCACTGGCTCACACTCACGGCATGCCTGCTTGGACCGCTCTGAGGGTGACAGAGAGTATGAAGTTCCCTCCTTTCCCTGTCCCCTTATAACCCAGCGCTCCCATCTCCTAGTGCTGGTTCCTGCAATCAGTCTCACACTGGTAAACCCACACTCTGCTCGTTACTTCACAATCTAGAACTAGAAAAAGTGAACACTGCAGAAGTCCACGGCACCGGAGTGGAACACTGAATAGGGGGTGTCACACTGGTAGTATATAACACAATAGATAAACTTATAAGCAGGATTCGAATGGCTCCTGAAAATATTTATACATATACCTCTGAATTTAGCACTGTGTTTTCATTTATTACACGGAAATTCATTGATTTCAAGTAACATAGCCCATGAGAACCGTATCTTAGTATGGAGTTAATCTGACTTCTTGTATTTTTGACAAGTACATCATCTTCCCTCACTCTCAGATGTTAACCCATTTCCACATCCGAGCAAATAACCTGTGTACAGCTTCGCGCGACCTCCTGTGAGGCTTCTTGTCTCCACATTAGAGACAGCTATGCTATTTACTGCATGGAATATGCTAACGAAAAATAGGCTGGACTGTGCTGTGTACATCCTGGACCTCCTTTTCCAACTTCAGTTTTTGAGGCAGTGTGATAGTGATAAACTGAGTTATAATCTGAAACTAGTTCCTAGGATAAATTGTTTTAGGATCCGTGTTTCTTTTCGATTAACAAAACATTTACTACCCTCAAATGAAGGCAGCATTTTATTTCCTACAATCTCTTCCAGAAGTCCTAAAGTTGGAGCTTTCATATTTTGTTACTTGCCTCGTTAAGGTAGACACGCACACTTCTCCTGAGTTGACTCATTTTCTTGCTGCCGCTTAAGACGTTGCTTTCCTCATGATTTAGTCGTTTCATTAAAATGCCTTTTTCTCAGATAGAGACTGGGTTATAAGAGCTTCATGTTCTTATGCGTCTGCATTCTACTTTGAAAGAATGGGTTGTTTTTATGGAGAAAAGATTATTAAAATAAAATGATACTTACCTACAAACAACTTCGCTGTCAGCCTAGACATTTAACCTGAGGGTATATGCTTTAGTATGATAATGTCTGCTCCCTGCTACTTTTCTGGTTGATGCATTAAAGAAAACAGGTCCATGCAGCCTTACTCCACCGGCCTTTGACAACACCATGATTATAGCTACATCAGAGACTGGCACCCTAAGTAGTTACTTCCAGTTGTCAATGAATAGTTTGGTGTTTTCCAGAACCGGGATCACATGTGGTTCCAGGTGCCTTGTTTTTTTTTTCTGTTTTTCACCTACCATGACTGTGTGATGACCTCTCGAACCTTTGAGTGGACTGTTTGAAAAGAGAAAGCCATGGGGCACAGGCCTGACATTCACCTACAAACCCTCCTGGTACCTGCTGCAGCTGAGTTATCCACATCCTTGCCAGTCTGTGGCAATTCTCAGTCAAGGTCTCTTCCCTGAGTTACCAGACCAAAAAAAAAATGTGGCAGGCAGATGGATTTGTCAGCAACAAATAGGTGACAAAAATATCTGTAGATAAAAGGTAAGTGGCTATCTAATGAATAGATAGAAACATAGATGATACATAATAAAGAACAGCAGATGAATGACAGATGATGAAAAGCAAACAATAGATAATAGAAGATAGACTAATAGATTGTAGATAGATAAATGATAGATAGATGCTAGTTGGGCTATAGACAGATGGACTGGATGATAGAAAACAGATGGATGATACATGAGTGTTCACATAGGTACCCACGCTTGTACATAGATCTGTTCTTCTGCAGATTACAAAGACTTCACGCTGTCAGCTTCTATTCAAATAATATGATGCACTTCTCATCCCCGGAGTCTAGCCTACACAAATCAGAGCCTGGAGTTCAGAATATCGATTCTTGCTTCCCTCATTTTAATTCATCCTCACGCTGAAAACCCCAGATAGCTGAAACGTTGTATTTTTTTCTCATAACCCAAATTGATGGTAACCCCCCTCCAGCTTATTCTGTGCAATCTTTCTTAGAGTTGACATGTTTTTTTATTGAATAGCAAAATTACCCTTAATTTTTCAAAAGTAGTTAGGGAGTGAATGTTTTACAAGACGTGTTAGTCCTTCATTCTAAAATATGATTTTCATTCCATTATCTAAACATTTAAGGAGTGTTTAATAAAATCCCAGAATATTCACAAGTTCATTACTCCCAAAGGACCTGCGAGGAAGCAGAAGCAGCCTGTAATATTGTCTCTGTGTGTCCTTTGAGTAAGTTTTGCAAACTTATCAAACAGCAAAACAGGATATTCTCCACTGAAAGATAAAGATTTCTGTCTTCATTTTGCTTTGTGCTTTGAAACTTTATGTAAAGGTCCAAATTATTTTGATTATTCTACAAAATAGGTTGTCTTAGCAGGGAAAAGGGCTCGTGGCTCTAATCTGCCTCTCCCATTGCCTAACTGTATAATATTTAGCTATGTTCCTTCCTTTGATTTTCTTTCTTCAGCCGTTATTAGAAGGGATTGTCACTAGACAGCTTACAAATTCATTTCTAATTTTAAAATCCCATGATTCAGTCATTCACTAGAAATTTCATGCTAGATAGAATATAAGGTTTTGAAAGGTGTTATAAAAATCCCTAGCGTTTAGATCAAGGTGGAACTAATACACATTGAATCTGCCATTTAACCTCTCCAACTGCCCTTTTCATTACTGCCCTACTAAATTGTTCCCTTCAACCAGAACAGACCTCTGAAGTACCTTGGCCATATTTTTTCCTTTCTTTTATTTTTTAGTTAAAATATAATGGGATTATTTCTTCCTTCCATATCCTTACTCCAAACCCTTCCTTGATCTCTTTCAAATTATTACCTCCTTGTTCATTAGTTGTTTGTGAATGCATGTAAATATATATATATATATATATATATATGTGTGTGTGTGTGTGTGTGTGTGTGTGTGTGTGTGTGTGTGTGACTGAAAAAATATATATCCCAATATGCAATGTCTTCATTCTGTATAATTTTAGTTGTATGCATGTTTTCAGGGCTGGCAATTTATTCTATTGTCAGCATCCCTTAGTTGCCTATGGCTCTTTGTGTAGGGTTGAGGACTCATGGGCTTTCTCCTTCCCACTTTGATGTGTCTATTGCCCTTGTTCTGCTTACATCTAGGCAATTTTGTTGGTGAGATTTTTAAGGGAATGTCGTCTGACTTTACTAGTAGACACAATCTCACAACAAACCCACGGAGCTTATGAATCTTGTGGTCTTTCCACACCTACTTCTGTAAAGATTCCTGAGTCTTGGGTGCAGGAATTGTGTGTCTATGAGTGTTGAGAGCAACCTGCCCCACCATCTGCCTGGACCCTGCCACAATTGCAGTCCCCATGTAATACACAACACAGTGTATTAATTATGAAGCTGTTGGCCTTGTTTGTTTCTTACTGGCTAGCTCTGACTTAAGTATTTACTCCATAATTGTTAATCTAAGTATTTCTCTTACCGGAGAATAGGGTCCAGCCTTCTTACCTCTATGGCAGCTATATCATGACTCCCTGTGTTTCTCCTTCCCAAAATCCTCCTTGGCTCATAGTCCCACCTATCTTGCTTCCCTATTGACCAACAGTGCTTTATTGACATACACACAGGACTTCTCCATCAGATGAGTCCGTCGTAACTGGACTCCACAACTCTGCATTTTGACTGGTAGTGGTTTTCTGTAACAGTCTCTGTTACAAAGAGAGTTTCCTTAATGAGGGGGTCAAGAATATATTTCCCTATGGGTATAAGGATACATGTTAAGAATACAGCTAGGGATTATGCCAGCTTAGTAAAACAGAGGCTGTAGGTTTTCCTTCAAGATCCATGATTTCAGTAGTTTTGAGGTGAATATATGTGTGTGTGTACAGGTTTGTGTGCATGTGTGTGTGTGTGTGTGTGTGTGTGTGTGTTTCTCCCATCAAATCTCTTGTACCATGCTATTCCTCTGTCTGTATGCTCTTACCCCTACCTCAGAAATGGTCCCTTCTTATTTATGAGCTTTCTGCATTTACTCCATGATATGTAAGTCAGACCTGAAATTTTCCTTATTTTATCTGTCTTTGGATGTCCTCATTGGATGTGTTTTTCTGAAAGAACACATCAAAAGGCAGCTCTAATAAAGCAAACAGGAACACCATGGCCAAATGATACTGAGAGCTTGTCTTCTCCAGAAAACCGTGGCCATGCTAGTAACCCAGCACTTTCACTCATCCTGAAAAGTCAGAAAGAGCTTCATTAGAAATGTTTGCCAAGGACACTGCTTCACAAATCCTTGAACTATTTTTTATAGTTTCACACATTCCCAATACTTTGTAGAATGTCCCCAAATCGTATAAACCCAGGAAACTGATCCACTATCAAAGCTATATTAATCAAAAGGGGAAGACCCTTCCAGAAACTTCATTCATATCTGGTGGAAATACCTGAGAAGTTTTGAAAACATTTGAGTCTTCCCACACATGAAACCCTGGGAAGATCTTGTTGAGTTGAGACATCAGATGAGGTCCCTAAGCCTCAATATGCAGCCGGCTTCCTCAAACCGTACCCTGTGAATCATGAACCTCACATTTGGAAGAGAGAGGGGAAAAAAGGAGGGAGGTAATTTTTGCCACATTCATTTTTTTGGTCAATTATATTTACATGAATGTGCTGGCATTTTCGAGTTTGATCCATCAGGCCTGAACTTGCCAGTGAGCAAACTGCTCCCACAGTGCAAATTAGAGTTTGAGAGACATCTCCTCTGTCCACTGGGATGTCATTTAGCACATCCAAGCGGCAGTTTATTAAATAGTTCCCTGTGGACTGGAAGGAAGAACATTTCTCCTGAACGTCACGTCATCGGCTGTTTCTTCTGACTAATGATATGAGAAGCTTTGGCTTGCTCTCCTTGCTTCTCCTAAATGGATCAGCTTTTCAAAAGACTCACAAAAAGTATTTTTCTATAAATTGCGATAAATTATGTAAAGTCTGCAAACTAATTACTTTGGGTCATTTACATTATTTATTGTTCTCTTAATTAGGATACCAAGTCAATATTGAGTAATCATTAGTTTTCAAAAGACAATCTAGGGATTCATGGAAATTTTAGATCAATATCAAATTGCAGTAACACTCATTCAAAAAGCTTGAAAGCAGTTTATGCTTTTATTGCAAATGTGGCACACAAAGTCCTCATTTACTGATGTCCTTGGAGGAAGGCATTGCTATCTGAAACAAATGTGTTACTTGCACTAGACTAAGTAATAGACACCCTGAAAAGTTACTCATTGGTTCATATTTTAGATTGAATACTAGCATCATATTTAATTAACACTATATCCAGCCATACTATACAGCTAAATTTTCAAAATTTGCTGTGTCGTTTATGTAGGCCGATAACATATTAAATGATATCTAATGACAGAATTTGTTGAATGTGTAGTGAATTCAGAGAATAAACATTTCATAAATTATAGGAACAAAGTCTAATTTCCTTGTGAAAATAAATGGCTGTTTTTCTAGATATATCAATATATAAATGATAGATATATAGCTGATAGATAGATGAGGGATGATTAATTTTAGGTGATAAATAAGTAATTAATGAGAGATAGACAAATATAGTGAATGACAGAAGATAGATGTTAGCAGTAAAGAGATAAGCCAAAAGAAAGAAAAACCTTTCTGAAAACCCTATTGATATTTTCCTATATCACATACCACAATAAATAATTTTGGGTGCCCTATTGTTATCATTTATAGTAAAATATCTTCTAATGTCCCACATGTTGGAGGCTGGCCCCCTGTCCTTTTCTTTATTGGGAGAGAAGAGACATATCAAAAACGTGGAATCCAGCTGAAGGAAATTTGTCACTAAAACCTCATTGGAACCTCAGTTCCTGACTCGGGCTCCTTCTGCTCATTGTTTCTCAAGTACCATGAGGTGAGCAGCTTCCGAGGACACATGTAGCCACCATTATTTACTTCTCCACCACCCAAAAGATTGATCAAACCAAGCGTGGAGTTGAACCTCTAGAGGAAGCCCAAATAGGAATTTCTTTTCGGCAAATTAATTATTGGACATCTCACTTTTAATTACAGAATGACAACTCATGGGAAGATCTGCTAATGAAAATCAGGGTGCTGGAGTTATCACACCATAACATAGGGAAGAATTATCCTTACAGGGACTGTAGGTGACAGGGCAGGTTGGAGGAGACTAGAGGCAATTTGAAGCACAGAAAGGCAGACGGTGTGCAGTTGTGCCTCTCTCTGAGACACGGGGGCTGGCAGACATGCAGAAAGATTTCCTTGGAGAATGGGGGCTCTCAGGGAGGGGGATTTCACTACGGGATGTTCTTTTCATCCAATGACAGAAATTTTAATTACATTATTGTAATGTTTGAGACACTGGGTGAAAACTGGGTCTAAAGGTGGTTACTGATTAATCTAGAGGATGAATCCTCAAAATAGAGTGCTCAACATGTGCATTATTAAGGCCTGCGGTTAGCCAGGTTTAGAGGAAGAAATGAGATTTCAAAAGAGTACAGGAGAAATGTTTGGAAAAGTTGTAGCTTGGCCAGAAAAGAAGTGTGGCAAATGGACACCAAGGAAGAGGCAGTTAGATACAATATTATTATATATAACATATAGTAATAGATATACTATCCTCAACAATAGCTAATTATTTCTGCAAAATGGCAATCAAAGAAGTCGCCAGAGTGTGCTATAGATTATCTAGATACTACACATCATAGGTTCAAAACTCTGAAGGGACAAAGTTGCTTAAAAAGTTCTCAAGGGAAGAGCCTGATGCTAAAGTTCTGGGTGGTCCCGGTTATCCAGGACCTGGGGCTTCATGGAGTCTCTCACAGCAGTGAACAGAGCCTTGGTGCAGCCCACAAGATCACGGGACTCCGCATCACATATGCGGCATTAGCTTCGCAGACACGCAGATATGTTGGTTACTTCTCAGTGACAGAAGTCTCCCCTGAGATTTTGAGGATAGTCTGAGTACCACGCTCTCATCAGCATCCAACGACAAGACAAAGTGTGAATCTGTGAGACTGAAGCCAGAACTGCAAGCAGGGATCAGGACCAACACAGGGTAAGGCATATAGCTTGCAGTCAGCAAGGTTGCCGTGCGGCATTCCCAAAGCCATTGGGTCTTACATTGCAATCACAGCACGACTGCATCCTGTGATCTGGATGGCCAGCTTAGAGAATCGGGGTTTGATACTGCTCTGCTGGGACTCATCCCTACCCTATTGTCCCCAGATTGGGGAAACGGAGCCCTGATCCCATGCCACAGTTTCTTGGAAGTGTGTGGTTGACTATTGGTTTCCACAGAGGCTCACAGATATTTAAAGAAGACTTTGAATTCAGATGTTTGATAAATAATAGAAGTGATAAGATTTGGGGACTCTCAAAGAAAACCCACACACATTTTTATGTTGTGAGATACACTTGAGCCTGTGCTGCAGGTGGCATAGAGAACAACACAGATGGGAATCACAGTGTTTCTGAGGGACTGTGTATTAAAAGCTCTGTAAGAATCCCATGGTAGCCAGGCATTGGTGGCGCACGCCTTTAATCCCAGCACTTGGGAGGCAGAGGCAGGCGGATCTCTGTGAGTTCAAAGCCAACCTGGTCTACAGAGAGAGTTCCAGGACAGCCAGGGCTACAAAGAGAAACCCTGTCTTGAAAAACAGAGAGGGGGAGAAGGAGAGAGAGAGAGAGAATTTAACTTGCTTGTGCTTTTCTCTCAAAACTTAAAAAAACAAGTCGTGCTGTGGTGGCGTATGCCTTTAATCCCAGCACTCAGGAAACAGAGGCAGGTGGATCTCTATGAGTTTGAGGCCAGCCTGGTCTACAGAGAAAGTTCCAGGACAGCCTCAAAAACAATACAGAGAAATCCTGTCTCAAAAAAAAAAAAAACAAAAAAAGAAAATCACAGGTTTAATCACAAGGATCAGTAACCAGGGAGGAACTTCCCTGCTAAGCGCACGGCATGCCTCAACAGCTTGTAGGTGGAGACATAACCCAAACGAAAACGTACAGGGATCCTGAATCATGAGTCAAAACTACCTGAGTTAACAAATTATATGATTAGCCAAGTAGAGGATCTGAAAGAATTGCCATAAAATCCCTCGAGTCAATAAGCAATCATGACAAACGAGTGGGCTGCTCAATTCTCGTAGAGTCCGTCTCTCTTCTATGATAACAGTGGAGGGATAGAAGGGGGAAGCATATGGACACTGCCCCAGCATCCTCTCTGCCTCTGCTAAGATGCCTTGGTGTAAGTCTAATAAAGCACTGTAAAATATGCCTGTTTGTATACATGCGTAGTTGTCAATCTAAAAGACAAAGGTAACAAAGTCACATTTTCTTATCATTTGAGTGCACCTAAAAAGCAAGTGTTTAAAAGAGTTGCAAACATTTGCTTCACTGATCATAATTTGTTCCAGAGTCAAGTGTTTAACGTGATTAGTCACGTTAACTGATACGTAGCATGACTGCGTTAAATGATTCTTGCACAAAAGATATTTACGGGTGAAACTATTAAAAATGGTAGCACGTATTCAGGAAGAAATATAGCAGTACAAAAGGCACTCCCCCACTATCATGATTAGGAAGAAAAGTTGATGCTGACATCACTTTCTCTACTTGAATCAAAACTCCACTGTAGTCCAGATGTCCAAGAAAAGCCAACTGGTTTGACCGCGGTTATGTGACAGGGGAAGTCCTGTGTATAGGTTGTCATATTGGTTGATAAAAAAGCACTGTTGGCCAATAGGGAAGCAAGATAGGTGGGACTAGGAATTGAGGAGGATTCTGGGAAATGTAGTCAAGAGTAGGGAGTCGCCATGTGATCCCAGGAGTAGAGGGCGCAAGTCTGGTGTTTTCGGTAAGATAAGAACTTACAAAAATATATATTAGTAATTATGGATTAATGATTAAGTCAGTGCTAGCCATTAAGAAAACACACAGCAAACACCAACAGCTTCATAATTAATATAGCATCCTGCGTGTTCATTTGGGACTGACGCCACTCTGGGACCAAAGCAGGTGAGAAGAATGCACATTACAGGTATGAAATGGCAACAGAGTCAGAACAGTTGGCCCAATGTTTAGACAGACGAAAGGAATTGGTGTTTTTATGGTGCTTTCCTTCAACACACTGCAAACTGACAGCAACAGAGATGTATGACATCGGGAAAAGATGGCCAAAAGACCAGGATAGGAGCAAAGCAAAATCCAACCAAACCAAAACAATCAAACAAACAAATGGCCATAGCTTCCTGCAAAACTATGATTTTCACCATAGTTGATGAAGCAACTGCACGTCCACATGTAGAAACAAGTGGGGAATGCAGTGTACATTTTTATGTGCATTTGCCTTAATTTGTGATGCTCTGTCCCATGCCCCATGCTTGCGTTTAGTTCCCTGCTTTAATGCCCACAGTCGCCTTTCCGCTTCGTCCAGATCTGAACTTACCTTGTTTCCAAGAGTCTTGTAAAGATACTCCAATCTGCCCGTGGCTCCTCATTTCGTTTTGTTTTGTGTGAGATGGACCCCTGAGCCATCCTCATTCTGTATCTCCCTTATGTCACTTTCTGGGTAAACAGCATTCTACCCGTTGATTCGTGTGGGACACTGCTTTGCTCGCAGTGTAAGCAAGTGAATGGTAGCTGAGATATAACAACTGAAGGCAAGCGTGGTAAGCTACAGCGATGAGGTAAAGAGTTTTAGTTGCAATGCGCAAGGAAAGACCGGTGAAGGAAAACCAGGTGTGACCAACACCCATAAAAATAAGACTGCCCTACAAATAACATTGTGGAGTAAACCTTGAAAACAAGATGCAGACTAGGGGGAAAATGCCTGCAGACCGTACAAGAGAAAAAGGGTTATTCAAAAATATACAATGGCCCCTTGAAAAACTCTGTATGAAGACAGAGAACAAATTAATTCAAGCATGGGCCAAAGACCCAAGCAGACAACTCAATGAAGATTATCCACAGACTGCAAGTGTGCATGAGCAAGGAGCCTGATGTCGGATGTCTTAGGAAATTGCAAATGGAAACTCCAGGAGCTCAGGAGCTTGTGAATGTAACCTCCTGCAAAGGTGGGTGCAGAACAGGACAGGACTGCAAGCCAGCAGTAGGTCTTCCCATTTATTGTTCAGTGGGGCTCTATCACAAGTGGCAGTTTGGTAGTTGCCCATTAATCCATCAATTAATCAATTATAAAAATAACTACTACCAGCCTGGGAAGATGGCTCGTTTGCTAAGAGCGCTGACTGCTCTTCCAGAGAACCTGGGTTCAATTCTCAGCACACACAGGGAAACTCACAACAGGCTGCAACTCCAGTTCCGGGGGACACAAGACACCCATGGCAAAGCACCAATGCACATAAAGTGAAAATAAATAAATTAAATGAAATAAAAAACCGCTATCCTTACAACAAAACCCAGAAGCTTTGGACGTCCTTACGCGAGCATCACCCACTTTTAGGTGGCTTCATTGAAACCCAATTGTAAAAGAATTGGAGTACCCAAAACATTCTGCAGCAGTGGGGCCCATCCAGGGAGAGGGCCAAGGAGTCACCCAAAGACAAATGGATGAAAATGAAAGAGTGAAAGAAGCCCACAACGAGAAGCAGAATGCTGGATGGGTCTGCGCATGCATGACAAAACCATGGCAAACGTAGAGATGAATTGCTACCGGAGGTGGAGTGGTAAAAGCGAGTACAGACAATCCAAGGCTTCACAGAACCAAACCACAGAGCATGCACACCCAGAGTGAGGCCTCCTCTTCTCTGGGTGACTACGTGTCACCATGTCAACACAGGATCACAGAGTATCACAGTAGTCCCACACCGACACAAGGTGTTGACATTTTAGGGGTTGCTCCACATGCTGGATGAGGAGACACGCTTGCACTTTTACTACACTTGGCTGTGATAACAAATTGCTTAAAATAAGCCTATGAGTTAACGACTGTCAGAGGAACAACTTTTGATTGGAAAGATTTTTTTAATGCTAGCTTTCATCTCCTGGTTTTAAGCACAAACAACAAACACTGAAAGCATATTTCACATGTGAACTTGTATATGATTATAGGAGTCTGTTGGACCTGCAGCTGGTCACATTTCAATCATTGTATGCCACTTTGTCAGGGTGGCACGTATTACAAAGCCCATTCCCAGTTCGCTAACGTGTCCAAAGGAGAGCACTTTTGCAGTCTGCTAGGAAATCAGAGCATCTTTCCCATAACTAAAATCAAAGACGAAACGGCCAGATCTGAGTAATGGAATGCCATGTTGAAAAGACGCTGCTTCAGAGAAAGGTGCATCCATTTAGTACTAATCCCTCTTTGAGAATATAACTTCATGGCAGGTATTACCTATTATATAGTTTTTACCCCTTTTCAACTCAGTGCATGGACTTCGTAGTAGATATTTTAAAACATAGTCTTTTTATAGTGAGTGAGTAGGTTTGCATGCCTTTATGTCTCAAGATAATTGTAAGTACTAAGTATAAAAATAAAGTCATTAATTCAATGCACCCATCAACAGTTCTCTTCCATATAACAGCTAGCTATTATTAACAGATTTTTATAGAGAAAGTCTTCCCAGGGGATGGGTAGATATATGTCTCTCTCCCTCCCTCTCTCTCTCTCTCCCTCTCTCTCTCTCTCTCTCTGTATATATATATATATATATATATATATATATGTGTGTGTGTGTGTGTGTGTGTGTGTGAGAGAGAGAGAGAGAGAGAGTTACACATGCACATGTATACACACATACACAGGTATTATAAACACATATTCAAAATTTAAAGTTTTGTTGCTGTTATTTTGAAATCCTATTTGAGTAGGAAAATACGCACTGTCTATATCCATTTTTCTGAAGTTCCAGTGTGAGGATACCAGTTTATTCTCTTATAGTTAAAAAAAAATTCTCACTAATGAAATTCTCAGTATCAAACTATAGACTATCTTTATTTTTGCTGTATTTATTACATGGTGATAAATTTTTCTGTTTACACTACACTTTCTTGGCCTTTCTTTTATTTCCTATGACACCTCTGAAATAAAATTTCACAATCTATATATAAATGTTAAATAGTTGAAACCTTTTTTTGTTCAATTCATTATTGGTACAGTTGACAATCTAGACAATAGACATATCACCTGGTACCAAATAAAATGGAGAAAATAATAGTCTTGCATGAACATTATATTCAAGGATTTGTGCACCTCTGAAACTGCCATGCCTCTGCCAAAACATCCTTAATCTTGCATCCAATTGCTGTGTGTTGATGCAAAGTGGGTGTTCCTAAATAATGTTGCCAATGCTGATGTCTTACTAAAATAAATTTCCTACAATGTCTCAGAAGAAGAAGAAAGGATGCTGTTGTTTATTTGGATGAGTTTCATGCTTCTGTTCTTAAATGTGGCGTGGCAGAGTGGACTCAGATGCGCACATGGGCCTGGGTTCATGAAGTTTGTCAATACATGTCACACAAAATTATGGAAAGTCATCATTTTGACATGAGTTGCATGCATTCGAGTTCTCTAAGTAGGAACATAAGCAAAGATGACAAAAACAAAAAAAATAAAACAACAGAGGTGTGATCCAGCTTAGAAAGGCATTGGCAGGGTATGCTGTGTTTCAGAATCATTTGTTTAGGATTTATTTTTTTTTAAGTAGTTAAAGTGCATATTTAAAAACCAGCTTTACCAGTCCCAAGAAATACATGGTGCACTGAACCATGCTGACCTTTTTAAAATTCACCATCTCAGTTGGCCAGTCATCTCAGTCCCTGCAACAAGTCACTGGACATTTTAATAGGAGGAGAAAGGAGTGGGCAGCTCTTTGGAAATCTTGCTTCGAATACTGAAAAGGTCAACAGACCACGGTGGGGGAATGTAAAAAGGAGACGATTGCAATCTGATACCTTGATTTCATCAGGATGGCTTTTCAGGGGTTGAAAATATCACAACATGAACGCGGTTTCCAGGAGGAAAAGACCCGGTGGTAAAAACTGACCCATCAGTCACATGGGGGTTAGTCTGAAATCTCAATGTCCAGGCTAAAAGGGATGTAATCAGAATAGAGGCATTCCAGATCCTACAGGGAAGAAAGCAAGGCGACTTAGTGACTTCTTACCCTGCATTCTTTGGAGAGCCACGGAGTTGCAGGGAATCTGAGAATGTCTGGGCTGTTTCTGTATGTTTCATACAGGGGTTGGGGCTGCTCTCTGACTTGGTATGTTCAGGCCACCAATGAAAAAAATATACATAATAGTAAATGCAGTATGGTTAAAAATGTGTCTAATCAGAATGCTTTTTCAGGCCACACACCATAATGGTAAACTGAGATCCGAAACGGTGCTTTCAAATTCAGCACTTCTGTTTTCAAGATTTACGTTTTTGACAATCGATACACTGATAAGAGGAGGGAATATCGGGTGGCATCGGAGTGCAATGGAGGGCTGGTTGAAGAGCGGGCAAACAGGAACGGGAAAGATGTAGAAACTGAAGCACAAAACACGAATCTCCTGCCAGAGTGAGTTCAGTTACACTCTGCTCTGTTGTCCAGCTTTCAAAGTGGTAGAAGGACAATGTTATCCTTGGATCAAGTATTTCGGGGACTCTTTGGAGCCTGGAATAGCAGTTAGAAATCTGTGAAAACCCCAAACAGCCCAAACTTTGCAAGCAAAGCCATCTCCTGTCTCAAACAGAATACTGCGAAGCTAAGGCAGAAATGCGGTTACAGACAGTCTGTGAACTTCGGGCAATAAAACGCTCTTTCAGAAACTATGTCTGGTTTTGACACAGTAGCCGTAGTGTTGGGAAACCCTGCAGTTTAACAAGAATCGTGTGACCTACACATGGCTCTTAGTAACTGTCTGGCTTACCTCACAGTACCAACCCTGCCAGGCACCACACCCTCCACAGTACCAACCCTACCAGGCACCACACCCTCTACAGTACCAACCCTGCCCGCCACCACACCCTCCACAGTACCAACCCTGGCTCTGAATCACACCCTCCACACTGTCATCCCTGCCCCTGACCCGTACCTTGTTCTGCAGGGCACAGAAACATTGAGTTCCTTTGACACATCAGCTGGGACTGTGCTCTCTGTCTTCTCATCCATCAGTCCACCAATCTGGTGACAGATCCCAGGTGTTCACTGAACTCTTGATTGAGTAGAACACCTGTGAATCCTGACCAGGGACCCCTTCACTGAAGTCATCTTTTCTCTCGCTAGGAACTCATGCCCTCTTCTGTGCCTGTGTATGTAACTGTGCATATTGTCACTCAATTGTAAACACACAGATAAAAACTTATGGGTGGGGTGTCACACACACCATTAATCCCATACTTGGGAACCAGAGGCAGGAGGATCTCTGTGCATTCGAGGCCAGCCTTGTCTATGAGAGCCTCCAGGACAGCCTCCAGAGCAATGTAGAGAAACCCTGTCTTGAAAAAAACAAAACAAAAAAACTTATCTATAAATATCACTACCAACTATGGATAAGTGAAACTAGATGGAGTATATAAAACTTTGCTTAAAAAGAAAAGTAAAGCCAGGCGGTGGTGGTGCATGCCTTTAATCCCAGCACTCGGGAGGCAGAGGCAGGCAGATCTCTGTGAGTTCGAGGCCGGACTGGACTGACAGCCTCCAAAACAATACAGAGAAACCCTGTCTCGTAAAACCAAAAAACAAAACAAAACAAAAAAAAAGAAAAGAATTTACCAGCTTTTTTTAACAAAATAAATACATTTTATTTAAATTAAGTGCAAGAAGTTTTGTTGTTGTTGTCTGGTTGCTATAGCCAAACACACATGAAATTCCTTGATGCCACTCATGCTATGGCCTAAAAAATAATGCCAGCATGCCTGGGTACAGTGTGAGCATTTAAACTCCAAGAGTAAAATAATGAGTTCAAGGGGACAACAAATGGAACAAGTTGGGAGTCATTACAAAAAATAAAAGAAAAGGAAAGAAAAAGAAAATAGAGTTGAAATTGGAATTTAAGACAGGGGAGGAAAGCAGCAAATGTGATCACCAGTCTGTGACATTGTCAGGGTTTGGGGTGCAAATGTTTTCAGCCAGGCGAAAGCTTCCAGGTCTTTCCTTGAAAGAAGCGTTTTGCTCCTTTCCCAATTAACTAGCAGATCTTGTTATATTTTAAATCTTGTTATTTAGTCATTTACATTTTAACTTTTTCTAAATTTTAAGACAATCCTTTCTCAGCACACCAATTCCAGCTCCCCAATCCCTCCCCTCCTCCTTCTCTCCCTACCTCCCCCTGCTCCATCCCTCCATCCACTCTTCAGAGAGGGTGAGGCTTCCCATGGGGAGTCAACAGCTCCTTTCTTCTTTGTGTGTGTGTGTGTGTGTGTGTGTGTGTGTGTCTGTGTTTTACAAGCAGGTGATGTGCAGGTGTTAAGCCCAAGCTTAAGAGCACCAAGTGACCAGTTCTATCTCTCTCTGCCTTGTTCCTTTGAGTGGGAGTCTTTGAACTGAACCTGGTTATCGGGTGGTAGCCACCAAGAGACACTGAGGTTATGGTGACAGGCATGGTACACTTTTCTTGTGACTTGGGCCTTGGAGATTTGATCTCAGATCCTGACACATGTACAAAAAGCACTCTTATCTCCTGAGCCATCTCTCCAGCCCCTTGCTCATGTTCTTAAATGAAGGAACCCCTAGACAGAATTGCTATGTAATTTATTGTTTGGGATTCACAGTTTCTTTTCCTACTTTTTTTATTCTGAGTGGAAAAGGATAAAAAACTGATACTTTAAAACAGAGTCATAGTTGCTTAGGAAATTTTAACAGAGGTTTGACTACTGGCTTAAGAGGCGCTCAGTTAAAGAGTAAGATACAGCCTGGGGTGAGTGTCGGCTTCTTAGCCAAAAGTCACCTTGAAAATGCTCTAAATGGTGTGTTTAGAATCTGATTTGTGCTGAGTCATCAGAATCCATGCATATGTAACTCCTGAGACAGCAAGAAATCAAAGAAGAGAATGCCAGTTGACCAAATGTTGAAATTTGTAGACTGAGAAACAGATCAGTGATGTGCTTTGATTCTGTGCCCTATGGGAATATCTAAGTTAGAGATTCTGTTGCTGTAATAAAATGCCATGAAAAAACGCCGCTTGGAGAGAAATGGGTTTATTTCAGTTTTCAGTCTGGCCCTACAGTCCATTTGTAGAGGAAGTCAGGGCATGAACTCAGACAAAGAAAAGAATACAGAGGCCACAGAAGAGTGCTGCTTATTGGCTTGCTCCTAGTAGCTTATTAAGCCTGTGTATTAATACAGTACAGCACCACTTGCCATGGGGACATGACCACAGTGAGCTGGGCCTCCAACATGAATCACTTGTTAAGAAACATTCTCTGTAAGCTTGCATACATCCTGATCTTCTGGAGGCACGTTCTCAAGCTACATTCCCTCTTCTCTGATGACCCTAGTGTGTATCAACTTGATGAAAATCTAGCCTTCACAGGAAAGTAGCATGAAGTTACATAATGATTACTTGGGGGAGATGCTTGTAAAACATCCAGCCAGGGAAATCTGCTGGTTGATGTATGCACCTTGCAAGACACGTAGGTGACCTCACACCCACCGAGGGTTGAAATTAACTGGTCTGAGATGCTAGAAAAAGGTTAGTGATTAATTATTTTCCTGCATTCTCATTGTCAGATTCCATATGTTCTGTAAGACATATGATGTTTCATAGTCTTGTTCACTTGTTGTGAGTTTCCACTTTTCAAATCTGATATATAACAAAAGAATAATGAATTTTATCTTAATTCATAGGCTGATAAGACAATGACATAAAAGTAGTATCCTGAATGAAATATTTCTGGTTGTTCCCTAAATAATATACTATTTTTTTTCTTCCCATGTGAGAAAATAGAGACGCTAGTGACATAATACTCAGAACTTTTCTTTGGCTTCCACGGCTGGGTGGATTTATTCAAGACACAGTCTCCCTGGGGCTTCAGTTTCTGCTTTTATAACATGATCAAAGGTAATATCGTCTTCTTAAGAGATGACTGAAACACAAAAACAAAGTGAAAAATCGTTTGGTGAGAGCTAATTGCCCACTGTCGGGAAGACCGTTTTCATCTCCTCAGATGAGGTGGCTGTCTCACTCTATATTGATGATGGTCTTGATAGCTTCTCTACTCAAAACTCAGTTGTCTTTACTCTTCTGTCTCAGCCATTCTTGAGCAAGGGAGTGCCCACAAGTCTGAGCACAGCCCATAAGGGGCCCTAGAACTGAGTCACGTCCGAGCTTTCCATTTGCAGCAGAAACTGAAATATTTTGAGCCTCTGTACACGTGGATGAAAGCAGGTTCTCAGGTCATTGAATCACACAGAAGCGTTGGCCTTGCAGTTGGACAGGCTTAGTTTGAGGATGGGAAAACCTCAGATTTGGAAATAAAAACTCCAGAGCCTGAGGAAATCTGAATATGACCCCATAGAGGCAGAGACAAGAAGCAGAGTCCCTATTGGGCCAGACAGCCCTGGGGAGGTCATGGGTGGGGCGATGATGCACTACAATGACCTGCTTGTGTGCACTTCACCAGGAAAAGTCGTGAATCTTGGGCAGAGACAGGACTGGCTTGTTTCTCAAGTGGAAAGGCAGAGAAATAATCACCGATGTTCACACATTATTATTGAGTTCTTCATAATGCGTCGATAAAATTCTGTAAGCCTATTGGATGGGGGGTAATTGTAAAGCGAGAGCGGAGTGCAGACCAATAGGAACTGTGATAATAGCATCGCTTGGCTAATACGCTGTTTATGGACACAAAGTGCTTTGCAAATGGGAAGAGGGAAGTCACCAGCGTAGGACTTCCTCGAAGCATCTTAGTTTTCCAAACCATACTTATCTAACATTGTAACAAAGAGCAGCAGGAGGCACCCTACAATGAAGCCCCTTCACAAAACCCAAATGCCAAAAGAGAAGGAAGGAATGTCTCAGGCTAAAACAGGGGTGGGGTGGGGTGAATTGTATTGGGAAATGGGGATACAGGAGTCTTACAGAGATTTTGGAAGTTTAAATTATTCAAAGCTGGTACAAATGAAAGCAAAGCATGTGTCTTCAGACCATCTGTTTGCTCCAAAGAGGAGTCTATGGAGAATTATCCCAGCTGCCAGAGACACAGGAAGGAGAACCCAATCCCCAGTTTACCCGAATTGTTACTTGAAAAAAGGATCTCAAGAACAGAGTCTATACTTGCGCTGTCTGGCCTGGTCTCCATGGAGAGATATTCCGTGGAGAATTACAAACTGCAGAAACATACAGGTAGAGAAAGAAGAGGCACAGCCTGCCAAGTGGAATCCAGGCAGGGTCTAATGGCCAAAAAACATGTTGTAACAAAAGTCACTGATTATTCGTTGGTGGTTTAAAGTATATTACAAATGGTTCCCAGAGATGGACAACCTTCAGGCGGAGCTGCACCACATTCTTGAAGTCATGCTATGTCCACACATTTCCATAAGCCCTAATCTACTAAAATGTAGAAATTTGTATTAATTGGTCAACTCTGAAAATTAAAAAGGAGTTCCCAAAGCCATTCATTCTACATCTATTTTTCAGAATATATTATTACTGCCTCCAGCTGGGACAATAATAGGCACATATTCATGTGTAGCCCTTACTTCTTATAATGAACAGCAAATGGTCATTTATTTCCTAAAGTGCTTATCCCACCTTGTGATATTGAGGACTTTAACATATATTGCAAGACACAGACATGCATCCTTCAAAGTGAAATTGGAAGAGATAGGAAGCGATTCAAAAGACCTCAAATGTAATATGTAGATAATTACCAGGCAGAAATGTGAATATTGTGGAGACTGTATGTTGAAAGGGAGATGGAATTATTTGTAGGTTGTAGAAGAGGAGAAATGGTTCTCAAATAGTCAAATTTGAGGTCAGCCAATACGGGCAGAAAAGCTAGTAACAGCAAAGATGATGTTTGTTTCCTATAGAATAAGATGGAACAAATAAAAATAAATGGATGTCTAGAGAGAGTAGACAAATAACACCTTCTCAGTTCTGTCAGCTATGCCCAGTGAAACATGGGCAGTGAATAAAGCTTAAGTTGATGTGTAGCAGTCTGGCAGTGGCCTCAGGCAGATGGAAGCTGAAAGAGGGAAGTTCAAGGGCGTGGCTTTCCTTTGCTCTTTCTTTTCTGGTGGGTCAGGTGATCAGGTAGGAAAGGTAGAGAAGCGCTCCTGTGTTTCTTTGCGTTTTACTGTGTAATTGTTTCCCAATAAACACCCATTTATCATTTATCTTGAGTTTAGTGAAATAATTACATCCTTCCCTTCAGGGATGAGTCTAGATATTTTCATTTTGTGAATCATGTTATTGGTAAATAGCCATGGTAGGGAAAGAGAGAGAGAGAGAGAGAGAGAGAGAGAGAGAGAGAGAGAGAGAGAGAGAGAGAGAGAGAGAGAGAGAAAGAGAAATAGAGACAGAGACAGAGACAGAGACACAGAGACACAGAGACACAGAGAGAGACAGAGAGAATCTTTAAAGAATAGAATAGAACAAAAAATAGGTTATTTATCAAAACACATTTACTAAGATACCAATCAAGTAAACTGAAATATTAAAGCTTAACTTACCCATCCTGAGTAAGTATGACAGTGAAGACTCATGAAATGAAAACCAGCTTCTAAATCTTATGTATAATATCAGTGAGTCCATCAACTTGTTGACATGGCTCCCAACGAAGAAAGCCCATATATGGCAAAATGTTTTCACTGTTTGGCAGTGAAAATAGACTCACTTATGAATGTTTAAGACCCGAGTCATAAATGTGGAATTGGAGATAGAAAACCCTTCATGTATGCCATCTCAATTTATAATATTTCATGTGCTATATATTTACCCTGTTTCAGATGAGAAAATGGGGAATTTGGGGGTTAAAATTCATCAAGGTTAGACAGGAACCATGAGCTACAGAACCACAGCACAGAGAAGTGATTGTATTTTTGGCTGCTCTAACTGGCAGAGTACAAGATGGGATGAATATGGGAAATGTCCTTGCATGACTGATGAGTGTGTAGTCTATAAAAATGAACCCTGCCACACTTGGCTGATGATAAGTAAAACCATAAATATGTGTAAAGCTGTGAACATTCACCAAGATGGCACACTTAAGAGCATTTGCAACAGGCCCATGGGCCCCTAAACACATGGCACAGCCTCTTGTGGAAATGCAAAATATGCACACCAAGGTTTTCTAATCTACTCAGTGATGCAGCATAAAAAGAACAAGCTCTTATCCACTGTGCACAGATCAGTGTTCAAAACTTCTCCATGAACAGTAGCATGTCAAAACTGGGTCATCAGTGAATTTGAATAAAACTGGAATCTGATAGGCTAATAAAAGAAGTGAATTAACCTTGTTCTGTAACACAGGGAGAGTCTTAATCTCTGTGTGATGAGAGAAAGGGTCAACAAACCAAGACTGTGTGCTCCTAGGATGATGACAGCATCCAGGCAAGGGGCTTGTGTATTAGCATGTTAAAAAAAACTGCAGTTTGCCACAGGTGAACTCATCCACATATAAGGAAGTAATGGCTCCATATCGAAAGATGCAAAGAATAGCAAAGTGCAATTACCCTGTCTACAGAACATGTTTGAGCTGTGTGGGCCTTGCAAATAGTCACTTAAGAGCTACAGAGGCAACCATGGGAAAGAACAGGATATTAATGCTGGATGAAGGAAATTGTCAATACACAAAGCCGAAAAGGGTTCACTAACATTTTGCATGCAAAGTTATACCACATTCGCTGATTTTTTTCTGGAAGAACAGCCACAGCAAGTTATTGCATGAGTAATGATCCATTTTCTAGAAATCATGGTATCAACCCAAGTTCCAACAGAAGTTGACCCTGACCACATTGATGTGGGAATTCACAACTCTAAAAAGTTGGGTTACCTACAATAATCATAGCAACTTTCATGGTACCAAACACAACCAAGAAAGTACAGAATTCTTATTGTTTGTGTATGTATTTATCTGCCACTTATTATTTACTTTTATGTGTCTGGGTGTTTCCATTGCATACATTTGTATGTCTCACTTGTATGCTTGGTGCTACTGGAGTCTATAAGAGTGCATCCACTTCCTTGGAACTGGAGTAACACCCAGTTGTCAGCCTGAGGTGGGAAGTCCTTCTGTGTAAATGTTAGTCTGATTGGTTGATAAATAAAGCACTGTTGGCCAATAGGAAAGCAAGATGGGTGGGACTAGGAGTCAAGGAGGATTCTAGGAAATGTATTCAAGAGTGGAGTGTCGCCATGTGATCCCGGGAGGAGAAGGTGTAAGTCTGGCATCCTCAGTAAGATAAGTCCTTATAAAAATATATATTAGGAATTATGGGCTAACAATTAAGTAAGAGCTAGCCATTAAGAAGCCATAGCAAATGCCTAATAGCCTCATGACTAATATAGCGTCCTGCGTGTTCATTTGGGACTAATGCGACTCTGGGACCAGGCTGGAGGGAAGAATGTTCTTTACAGTCAGCCACCATATATGGGGGTGGGTGAAAAAAACAAATCTGAGTCCTCTGCTAGAGAAGGAAGTGCTCTTAACCACGGAGCCAACGTCTCACCCGCTAAAGTGCAGAATTCTCGAGCATCATTTTATATATCTTCAAAATTACACAAAGTATAGTTTCATATTGTAGAAAGTAATTGGAGGAAATTTATTTTTGTGCATCCAGTCTATATCTACCTCCTTATTTTACATCCCAGAATTTCTTTTAAAATTGAATTTTAATTCAAATGGCACAAACCATTTTTTCCATTAGTTAATGAAAATGGCAGTCTATATCTACCTCCTTATTTTACATCCCAGAATTTCTTTTAAAATTGAATTTTAATTCAAATGGCACAAACCATTTTTTTCATTGGTAAATTAAAATGGTTTCTGGCTACTACCTGTGTGAGAAAATTGTGACATTGGGACTTCAAGCCCAGCAAGGCAATTGTGATTGTAATATAAGCTTGATACAAAAGAAAATCGTTCCCACCATCAATGGAGGAGTGCTCCCCTCTCCAGCATAAACTGTCCTTGGTGTTTTTGATTTTAGCCGTTCTGACAGGAGTGAGATGGCGTCTCACAGTTGTTTTGATTTGCATTTCCTGATGGCTAAGGATGTTGAGCACTTTCTCAAGTGTTTTCAGCCATTTGTGATTCCTATTTAGTTCTGCACCCCATTTTTATTGGATTATTTGGTGTTTTGGTGACTTGCTACTTGAGTTCTTTGTATAGGTTGAAGATAAACCCTCTGTCAGATGTGGTGTTGATGAGGTTCTTTTCCCATTCTGTGGACTCCCATTTTGTCTTGCTGACTATGTCCTTTGCCTTACAAAATCTTCTCAATTCCAGGAGGTCCCATTTAGTAATTGTCAATCTTAGTGTCTGTGCTACAAGTGTTATGCTCAGGAAGTGGTCTCCTGTGCCAATTCGTTCAAGGGTACTTCCCACTTTCTCTTCTAAGAGGTTCAGTGTGACTGGGTTTATGTTAACATCTTTGATCCATTTGGACTTATGTTTAGTACATGATGACAGATATGGATCTATCTGTAATTTTCTACATGTGAGCATCCAGTTATTCCAGCACCAATTGTTGAAGATGATTTATTTTTTTCCATTGTAGAATTTTAGTTTCTTTGTCAAAATTCAAGTGTTCATAAGTAGACATTAGACTCAGAGCAAAGGAAAAGCAGCCTATAATCCACAACACCAGAGTAGCTAGGAAACGAGGATGACCCTAAGAGAGACATACATGTACCTCCTGACAAGGGGAAAGGGTCAAGATCTCCTGAGTAGCTGGGGAGCATGAAGGGCAGGGGAGAGAGGAAGGAGAAGGAGGAGGGATGGAGGAGAGAGGGGAGGAGAACATGAAAGATCATGGAGGTCTAGTTGGGGGAAGAACAGAGAGGGAGCCGTTATAGTCTTTGGGAAATCTGGCACTAGGGAAATTCCCTGGAATCTACAAGAGTGACCCCAGCTAAGAATCTAAGCAATAGTGGAAAGGCTACCTTAAATGAGATTGATGGCTACCTTAAATGCCATCTTAAAGCCTTCATTCAGTAACTGATGGAAGCAGAAGCAGAGATTCACAGCTAAGCACTGAGCCTAACTCCTGGAATTCAGTTATAGAGAGGGAAGAGTAATGAGCAAAGGAGTCAAGACCATGCTGGAAAAACCCACAGAAAACATCTGACCTGAGCAAGAAGGGGCTCATGGACCCCAGTCAGAAAGCTGGGCAACTGGCATTGGACTGAACCGGGCCCCCTGAAGAAGGGTGTCATCTGGGGTACTTGGGCAGTCTATGGGGCAGCTGCCAGTGGAACCAGTGTTTATCTTTTGTGCTTTTTAGAGCCAGTTCCCTATGGAGGTATACTCTTTCAGCCTAGATACAGGGGGGAAGGACTTGGTCCTGCCATGAATGATATGACAGACTTTGATGATCCCTCATGGAAGTTCTCACCCTCTCTGAGGAGTGGACAGGTTTTGAGATGGGGAAATGGTGGGGGGAATGGGAGGGCAAACGGAAAAGGGAACTGGGATTACTATATAAAATAAGATTGTTTTAATTCTTAAAAAAAAGCAAGTCTTCAGAGCCAGGTGATGGTGCACACCTGTAATCCCAGCACTCTGGAGGCAGAGACAGGTGGATCTCTGAATTAGAGGCCAGCCTGGTTTACAGAGTGAGGCCAAGGACAGCTCAAGATACACAGAAAAGCCCTCTCTTAAAGACAAGAAAGAAAAGGAGAAAGAAACAATAAAGAACATCATTTAACCATAGGGAGGACATAGGACCAGAAGGCTAGCTGGAACAAAAGCCTTTTACAGTATAGCAATTTGCTCTGTATTGGTTCTTTTGAAACACAGGTTATCAGTGCACACCACAAGGATAGTAACTCAGATA
Organism: Mesocricetus auratus; assembly: GCF_017639785.1. NCBI lineage: Eukaryota > Metazoa > Chordata > Mammalia > Rodentia > Cricetidae > Mesocricetus > Mesocricetus auratus. The sequence goes on along the minus strand of NW_024429193.1, from coordinate 3,331,218 downwards.
CAGTAGGTTCCAATTACCTTAAAGTTCTGAGGAAACTTCCAGAAACTTGTTTCTTCCAAGTACAGTAAAATTACTTTCACTTTTCTAAGCTCTTTCCAGTTTTACAGAAATGTTACAAAGAAGCATTTGCCTTCATTATGATCATTAGATAAATGCCAATTTGGTGATAGAAATAAAAGCATTTTCATCTGAGATGGAGCCAAGATGCCCTACTTATTTATGTTAAAGAGAATCAGAAATTAATCAGCCTTCTATTAGGGCACAGCTGTTTTGTGAAATGTTTCTTTGATTTTCAAGAATTTGTATCTTAAAGGGTTCTTATTGAACATAATGGTGAGAGTAGAAGACAAGAGAAAAGAAGGGCAGTTTCTTCGTTCTCATTAGGACATCTGAGGGAGTCTTTTCCTATTCCCAAGTCTCCTACCAAGGGACACACCCAGCACATGAAGAAAATACCAAGAGAAGTCAGTCTGACATGCTGCCTTCTAAATCCCAGTCCTGTAGAGACGTCTTCCACAATTTCTACACTCCCCAGTCAGCACAATAGCAGAATTCATTAACTGTGTGTACTTATTCAGTAACATATTCCAAACTAACACTAAACAATGCTTTATGATCACCGTGTTTAGCCCAATAGACTTCTCAGCACAGAAACAAATGTTTCTGTCAGTCATGACTGACTCACAGGTTGTCTCTTGTTGGGCCACCAAGAATAAGTTAATGCAATAATGTCAGAGTATCCAGTCAAGGGTAGCATTTGCATGGGTGCCATGACACCCTTCCTTCCTTCCTTTCTTTTTTTTGAGACAAGGTTTCTCTGTGTAGAAAGAGAAAAAGAGAGAGACAGAGAGAGAGAACTACAAAGACACACAGACACAGAGAGAGAGAGAGACAAAGACAAAGACACACACAGAGAAAGAGAGAGACAGACACAGAGAGAGAGAACTACAAAGACACACACATACACACAGAGAGGGAGAGGGACACAAGGACACACACACAGACACACACACATACCATCCATTTAATATAATGGGCTGTGGCTTCCTGGAGGGATAAGAAAACAAAACAGTCTGTTTCAAGCACTATTTTTTTTTGTAATTCTTTCTCTTACAATACTAAATTTCTGTATTGTCTCCAAATATTTCAGAGACACATGCAGCCTCTAGTTTGTACTCAATCTCAAGGTGTTAACAAATATTTTACAATGGGAGGCAAGCATGTGACTCTGGAGAACAAGTAAAACAGAAGAACCCATGAGCTATTAATTGGAAGGGGGGACTGAAATTCAATTTTATGTTGACCCTTCTTAAGTTAATCTGACAATCATAAGTGAATGAGAATCTCTTTTTAGTTTCATTTATTTAAGAAGATTTGATTTGGAGACTCCTCCCTTTTATACACCTGATTACTTACAGTTAAAAAGAGTGAGGCATCACGAGTATATTTCACTTGCTGTCATCTCTCTAGAAATGAAATGGATGATAGCAAGGTAAAAGAATGAAGAACGTGCTTCATCCTAACACTGGAGGAATGCAGATGTGGGTCAGTGTCTCAAAATGAGGAGTCAGGTGCTGCTCTCAAATCTCCAGGAAGACTGCTGATTCTAGAATGTCAGGGAAAGGCAGCAGGAGCCAAACAGGAGAGTGTCTTGAGTCGCAATCTCGCCTTCTGGGAAGACACTAGGGAGTGTATACTGAATTGTCTTGACTACAGAACAGACTTAAGGGTTCATTATGAAATAAGAACCATACTGTCTTCTGTTCAGTTCTGGCTGGGCAGTATGAAGGATGCAGCACGCAAGTCCATCAGGGAGAATGGGTGCTATGAAGAGAGGGTTTTACATGATCATGGGTACTGAATTTAAAAATTGAGCACAGAAGGGTAAGAGGGATGGCTCATGGTCCCTGGCCACTCACTGTCTCCATTATATGGTTTTCTTAGAGCTTTCAGGGAGTTCCCTAGCCTGAGGTCTGCACTTGCTGCCAATGCTGTCCGAGTAAGGCAGAGACTGTGCGTAGGTCCAGAAGGCAGGAAGGAGAACCAGGAGTCAGTTCTGCTTTTTCTTTCTGGCTCTTAGGAAGGAGCTTGGATGGAGTCACTGAGTCCTGCAGACTGTAAAGAACCAGGGAGGTGCGCCCCTCCAAATGCACCACCTCCAGGTCTGTCCAGAAGAGAAGAATTCTCATTGTCGTTTGTTTGATTGCTCAGGTCTAAATTTGACTTTTCCCAGAGAGTTTTGCAAAGTTAATCTGATCTTTCTGCTTTGATTCATTTGTTTTGTTGTGTGTCGAACTGGACCCTGAACCATCCTCATTTAGAATCATTTTTATGTCACTTTCTGAGTAGATGGTATCTTATCTGTTGACTTAGGTAGAACCTTGCTTTTTTTCCGTATCACTCATTGAGCCAGTTATGCATATATGTACTCAAAGTACTTGTTAAGACTGCAAATAGATAGTGGCATTTCTAAAATACTTCTTTTGTGGAAGGGCTTCAGTGACAGACACCTTTTTCAGTGACTTCATGATAAGGAAAAAATAGAGACCTGAGATGTGTAAAACTCATTGGTGGTGTTGGGCACAAATAATTTGCCTTCTGGAAGGATTGCAGTGCTGGTGTAAGCTGATGAATACAACCTGTAAGACTTGGAAATGTGATTGTACCATAGTGGAGGGAAGGGGGGAATGCCTGAATTATGATATTGTTGAGATTCCAAGGAATGACAGAATCCACTGAACACCGGCTAATTAGAAGTGTTCGTCTTTGTAACATACAAAGAGTTTTGATGTAGTAGTCATAGTTATGTACATGGGATTGAGGTTTTTTCCTTTTATCACCAGGAGATTTTCATCAAATTGTGATGTGCTCATACAACTATAAATTAAACTATTATAGGTCAGACATGAAGTTTGAAGCAAAGAAAGTGTTGAAATTAAGGAATGTGGGGAATTTAATCAGTAAAACAAGGGGGGAAAGGCAGAGTATGTGACCAAAGCAGATGACAGTCTTCGTGGAATTCCTACAGGAATTTCTATGGTCTTAGTGGAATTGGAAAAAAGAACTTTTGTGATCCTGAGGATAAAGAATGAGTGCTTAGATGCTTGGGAAAGGAACACAAGGCAAAATGAAAAAAGCCATCTTTGATGGAGAGTGGAATGAAGGCAGAAATGGGTAACACCTGCCCAGAGAAACAAAGGGCAGAGCTTCACAACACTGGATTTCAGATAACACAGCTCAATGTGCCTATTTGTATTTCTCCATAAAACTTCAGCTCCTTTATACTCAAAGTACAGCCAAGGGGTGAGTCTTGAAGGCTTTTCAACTCAGGTGGAGAGCAGTTAAAAGAGGAGCAAAAGATTCGAAAGCACGAGGGCACAGAGGACCAGGTTTGCAATTGTGTCTTCATAAAATGAACGTACACACCACTAATTATTCAATAAGCAACCACGGAGACCCAGTTGCCTCACAGTATTTCAGCGCCTCATGGAAAGTCTTAGTGAAACACAGATCTGTGTCTGTGTGACATTTATGTTCTAATGGAGGAAAACGGGATGTCGATTAAAATGCACAATGAAATACAAAATTCACTAAAAATGAGTCAGCCCTCCAGTGTACTGTATCCACACTGGATATAGTTCAACTCTAGGAACAGACGATTCCAGCCTCTTGAAGGAGATAGAGTGGGCGAGAAATGTATTTAGGGAAAGGAAATTCTGGAACTCTGACCCTTAGAATGAAGCCTGGAATCTGAAGTGTGCCTGGTGTAGTCAAGCAGTAGCATTGAGGGTGATGCTTGTGTTGTGGTGAGAAGGAATACGAAAGTTAGAAGGAGACTAGGTTAGGGAACCCAGACACTCAAGTTTGCAGTGAAAGGACTTCAGCTGTTCCTTTGAAAGAAAGGTCAGTATAATTTTAGGTGCAGAATATTAATATTACAAATGCCGTAATATGCCCATTGGCACGGGAGTGAAACAAAATTTTATAAGTCATTCCCACCAGCTGAGGCTGAGGCAGTAAAAACCCAGCCTACATGTTTGTATATAAGTGATATTTCTCCCAATTATGTTGTGCATTGACTGATGTTGACTACAGTTGACTCGGAATCTCTGTCATGTAAATTCCAGGATACGTGAGTAGGCCACGTCTGGATAAAGCAGTCTCAAGTCACATCCAATAGAAGACGTACGGCCACCTCAAGCTACTTTTTGTGCTCAACCTAGGAAATGCCTCCTGATGCTCTTGCATTTCCTCAGGCAAGGCTTTTTGCCACAAGGATAGAAGACATGGCTAGAGAAGCCTAGATCAAAACCTAAGTGCAGGGTAGCAACTGGGATCACGTAAACCATTTGGGGGCTGCACAACATTGGAGTCTGCCCACTCCAAGTTCCAGGGAAACAGGCAAAGATGGCTAAAACTCTCAAAAGAGGGGTGTGTGGGATGCATGGGTGCTGAAGAAGGATGTTGACTCATACAGCCGAATAATTAGGTACCGCTGGAAAACACATAGGTGCCTACTAACACAAACCACTAATAGCAGCTGAGGTAGAAATGTTACGGTGGTTTGAAGATAATGCCAGGTACGTTGGAAGGAGAAGTTGCATTTGACATTTAGTTTTTCCTCAAAATCTTCCCTGAGAAGAAAAGTGTCCATAATTTTGGTTTTAGAGATGATAAGTTTGAGACTTGGGCCGGAGGCTGAAGTAGAGATAGGAATAAAAGAGGATGACGAGTGTTGGTGTACCCCGTGATCTGAGCTATGTTGGAGACGGGGGAACAGAGAGGATTTCTTGAGTGCAGAACTGTGAGATCAACCTAGGCACCGTAATGAGTCTCTACATCAAGCGAGCAAAAGTAATACTCCAAACAGACAGAAAGTCAAGGGTACCTAGAATTATTTACATTAGGGAGAAGCTGTTTCTGGGGAAAGGCATTTGAGAACTTTAATTTAGTGATGCTAATCAAAAAGAAAAAAGAAACCAGCTGCAGATAGAAGGATATGAACCAGCAACAGCCCTAGACTGTACCGTGTTTAGTGGCCATGAAAATGAGACTGGCCTACAATGTAGAGTGTCAGGGAACAGCTGAGAAATAAGATTAAAACCCACGAGTTTATTGGGGGAAGGGAATGGCAGGGGCGTGTTGTTGGCCACCTGGGAACACAGAAGGGTAGAAGGGTTGAGAGGTGCTTGCTTTAAAGGGCAAGTTCACACATGGTACAGAGTGAGTCTTTATGCAACCCTGTAACGCATGACGTCACTAACATATGGTCACATAACACAGGACCCTTTGAGCTGCCTAAGTATCTGCCTGGATGCTGGTGTGTGTACCCTGCAGGTTATCAAGGGGCAGGGTCAACATTATGCCAGGATACCATCAGGAAGGAGTCAGAGGAAGGTGTAAAAGAGTCATTACAAGCAGCTTGCACAGCATTTATTTAAAAAAATTAGTCTCAAAGTACTAATAGAAAAAAATCTATTAGTACTTTGAGCCGTGATAGCAACCTTTATTATTATAAGATTTCCCAGGTTCTGGCTATTATAAATAATGCTGCTATGAACATAGTGGAGCAGATGCCCTTGTTGTATGAATTTGCCTCATTTGGATATATGCCTAAGAGTGGAATTGCTGGGTCTTGTGGTAGATTAATTCCCATTTTCCTGAGGAATCTCCATACTGATTTCCAAAGAGGCTGTATGAGTCGGCACTCCCACCAGCAGTGGAGGAGTGTTCGCCTCTCTCCACATCCTCTCCAGCATAAATTGTCTTCAGTGTTTTTGATTTTAGCCATTCTGACAGGAGTAAGATGGTATCTCAGAGTTGTTTTGATTTGCATTTCCCTGATGGCTAAGGATGTTGAGCACTTTCTTAAGTGTCTCTTGGCCGTTTTAGCCTCCTCTATTGAGAATTCTCTATTTAGTTCTGTCCCCCACCTTTTAATTGGATCCTTTGGTGTTCTGGAGACTTGTTTCTTGAGTTCTTTGTAAATTTTGGAGATTAGCCCTCTGTCATATGTAGGGTTAGTGAATATCGTTTCCCATGATGGAAGCAGAGGCAAACACACAATTAATCACTGAACTGAACCCAAGGAACCCAGTGACAGAGAGAGAGGAGTGATGAGCAAATTGGCAAAGAATGGGCTGGCAAAACCAGCAGAGACAGCTGATCTGAACAGGGGAGAGCTCTTGGACCCCAGAGCGACAGTGGGGAGGCCAGCATGGGACTGATCTGGACCCCCCAAATGTGAATGTCAGCGAGAAGGCCTGGGCAACCTATGGGGCCCTGAGCTGTGGATCAGTGTCTATCCCTGGAATACAAACAGTTATCGTGTGCCTATAGCACAAAGAGGGATGCTCTCTCAGCCTGGACTCTTAGGGGAGTGCCTGGACCCTACCCAGAGTGAAATGACAGACTCTAGATATCCCATATGTGGAAGGATTTGGAAATAGTTTGGGAGGGTGGGGGGGCAAGGGGAGTGGGGGAGGAGGGGAGGGAGAGGGAACTGGGATTGACATGTAAAACAAGCTATTTAAAATTAAAATAAAAAATGATAAAAAAGATTTTCCATTCCTACAACCCCCACACTCCAAGAGAAAAGGAAATATTTCCACAAAAGAGAAATAACCTATGTGGTTTTTCACTAATAATAATTTGGTTTTCCCGTCAACATTGACCCTAAATATTACCTCAATAGAATTACTTTGCAATTTAAAACAATAAAACATCTTGTTTAAACAGTTTCTGTAAGTGGAGGATAACGGATTGAATCTCTTTTATATATCCATTACTAAAACTGTCACATGTTTATTTTATTTTATTACTAAACCTGTCACATGATTATCTATGGGTTTATCCTGTCCTACACCTTTTTTGTCATTTGTTTTGGTCTCTTCAAAAGAAAAACTGAGTAAATATTTGAAGATAACCCACAATTAAAAGAACCCTCTCCTTTCCGACTATGGTGATGTGTATGCTTATAAAAATAAAAGTAAAAATACACTGTGTGTGACCCGGTGGCAGAAGACTTGACCAGCACGTTCAAGTCATTGAGTCTAACTCCCAATATCAGATTTTAAAAAATGGAAGTAAAAACTGGGGATAAAGAAACAAAAAATGTTACATGTCAGAATCTGCTACTTAACTAACCTTAAAACTCAGAGGCAAGGTTCGGATTCAGTGAGGGAATGCAGGGAATCCCTCTGGGACAGTCGTTCTCCACAAGAGAGAACACAGGTCAACCCCCCACCTGGGAACAATTGCTGTCACTGGCGGCTTACTTGATGATGTTACAGCTGGAAGAGATATGGGACGGCAGAGACTCTGGAACCAAAGACTGAAGCTGACTTCTTAAGACAGACAGGAGTTGAGGAAGTTCAGTTACACCCGCAAGAAAAACTAAAGCCACAGACAGAACAGCAAGGAGAATAACCAAGTTTGGCGGAAGGTTGAATTTAGCCAAACTAAAGAACTCACTGTTATGGAGCAAATAAAGTACGTGAAGGGAACAAGACGATGGAGACGAGGTACGCCAGCACGTGTGAGGATTAGCGTGTGGAAGGAAACGGAGCTGGGGAAGGATGGGTGTATCTGGGCGAGCGTGCGTGGGTGATTGCTGACTGAAGACAGGCTGTGATCAGCAGTGTTACGGGAAGTGTGAAGTGAGATGCCGTGAAGGATATGATCCTCTGAGAGAGTAAGTGTGATATTAAGATTGCCTAAGTAGCCGGGCGTTGGTGGCACACGCCTTTAATCCCAGCACTCGGGAGGCAGAGGCAGGCGGATCTCTGTGAGTTCGAGGCCAGCCTGGTCTACAGAGTGAGTTCCAGGAAAGCCTCCAAAACAATACAGAGAAACCCTGTCTCGAAAAACCAAAATAATAATAATAATAATAATAATAATAAAATATTGCCTAAGAACTGTGGTCCCACCCTAGATAAGGGGAAAATAACGATGGTGAATGGGAGTAGCCCAGGATTTGATGATTGAGATGATGCAACATCAGGTACCTATGATGTAGGGAGAGATCTATGTACCCATAGAGCTGACCAGGCCCATTTGGGTGTGGTCACAGATACATAGCACAGTACACAGTATGGGGGATAAAAGAGCAAGGAGGAGGATTCGCTGTCTCTTTGTGTATTGGTTGCAGCCTGGAGAGCAGCATGCTGACCTTTGGTTCTCGACTTTCTTGGTTTTTCCCGTAAGTGATTTCTCCCTCAATAAAATATCATAAGATATCCCTATTTTTTGTAGCTTAATATTTCCACATTACTGTGATATCACAAAAATCAACTTAATGAAAATATACTGAGGATAGGTAGCAAAGGGTTCCCGGGTTGAGAAACCTCTTGATTTCCCAAGTAGGGCAGTAGGGGGAATACTTGCTTGAGTGAGACAGAGATAAGGTATAGACAGGAGGAACTTGTACAGAGGGAAAAAAAGGGGAGTAGAGATGCCTAGCTCCTTCCAACCTGAGGAAAAGAAAAAAAGCCTGCAGAGGTAAAAAAGCCACCTCTTGAGATGGTACAGGCAGCACCTTGTCCCTCATTTAGAGACTTCCTCTAGTGCAAAATAGTGATGAGGATTACAGTATAAAAGCCACAGCATCGTGTTAAAGTGTGAGCCTATAGATGGATCCTTGTTGTTCCGAACATCAGTGACAAACGAATTATAAATACCATGCTAATAATACTCACCAACGAGAATGTTGATCCTAATGGCTTACCTGTGTTACTAATCTATGTAAAGTCATGAACTGGCTCTTAATACTCACTTCAGATGAAAGAATTAAAATCAGTCAGACATTTAAGTTAGTGAAAAGTCAAACATTTTATCGTCTGGTAGGCAAAGTTCAGATTTTATTCAATCTGATTCCAAAGTGTTTCCTATTTTTCTCCTACTTCCCCTCTCCTCTGCTCCCTACTTCCTTCCATTCATCCTAGCAGATCTCCCTATGTGATCCAGGGTGCCTTCAAACTCTTCAGTCCAAGGGATACACACGGGATTCAACAGGAATCCAGTCTAGGATGATGGGTACACTGTTCACAGGGGTCTAACTGCAAAGTCTAAAACACCCCATTCCTTGTGCCTTCTCCATATGTGGGTCAGTTTGAAAATGTAGAGTTCTATAGATTCCGTTACTAATGAAGCAATTGGCCAGTCCCCTTCGTATTTTGTGAACAGAAAGCCCACAAATGGTTAAATCTCGGTAATTCTTAGCTGTAAAAGAATAAGCTTTGTTTGAAATGCAATACACAGAGAATCAGACAAAACAAAAACAAAAGTATTTTTCACACAGTAGGAATGGGTGAGCTTCTGGAAAACTGTACCATTAACAGGATACTGGGACCAATTAAACTGCCAAGAATCAGGGTATCCTGGGATGAGTCTGTCCCTGTGTCACAGATCAGTCATCTATATCAGGCAAATTTAATTGCAAAGAAGAGTCAACCATGCCCAGTTGTTTTTATGCATAGTTTTAAGTACATTTAAATACCGAGACTGTGATGAAATCAGATGTGAACCCATGCTAAAAACATGATTTTGAGACCTCCCCTTTTAGTTTCCCAGTAAAGTGCCACTAAATATTCCTGTGATGACAAATAGACACCACACACATTTGCCCTGGATGTCTAAATCCTCATCATAATGAAGTTCTCAGGTTATTCACTTTTGAACTAATTTTTCACTGATTGAACTTTTAGGCTTAAGGTATTGGGTGGAGGGACATGGTGCCACCAAATGGATTCCTATAAAGAATTTTAATTTCTATAAAGAATGTGCCAACCACATTCCATCAAAAATTCCTAGACTTTAAAATCTCTATTCTGTAGATAGAGATTTTTCTCAGTCCAGTCTGGCTCCCACTGGACCGGTTTCTCTCTGCCCACCAGGTCTCACAGTCGCTTAGTGAAGTGACTTCTTTGAGATTTCATAGCAGTTACATTTGTTTGGTCAATGGCTTAGGTGTCTTACTGGCTACCTCTCTCTTAATCATTAACCCATTTCTATTAACCTCTGTACATTCATGTTGCCTTGGCTAACTGTGGAGCACTCCCTGACCAGCAGGAAAGACTACCACCAGACAAGGATTCTTCCCAAATCACGCTTTATTGGAGCCTCTTGGTTGAAGGGAGAGCAGGAAGCGAGGGACCCAGAACAAAGACTGCAGCTGCTTATATAGGAGCTGAGGCAGCGTGCAACTGTCCTATTGGTCGAGCACCCCTGACAGCCACCTCAGGCTCCCTGATTGGCCCAGCAAGCTGAAGACACTGAGCATGCTCGAGCTGGTGATTCTGGTTATGACCCTATATGGAGTTGTTTACTCCAGCCCTGCAGGGGCCCAGTGCCATCTTGGAATGGCGGCCACAACTCATGGCTCCCTGCAGCTAACCAGGGGTGAAGTCTTGGCATTCTGACCCACCAGGAGCTATATGACATCTGTCCTTTATCTGCCTCTTTGGAACTTCCACCTAGCTAAAATCTTCCTGTCCAATGGCCAAAACATCAACAAATAGGAGAAACATATTCACAGCATGCAGAATGACATCTCCCACTACCATTCACTTTTTTAATGCACCCCACCAAGTTTCATAAGTATTATTAAGTATTTTGTCCAGAACCTATTAATTGTCCACTGAAAATGTGCATCTTTTTACAGTTTATATGCATGTACAATTTATAGTTGAAAGAACTTTAAACACTTAAGGTAAAGAAACATAGTAAAGTGAATATACATTGCATGTATAACTCTATAAAAGGGTATAAACACAAAGAATATGTACTCAATTATGTGTTGCATTGGACAGACACAGCACATCTAATATTTATAATTAATACATATTTAACGTGAACTTTCTGAGAAATCTATTCTTGTATTCTTATATTACACTACTGAATTATATGTCTGCATCTACAATATAAGTAAAACACTGGTGGTTGTTATCCCTACAAAAAAATCACCTTGCATAGATGATATTTGAAAAATTGTGGTTTCTCCCCAATGGCATTAGTTCCATCCATCACTGTAGAATTTGTACCTAAGACAAAGAAAAAGAAAAAAACGATCTTGGTACTTGTTTTTACAGGAAAGAAAATTAGTGTTTACTCGCCCTTTGTCATACAAAGATTAGACTGCAGGTTTACTAATATATTTGCTTGTTTTGAAAAGACCGAATTATTTTGATCCAATTATTGTGACATGTAAGAGATGTATTAAAAACAAGACTCTTACTTCGCCCATGTTGTATTCGATGACTGTAATATTAGAAATCCAATGTAATGTCTTAAACAATCAAGCTAAATGTGCCAAGGGACTTTCTAATGCAGTTCGCTGATGAGAGAAGGGTATTTGAATTTATTCAGCCATGAACAAGTCTTTGATTATCATACACCTCGACTGCTCCGTAGGTGCTGACCGTAAGAAAAGTCAAAAATAGAAAATGAAGTGTGATTATTTCTTGATGAATCGAAATTACTTTAATAGAAATTGAATGGAGAAAATTTCTATTAATAGTTAGGAATCAAGCTTCCAGTTTTCTCTCTGAGTAGCATCCAATAAGCGTGCTTGAATTATGATGACATTCCCAAAGAGGTTGAAAAGCACACGGAAGAGGGATGGCTCCCTCTGCATGTTTGTGCTATTCACAGGAGTGTAAATTGTGTAGCAAGAAGCTTCATAAATAACGGTGCCAATTATGCTTCTGAAAGCTGTGTCTACAGCTGCATACCTGGGATTTGTCAATAAGTTAAGTGTAAGGAGGTAGAAGGCGATAAATTATAAGATTTTAAAATTATTTTGAAGCTGAAGCTTAACAAAGGATTGCTGAAAAGCTTAGTTAAAGCGGAGAAACATATAATTCAGCTGGATAAGACATGATTATACTATGCTTATGCCATTGTCAGTAAGTGGAGAAATCTGGGGAATTTTAGAAAGCACTGGTAATTAGAATGTCACCTCATTTTGGCAGCCCTGAGGTATTCATTTTTCAGTTTCTCAGACAGATAGAGAAGTCTATAGTGCTGCAATTGAATGTCAGGGGAAACAAATCTGTGGCTGTTCCTATATCACGCATACAGGTGTCTTCTTTACCTATAGATGAATGCCAAATCTCAAGTTTTCTGCCTTGTCTTCACAGTTATTTCACACTTGCTTTTGTGAGTTGTTGTAATGATGAAGCATGGAAATTTCACAGGACTCCTGAGGAAGTGTGAAATCAGGTTTGAGATGCTGAACACTGTTAATTTATCTGAATTAAGCAGTAAAGGTGGGATGACAAATACTTAAGGCAAAAAGGCAAGGAAGGGGTGGTGGAGAGATATCATGACTCAACTATTTCATCATGAGGTGTGAATGGATTTCCTAGACCGACTCAGACACAGAAACAAAACTGAGCAAAGAAAATCGAGAGCATATGCCTGCAGGAAGTTTACCATCTAATTGAAGAATATTACTCTTACACATAAACTAGTGGTGAATAGGAACCATGTGGTAGTATGGGTTTCATCTCTTTGCTCTTTAAGCCCGATTAAGTCAGTCACACATGTCTGAACATACTATTTTGTAATAGCAAATCATTACTTCAGCCTCTGTTTTTCACATATCCACAAATTAATTATATTGATGTGAATTCTAGAATACTATAGACTACATATTCCATTTGTCAAATATTTCTCTTCACATTACAACAAACAGGCTTCATTGAATTAATTATTTAATAATGACTGCAGGTTTAAAATGGCATCAGTATGTAACTCTGTAGAGTAGGAATAATACTATGCTTTAATCGCATCTGCTTTTGCTAGCAGAAATTTCAAAATAATATTCATTTCAATGAATTTCTGCTAAATTTTAACTTTCTTCTGATTTCCCTTGATGGTACTTGTTACCACGAATACCTTTCTGATTTTTTTTTTACTTCAAATATGTAAACACATTGCTATCAACTTTCTTGTTTACAGGGAAATTTGAAGAAAAAGATTAACAGGATGTCAGTTCTGTTTGTTGGTTACATTCATTTCTTTCCCCTGCATGTTTCTCAAAAAATATGTTGTGTTTTTAAAATGACTTAACATAGTTGATAGTTAAATTCGACCTTTAACATGACTGGACTTATAGGTGCCTTGAAGATTCTAACATCTGTTTGAATGTTTCAGTGAGGCCATTTCTGACCTAATGATAGATGAGCCCTTTGTTGAAATCAGAACCAGTGTATCAAGAGGAGGACAAGTTGAGGTTGTGCTAGCATCTTGGGGAACTGGATTGCTGTGATGTGTCCTTGGTGCTGTGTGTTCACAGTCCCTTTCTGTGGCCAGTCACATCATGCTTTTGCCTGTCAATTGTGAGCCACAGCACAGTCCTTTTCCTCTTTGGCTGCTTCTGTCAGGCATTTCTGACAGAGGAAAACCAACTAATTCAGTCCATAAAGGTAGAACTGGAACTACAAAGTCTGAAATGTCTGGGATTTGCAGTCTGGTAAAAAAACAAAAAACAAAAAACAAAAAAACTAAAAGGTGTTAAAGGGGAAAAACCCAGGAAAGCATGTGAAAATGGCCTCATTTTTTGGGAATTGTCAAAGCTCATAATCAGTAGAATTAGAAAATTGCTTAAGCCATATTCAGCAAAATTAGAAAATCAATAACCATTTGAACGAATATAAGCATCACTGAGCCCAACACTGAGATGACAAAGGGCAGGTTCCCCACTGTGGCCAGGGGCATATTGCGTGAGCTCTCTTTCTCTGTTAGAATGATTCACTCTCATGCAGGCCAGGGTGGTCTTGAACTCACAGAGATCCATCGGCCTCTGTCTCCTGCGTCCTGGAATTAAAGGTGCGTGCTACCACTGCCCAGCTTCTATGGCTATGACTAGCTTTGCATTCTGATTTTCAGTGGCTTTATTAGATCATAAACAATATATCACTACAGTTAAGGATGGATCCATTTAAAAATATAACGAACTAAATTGTGTGATACCATGGCCAATAATAGCCATGCTTCTAGAAAAGATCTTAGTAGACTCGGAAGAAAGAACTGTGGTCAGGTCAGCAGCTTTCGCAGCAAGGAGGTGGAAGAGGAGGAGGAAGAGGAGGGCGAGGACAAGGATGACGAGGGAATCTTCTGTCAAATACTCAGCTCAGAATGTAACTTCATTGTTAAGATAGAGGGTGTTTGCTTTCTGACCTTCCTTACACTGAATCATTTAAATATTCCTTGTGTCAAATAGGGTTGTGTCGAAGAACCAGCAGCAACATCACTTGGGGACCCGTTAGGAAATTTTCAAGCTCTACATTAGACTTCAGGTTGATGAACTCTGAGGGACCATAGCAATCTATGTCCTAATAAGCTTCATTCCCTCATTGACAGAGATTAATGATGGAAACACTGTAGAAACTCAGAGGTCACCTGTGGAATGCAATTTGCCAACTGTCGGTTGTCAAAGTCCATCAGTCAAACATATTTTTAGCAGATGCTTGAAGCTAAACTTTCAAAAATGCAGATATGCTTGGAAATCATTCTAACCTACTTGTTGGCACACAGCTCAGCTATTACTATGCAGTATTCAATTGTTCAGAGTCTACCTTTGCTTCGGACTGGAAGATGGCCAAGAATGGGTTACTCTAGTGGGTCAGTTACTTACCTAAATGGTCCTTTAACTCCCTGAGTAATTTTTTATTTCATATTTGACTATGGTAAACATTTTGAATCTTGTAAATCACTTCAAAGGATTTATATGTCTCTCAATTTGTTCACTCACTAAAAATCATAGATAAACAAAATTACACATACTTCTCATGTTCAACATGTTTGAAGTTGTATGTGTTATGAAATGGCCAATTCAAGCTAATTACCATGTATCCCTTAAAGATTTATGTGAAAATATCCTATATCTTCTGTTAGAGATTACAAAAAATGCAGTATATATAGACATTGTAGACAGTGTGCTGTCAAATAGATCTCTTGAACACGTTCCTAATGTTCCCTTGAATTCTTCACACTTTGCCCAACAACTCTTCCTCTTTTCTTTACAGACCCTATGCCTTCTAACAGCCATAATGCTAATACCTAGTTCACAGTTTGTTCTTAGATGTCACATCTAAGTAAGATCATGTGCTTTTCTCTTCCCTGGGTTTGTTTCACTTATGTTTTTACATAAGAGAAAAAACAATGTAATTACTAAACATGGGTTCTAAGTGGATGCCCTCTAATATAAAACTATTCAGAGAACACACAGGAGAAATCTCCAAGATGTGAGTGGGCAAAGACTTTTCAGGTAAGATTTATTCACATTAGGTTGCTCTGTTTTTAAGTCATATTATGAAATTTTGCACACAATGAACACATAACTCTGTTTAAGGTCTAAGCAACATAATAAGTACATGTTCTCACACAACTGAAGGAAATGTACTTGGACAGGAAACTTGGGATCACACAGCTAAATCCTGATAAGAGCCCAATAAAATTTTCTCAAAATCGACAGTCTGTCCTCTCTTATATACAGTATGCTAGTACTTAGTTTTGTTTCTTGATAATATCTGCTCACATGTTTACTTACCTTGCAAATATTTAAGTAAATAAATCTGTAGCTTTCAGTCTGGTGTTTTTATGGGTCTCATGATTAAGTTAATGAGTGGATCTCATATCCTTGCACCTTCTCTGCTTTTTTTCTTTCAGTTGGTTTGCCATGTCCAACTTCAATGTGATCGTTTTGTTTTATGTTAATTTATTTTATTTTGTTATATTTTGTTTTATCTCTTAGAAACCTGTTGTTTCCTAACAAAAGACTTTTAAAAATCTGGATCTGGTTGGGCGGGAACGTAGGAAGGAACTAAGAGAAGTAGAAAAAAGGGAAACTGTAATCAGGATATATTGTGTGGGAAAATAATGTGTTTTTTTTAAAAAAAGGGTAAAAAAAGTAGACACAATTGTATATTGCAACAATTGGAATGGTCAGTGTTGATGGTCGCATAGTAGGTTATTAAAGTCGAAATGGTTACTGTAAAAATCTATCCTGTATCTAAAGGTTCTGGGGTTTGCATCAAGCTCCTCTCATTCTAGAAGGACAGCGCTTTTCAAAGGGAAGCAAAAGAGTTAGGTTTTTTTAGAGGTATACCAAGGCTTTTTCCATGGGTCATTTTTCTCTTCTGCACACAAAACACCAAGTTCTGAGTACATAGCATTTGTTCTTTCAAATAAACACCCTTTCATGTACAGAAACGCATGTATAGAAATAAACACAAATATCTAATGAAGCATATTAGTAGGTTAAAGCTGCGCTATTGCCATGTACATAAAAAAAATTACCAGTAGGGCTGGGGAGGGACTCAATCCGTAAAGGCTTGCCACACATGCATGAGCTCAGTCTTCTAGAATTCATGTAATATAAATGCTAGGTGAGGTAGTACATGCTTGCAGTTCCAGATCTGGGCAGGCAGAGACAACCAGATCTCTGGAGCTTATTTCCCTGCCATACTGCTGAATTAGTGAGCTCCAGGCTCAGGGAGGGAAGGATCCTGTCTGAGTGATTGAGAAAGACACGCAACGTGAAGCTCTGCCTTCTGTGTGCAGATTCATGTAGGACCGCTTACATATACACGGGTGTAACACAGAATCCCCAAAGAGCTGGAACGGTAGTCGACTTAAATGAAAATCAGAACACTCACGTGCAGCACGTAGCAATCATACAGAGCTGCACGGTTCTCTCCTTGGAGAAAGGAGGCATAATGGAAATATTGGAGGGCTTTCTGTCATAGCTCCTGCCAGGAAAGGTTACAGCTGTGAGAGAACATTAAGGAAGAAAGCGCTTGGTATTTATGATTTGCAATTTTAACTTGTGTTTAAAGTGGTGCGGGAGGATTCATGGGGGATTTAATGTTCTAGGAAATCTATTTGGTCAGTTCTCTACAATTTTATGACCTTTCATTAGGACTTGAAAGTTTAACTGTACAAACTGTGCAGAGGATGTGAAACGCACCAGTCTTAGAATGCCCCGAATGCCACAGTTGAAAGAGGCCATTAAAGGGACTGTATTTTAAATGGGCTGTCATCAGAGACAATAAATACAATATTCATCAAAGGACTTCAGAGGACAAAGCCTTAAATGAAAAATTCAGAGAAATGTTTATGCCTCAAATATTTAAACTCCAAGGAAACAGAGAGAACACACTTAAGATGCACGGTATGCAGCTGACATCAGAAACAATCTCTCTAGTGAATAGTGATTTACTTTCAAATCAATTGAATGCCCACACAAAACCACACTTGTTCTAAAACCCTGTGTGGGTCGCCAACACTGTGGGATGATTAGCAGAGTTCAAATAACATTTGCTTACATTCACAGGACTCTGAAGCAGCCAATAATCAAGGATAGATTTTCCTACAATTCTCAGCATAATCAACTTTTCGAATTATTAGATCAGGCTACAAATAGGAGCCTGCGAGTTCACAGATGTAATTTAATCAACATCTTATCATCTTCATGTGGAATCCAAAGGTAGCATCATCCCTATCCTTATCGTTTCTAAGCAAGTGTGTACTGAAACAGATTTCTAACTTGTTAGAAGTTATTTCCTCTTGCCTCTCTGCTCCATGTAAGCAAGGCTTGCAAATCAAAGTTGCTTAAGGAAATCCTTGGTATCGACAACAGTTGCTTATTGTATATAATTTTATCATTAAAGCATCATGAGATTCCAAAGACGACAAGTGCATAAAACACAAGAAAATAAAGACCCACAGCTGTACAGTAGGCAGAGACCGCACTTGAGGGTCATAAGAGGGATGTTCTCATCAAATCCCTCTCTCCAGGCTCCAGATGAATACAGAAGAAGAGTCAGAAAGATTTTAAGAGCCAGAGGTGATGAATAAAGTCAAAGACCAGTGTCCTCCAGACACAGCAGGACTCATGTACATAAGAGACTATGACAGCCTGCACCAGCTCTGCACAGATCCAAGCCAGACGGAGTCCTAGCACTGAGAAGGAAACTATATACAAAATTCAACCACCAACGAGGTAGCTATTTACAGTTGATACTTGATAGAAAATGGAAAATCAGCTTTTTTTCCAAAGAGCTCAATAGGGACAACAAGTGAACCCTGTGCAGGCTCTCACACCAGGAGTGTTTGGTCAGCACAAACTGAACTTTCTCTTTCATGTGTGTGTGCTCATTTGTTAGATTTTGTTTTGTTTTGCTTCTTAAAATGCTATTAAATGTCCAATTTTTATTGGGTAGTCTTTACTTTGTTTGGTATTTGCTCATTGGGTACTTTTGATTATTCTTTTCAGGAGAGAGCAAGAGAGAGAACATGAACTTAGGTGTGGAGGATGTAAGACGAGTTGGTGAAGGGCAAAGAATCTGGTCAAAATATATGATAAGAAAATATTAATGCTTTTTACTTTAAAAACTTGGAAAGCTTATTGTGCCCGGAGAGGAGATCCAGCAGAAGTTCTGGGATTGTTCCAGCATCTCATTTTTGTTTTGTTTTAAAGATTTATTTAGTGAGTGTGTGTGTGCGTGTGCGTGTGTTTGCCTGTCTCAATTTATGTACACATGTGTGTGCCTCATTGTTGGAGATCTAAGGGTGTCTGATATCCTGGAACTGGAGTTACCTAATGAGAATACTGAGCTACCTGATAAGAATACTGGAAACTGAATCCATGTTCTCTGCAAAAGCAGTTTACATTCTCGACTGCTGAGCCATCTGTCCAGCCACTAGCTGATTCTTGATTCTAAGTGTTTCCCTTGAGTGTGCCCTTGGTGAGTATTTAGCTGAGTGCTCTAAGATTGGACTTTCCCAGAGGTTGCTATGGTTCTGGCTTTTATCTTGAACTGTAATTATTCCACAGCTGTGGCTTCCAGCTCCGCTGTTTGGAACTGGAATACACTGTTTAGAATCTCAGTTAACTCCTCTTCAGATCGTGACGCAAGCATCTACTCTAGTACCACGTTGGCACAAAGAAAACATGAGAATCTAAATAAGGACTAAACCTCTCAGCGGCTTCATCAATACCAACAGTGGAGTTGGGGAATCTTAGCTAGTGAATACCCTAAACAAACTTGAACTTTTCTCTTCTTTCCCAGGGAACCACTTACTATTCACTCAAAATGGAAGTGAGGACTGCCAACCCAAGGAGCAAGGAGTCATGTCAGGCAGCTACTCACACATTTGTTCTGCCACAAAAGAAATTTACAGAGATAACATCACCTTTAGACAGACCATGAGAGACAGCCATGGCTCATGCTGCACTCAATGTCCTTCTCTGAGCAATGACAGGAAGGGCACCCATGACTGGTCAAATATTTGAACAGGTTTTTTTTTGCTTTAAATTACCCCTGGTGTTAAGTTTCATAAGCAGTTCTTCTGTAGGGGAAAGATCAATACATTTACTGAATAAAATCTTCACGACTCCACTGCAATACAAATAATGAAGTAATAAATTCCTTCTTCCCTGTATAACACAGCTTGACATTTATCTCTTGTTCTTCTCAAATCCACCTTTGGCATCTTGTAATATGGACTGGTGCAATACAATTTGACATCACAGGGAGGGGAAAAAAACACCTGAAAAATTTTACCCAATTCTCTGTTTTGTATCAGTGCTAATAATGTATTGTTAAATATGCTTTTATGGTTTTGTTTGTATTGTTGTTGGCACTGAGGATGCAACACAAGTCCTTTATCGCTAACCCATATTCATAACCCTGAGAACAAGTTCTCACCACATTGCCTGGGATGGCTGAAAAATCACTCTTCAGGCTTACCTTGAATCTTTGATCTTCTTGCCTCAACCTTGTACATAGCTGGAATTATAGGCCAGCAACACCAAGCTTGGATATGTTGCTTAATATTTAACAGGCAACTTATTAATGCACGTTCCATAGATCTTAATTTCCTGCCCTTGGAGAAACCAGTACCCTGGATAGCACTTCTTATTTACTCCCAGGGTTAATGGAATCTCAGTATATTGCTTGGTCCAAACTTATATGAAGGTATTTTATCTTATTCAGGAATCATCTCTAGACAGACATTAGCATTTTAAAATGATGATAACATACCTCTCTCAGCAAAGGACAGGACAATCCCTTCTTGAAATGCTATTTTCTTACTCTCAGAGTAAAGATGTATGTGTCCATGAAAGCCTACAGAGCCCACAGAGAGAAAATTATTCAAATTCTTTGAGAAACAAACTCTATACACAATGAGTTTCAGATGTGTGCTCTAATAAATCTTAATAGTGCATATTTTGCCTTTCATCTATTCACCACTTACTTCTATCCACATCTTTTGTGTGCCAGAATGTTGGGGGGGTCGTCATATGCCAGTCATAACAACAATGACAACAATAAATCGTACGTCCCAGAGTGAAGAAGATCTTCACTTCATATCAGCAACCAGAGTCAGAATGACAGTGAGGGTTTGCAAGGAGTAAGAGACTCCAAGCAAGAAGTGTACTTACAGCTTTCTGCGAATGGATGGTGGAAGATGTGGGTATCACTCTGCAAATGTTGGGGAACACAAGGTGGATGGAGAATATTCATGCCCGTGTTCCTGCACACTTATATCCCATAATGAAACTTACACTGTTCACTTGTTTCCATTCCGTGAAGGTTTATGTAACATCTCAGAACACATTCAGAAAAACCTGGTGATGTGTTATGGGAGATTCTTGGCCCTGCAAGTCCAATGAGCCCCCAAATAAGCATGTGGAGTCATATATACTAATTATGAAACTGATGGTCAATGGCTTGGGCTTCCTATTGGGTAGCTCTGCCTTAATTATTAACCCATGTCTATAAATCTATGCATTTACACATGGTCTTGGCTTACTGGAGAATATCTGAACCTGCTACTACTTTGCTGGCTACATAGCAATCCCTGTATGCCTATCCTTTTCAGAATTCTCCTCCTCTGGTAGATCGGGCTATGCTTCCTAAATGGCCACTAGCCACACAGTGTTTTATTCATCAACCAAAAAGAGAAACATAAAGGACTTCACTCATCAGGGATGTGTCAGAACTCCTCAGGTTTATCCTCTAATAATGGAGACAGAAAATAAATAACTTACAATGTAGTACCAATTCATTTTAATGATCATGCTCAACAGTAAAGCAAAGTAAGGGATTCAAATGAGGCTGATGACGGAGACAGGTTTTGGGGGCCAGTCTGTGAAAACGGCCTCATGAGGAAAGTAGTCAAGAATCAACTAGCTGGTTTGGTGACTCAGCAAAGCACTTGCAGAGCAAGCCTGATGACCTGAGTTCCATCCTTGGAACCCAGGAAAAGGAGAAATGGTAGAACTGAGTCCACAGAGTTGTCCTCTGGGCCTCCCCCATGTACACCATACACAAACGTCACCCGAGACAAGAGAAAAGAAATGTGAATGCAAAACTTGGCTTTAGAGCTCGGGCAATGAATATTCAGTCCTCCAGTGCCGTGTATGTATGCGTATGTGTATTTGTGCAGTGTGGACAAGAGGAAAATGAGATTTGCTTGAACAGGTAAGTGGTATAGCAAGGTGGATGGTGCTAGAATGGTGGGGGGTTGTTACAATGAAGGATGATGTTGGGCTATGTTGTGAAGGCGGGCTGCTTGTAGTCACGGGTGGTGGTATAGGTGTGTTGGGTGTCCTGGTTGGTTTCTATACAACTTGGTTGAAGCTGAGTTATCTAGGAACCTTATCTGGGAAAAAGCCTCCATCAGATTTTTGAGGCAAATCTCTAGCGCCTTTTCTTGATTAATGATTGAGTGGAATGACTCATCACACTGTGACAATTTCACCCCCAGGCAGATGGACACAGGGTGCTCTAAGAAAGCAGCTGAACAAACCATGATGTGCAAGCCAGTAAACATCACTCCTCCATATCCACTGCATCAGTTTCTGCCTCCGGGTTACTGCATTGTTTCCTGAGCTGTCTTTCCTCAGTGATGGAGCATGACATGTGGGTTAGTGGTAAGATGAAATAAACCTTGTCAACCCAAGTTTGTTTCGGTCATGGTTTTGTTTGCTGATTGTTTTACAGCAATAGAAACCACAACTAAGACAGTGGCATTCTGGTGATGGGTCATGTCACTGCAGTAGATGGTATTATGTGATGGAGAATGTCCTGTAGGATGTGAATATATGTTTTTCTTATTGGTTGCTGAATAAAGCTTATTCAGCCAATGGACAGGCAGGATGTAGCCAGGCAGGAAGTATAGGTGGGACTAACAGACTAGAAGAATGCTGGGAAGAGGAACGCTGAGTGGAGCTGCCAGATGTAGCTACAGGGAAAGTAGGATACCTGTGCATTCTCTGGTAAGATAAGGTCATGTGGAAATACATAGATTAATAGTTATGGGCTAATAATTAAGAGAGAGCTAGCCAGTAAGATGCCCAAGCCATCGGCCAAACAGTTTATGATTATTATATAGCTTCTATGTGTTGTTTGTGACTAAGGGCTGCAGGACCAGATGAGACAGACACCTCCATTTACAGTTATGACAGTAGTGTTTTATAATGGCCAGTGGTATTATAATGATGTGGAAATCTGTGAGAGAAACAGACCATAGCTAGACTTTGGGAACAAGAAAAAGCAACTGAAGTTAGACTCACTGACAATTTGCCCTCAATGGAGTTTGGAGAAACTATGAGAGCACTGTGATGACCTCTGAAGGCAGCTTCATCTGTGATCTAAACAGCTCATAAAGATCCCTGGCCATCTGTCAATCCTGGGTACCAAGCTCCAGGGACACAAGCATGTGGGCAAATGGTGTCTTTTTGAAAAGAGAAAGATGTTTTCATAAAATGAGAGTAAGACAGGGTCTAGTCACAGCCGTCAAATAAAGCTAAACAAAATTCTGCTCCGAAGGTCGACAAAAGTTTTAATCAAGGACAACGAGAAATGATGAAGGGAGAGGGTGGAGGTGCGCACAGTCCAGGGAAGAAGGAAATGGAGACCGACAGCTGTGTATGTTCAGAGACAAAGACAAACCTTCAGCTTGAAGCAACAGTCCGGTCAAAAGAACTTGGTGTTCTCACTAAGATCAACAAGGTCCAAAACAAGAAGGACGGGCACAAAGGAACGCTTGGTTTTCCATGAGCCAGACAATAATGCATGCATTCATTCAGCGTCTTCTGTCTTACATGACGTTAAGCAAAATGCAGTAAACGCCTGATAATTACAGAACCTTTGCTGAAAAATTTAATCAAGCATTTGATACTTTACTATAATCTGATGAATTTCAAAGAGACTAGGAATGCAGTTGTAAATTCATGACTCACATCTTCCCCTTGTCAAATTCCCCCATGCTCAGTACTAACAATGTTCTTTTTAATACTAATCACATGCCCATTCTTTCTTGCCATCTATTGTTCAGGCTTCATATAAGATGACTTACTGGAGTCTGAGAAGTGTGGTATGTAACACATTTCTTTTACATAATATACATGACTAGGCACTAATACGTACCTGTTGGGCATTTCTTTTCCTCCTCCTCCTCCCCCTCCCCCTTCTTCTTCTTCTTCTTCTTCTTCTTCTTCTTCTTCTTCTTCTTCTTCTTCTTCTTCTTCTTCTTCTTCTTCTTCTCCTCCTCCTCCTCCTCCTCCTCCTCCTTCTTCTTCTTCTTCTCTCTCTCTCTCTCTCTCTCTCTCTCTCTCTCTCTCTCTCTCTCTCTGTGTGTGTGTGCCTGTCTGTCTGTCACTCTCCTCTTTCTCTCTCTAAATGAGTCTATATAAGTGTCTTCTTTAACAGTTGGTAGGATTCAGTGAGATGTTTATCCTTTGAACTGTTTTCTTAATGAAAAGCTTCTGATTACACATTCAAAGCTGGTTATTTGGAAACCAGTAAAGTTGAGAGTTGGCTAGCATGACCCCAGTGTACCTCTGAGTTTTGGTTTCTATTTTCATAGGCATCATATTGCCTCATCTCACCATATAACTGTTTAATGCCTCTGGTTTATTTATTCCCTGCCAGTCACTGTCAATTTTGTTTAAAGATATGTTAGTTTTCCAGCTAGGATGGGAAACTTCCCCCAAAGTGGATTTGTTTCTGATGATCTGGGTGTCTGGATGTGGGATAACTATAGTCGGATACCCTCACCTGAAGCAAATCAAAGCTGTATCACTAGTTTGTTCTGGGGGTAATTTTCAATTGATCATGAATTTTCTTTTCTCTGCTCTTCAACTACAATAAAATATATTATTTACATAAACTTGTGTTTTACAGTATATTAGATTTCTAACGTTTCTGAGTGGAAGATTCACTTTGACTTTGTTGGAAGTAAAAAAATGCAAAAGAATAGCTTGCTTAAAAATCACATTCCTGATATTTCAAGAAGGTTCTGGTCTTTTCTTTGTACAATGGGATAATGTCAGTATCTGACAAAGGCTAGTTTCCTTTTCCAAGGCCCATTTTTCTCTTTGAACCAAGGTAGAATATACCTTAGTTGATAATTTCTTTTTGGTTAATATCTAATCATATTTTCAATTATGTGTTTGTGTTTGCACATCTGTGTGTTATGCATATGTGCATGCTGAGACCTTTAGAGGCCAGATGAGGGCACTTGATCCCCTGGGGCTAGAGTTGTTTGTTCTTAA
This sequence comes from Mesocricetus auratus, assembly GCF_017639785.1. NCBI lineage: Eukaryota > Metazoa > Chordata > Mammalia > Rodentia > Cricetidae > Mesocricetus > Mesocricetus auratus. Next base: position 3,306,647 of record NW_024429193.1, on the reverse strand, counting down.
AGGTCTGACTAAGTAATAAGTGCTTTTGCCAGCAAAGTCCCCCATCTTCTCACACATATGCACACAAAGCTTCAGGTAAAGTTTGAAAAGTAAAATATAAAACTCTGATATTTTCAGTGTTAGGTTTGAAGTTCCCTGATGAGTTGCATGTCAATTATTATGTTATATCCCTTTCTAAAATATTCATCATTTAAATAAGATTGTATGTCAAGATAAAGAATAAAAATACCTTATTACTAAAAAAGGACAATTTGTGCTTTTATATAATAGGATGCATTTATTCCAACTTCCTTGATGTTCTTGGATTGAAATGCAACTAATTTTAACTAAATGGAGAACTCCTGACAAGCTGTTTCATCACAGAGCTAAATAGTGTGAAGATAACCATGGTAATTTTCAATAATGACAGTTTTAGAGTCATTCACACTTTACTAAAAATCATCCTGTTTCTGATACTCTGCCCAGAATTATCAAGACAAAATGTCCTTAGTTCATTGTATTTTTACTGGAAAATAATTACATACCTCCCTCCCTCAAATGGTTTAATTTCAAGAAGTAGGCTAATAAATTAGTGATATCTGCTCGAAAAACCTTTGGCACATTCGGGAGGAAATATTGTCGTTAACAACTGTGTTGGTTTGAAAGAGAACAGTTCTAATGGTATCATAAGTTTGAATATTGCTGTGCTGTTGGTGGAACTGTTTGGGAAGAAGGGAAAGGTGTGGATCTTGTCAGAGGAGGGTTGATCTTTGAGGTTTCAAGACTAGTCAATTTATTTCTTTTATAAGCTTTGTGTTTTGTCACAGCAATAGAAAATGAACCAAGACAATAAAAATAGACCACAGATAAAATTTTAAGAAACTGTGCCTTAATCTCTCATTATAAGATACTTCAGAAACTCTTAAAATGTGCTTTTGCATATCACCTAAAATAGCATGGGTATATTGATGAATTAAATAAAACCTTCTATAAGAACATATCAAATTAATATATATACATATACATACATACACATGTATATAATCTATACACACTACACACATATATGTGTGTATGCACATATGTTTGTGTATGTATGTATGATGTATGTATGTCTTAGCTATGGTTTCTATTGCTGTGATGAAAACACCATGACCAAAAACTAAGTTGGAGAGGAAAGGGTTTATTTGGCTGTTCAGCATTGAAGGAAGTGATGGCAGAGACTCAAACACTGCAGTGTCTCAGAGGCAGGAGGAGCTGATGCAGAGGCAATGGATGGGAACTGCTTGTTGGCTTGCTCAGCCCACATTCTTGTAGAACCCAGGGCCACCAGGCCAGGGATAGCTTCACCCACCATGGGCTGTGCCCTCCCCCATTGGTCACTAAATAATAAAATGCCTTACAGCTGTATCTCAAGGAGTCAATTCCTCAGTCAAGGCTCCTTCTTCTTCTGATGAATCTATATGATAAGTTGACAAGTTGCCATACAAAACCATAATATATATATATACATATATATATGTGTGTGTGTATGTATTCCATTCTTAAATACAATTGAGAATGACAGCATTCTCTAATAAGCCTGAATTGCAATAGCAAGGTATTTGGGATTTTTTTTTGCATCAAAAAGTGGGTCTTCCAAGAGACAACATTATATAAAAAGTATGGACTGCAGTGTAGTAGATAAATGATTAACAGATAAGAAGAAGAAATGGTAAAGCATGGCTTGTTAAAAGGTGAGTGTGTTTCATGCTACAGAGTAACAAGTTTATTAAGAATAATAAAAACCCACAGACAGATATTGAATTTTAAGTTGAAGATTAGAAAAACAAAGAAGCCAAGCCACCAGAGAACTGTTACCTCTAACAATGCTAGGGCAACTCTGTTTTTAACATGTCTGGAGACTAACTGAGTTAATGTGGCTGGAGACTAAGTCCCTGCTCTGAGATCTTGGTCCTGTCTTATATACCTCTCTAGTGCTGGGATTAAAGGTGGGTGCCGGCAGTGCATGGCCCCATGGTTATCAAATGTGGCTTCTGGGATTAAAGGTGTGTACCACCACTGCCCCTCCTCTGTGGCTAACTTTGCACCCTGATCTCCAGGAAAATCTTATTGGATCACAAACAATATATCACCACAAGCAAGCACAAACATCAGATCCTACCCACACAACCAAGAACTAAATTAAATTTCCGACAAGCCAATTGAATTCACATTGGAAACATGCTTATCCCTGGGAGAGACAATTTCTATTCACAGTAGCAGTTAGTTGCCTGTATTTGTCTAGTGGCAGAACACCACAAAAATTTCCAATTACAGTTCTTCCCATCAATGCAACTTAATTGCTGAACAAAGAGCTTTTATATCGGAATTTATTGCACAGATTTGCAATGTACTGTCCATTTTATCTAGAAGTTATAAATTAGTCATTGGAGATACTCATTAGTACCAAAGAGTTCCAGAAATTATTTAGTGTTTATGTTCAATAGTTGAGGGGTAAAAATCATTGAAATGGGAGGATTTCATTATCTCTAGTTCATTTTCAGTACAAGTGTTCAGAAGGTGAAACATGGCTGTATTTCATTGCTAGAAATAAGGCAACAACTGAAAACTTAAATGAAATGTAAACATTTTTCTTACCACTTTATACCCTTCCAAGAAGAGTTATCTTGATGACTGTATTTAGTTTATAATAACTACTATAAGAGTAATGTGATTATTTATGGTATCAAATCTATCTTTGGATTTGTCTCAACTTAATACATAATGATGGGGAATAAGCCACATTAGCCATATCTTATTCACCTTTGAGACTGACAATATATACTGCTGTGCACTGAATGCCCCTTCTCACATCCTTATCCATATGCAGAAATACTTTATTTTTTGACTCTCCAATTCTGGGGATTGACCTTAGGGTTTAATACATGCTATGGAAGCATTTTACCACTGAAAAGTATTTCCAGGCTAGGAATTCTTTGCAATTCACTTTTAAAACTTAAGCAATAACTTTTTATCTCTAAAAGTTAACAAGGGACTGGAAAAATGGCTCATCAGGAAAGACAGTTACTGCTCTTGTAGAGTACCATAGATCTTCTCCCAGTAACCACGTGATGTCTCACAACCATCTGTAATTACAGTTCTAAGTATTCCAATGTTCTCTCTGGCTTCCACACACAGCATACAAGTGATATACACACATACAAGCAGATACACACATAAAATAAAAATACTTTTAAAATGAATGATATAGGTTCCTCCATGACTACACTGCTGCCCATCCCTACCCATTTCTTCATCCTCCCAGTGGCCAGCCCTGCCATGCAGATTCAGCAGACTCCACATGCACAGGTGCAACCCACATCAGTTGGAAAGACAGGTAAGTGACTGGCCTCCCAGCTTATCTGCCCCAACCTCCAATGCTAAGTCCAGGGCACATTGCATGCCCCTCCTCCAGTCTCAGCACCAGAAAGGCAGCTGGTCCCTGACACCAAATCTGGTGGAGACACACTGCTATGGTGTAGTCCTCAGCAGTCAGCCAGTAGGGAGAGACCTGCCAACAGGCTGGATCATCATTGTCACCAACCACTGGATTCTATTTCCCCCAAGACTCACTCTTCTACCTAGCCCCATCTACCTCATCATCCTCTCCATGACCAGCACATACTCCCAACCCCAGCAGGCTCCATAAGCACAGGCAGAGTCCATACCTGTTGGAAGAACAGAGTCCATGGGCACAGGAACACCCTACACCAGTCAGAAGAACCGGAGCATACACTAGATCAAGGCACCCACATCCCACATCTGAGAGAACACTACTGTACCCGAAGGCTTGTCAATCACCAGAAGAAGTGGTCATTCAGACCAGAAAACAACAAAGGAAACAAAAGGTAAAGGAACAAAGCAGCCATCTGATGGCAGATGGGGGGAAGTCCTTTTGTGTATATATTTATCTTATTGGTTAATGAATAAAACACTGATTGGCTGATTGGTCAGGAAGGAAGTGGTATATAGCTGGAAAGAATCAGAATATAAGCAGGGGCAAACAGGAAATGGCTCTGAGCAGTTGATATGTAGGATGCCAGAGGAGTAACAGGTCCCCAGACCTTTCTCTGGTAAGAGAAGACCACATGGAAATACTTAGATTATCAGAAATAGGTTAATAATTTAGACAGAGCTGGCCTATAAGAAGCCCTATTCAGCACCCAAGAGATTTATAATTAATATGAGTCTTTTGTGTTTATTTGGGACCTCTGAGGTGGCTGCAGAACCGGACGAGAATCTTGTAACAGCCATCCAACAAAGATAACACAAGAATCAACACCCATACATACATAACCCAGATGCAAAAACTCCAAGGTAAGGATACCATTCAACAATAGAAAGGGCAATATGGCACCAGCAGTACCCAGTGATCCTACAGCAGCAAGATCTGAACATTCCAACTCAGCTGAAACATAAGAAAATTACCTTAAAAATAATTTTATAATGATGGAGGCCCTTAAAGAGGAAATGGAAAGTTCTCTTAAAGAAATTGAGGAAAAGACAAACAAAAATAGGAATAAACCAGTAAATGTCATAAAGAAAGCCAAGAAAAAAGCAAACAGATGAAAAAATGGTTCAAGACTTGAAAATTGAAATAGAAGTTATAAAGAAAACAAAAATTGAGGGAATTTTGGAAATGGAAAACCTGGGAAATCAAAAAGGAACTACAGATGTAAGCATCACCAGCAGAATGCAAGAGATGGAAGAGATAATCTCAACTGTTGAAGATATAATAGAGAAAATAGATTCATCAGTCAAAGAAAATGTTGGATCAAAAAACTATACTGACAGTCTATCTAGAGCAATAAGACAACAAAAGACGATCAAGGGGATACAAATTGTAAAGGAAGAAGTCAAATTTTCATTATTTCTAGACATTATGATAGTATACATATATGATCCAAATAAATTTACCAGAGAACTGATACAGTTGATAAACACCTTCAGTGATATCGCTGAGAAAAAGATTAAGTAAAAAAAGGGCCCTTTCTATATACAAAAAATAAATGGGCTAAGAAAGAAATCAAGGAAACAATACCATTTATAATAACCACAAATAATGTAAAAATATTTTGGGTTAACTATAACTAAACTGATGAAAGACCTGTAAGAAAAGAACTTTATGTCTTTGAAGAAAGAAATTGCAGAAGATATCTGAAGAAGGAAAAGTCTCCCATTCTCATGGATCAGTAGGATTAGCAGAGCAAAAATGGGAATCCTACCAAAAGCAATCTATAGAATCAATAAAAATAGCAGCACAATTCTTCACAGACCTCAAAAGAGCAATACTCAACTTCATATTGGAAAACAAAAATCCCAGAATAGTGTAAATAATCCTATACAATAAAGAAACTTCCAGAGGTGTCACCATGCCTGATTTCGAGGTCTACTATAAAGTTATAGTAGTGAAAACAGCATGGTATTGACATAAAAACTGACAGGTGAATCAGTAGAATTGAATCTAAGACCCTGACATAAATCCTGAATCTTTACACAGAAGCCAAAATTATACAATGGAAACATGAAAGTGTCCTCAGCAAATGGTGCTGGCATAACTGCATGTCCACACGTAGAATGCAAATAGATCCATATTTTATCATCCTGCAACAAAATTCAAGTTCAAGTAGCTCAAAGACCTCAACATACATCCTGTTGCACTGAACCTGACAGAAGAGAAAGTGGGAAGTAGCCTTGAACACATTGGTACAGGAGACAATTCCTGTAGAACACCAGTAGTACAGAAGCTGAAAGCAACAATCAATAACTGGGACCTCCTGAAATTGAGAAACTTCTGCAAGACAAAGGACATGGTCAATAACACAACACAGCAGCCTTCAGAATGGGAAAAGGTCATCACCAAAGCGTTTGACTGATTTTCAAAGTATATGACAAACTCAAGAAACTACACATCAAGTACTGAATAATCCAATTTAAAAATGGGGTACAGATCTAAACACAACTCTCAACAGAAGAACCTCAAATGACTGAAAGACCCTTAAAGAATTGTTCAACATCCTTATCCATCAGGTAAATGCAAATCAGAACAGCTCTGAGATGTCATCTTATACCTGCCAGAATGGGTAAGATCAGAAACATTAATGACAGTTTATACTAGAGAGGGTGTAGAGTAAAGGGAACACTCCTCCACTGCTAGTGGGAGTGTAAATTTGTACAGCCACTTTGGAAAATGATATGGCAGTTTCTCAGAAAATTAGGAATCAATCTATTTCAAGACCCAGATATATACCCAAAGTATGCTCAATCATACCACTAAGACACTTGTTCGACTATGCTCATAGCAGCACTATTCATAATAGTCAGAACCTGGAGACAACCTAGATGCCCCTCAAAGAACAGATACAGAAAATGTGGGACATTTACACAATGAAGTATAACTCAGCTGTAAAAAACAATAGCAACATAAAATTTACAGGCAAATTGAAGGAACAAAAAAAATAATCATCCCCAATGAAGTAACCCAGACCCTGAAGGACAAATATGGTATGTACTTACTCATAAGTGGATATTAGGTATAAAGTAAAGGATAACCATGCTACAACCTACAGCCCAGAGAGGGATGTGTGGATTTCCCTGGGAAGGAGAAATAGAAGAGATCTCCTGTGTAAACTTGGTTTGGTGGAATGGGAACATGGGGTATCTAGTTAGGAAAGGTTGGGAGGCAGGACATATGTGAAGAAAAATGGAAAAGATATCTTTATGGGAGTATGAGAACTTTCCAGATTAGGGAGAAACCAGGTGTCAGGGAAACACCCAGAAATCCATAAGAATGACACCAACTAAGACTCCTAGTAATAGTGGAGATGATGCCTGAACTGGGCATCTCTTATAATCAGATTGATGGCTATCCTAATTGTTATCAGAGAGCATTCATACAGTAAGTGATAGAAACAGATGCAGAGATCCACAGCCAAGCACTGAACCAAGCCCTGGGAGTCCTGTTGAAGAGATTAAGGAGCCTTTGTATGAACCAGGGGGTCAAGGTCATGATGGGGGAAACCCACAGCGACAGCTGACCTGGGCTCCTGGGAGCTCATGGACTCTGGATCAACATCTAGGGAGCCTGCATGGGCCAACCTGTGTGTTTGTGCGAGAGTTATGTAGCTTGGTCTGTTTGTGGGGCTCCTAGCAGTGGGATCAGAACCTCTCCCTGGTGCATAAGCTAGTTTTTGGGAGCCTTATTCCTAAACTGGGTTACCTTATTCAGCCTTGATACAGGGGGAGGAGCTTGGTCCTGAGCCATCCTTGGTTGAGGCCCATGGGAGATGCGCCCATTCTCAATGGAGTTGGAAGAGGAGTGGATGGGAGGTGGGGGAGAGAGGGGAGGCATGGAGGGTTGGCAGCTGTGAAGAAGCAAGAGGAGAAGGAGGGGAAACTGAAATTGAGATGTAAAATAAATGAAAAATAATAAGTAATAAAAAATCCAGTTAGACAGGGAGGAGCGATGAGCAAAGCCATCAAGACCATGCTGGGGAAACCCACAGAAACAAGTGGGAGCACACAGACTTCAGTCTGACAGCTGGGAACCAGGCCCTCTGAATGTGGGTGTCAGTTGGGAGGCCTAGGCTGTCTATGGGGACACTGGCAGTAGAACCAGTATTTATCCCTAGTATATGAATGGACTCCGGGGACCCATTCTCCCATGGAGGGATACTCTCTCAGCCTAGATGCACGGGGGAGGGCCTAGGTCCTGTCCCAAATGATGTGACAGACTTTGATGATCCCTCATGGAAGGCCTCACTCTCCCTGGGGAGTAGATGAGGGGGTGCGATGGGGGTAGTTGGGGTGAACAGGAGGATGGGAGGGAGAGGAAACTGGGATTGATATGTAAAATTAGATTGTTTCTAATTTAAATAAAAATAAAATAAAATTAGTGATTTGCAAGGTTGTAAGGAAAACTAATTTAGCAAGCATCTGTTTACCAAAAAAAATTGCCTAGCAATATATTAATTTTTGAGGAAAGTGAAATGAAACCTGTGTTGTCTTTACCCACAATGAGTTTTTTGAGTATATAAAGAGTGATTTATGAAAACTAGAATGTGGTGTACACCAGTGCTCCCAGGCTGACACACACAGAAAAAGCAGGGGCTGGAGTGTGTGGGTCACTGCTCCTCTCCTTCAAGGTTACTTCAAGGTGCTCCTCCTTCAAGAATACTGCACAAAGTTCTCTAAGGCAACTCTTTGTATTCTGTAGGGTTCCAGTGGATTTATCCTGGTTTTCTGGTTGCTTTGTTTCAGGGGGAAAACTGAAAAGTTTCATTCCATGCACAGAGATTCTGACAATGATTGGATAACCAACTTGGCCTGTTTACCTGATTACTCTCCAGGCAAGAAATTGGCCTGAAAGGCCCATAGTGTTGAATTCTGAAAGACTGTCTCAGTCATGGAGGAAAATAAAAAAGCAGTATAGTTTTTGGTTCAATGCAAGCCACTCCTAAATTTGAATCTTAAGATAACGCCCTTGTAGCTCTCTGCTGAGTCCTCCCCCCCCCCCCACACCTCCAAGCGCCTGGCTATGGACTCAATCCAGAGCTTCTTCAGGCTCACCAGTCTTCCCACTGATCCTGACTGGGTTCATCTGTAGGTATGGTCAACGGTGAGCTGTTGGGAGCCAATTCTCCCATGATGGATGCTGCCTTTGAGAAAGCAGAAGAAACTGGCCACTCACTGGCCACATGCCTCCTAACAGCGAGCCAAGGAGCGCTCCTAGGAATCTGCGGAATCTCAAGAGTACAGTGTGGTAGCCAGATCCAAATGATAGTATGTACCATATCGGTGCACACAGATATGTCCATTGCTATATGGCCAGAGCACGTCCCAGGACCAACACACCCAATAAAAACAGGGGGAAACAAATGCTGGCTCTTGGTGACAGAACAAATGTCTTCCTTTACTGTGTTATCCCTCCTTTTAAGTACTTCAGTTGCATTTAACTGTGCCAAGAATGAAAGAGAGAGGGACGGAGGGAAGGAGGGAGGGAAGAAAATGGATGAAATTCCTTAATCTGAAAACATAATGTGTTTTGTTGTGTTAAAAAAGGGTGTGGCTTTGTAATTAAATAAGTGATAGTATAAATGATTCCAGGACAACCGTGGGCTCTATAAAACTTGAGGTGGGAAGAAACTAATGAAAACTTGCTCTCCTCAAATACCAAATGCTTTCTCTTTTAAGCTTGTTTCATAATCAACGGGTTGTCATTCTGATGTTGTGATTTTGCATGTCTTATTGTTTTAGGACACAGTAGTTACATTGCTCCTTTTCACTCCAACATTGTATTGGGGTTGTGTAAATTAAGAATTTAATAAACTATGCGACTATGTGGAAATAATCATAACTGAATTACATGTCTATGTTTCAAATTGTGTGTGTGTGCCTGTGTGATAAAACATTCCTGGAAGGACACCAAGACGGAGACAACTGAAGACTGGGAAAGTGGAAGGTATGGTTGGAGGGAGAAAATTTAACCCCATTGGGTTAAAATTCCATATTGATCTTCCTTTCCATAGAAACTAACTCTGGCTCATGATATTAGTAGGTTTGCAAGAAACTGGTTACTCAAGACCAATTATTTGCCAGCGTGACTGTCACAATAGATATCCAGACTGAGGGGTTTAAAGCATAGACACGCCTACCTCACTGTTCTAAGGTCAGTCATTGACAATCAGTCTGAGTGTGGGTGAGGTCAGGTGAAGTAAGGGCTCTCTCTTCATGGTTAAACCTTTCTTTTTAAAATTAATTTTTATTTAAATTAAAAATAGTCTCATTTGACATACCAATCCCAGTTCCCTTTCCCTCCTGCCTTCCCATTTCCCAACCAACACCCCATCCACTCCTGAACATGGGTGTCAGTTGGGGAACCTGGGCAGTCTATGGGACCTCTGGCAGTGGAACCAGTATTTATCCCTAGTGCATGAATGGGCTTTGAGAGCCCATTCTCTATGGAGCCTAGATACATGGGGGAGGGCCTAGGTCCTGACCCAAATGATGGGACAGACTTTGACGGTTAGATGTTCTTAACTTCTCACTTAGATCTCCTTATATGTTGGGAGGGGAGCAAGAGAAATAGAGAGTAGAGGAGGTGAGAGGAAGAAATACAGACACAAGGAGAGGGGAAGAGGGCAGAGAAGACAAGACTTATTAGAATAGAACTCTCTAATAGGTTTTCTCTTTATATGCATACATACATACATACATATGACATGAAGACATGGCCCCATTTAAGCATCATATACTCCCTAGAGGCCCACTCTCCAAACAAACTCAAATTTTCCATTTAGAATTACAAATGGGCAAAGCATATTCCATATCAGAACTGACACTAGAAAGAAATATTTAGCCTGGGAAGTCTTTATGCCTAGCACTCAGTAGGAAATGTGCCAAATGTTCATAAATGCTACCAAACTACCAGCCCAAGGAGGCCCCTTATTTCTTGTTTGTCCTAATGCAAGAAGCTTGTACATCCATGGGCTATTTGCAGTGAGGACTTGTGAAACTATGGGTTTCTGTAACACGATGAACAGTTTTATGCAGCTTACATCCACTCTAAGACGGACAGGAGTTTATCAGGATTAAAAATATATTTAACTGTGAATCAGGACTCTGGCAAATGTTTCATATTTGAAATCATTAAAACATTCATTTTGACTGAGATCATTTATCAAGTGAAATATGAAAGTGATTACTCTTCATGTTTTCCAAAGAAAAGCATGACACTCGCATTGCAAACTTAAATTTGTTTTTATGCATTAGTCATTGATGATGATTGATATAGCAAAATGAAACACACATCAACTTACAATCCACTAAAATATAATTTTATATTGTAGCTGGAGCCATGAGGATTGAAAACATCTTAATGAAAAAGGCTTTACATATTCCTTGTAATAAATAAATGACACACTACAATTGATCATTGTTTACTGCCCAAGGGAGAATCTTCAAGTCAGAAAAATGCAATATTCTTCAACATATTTATCAGAAAATAATCCAATTGTCCTCAGTATTGACTTGGAGAATAAACCTTCACAAATGACAAGCCAATGAATAATACCTTAATTGTTCAGAAGGAGGATTTTAGGAATTATAGTTAATGTTGGATAAAGTTTCTAGGAAAATGCTGTGAAATGCATCATCATAAATACTGTCTATGAGAGCGAAGGATAAAATAAAGGAAATAAAATAAAGATTTCTAATGATGCCATTTTATGGAAAACTTTAGAGGGAAAAATACATTTCAGATACTAGATATAGGAAAAAACAGGTACAATTTTACATACTGATTAACTAATTACTGCACACAAATCAGAAATGTATTCTATAGCTGAGGAAGAGTATTCTACAAAATATCCATGCTGCACTCACTACCACAACCAACAAAAGCCCTACTATTAAGACTGCTAAAGAAATGAAACCTTTCCACTTCAATTAGTATGAAAAGTTGAGAAAACACATAGGTATACCCAGTCTCTCTCATGATTGTCTATAACACCCATGAAAGATAAGATTCAAACACTAATAGATGAAAAAATTGCCCACAATTTCTAGTCTTTACCTTGACCTGAATGAGAACATCTGTAGTGTTTTTTGAAATATGAGGATATTACTTTTGACAATGTGACAACTTAGAAGATCCCAGGTCCCAGCAGACTCAGTGCAGTATTTTCTCACATTCACAAGTGAAATGTGTAGTGAGTTAGATGTGTGCAGAGCCTTTGCCATGTCCAATCTCCACTTTCCCATCTCGTCCTTCCACACTTTCCCTCTTACTCTATGTCTGACAAACCTTCCCCCTTCCCCCTCCATACTGTATTCTGGCTAACTTGAAGCGTAGCAAAAATATTCATCTTCCTAACATATGCAGCTTCATACCTTTAAGTGGATAGCAATTTATACAGACTTCTTAAAATAAAAGAAGGAAAAAGATCTAGAAATGACGAGTTGATAAATAATACCTTAAATGCTCAGAAAATATTAGGTATTAAAATTAATATTGAATGACCTTTTTCTAATAAAACATATCTCTATAAATACGCCATATGAAGTGAAGAACAATGAGGTACTAAAATGAGTACTGTCCCTGACCTCAATTGTAAAGTGATAGATGTGGTAATAACTAATGGCCTTCCCTTAAATAAATGAATCCAGTGGTCGCTTAGATTCATAGAATATTTTTGACTGGATCAAAGAACTGTGCAATCCCACACTAGTATCACTTCAGACTATTATTTTCATATGGGGAACTGAGGGCAGACAGATCATAAACACACCACAACACATGAATTCATATGCACAGATACGATATCAAAGTTATGAAAAAAAGCACAATGTGTATGAAATTATTATTTCTATCATAATGTAAGAAGCGTAAGTTGGGTTAACTATAGTCATTGTTTAATGTCTTAAAGACATATTTCTGGACTATCTGGGTGTCAGACACTGTGCATCATTGTCACGACTATAAACTACGTTTGGAACTGAGCTTGTAACAAGGCTCCAAGTGGTTGAGTCTTCAAAACTGACTCTCCCAAGTCCTGCAGACACTGGCCAGTGGTTAAGAGAGCAGGACTCTTAGAGATGTATGATTTCAGTTCACAGCACTTACTCTGAGCAGCTCACAACCACCTGTAATTACAGCTCTGTGGGATCCAATACCTTTTTCTGGCCACTACGGGATCCGACAAGTCGGTTCACGCAGGAGCATGCGCACATGCGCACACATGCAAACTCACACGCATGTATACCTTGGTTTAAAAAAATTAAGTATAGATTTTTAAAAAGTATGCTCACCAGCTCAGGTTTTCCTTACAAGGCAGGACTCACTCCTGTATGAAGCCTCTCCACCAGCTCCTGAGAGTACCCAGAGCCCTCCAGTGTACATTGAAGATGACTGAGAATCTCTCTGTATTTCAATTTTAGTCTGGGACAGAATTTTAAAAATATTGTCACCTAAAATAGATTTCCATGAAAATGTGTCAGATGTCATTGACAGATAGTTAGTGCACGGTTTTTTGTAAACTGGCTTGCCATCTTGACAGCTAAATAGAATTACCATCATATATATTGTGAGATATTTGGCAATTTCTTTCTTGCTACTGTATGAAATATGACAATAGCTTGTCCCCCAAAATGATCATTTTTTTCTTCTCAGGACTGTCATTTTAGAAAGCATTTAAATAACATTTATAGATTAATTTTTAGTGAGTACCCACTTTTAGCATATTTTCCAGATAATGACTCAGTCAGCGTGAAATAAACAGTTCTGAAAACACTAAGCCTGGCCTGGCAACAGGAATGTACCTACTTACCTTCTGACTGACAACTGTTGGTGCACACTGATACAAACAGTAAGAATTATCCTTAGTTAGGTGCAATTAAATCTCATTAGAGATGGTTTTAGAATGAGTAACATATGCGAACAGCATGGTATGACTTTCCCATAAAGAAATTGTTATTTTAATAGCCCCGAGTTTGCGTGACACCTGGTATGCTTATGTGACTCAGTCATGTCTTGTACTCATTCATTTAGAAGACACGGATTTACATCGAGTGTTACAACTTGGGTTCTCAGACACATAAACACTGCATTCATCAGGAGTGATGAATGTCTCCTGGGACTGAGGGGAAAAAATGTTCGTAATTAAATCCCCAGCATTGTAGTAAGGAATATTCTATAGCAAGAATTTTGAATTGGTAAAATGAGTTGTTTTCACAGAACCAAATGGAGAAAATTATGCCGTGTTTTGTTGATGCTCACGGGAGACCTGTCCTTTCATAAACATAAATGGAGAAAGAGTAGATTGTGGTGTGGGAAGAGAAGGGGATGGAGGAAGGGGCTGGTAGGAGGTAAGGGAGGGAAACAGCCTCCTGTAAGGTCTCATCTCACCGAAAAGGCAGACTTGCATCCTCTCTTCCTGGGAATCACATGGTAATGACTCTCTTCAATACATTTTCCAGAATCCTCCTAGATTCCTAGTCCCACCTATCTTGCTTCCCTATTGGACAACAGTGTTTTATTTACATATACACAAAAGAAATTCCCCCATCACACAGCACTCACAATTTTGCTCTTTGGTAATCTCTGTTCTAGTTGGAGATAGTGATAACTCCCAATGATGTCTTGGATGTCCCTGATGATCAATGAAAGAGCAGCATCATTTCAGAGCAGTGTGAGTCACTTTAAGGCTGGTCATTTATAACCTAAGTTACAACATCAAACTGAATCTAGGTCACCTAAAGTGAAGAAATAAGCCAAGACGACTGGATCATGACATCACTGGTCAAGGCCTCAGGACCCCTCCATTACCCTTCTTGTTACAAACCACTGGTCTCTGGGAAGGAAGGTCATGCAACAAAACAGACTTTGGTCCTATAAAAAGTAATGTGAAAACTAGCCACCTCGTGTTCACAGAAGGAAACCCGTGTTTTCTCCAGGCTGTCCCCAGAATATGGAAGACTCATTTCTTTGATATCCCATTAGTCACCCTGACCAATGTCTGCTGTGGGAGGACATTGCCATAGATGCCACTATGAGGAGGCAGGAGCATTGTCCCTCATTGTCCCTTTACTACAGCCTACCAGGTAGCTCCTCACTGACAAACATTGCCTGGCATCTCTCACTCCTTCTCTAATGTTTCTTACTTGGTTTTGATCTTCCTTCTCTTCAAAATTTCTACTATAGGCTTTGGGACTCTTCCTTTCCTCCAAAAATTCTCAGGATCTACATCAGTGAAGTATGCAGTTACATTATAGATATCCATATCCTGGTTTATATTTATCCCTCCCATTAAAAAGAGAAGGGTAGTCAAATTTCATAGAAGGGGACACCAAGGTCCTCAGGGATTTGGTTCTGCTTGAATTCCTGCTTTATTTCTTGCCACAGGTAACTTCAGTTCCAATTTCCTTTCAACATAAATTCAGTATAAGTTTCTTGAATCCCAGAGCACAGGAGCCGTACTCACCCTTGAGACATTGCTAGTGTATCCCCTTGCTAAATGTTCTGTGCTGGGAGTCAGCACCATTGTTAGCATAGTTAAAGGTTTTCCTAGGTTTCAGAATCAATGTAGTAAATCCTTCCTATTTCCTGTCACCCTACCTTCTCATCATACTACATTTAGGAGTCCCAAGATCACTTGACACAGTCTCATTAGACTGTTTATAGCTATCAGTTATGGGACTTTAAACTTTTCAGGTCCCATGCTCCTTTATGGCCAATAGACACAACTATTCTAAGAATATATGATGTTATTTAAATGATACCAAACATCCCAGGAACACATGTGAATTGCTTTCTTTCTGAGTTACATTATCATCTGTATTTTAATTACTTGTAAATAGTTCTGACAGAGGCTCAGATGAAGTTGTTATCTTATTATTTTTGTTGTTCAAAAAAGTTTTCTTTAGCCTTTCAAAAATGTATTTATTTATAATAATAAACCTGAAACAAGGTCTAAAACAACCATGCTGTTAATTTTAACACCTGCAATCAATTTCATATTTAAAGCAAAAATAAATCTCATAAGCTAAATCACATAACATAGTAATTCCATTTCTGGGACACTCTTGAAAGTTTTATAGTTTCTTCTTAAACTGTAAATACCTTTTACGTCAATTTCAACAGGTCCTCATCTCCCTTGTATAATAGTCAAATGAATTTTCAAATGTTTTAAAGCATTATTGTTATTATATTTACATGTAGATAAATTGCTGTGGATGTTTTCACCATTGTCTGAAATACTGTCTCATCAGGAATGCATTTTAACAGGGAGATAGATTACATCTTCAAAAACAAACCTGTGAAAGAAATACGCTCTACTGTGCTTAGTATGCCTTTTAAGTAATTATCCAAAAGACACTTTCCTTATTGAGCATCAGGCTTCATTACTTAATTAGATGGCAGTCCAGAATGGCTTTCATGAAGCCGTCCCATTCTGTGAAGTGCAAGAATCATATGTTACAAAATGCCCTAATTACATAATGACTGGTAAAACAGGTTAGCACCAAAAAAAAATACACAAAATACAGACATTTTAAAAGAGTGAACAAACGTCACACAGCAACACTGCAATCTATACTCGGCCTGGCTGTAAGAGGGATGCCACCTACCTGTAAATTTTCATAGAAAAGACCAGAAGCTAGAAAGGGAAGGTCTGCATAGGTCTTTTTTGTTTTCTTTTAAGAATGTGTTTATCTCTTGCTTTGTATGATGTAAGGCATGGCCAACATGAATGTCAAACAATGTACCCCCTTGAATATGTCACAACTAATGTCAGCACATATCCCCCAGGTCATCCAGAAAACGCAGCATGGCAGCACTCTTGAGAAGTCGTGAAGCTCTGGCTGTCTGGAATTCTCTCCCTCAGTGACAGTCTGAGATGAACACGTCACAGACAGGATGGTGCTTATAAAACCCCACGCACAGCCAGAGTCAGCCTCCTCACGAGAGGAGTCAGACTGTAAGTCTGAGTACTTCCTCCTAATTCTCTACCTCCCTGGCTGTGACGCAGCTGAAGCAGCTGGATAAGTACTTTAAAAATCATCTAGAACTGGGCACGGTGGTGCGTGGCTTGAATTCCAGCATGTCTGACGCAGAGGCTGGTAGGTCTCTGAGTTGAGGCCAGCCTAGTCTATACAGAGAAACCCTGTCTGAGAAAATGCAAACAAACGCAATGCAACATAATTTAAAAAAAAAAACAACAACCAGGGAATTGTAACAAGGAATATATGTATATATAACCATTCTCCCTTTAAACCAATCTCTCAAGTTTCTGATGAAGTGTCTCAGACTGAAGGACAAATAGAGCAGAGAGTGTATATTTATGAGGCAAGCAACCCCCTCCAACTTAGGGGAAAAATGGAAATAAAATATCAACAGTTTGTATTTCAATTAATTGGAAAGTGCGTTTTAGTGAAGTTTTCTTCTTGTGCTCTTCTCTTCACACCTTACATTTTATTGTTATAACTTAAGACATTGCAAGTTCCTTAGTCCTGCAACTCTGATTCAGTGGTTGCACTTAAAGGTGGTTTCTAAAAGCAGAGCAGAAAATACCTGGAGAGAGGCATGGCAGGGGTGAGAGGGGGTGTTACATCATGGAAGAACAGGTGATTAGATGATTCTCTTCATATCCTTCAAATCACACACTGATGGATAGCAGCACTCTCCAAGTTCTTCCTATTTTTAGAAGTGCCTCAGCCCAACACACTGGGAAAGGGCAGAAGAGTGGTGTCCTTTCCAACCTTAACCTGTCGGAGTGAGGTCTATAGGAGAAACCATGATGAAAAAAAAGGACTCTAGCTGGAAATATTTAAGACCACAGGAAAACTACCAACTAATAATAATAATAATAATAATAATAATAATAATAATAACTGAAAGAACTGTTTGGGCCGGGACCGGGGAATGTCTACTGCTCGGAGACTCAGCCTGCATTCAGAAATGAAGAACGGACCTTACAAGGAGCAGTTCATTCACAGATCCACAAGGAAGTGAGATCCGCTGTATTGCGGAACCTCACAGGTCTCTGGGCCTCCAGGGATGACTCCTCTAGAGGTTCTGTCTGTCCATCCATGGTTGAAGATGGCATTCACTGCACCTTCATCTCTGCTGAAAACTCTCACACAAAAAATATATAAATGCAATATGTGCTAAGTGAATATTAGATTATTTGTCTGTGCTCTGTGAAGACTTGACTAATGAACAACAGTCATTAAACAAGAAAAAACGATCATCACATTTTGCTTATATTATTTCTTTCCTCTGGAAACCATGATCTCCCTCAAGGGAAAGGTTCACATTTCTCAGAACTGGCTTGCATGCTAATCACATAGCATTGTGTTTGAAAGCTTGTCCCTTTCACGGGGTCTTAGCTATGGCATTTAGCAGATATTTGGCTTTGAACCAGTCTTGTCTTGTCTAGGAACATTGTTTTCTCTTCTGTAAAGCAGGGAGAATTATCTATTTTTAAGTTGTATTGGTTTCTTTTTTTAAAATAAGATGTCACAATGTTCCTTGCAAACTAAAAGGAACATATTTCATTACAAAAACTGGTTTGTCGGAGGGAGCTGGTGAGACTGTGTTCACTGTGTTCTGTTGAGTTTCTGAGTTGTTTAGTCTGTGAAGGTAGGCTCAGCTTGGTGCATATTAAAGAACTGTGTAAATGGGCTGAGGACATTGACTCCTTGCAGACCCAGTGATACCTATTTGTATCAAGCTTCATGAAATCAGACAAGATAAAGCGTTAAGCACAGAAATTTTCTAGTAGAAAATTACTTTTTTATGCCTTTTGGGAGGATGTCTAAATGAAGAAAGCATACTTCTGTTTAAAAACAGATGAGTTCCCCAGCCCCCTTACGTGACAGTATCTCTAAACTGAGTGAATCCAGGGTCAGAGATTTGGAAATTGAGCACTGCCTGATAGCTGACTGTCAGGCATCAAACGGAGGGTCTGGATACTCCCCCTTGAACATGCTGTCTTGTGGGAAGTTCCTTATGCGTAATAAATACCACAGTAAATCTTTGTCAGGCTGTGCAGAAACAACAATGCACAGCGCATGTGTGTACACCAGTTAGCAGTTAAATGGAAATTGTTCAGAAGTAAAACCTTGACAAAGAGAGTAGGATGTCATTGCACACACACACACACACACACACACACACACACACATTACTTATGTACATACATGCATGTAGAGAACAGTGCACTAGGTCCTATCAACCTTGATTGTTAGGGAGGGTTTCTCACATGATCTGAGGCTCACATAATTTACTGTGGCACCCATGCCACAAGCAACTCTGAGGTGTCAGGAAAAGAAAGACCAGATGTCCAGATGTTTGTAATAAGAAGTGTGTCTATTTTTGTTAAGTGCTAAGAGGTCTCTCTCTTGTAGGAGGGAGAAGTCTTATATATAGTCTTATAACACAGTAGAAAACTCCTGGTGGAAGAGAGCTTGTTTTCTTCCTGCTAGATGTTGATGTCAGTGGGGCAATGCGGGAGCAGGAAGCCAGGACTAGAAAACAGGATGCACCTGTGGCTATCAGGGGCAAACAACTCAGAGACTCTATGGGAGCTAGGTTCCAACATCTCCACCTTTTTCACTTTTTGTAATTTTGTTTGAACTGTTTGCTACTCTATAGAATCTTCCAAACAGATTTCTTTGGCTCTCAGGCCATGTTATAGGCTTTTGTTATTTTTCTCAGGGGCTACAGCCACACCCACTCCTTGTAAAAAGTTTTTAGAGATGACTCATATAATTGACCTTAAAGTTGTAGTAATAACCAACCCTGTAAAAATGCAAACAAACATTTATAAACAATATTTGGGAATGTGGGCGTCATTCTTTCCAGACTACTTCCTGCTTTTAAGGGGCACTGTTCATACCATGGGGATCATGACTAAACTCAGAAACCTATATAAGTTCTTGTTTTCAGGGTCTATAAGGATGCATCATCTTAGCTGTTTTACATGTTGAATCACTTGGGCCACTGGTTCAGGTGGTCTTGCTTCATTAAGCCATACTAGTCTGGAAGGAACCCACAGCTTTTTATTTTCTGAGGAAACAAAAGCAGAAATTTTTTCTCAACTTTCTCATGTGGTTGAAAGAGACTTTTGTTTGCAAATAAGTAACCAGTAACTGCCAACAACTTAAAAATGATTGGACACACTCAAGAAATATATGACATTAGGCCGGGCGTTGGTGGTGCACGCCTTTAATCCCAGCACTAGGGAGGCAGAGGCAGGCAGATCTCTGTGAGTTCGAGGCCAGCCTGGTCTACAAAGTGAGTTCCAGGACAGCCTCCAAAGCCACAGAGAAACCCTGTCTCGAAAAACCAAAAAAAAAAAACAAAAAAACAAAAAAAAAAGAAATATATGACATTATACACTTAGTGTGAGGGTAAAGGTGCTTTCCAACTTTCTTTAAGAAACACTGAGCCGGGCGGTGGTGGCACATGCATTTATTCCCAGCACTCAGGAGGCAGAGGCAGGCAGATCTCTGTGAGTTCGAGGCCGGGCTGGTCCGACAGCCTCCAAAACAATACAAGAAATCCTGTTTCGTAAAACCAAAAAAAAAAAAAAAAAAAAAAAAAAAACACTGATATTTCGGGTAGGCTTCTATGCAGAAATTCCTTAAGTCAGAGAGTTGAATTACTTCACCACCTTTTTTTTAACACTGAAGAAATATAATAAATTAAAGGTCACCAGCACAACCATCTAGTTGGTACACTGACCACCCCATCAGTTTGTCCCTATTAAAAACTGAGCCTTTTGACATATATTTTCCCTTAAAATGTGTACCTATCCAGAAACACATTTTGCTTTACTCAATGATCTTCAGATCATGCTTGATAGAGGGTTTTTTTGTTTGTCTCTTTGTTTCTCACTATTTTATTCACTATAAGGCTTTGACAGCCTCTAAATGAACCTGGATGAAAACCCCACTCTGTGGAGAGTCTTGTGATTGACTAACACCTTGTTTTGCTATTAATCCCAGACTCCTAAGGCTAATGCAGTGTCCGTGATTTCTGCATGTACCTAATTCACACACAGTACTCCCATTCAGCAACGTTCATCTCTTGGTGAGGTACAAAAAAAAATACATCAGGTTTGTATTAACAGCCCAATCCAATCAACAGCTTTCAAAAAATACATATTTTTAGAGACAACGGGTTGGTTTTGGAAGGTTTGAGAGAATTTTAAATCCTCTTACTCTAGATGTCACGGGATTTTCTTTAATTTTCATAAGAAAACATCACTCATTGTCACATCTACATAGAGATTTTGCACATGACACACGTATCATTACTCACATTCAGATAGTTTTGAAAGTTACAGCAATAAATAATGTTCATTGTGTGAGGACATGTCCAGCTTGGCTTTTTAGATTGTAGAAAAATACTCACAGCTGGTGCCAAAACTGTACAAAGGAATAAGCAAGAAAACCGAGGTTGTCAGCTATTAATTTAAATAATCTGGCATTAAAATGATTCTCCAGACATTTAATTTCATATTAAGCATTGTGTTATATAAGCCACTGTGTCATATGATGAACGTAAGGTCAATATACTCGTTATGCTAGAGTGATCTAGAGCTGGAATTGTTATTATAAACTGGATTTGATATAAAATGTTTAACAGTTGTGCTGCTGTGGAGCAACCATGAAAATCATGATCACTATAGCTCACTCACAAGACACTATTGATGGCTAATGGAGATGATGCTTGGAGGGTGCTGAATAAGGGGTTAATGCACACAGAGAGGCAACAGGTGTCACTTCTGTTACAGTTCTAATATTTCACACACAGAGACAATGAACTCACATCCTCACCTCACTACAATCCCTTACAGTGCTAGTACACTGTAGCCCATCACCAACTCGATATTGAGACAAACAGCACTTGACAAACCTTTACAACAGAGGAAACTACCCCCATCTCAGAGCTGTGACCACCACATCCATGGAAGATTTTCCCTGAGGTCATCTGGTGTTACTGTGCAGAGCAGTCAAGCTCAGATCCGGGACACTGCTTGCTCCTTGCTGCCTCCTGAAGCAGCCTGGAGACATTTACTCAGGTGGCGATAGATTCCTGACTTCTCAGAGGAGAATTCCAGGTTAAATAAAGTTAAATGCCCTTGTGTTTTATGGAGAAAGCTCTCTCCACAGATTCTGGTAGTCTGTTCACTGGGTGAGGAACACTCAGAGAAAAGATACATCTGCCTGTATACTTGACCTTCTCAGGAGCCACTCACGTTTCTCTATAAGAACTATATAAATGATTTTTTGTCTTTTCTTTCTATTATTATTTTTCTTCATTGAAACTAATTTGTTTTCTCTCATACTGTATCCTGAATACAGTTTCCCGTCCTTATGCTTGTCCCAGCTCCTACTCCATTCTCCTCCCACCCAAGATCTTCACTTTCCGGTCTCTCATTAGAAAACAAACAGCCTCCTAAGGGATAATAATAAGACAAAACAGAAAGAAGCACAGTATATTATGACAAAACGAACAGAGCGAAGGAAAAGAGACCAAGAAAATGTAAAAGAAATAGAAGAAAGCTCAGAGACCCAGTTGTTTGCACACTATGAATCGCATAAAAACACAAAACCAGAAGCCATAATATATATGCAAAGGACCTGTAGTGTAAAAAAAAAAAGAGAGAGAAAACTTAAAGCTTAAAAATATGATACTGAAAAGGAAAGAGCCCCGATACTATATTTGGAGGTAAGGTGTATACTCTGTGTGTTATCAAGAGAGAAACATAAACACCAACTCAGTTATAAAATCTCAATCTATAATAGTGACTTGTCTGAAGGACATGCTATGGCAATGTTGAAAAAAAAAAGGCTTGTGGCAGTAACCAACCAATGCCTGATTTGACATAAGACCCACTCCATGAGATGGAACTCATACCCAACACTCTTTGGGAGACTAGGTATCCCAGGAACCTAGCATAAAACCAAATACCGCTGGTCTACTAAAAGGGCGTATGCTATACTCATAGATCAGTCTCTTGCTCAATCTATCATTAGAGAAGCTTCCCCCTCTGACAGAGGGAAACAACTACAGAGACCACATCCAGACAAGATGCAGAGAGTGATATATGCCTTGGAACACGCAGGCCTAAACAGGACGTCTCCCTCAAACCCCTCCCCTCGTGGCTCAGGGAACCCTGCAGTAGAGATGGGAGAAAGACTGTAAGAGCCAGAGAAGAAGGAGAGCACGGAAGAAACAAGACCGTCTAAACACAACGGAACTGACGCACGTATGAACTCCCCGAGGCTGAGCCACAATGTATAGGGCTCGCAGGTGTCCGCAGCAGCGGGGTTCTAGAGCTGAAAGAGAATGAATGGGACGTGTGACCCGTCCCTAACCCAGAAGCAGTTTCCAGTGGATAACTATTAGCGAATGAAATCTAGTTTACATCAAGGAAGTCTCACTGGGGAAACAAGCTTTTTTGTTGTTGTTGTTGGTTTTATGAGACAGGGTTCTCTGTGGCTTTGGACGCTCTCCTGGAACTAGCTCTTGTAGATCAGGCTGGTCTCGAACTCACAGAGTGCCTCTGCCTCCCGAGTGCTAGGAGTAATGGCTTGTGCCATCACAGCCCACCTGAAACAAGCTACTCTTAAGGTGGCCCACATGAACAGCAGTAGATGGCCAACAAAAACAAACTCAATAGCATCTTTGTGATTTTCATCAGCCTGTGAAGTTATATTTCAAAAGGATCTTTCCTTTGGGACCCATGAAATCACAGAGTTGTTTCAGATATGCATTAGATACCATCACAGCTGATAAAACAAAGTCCTGGGTCACCAAAGCTTTATGTTTACTGAGGTTGTTTTTACTATTACCCAAATATTGTTGTCTTCATCCTAAGAAAAGCAGAAAATTAAAGGTAACCATCTGGGAAGGAATGAGGCTCTACTTGAGGGTCATACAGTGTGAGGTTCTAACCACAGCTCTTTTCTATGTAGAAATCTTGCTTAACATTGTATATAAGAGAAATATTGTCTCGGAGCTAGTGATCTTCACCGAACATTTTGATTAACTCTACTGGAATTCCTGACTCTTAGCTGGAGAGAGGCTTGACCTTTATTCCAGAGTGAAGGTCTCTCTTTCCTTCCGATGTTCCCTTGAGGGTTTTTTTGTTTGTTTGTTTGTTTGTTTTTTGTTTTTGTCTTTCTATCTTGCCTCATATTTGGATATTAGGATCTCATATTCACCATTTGGAAAAAAAACTAAATATACAACATGGGGATTTAGAACACTGCAGCTTTTAGAGGTCAGCTTGTCCTTGACAAATACCCTAAAAGAAGGGAAGGGTGTTGGATGGCCACCCTCATGATTTTCCAAGCCTTCCCCACAAGAAAGTCACAGACATCATGGGTCTCCTAAGGTTTTAAACCTTTGCTTTATTTTTGATCATCTTTATGTGTGTTTATGCAGGAGTGGTTCATGCACATGAAGGCAGAACCTACAAGAAGAGGCAGAGGGTCCTCAGGAGCTAGAGTTTCAGGTGGCTGTTTCAACACTGCCAAACATGCGTGCGGGAAACTACAGTAGGGTCTACAGTAAAGGCTATCTGGGCTCTTAACTGATGTGCCATCTCGACAGCCCTCCTAGTTTTATCATCGTTATCATGATCATCAACATCGTTCCTACTATTATTAACTATATTAACTATTATTATTAACTATATTAACTATTATTAACTCATGATACTGAACCAGTATCTATAGACTGTTTGGTATGCTATTTAATTCATACTTTAAAAATGCCTACTGATTCTGTAATGTATAAAGATAGGATTTTCTTTTCCTCTTGATAGGTATAAGGGCTTTATTAAACATTTTCTAAAAATCAATGCCTACTATTTTCTAGATTTTTGGACATTGGGATAGTAAACTAAGAATAAGTGCCTTATCAAGAACAGTGGCAATGGCTACCCATGGTGACAGCTCCCCATGGCCCCCATTACTCATGAGAGCACATTCAGATTTGTGAGTCTCCAGGGACACTGGGCAAAGTAGCAATCAGGAAAGCATTATGGCGCATCTTCCACTTTGTGAAGCATGGGGTGATAATGAGGAGTTCGAGGGGAAAAGAGAGTATGCAAAGAGATGGAGTTAGAGTGGCTGGCATCATCTTCACATCATCTGAGGAGGAAGATTGCAGGCTAGTCTCATGGATAAAGATTTGCTGTCCTTGGATCTTTGTGAGTGAGAATCAGAAAATGTGCTCCAAGGCTGCCTTCCATTAAGCTCACCCCTACATCACTTTGGGAAAGGGAACCTTCTAGCCTGAGACTTCCCCTTCCACAGCATTCCTATCCAAGAAAATCAACTTAAGATGACTATCTTTATTCCACCCTTAAGAGAGGACTGCCAAAGCAGATCTGGAGGCTCACTTTTGTTGTACCACCACATGAGGTGCTGAATCAGGAGGATTATTCCAAATTTGAGGCCAGTCGGGGCTACAAAGAGAATTCCAGGATACTCTGTCTCGGTTTCAGCTATGGAGTAAGAAACTCACTAAATAAACTACAAGCTAATCTAACAAACAGGATTTTTCCAAAGCCTCCTAGAAATATACGTTGTTAGACATAAATTTCAGATAAGCAGCTCTTTTTCACTGTATAGTTATCCCCAATATTAGTTGATATTACAAGAGAACACCTGAGCCATTTTGGTTTTCTGTTTTTGATTTTTTGAGACAGGGTTTCTCTGTATTGTTTTGGAGGCTGTTCCGGAACTTACTTTGTAGAACAGGCTGGCCTAGAACTCACAGAGATCCACCTGCCTCTGCTTCCCCAGTGCTGGGATTAAAGGCATGTGCCACCAACACCCGGCCACTTGAGCCATCTTAACACGGCTGTGGTACTCATAAGTATAGCACTATTAGGAGGCGTGGCTTTGCTGATGTGGGTGTGACCTTGATGGAGGAATTGCGTCTCTGTGGGGAGGGGAGATCTTTGAGTTTCCCTATGCTCAGGATACCACCCAGTGAATTGGTCTACATCCTGTTGTCTGCAAGATGGGGCAGCACTCTCAGCAATTCCCAGGGTCACTTCTGCCTGCACAATGTCATGCTCCCAGTCGTGATGATAATGGGCTGAACCTCGGAAGCCTTAAGGAAGCCACCCAGTTAAACGTTTTCTTTATAAGCATTGCTGTGGTCGTGGTGTCCCTTCACAGTAATGAGAACCCTACCTATGGCAATGGCAGTATTATTTTTAAAAAATGTGTCTGCTGACTATCAGAAGCTGACAATTTACTGAGAGTCATGCGTTGTAGCTGATGAATGGGTGACCTCACTTGGCAGACGGTATCTCAGAGCCTCAACTTTAACATGCGGGGAAGAACAAGTGATATTTGTTCTTGACTTGGTGGTTATCTTTTCTCATTGATGAAGCTCTAATAACATGCCTTATATTGGGCAGCTATTAACAACACACTGCTCTCATTCTATTCTTAAGGAGTTAAGACTGGGCTGTTTTAACCCACATAGACAGTTGACCTGAACTAGGGGGAGCCCTTGGTCCCCAGATTGATGGCTGTGTGGAAAGCATGGGACTGACCCAGACCCTCTGAATGAGGGTGACAGTGAGGAGGTCTAGGTAATCTATGGGGCCTTGGGTAGTATTTATCCCTGGCATACAAATGGACTTTGAGTACCCAAAGCACAATGAGGGATGCTCTGTCAGCCTGGGCTCTTGAAGGAGGGCCTAGACCCTTCCCTGGATGACATGACTCTGGAGATCCACCATGGATGGCCTTACTCTACCTGGAGATCTGAGTGGAGATTGGGTGGGGAACTGGGGGGGGCAGGGAAGGAGGGGAAGGAGAGGGAGCTGGGTGGGATTGACATGTGAAACAAACTTGTTTCTAACTTAAATGAAAAAAAACAGTTTTCAAGGTTAAAAAGCAAGTTTCCACAGGATTAGGTTTCTCGTGATGTCTTGCATTTTGTTTTATAATGATGTTGAAGCGGTGCTGTTTTTAAAACAATACAGTGAACAGAAGAAAATATTTTGAATGTTTTTGCTACAAGCAAATCAGAAAGGCTTGTAGGAATTTGTCTTCTCTGACTGGAGCATTGCACTGTGTGTTTGAATAGTGTACAGCACTTGTTTCAGCTTCATTCACATTACTGGAATGGAGTACACTGACAGAGCAACCGAAGGAGAGAGGGTTTATTCCAACCCCCATTCAAGGTCGGGGCCCGTCTCTGCTAGCAGCTGATGGCATCCGCAGTTAAGGGCAGAGAGAAAATGAATGCGTGCTTGTTCCCTTCTGCTCACCCCTCCCTGTTTTTTACCATCAGCGGCCCTCTGCCTAGAGAATGGTATTGACCACAAATGGCTACGTCTGCCACCTGAGTTAATATAATCAAGTCAACGCGCCAAAGTCATGCCACATGGTGGCCCATGAATGGAGTTGTCTTTGCAAGCAATTTTGTTATTGAGTTTTACACATCAGCACCTTGAACACTGTGGTCATAGGCAGAGACATGAAAACAGAAGAGACCCAACACAAGATGCACCTGCATCTTTTATAAAAACCATTAGCCTCCTTCAGAAAGTTGGAGTCCTAACAGCTGCATCATTTCCCAAGGCCCCTCTTACAAAACCGTGCCTGGTGACGAGGATCAGAGCCAAGCAGGGATGCTTGGCGGAGGGTGGATCCTGTGGCCAGGGCTTCTTTGGGCCTCTGTTCAACACGGTTAGAAAACAGCACATTCCCATTTCTCAATGACTCCCTCTCGCAACTGTCAGCCTCCCAGGTTTCCACAGAATAATAATTATTCTCAGCCACTCTATCTGAAGGTAATAAATAGCCACATGCTGGATATTTTAAATAATTTACCATTTTATGTATCTGTTCCAAAGCTCTGTGAAACTGGATCATTAATCCTCATTTGTAGATGTAGAAATGGCGACCACAAAATGCTTTCCCTTCTCCCGAAGAGATGCATCTGGTGAAGAGAAGCTATTGCTGATGAGGAGATGGCTTGAGTGCCCATTCAGGAAGAGCACACAGGTCTGGGGTGAACTGCCTCACACGACTGATGACTCCCTATGGGTAACTGTGCTCGTAAGATTTCAGTTTCACATCACTGAGTCCAAGTATTGGGACACAAGACTTAAGCAGCAAAATATTTTATAACCTCAGGGCCACACAGACAGTATAGTTTGGAATTGTTACTAGCTGTCAAATCTACCTTAATCTAATTCTCAGCCAGATGCTTGTAATCTTGTGCTATTGCAGAAATGTTTAACACCAACATTCCTTGTGAATCAGACTCCGCAAGGGTCTAATTTGAATGTGCCCAGAGGAATCATACATACATGGAAATCCTCAAGTGACTTTTCACAACACAGCTTGATGAACATGCAAAGTACCAAGACACTGCCTGTGCAATGTGTCTCTCTACCTCTGGTTCTACTAGGTAACTTATATAAATCCCTAGATTTTGGGCACTACAATAGAACTTCCTTCCTCTGCTTTTGATTTACCCACATCTACTATTCACAGTCTCCTAGGGACTTTGACTATTCTATAATCAGACACTGACAGAAGAGCTCTTTAATTTGTATTCCATATCTTTTCTTTATACTATATTTTTATAATAATCGAATGTTCCATAGTTTCTTTTTAATTTTCTAATTTACTCTTTCCTATGTACAATCAAATAATGTTTAAAAACACATAAATTAATATCTTGATTTATTTGTTTGTTTTTTATTTTGTTTTTGCAGACACAGTTTCTCTGTGGCTTTGGAGGCTGTCCTGGAACTAGCTCTTGTAGACCAGGCTGGTTTTGAACTCACAGATATCCACTTGCCTCTGCCTCCCGAGTGCTGGGATTAAAGGCATGTGCCACCACTGCCCGGCATAAATTAATATCTTGAAAAATCACTGCTTATATGACACAATACTCAAGACAAAGGTGTATAATAAGAAATTAGCTACAAAGAAGTTAAGCAGCAAATTGAACTTAAGAAGGCAGAAAATCGAGGTATTTAAGTGCCCTGTAGCAAGAGGAGACAGGAAATACACACTTCAGTACCTCTAAATATTGGTTAAAAAATGAGGTACTTAAACCAAGAAAGTCTAAAGACCTCTATTCTGTGTCCTGTGGAATTCTACAATTTGTAGAAAGCACTGTAGAACCCGTGATGATTCTAGGGGATAAATAACCCAACCATCTCAGATGAATTTCTGAAACAAAAACCATGGATAGCAATTAAAGAAACTATGGAGTAATTTCAATGCTGCATGATTGAAATAAGGAAATCAGGGAGGCTTTGGCCATGCCTTTTATTCTCTTAAAAATGATGACTTTTATGAAACATGAGAGAAAGGTTTTGGGTGGCTGTGGATATTGCCCAATGGTAGAATTCTTGCTTACTATGTATGAGGCCCTGTCTTCAATCACCACCACAGGAGAAAAAAAGAGTGTCAGGGTAATAGATATGTAATTTGGAGAATTTACTTCAACTGTTCCCTGTCAATGTAGCCTGAATGCAGTTGAAAGCAGTTAATTTTATATTTCAAAATTACTGATGAAGAATGTTTGAATGTCCAAAACAAATGGAGAAGATTCGAAAAATAAGTCAGTTGAGCACGGATATATCAGTTGTTCCAGGGTTGCAAATGTGTATTGAATGCCTTTGTGTCCCAAAATATGAGCCATAATTATGTGTCAAAAGCAAAAGAATTTAAAAAGATAAGATCATAAACAAATAACCTGTCTAGTAAGGTTTCTACAAGGCACAATAGAGAAGATATTGTCTGTCAACTATCCACCTTTTAAAAATTGTGTGTTACATTCT
This sequence comes from Mesocricetus auratus, assembly GCF_017639785.1. Lineage (NCBI taxonomy): Eukaryota > Metazoa > Chordata > Mammalia > Rodentia > Cricetidae > Mesocricetus > Mesocricetus auratus. The sequence goes on along the minus strand of NW_024429193.1, from coordinate 3,277,281 downwards.
ATTTTGGCCAGTATGCTCTCCAGTAAGAAATCAACAAGTTCCTCCTTTAGAGGTGAAATAAGGAGGATATGGAGAGGGTGTCTCTCTGAATCCTGTAACCCTGGGTACAGGTGATGGCTGAGAATAGTCCTGCCGCATTCACACAGGACAGTCATTATTGGCAGATTGCCCAGAATCTGCTGGTTGTGTAGGTGATGACAGATTTTTCTGTCCTACCTGGTCCCGCAGCCATTTAGTCCCAAATAATTACATCAATGGCTCATGTTTCTTATGGGTTCTATCTTAATTATTAACCTATTCCTATTAATCTGTGCACCTCCACATTGTCTTGGCTTACTGGTGATGCCCAGACCTCTTGCTCCTCAGGCAGCTATATGGCATCTCCTCCCAACTCAGTCTCTGCATTCTTCTTCCCAGAATTCTCCTAGTCTAGTAACCGTGCCGATACTTCCTGTCTGGCTATATCCTGCCTGTCCATAGGTGAAACATCTTTATTCACCAACCAATCAGAGAAACATATTCACAACATACATAAAGTACATACCCCATATCATATAGGTGACTTATTTGCTCCCAAACCTAATCTGAGATTGTATCCCCCAGAATTCTTAATTTTTGTTTGTTCAATTTTGAAATTGCAATTCAATTACAATGCTTCTTTCTCACTCACAAAACCTCTCTCACGTACCGTTTCTTATGTTCCCCGGAATCATGGACCCTTTGCTCAGTCGTTATTATTGAAGGCATCTATGGATTCCTAAATGTTATCTTTTAAATCCATGGAATGTTGCTTGTAAGCATGTTTTGCGGCTACTCATTTAACGCTATACACACATTGCTAGAGCCTCCTCAGGAAGACCGCCTATGTTGGCTATTCTTCTTTGTCATGTTGACTACATCTGGAACTAATCAAAACACATATAGCTGGATACACTTGTGAGGGCTATCTTTTTATTAAGTAGATATTTTGAAGTGGGAGGACACACCTGTAATCTGGGCCACCTTCTGGTGGCAGCCTATTTAAAGGACACGGAAGAAGGAAGTTGCCACTACTAACCTGCTTTCTCTCACTCTTGCTAGCAAGTCCATTCCTCCACTGGCTTTTAGAGCCTATTGCTTTGGAATTCTGACAAACACTGAAGATAAGCTAAGAAATTCTGCCTCATGGACTACTACTGGATTCTTGGACATGCCCTCAATAGAAAGCCATTGTTGGTCTAGCTAGACCACAGCCTGTAAGCCATTCTAGTAAACACACAAACACACACACACACACAAACACACACACTCAGATACACATACTCAGATACACACACTCATACACACATACTCATACACACACAATCATACACAACATATACATATATACATATAAGTATATATCCCCATATTATATTCATTTTATAAGATATATATGCATATATACTCATTTTATAAGTTCTGTTCCTCTAGAGAACCCTGACTAACACACTGTCTCTCCTTTTCCCACTTTTACTCCATTGCCTGTAATTTTTTGTGTAGGGTTGAGGTCTCAGGGGCTTTTCTCTATCCAATTGGGAATGTTTGATGGTGTCATCTATCTTCAGTTCATGTTTTCGCAGTCGTGTTTGGTGAGACTTTGTGAGAGTAGCTCCTGGCATTACTAGGAAACACAATCTCACAGCACTTCTCTGGTTCTCTGGCTCTTATGATCTCCCCTCTCCTGCAATGTTCCCTGAGCTCTAGGTACTAAAATGTTTTGTAGATGCAGCCCACTGGCACTGGGCTCCGCAACTCTGCCTTATGATTGGGCATAGTTAAAATTTTTTGAAATTTGAAACACTATAATTCAAAAAGAAAACAAACACATACTACCTCCTGATTGCCATCACTCCTCTAATAACCTCAAAGAATGAAGGAACAGATACGGAATGAAAACTTTGTTTCAGAAACTGTGAGTGTTCACTCTGGGCCACTAACTCATTCACAGATGAGGTTCCTTTTGTTAAGTGGAATTAAATGAACTACCAAGGGTACAGTCTAAGTCACATCAACAAAATGGAGTTGGGAACTTCTGTTTTCTTAAGATTTTCTGCTCTTACCTCTTATCGCTCTCTATGCTCTTCTCTTACACCTTCTTCTCTCTATCCCCCTCTTCTCACTTCTCATGTTTGCCTCTCCCCATCGCTTTCCTGCCACTGAAATAAACTATGGCCTGTACTCTCAAAAAAAACCAGAAAAAGAAAATAGATTTTCCTCCGCTGCCTCCAAGCATGCCATGTGCACCTTTAACCCTTCCTACATATAATTTTACTGTTTTAATCTCTCACATGCCTCAGTTACATGTCTCAGTTTGTCATTGTTTTCCTTATGTTTGGGAGAAAATTTGTCTATTGCCAGGTTAATTTGGAAACCTATAATTAAATAAAATTTGGGGAGCATCAAGCATTCACCAGCTTTCCCTGCTTGCTTCTAGCCCATGCAAAGTGATATCAAGACCAATCTTATACACTTCTTTGCTTGGGTTTCTTGACAACTAAAGAGATGCCATTTATAGGAACACTGGAGAGACAGTTCTGACTTATAAATGCTTATTTGTTAATTCTGTAATGATTGACATCCACTGGCAGTAAACAGTGGAATGGCATTTTTGGTTTCAGAAATGTAAAACCAAGTTAGAGATAAATCATGAATGCTGCGTATCTGCATAAGAGACTCAATCAATGGGTGAGATTATGAACTGATGGTTATTCTTCTAGTAGCAGAGAGTTACCATTGCACGTACAGGAAGGAAGAGTAGAGCATGAAGTTGAGGATGACCTCCTAGGTCTACCCCTCCTGCTGATCAACTACAGAAGCCTCTAAAAGTTCCATGTAAAATGAAGATGATAACAGCAATTGATTTACAGGGTTCATTTGAATATTAAATAGGATCATGTTAGTAACTTTTGCTGCATTTACTATATTAATATGACCTAAATGTAAGGGTACTGCAAGTTGAAACTCTGATGATATGATCAGGAGGCTAGAATACAGTTCACAAGTAGGAGACTATTCTTAACTAAAGAGCTTCATGGCTGTTACCACTCGACCAAAGTGAATAGACTTAAATCAAAAGTGTGACAGATTGACCAAAGGAACTATTTATGTTAGGCACATTTTTAGACTCCAGATATAAACAGTATGGTTACCATATGTGGAATTTAGCTCTATACTACTTTGTGAAAATTAGAAATGAATATTTTCTTGAGGAGTTCACCAACTCATTCAGACACTGTTGTGTGACAGCTCAAATTCAGACACAGAGAGAAACACAGCACTGAAATGCTTCCATTTCCAGAACTGAGAGAACACACAGTGTGACCACATGGATCTGTAGCAAAAACTGAGTCAGGATCAAACTACGGAAACAAAAGAAGGGGGACAGAGAAAGACACTAATGAAAGTATGGCATTTCCTACCAGAAATAGCTCCAAACCCACCAGGAGGAGAATGATTCATTCGTCCCCATTCTTGCCAAAGTCATGTCTACCATATTCCTCTCAGTCATGTCCATCCTGTTATTCAAGGTAATAATGGGTTAAATGAATAACGTATTCATGTTGCAAACCACTAAAATAAAACATGGTTTTAATGGGGATGAAACTGTCAAGTCTTGAAGTTATACTTTCATTTTTGAGCCATAATTCATTGAAATAAAGTTTTCATTACACAAGGAAATTAAACTTTAAATATATGTTCAAATATATCATTCAGTAAGGTAGCTATATTAATTTACTTTCTGTTGATGCGACAATATACTGACCAAAAGCCACGTGATGTGGAGGGGATTTGTTTTAGTGAAGAACTGTAATTGAACTGTAATCCATCACTGACGGAAGACAATGCAGAGGTCATGGAGAAACGTCGCTTACTGGTCTACATGGCATCCTCAGGCACCCTTTTACCATCCAGGACTACCTTCCCAGGGGTGACATCAGTCAGAGTGGACTGAACCCTCTCACACCAATCATTGATCAAGAAAAGGTCCTACAGTCTTGCCTGCAGGCCAATCTGATGAAGGTGTTTTATGAACTGAAGTTCCCTTTCCCCTGATTACCTTAGTATTGTCAAGTTGATAAATACCTAAGCAGCACAGTAATACATAATGGAGCATGCTGAAAATAAGACTATTGTTTATATGTTGTGATATATTGTTTATGATTTATTAAAACCACTGGAGATCAAAATAGCAAAGCAGCCATACTAGTTAACCATAGAAGGCAGGCACACAAATTTAATCCCAGGACTCAGGAGACAAAGGCAGATGGATCTCTCTGAGTTCAAGGCCGCCCATGGCTACATGAGTTTGAATCAATCTAAAAGAGTAACAGAGCTCAGTCCTTTAATCCCAGTAATATAGAGGTATAAAAGCCAGGAGTAGGGTGTTCAGTGGTCAGTCTCAGGGCTATTCTCCAGCCACACTAGGGAGAGGCAGCAGTCTGCGACTTGGTGAGACCTTATAGAGACAGGATCAGTCCTTTCAGCCTGAGGTAGATGTAAGAGCTCCTGGCTTGGCTGCTTTGCTTCTCTGATCTTCAGCTTGAAACTTGAACCCCAATATCTGTCTCTGGGTCTTTTATTTTTCATGTTACACTTGTATTTAAACAGGAATGTGATTCTATGTTTAATTTTATCTTGCATTTATTTATTAATTTGTATAAATATATATATGATTTGTGTGGGAAAACGATGTGGAAATCAGGGAAAACTGGTCAAAGGGAGTTCTCTCCCTCTATGACATGAGTCCCTAAGATATAACTTGGTTTGCAAGGCTTATAGGCAAACTCATTTACATGCTGAGCCATCTTGCTAAACCTCATAATTTTTTTAAAAAACTACCACATTAGGAAAATAAACATCAGAATCAGAACTTAGATTTGTATTTTGCTTTTTTTGAGACAGGTTTATTTTGTGTAGCCCTGCCTATCCTAGACCTAGATCTGTATGTAGATCAGGCTGGCCTCAACCTCACAGAGATCCTCTTGCCTATGCCTCCTGAGTGTAGGAATTAAAAAGGTGTGCACCACCACAACCCAGCTAAATTTAGTATTAAAATAGAGTTTAAGGCTTTGAAATAAATTCTGACTAAATAAAATTTTATACCACATTTAATAATAAGCTATATATTTGTTTTTGCTAGTTTCTGAATTTGACATTATAATAATGAGTTAGTTCAACGAATGAAGAAATAAAAATAGAAAAGTGGACAGGATATTTCTGATACCCCTTCGTGATTATTTAGGAAGGATCAAAACATTTAACAATCAGTAAGTTGAAGTTCCTGCCAAAGCGTGTAATTGTAGTCTCTGAAAACAAATGTTGAGAGAAGGAAGAGGCCCTCTAAATCAGCAGGCTAAAGCTTACATACAAACAATAAAGGAGAAAGCGCAGGGTCTCTATGGGTCTGCTCCAGGTCCTCTGCATATATATTATGGCTTTCAGTTGTGCATTTTTGTGGGACTCTTGAGTTTGTGAAAGAGTGGGTCTCTGATTCTTGGACCTGCTCTGGCTCTTTTCTTTCTCTTGATTTGACTTACCCAACATCGATGTGATAGGCTTTGTGTTGTCACGTCACATTTTATTTTTGTCATTTTTTTTGGTTATCTTTAGAAGCCTGTTATTTTCCAATAAGAGATGGAAAGCAGGTGATCTGGATGGAGAGAAACTAGAAGCACGGGAGGGGAAGCTGTAATAAAGATATATTGTGTGAGTAAAGAATCTATTTTCAATAAAAGGCAGGGGAGTTTGTGTGGTACTTGATTCTCATATGGGTTCCAAATGAATATGGGAATGTTTCCAATTTATTATCTTTACTGTGATCTTAGGTCCGATTGCCCCAAGCCCCTCCTCCTTTGAGCCAGTTTGCCTAGCTGTAATCATTGATAGTGCTGTCTGTTATGCTCTCACCACTCTGATATTAATGATTAATTACTTGGTAATCCTATCCTACATAGGAACCTCATACCTGAGACTCAGGAAAAGTCAATGTATTCCCAAAACCAGTAGAATTTCCCATCACTTCCCAATACAAGGCAGCATAATTTTACAGGTAAATTAATCTAAAAGATATAAGCTCTGGCCTCCGGGCATTGTTTTTAAGCACAGTTTTCATGGTGACCCAAAGTGAGCTGGTGTGGGGTTCGGGGAAGGCTTAGGAGGGGTCATGCTGCTGTCACTGTGCAGCACACCTCCCCATGAGTTTTATTTCTCAATTCTCCTCACTGTCAGGCTGCAAGGAGAACTTTGGGGACTTGCCTTGTTTGTATTTATTGACCATTTTAAAATGAGCTATTGTTGAGAAGACATTACTCTTGTTACATTTTTATTGCTTGGAGACTTCCAGAACACTTTTAAACCATGTTTAGAAGGATAAAGCAAACTGCAATTCTGTGGCCATAAATTCAACTAGACAGGCAGTGTACAGAGAAGGAAAGAGACTCAGCTATGAGATGCAGCATGCTTTTAAGGCTTCAGGTAACATTTAGACAGAATCTCTGGATGAAAGAGTCATTCCTTCCTTTCCTTGCTTATCCCTTCCTTCCTTCCTCCGTTCCTTCCTCCCTTTCTTCATGTTTTTGGGGAGTGTGAAGGGGCAAAGTTATTTAGATGTTTTTGATTACTACAATATATATTACTATAATATATCATATATGGGTCAAAGCAGTTTTAAGGTAAACCCAGCTCTGCCTGAATTCATCATGTTCAACCAAATGGACAGACTTCATGGCTTTCAGTTCAACAAGGCAGATGTGATCTCCAATCTCTCAGAAACTAATAAGGAGGCCTTTTGGTTTCACTTTCAAGAAAAAGTTTAAGCACATTGGTCCTTAACATTTTCTAGAAATAATCCTTAGGTATGAGGTTAAAATTTGGAAGTGTAAAATAAAGATTAAACAGTTTGAAAAACTGATTCCATAATTTTATCAATAGGGAACCATCAACCTATTTGTTCAGTGGAAGCTTAGAATCTTCACATTAAATTTGTAATATATCTGCTAAATATTACAACAGTCATTGACAGTGATTTGACAAAAACTATTATTTTTGACTACAGAAAGCCTACAGTCTAGTAGAAATCAATACATTAAGAAAAAATAGGATTCTGTGGGTTTACTTTAAGGACCAAGAAGAATTTTCAATTTCAATGTCATGTGCCCAAATCATGTAATGTGTCACATCCCTAATCGTTAGGTGGATAGGATTGAATAAAGCACAGCTGTTGTAGAATTAGTTCTTGAAGTAGACTCCACATCCTTTCTTTGTCATCTCTACTAGGCTGCCTTGGTTTCTATAGATGAGGCAGTAATTCTGCAAGATATAGTCATGTTCCAAATATGAAGGCTTCATTGCTTTTCCTAATAGAAAGTCATTATTCAGTCACAGTGTTGCACCATATGTGTGCGTGTTTGATAGTTCATTTCTCTCCTACTAGTCATGAAATATGAAGACTTATTTTCAAACAGAAAATACATACTACCTACAAGTGACCACACTAATCAAGAGTTGCATGTATAACATGCCTGTGCTCATCCGATACATGCATCTATGAAAAGGGAAATTACTATTTTTATGAAAAGAGAGTAAGTCTTAAAACAGTCTTGATCCGCACAGTTAAGCACTGGACTCATCTCCTGGAGATAAGTTGAAAAGAAGAAAAGATAATTTGAGCAAGGTGGTCAAAATTATGATGGGGAAAACAACAGAGACAGATGAACCAAGCTAGTGGGAGCTCACAGACTCTGGACTGGCATCTGTGAACCTGAATGGAAATGAACTGTCTCCGAGATGACCAAATATATGACATGGAACACAAGCCTCACAGCTGCGGTTGTCACTACTGCTCAGGAAGTGCCTGCTAACGCATGACACTCTAAAAGCACATCAGCACAATGAGAGGTGATGCCCAAAAGTTCAGGCACCCTACGTATGCTTACAACGTTCACACTTTTCTATTTAGAGACTCTGGTCTCAGTCTCAACAGTAGAAGCTTAGTGGAAGAAGCCTCGTTCTGCAGATGTGCTAGAACAATGAAGAAATAACCAGATGAGTAAAGACGGATGGTCAACCAATGTATTAGAGAATATCAGAAGGATTTTGCAAATAAAAGGAGGAAACTTGCAATTAAAACAAAAGTCGTGCCATGTCGTGGGAAAAGGAAAATTGCTTTAAATGATTCTGTATAAAAAATAAATAAGGGATTCTTGATAGCAGGGCAGACATCCAAAGGGAAGCAGAAGGACACACAGAAAAGAGGCCAAAGTCTATCAAACTATTGTGAACAAAAGTCCACGTCCTTTACTGTCCATGATTCAGTGTTTGGCAAATTTAGGATGAGGAGCAGAACCGGGGAATAACTCATTGCATAACACTAAAGAAGAAAATGCAACTGTCTGAATGCATGGGCACTAGTTTCCCATTAATCACCAGGAGTGTGAGGGACTAGAAGATTCTAATGAGGAAAGCATACATCTGCTTAGGTTTAGGAATCACTTATAAATCTAATATCCAGTGGGAAGAGTACAGTATAAACTATTACTAGGAAACTAGGTCATACCTCTTATAACGATAGTGCCAAAGTACTCCTTTCTTGGTAATAGGGAGATGGAGGCCAGGGGAGTAAAGGGAAGCAGGGTGCACTGCAAGTTCTGTAGAAATCTGTCCCATAGCGCATAACTCCACATCCTCCCAGTCTCCCTGAGAATGACACCTGCCTTCTAGCACCATGGAAATAATGGAGGAGAAGTAGTCAGGACACAGCTATGGATGGCTAATGGAGATACCTAAGAGGGGCCTGACATTCAGAGGTGAATTAGGAGATAAATGGATCCCAGGGTGACTTACGTTGTGAGGAATGAGAAACCTTTACTCTGAGAATCTAAGCTGCTAAGCCTAGTATCAGTATAAAGGGAAATGCCATGGGTACAGGAATATAGAAAATCCCTTCCCTTATGTTCAGATGGTAGGACGGAACACGGACGTTGGTGCGGTTTTTATATTCTTACAAGATGGTACCATACTTCTTCTTAACACTTTTTATGCATCTCAACCAAGGACATTAGTTTTCACACAACAGAAAACAATACCCCATCCAGATACATGGACTACCTAAGAACAATTTGTGAGTTTGTCTAGGAAAATCCAGCAGTTACTCTTACTCTTGTCCATGGTGTTTTAATGGCCTCTCTTTTATGCTGTAACCAAACTCTGCAAAATTCAGTGTCTTCTATGACCATGTTAAAAATATGTACTCACCATTCTGCGCTGAGCTGGTCTACTTCTTGAATGATGGGCATGGTCACAATCAAGAGCAGAACACAGCAGCATGTTGAAAGAGTTCTTAACTTCACGGGGCTTTTCATAAGTAGAAGGAGCATATAAAAACAAACATATAAAGTATGAGCAGCACCTTTGCATTAAAGACAGTCTATAAATCCTGTTAAACTGAAAAGTAATTTCAAAGTAAGCCATGTGAACATTATAACTGGTTTGGTTAGCTGTGAAACATGATCGGGACATTTGAACTGGAGATGGGCAGAGACCAGATAGGCTGCTGTGTACCATGAAACAAATAAAAGGCCCAGGGACAGATTTGGAGGTTCAAGCTTCAAGGTGAAGATTGGAGAAGAAAGGCAGCCAAACCAGTAGCTCATACCTCTACCTCAGACTGAAAGGGCTGATCCTGTCTTTATGAGCTCTCACCGAGTCTCAGACTGTCACCTCTCCTCAGCGTGGCTAGAGAACCAATGCCTTCCTATCCTCAATGTGGCTGCAGGGTGAATACCAGCTCTGAGGCCCTGTTGTTGTCTTTAATACGTCTCATGAGTCTTGGGATTAAAGCTGTGAGCTCTGTTACTCTTTTAGACTGATTCGATCTCATGTAGCCCTGGGTGGCCTTGAACTCAGAGATATTCATCTGCCTTTGTCTCCTGAGTCCTGAGATTAACAGTGTGTGCCACCACTGCCTGGCTTCTGAGGCCACTAGTATGGCTCTTTTACTATTTTGATCTCCAGTGATTTTGAGAAATCACGAACAATAGATTGCCACACTGTAGTGATGACTAAGCCTTGCAGGATTTGTATCCTATGAACTGCTGGAGTTCCCATATTTTTCTTTTCTGTGTATCCACCACTGGGCATTTCTTCAAGTGTTCCAATTTTAGCAAATAATTCTAATACATTTAAAGTTAAATTGTGATGCAATCTCTAAGATAGCCAGTATGTAAATGATTATTTTGAAAAGTAATTACTATAAAAGTGTGAATACATTTATAAATAAAGATGATGTGAATTTTGTTCTAAACGTGTAGCCAACTCTACTAGTTAAATGGGTACAGTCTCATGTCCTTCAAACATATAACTACTTCCAGGCAGCATAAATAAGTAAGCAAAGTATATATCTAGGAGAAGACAACCCTAAAGCAAACATGTTCTGCTAATTCTCAGCAAATGCATAGACTTTAGACTATCACGGGTCCATTTTCATCTCAGAGCACATGAAGTTAGAGATGATTGTGGGATGGTATCAATAAGCTGTCTATACCATATGTATATCTGCTACACTTTGTTGTCTGTCAGTAGACTCCTGGATTTTTTCATGTGTTGACTCTTGTGAGCACTGCAGTAAACATAGTCCTACAGGGATCTTTTAGACATACTGGTCTTTCCCTTTTAATAATGAGCAATTCAAAGAAGGACAGAGAGACTAGGCATGGAGAGTTGGGTACAATGCATAGTTAGAAAAGAGAAAGTTCCAGTGTGTTAGCAGAATAATTAAGTTCACATTAACCAACCTTGTTTTTAAAATTATTAGACAAAACATGGCTAACTGATGAATATTGTATATTATGTACAGATAATTACCCTGATTGCATCATTAGATGTAATGTACAGGCGAAGAAAAAGCACAATATGCTAAATAATTATATGCATGTGTTAATTGAGAGCATTGCAAACATAAAAATAAAACAAAAATTGCATATCACAAGATCAATTAGCCTTATCCAATACTGAATAAAAATAATTCATGCAGGACAATAGGCATAAAGTGACAGTCCCAGGGAAGCTCTTGTAACTGTAGGATGCCAAGTCGGTGACCTTTCATCACCATAAGGAAACTTGAACAGCCTGCAAACTCAGCCATCAGAAGAGCCTCCCACTGAGATTACAGAAAGGAGAGATCAATATTCTCTTCCCCGGCTATTCCCAAATAACACCAGAGAAGTTCAAAGAAAACACTACCCCTTGAACTCTAGAAAAGTTAAAGAGACTTCGGTGCCTACTGCGGAATCCCATTTGCCTATAACATCTTAATCTATAAAACACAATGGCCCTTTACTCTTTATGAACATTAGATTGTCAAATATTGAATTTTTGAAGACAAGTCACTTGGCTCATAAACTGTGCTTCCCAAAATGAAAGGCAATGTGCCTTCCATTCTATAAAATCACACTGTATTGTCACATGTACAAAAGCTGGGTGCTGCCAGAAAGTATGCATTTCTCAAGTGACATTCCCAAGATTCATGATGGGCTGCTTCTGTGATCTAGTAGACACCAGGTGTACAGTTTGTCCCTAGGAACTACAGGAGGGTTCTAGATCTCTGCTAGATGTGAAGGTCATCCTTGAGAACTACAGGAGGGTTCTAGATCTCCCCTTGCTGTGAAGGTCATCCCTGAGAACTACAACAGGGTTTTATATCTTCCCCCAGTTGTAAAGGTCATCCTTGAGAAATACAACATGATTCTAGATCTCCCCTTGCTTTGAAGGTCATCCCTGAGAACTACAGCAGGGTTCTAGAACTCCCCTAGCTGTGAAGGTCATCCCTGAGAACTACAGCAGGGTTCTAGATCTCCCTTTGTGGTGAAGGTCATCCTTGAGAAATACAACAGGATTCTAGATCTCCCCTTGCTGTGAAGGTCATCCCTGAGAACTACAGCAGGGTTCTAGATCTCCCCTAGCTGTGAAGGTCATTTCTGAGAACTACAGCAGGGTTCTAGATCAATCCCAGCTATGAAGGTCATCACTGGACACAGTAGAGTCATTCTCACTCTCAATTCAACTTCCATTGTGCCTTCCAACTAAGCTTTCTAGTGTTTAAAAAAAAAGCTGCATACAAGGAATCCTGGGATGTTTGCTTATATGTTTGTTTCTCTTTCTTTTCAAAGATCTTATTATTAAGCCTTCATTCCAGTTCTTGACAGGATACATAGCTGTTCATGGCCTCAGTGGTTGCATTCACCCCATCGCTGTCCTCCAATGATGTGTCACCAACAGTAGGCAAGCATCTGTGTTTAGGACATTAGATATCCTTCAACCATTAGTCATACATTAGTAGGCACTGTCCTGCATGCCTGGTGCAATTGGAATTGTGATGAGAGTGAAGGCTACATAAGTAAGCTTCTGCCGGGCGTTGGTGGCGCACGCCTTTAATCCCAGCACTCGGGAGGCAGAGGCAGGCAGATCTCTGTGAGTTCGAGGCCAGCCTGGTCTACAAAGCTAGTTCCAGGACAGCCTCCAAGACAATACAGAGAAACCCTGTCTCGAAAAACCAAAACAAACAAACAAAGCAAACAAACAAAAAAAGTAAGTAGGCTTCTCCTTTCTCCACACTGTGCCCTCTTTGCCCTACTTATTTGAATAAGTATGGAGGTAGGAGTCTCTTGGAGGAGTTGTGGGAAAGGGAAAGAATATGATCAAAATACCATGTATAAAAATTTTGAAGAATGGTTTGCCTGTATGATATTACTTCCTTTTTTCAGAATTAATTTGCAGGACCCAGGATGAGATATTACAACATAAAGTAACTCTCCAGGAAAAATAGTGATAAGTTGCATTCATTTCTTTGTGCTAAATCTGCAACAAAATTTTTTCTCAAATATCAAAGGTTACTAAGAACACGCACTAAATACTTTACTCAGGTGACTTCACAAATATGTTTTTTTAAAGTACAATACAATAAAAAACAGCTATGTGGGCATATGTGTACATGTAAACATATCTGTGCATGTAAAACAGACATACAAACACATACACACATATGTGGACATGTTTGTGTGCAGGAGTATCAAGTCATAGGGGGATAAATAATAATGGGCTGAACTAACGTATTTATAAAGACTGTTTCAATGCCAAAAGTTTTAAAGTCCATGAACCTGTGAAACAAGAAAGGAATAAAGTTAATTAGGAGCAGTTTCCTGGTGAGCTCAGGGTTGGGCATGGAGAAAGGAAGCATAAAATCCAACCAGCTGGAAAGGAAAGAGACCACATACTGGAAAACATCAAAGCAAAGATTTGTACATCACTCCCGACCTCTGCTTCCTCAAGGCAAGCTATGCTAAGGCATGGTCATTCCTGCATTCCTGCCTAATGAAATATAAATATTAAATGCATCTTTGCTGTTCTAGAAAGTGCCTTCATCACACTTGGGAAAGTGGCTTACTTTTGCTCCCTTACTTTGCCTGCATTTCATGCAACGCTCTGACTTCCTTCACTCTGGCAGTGAGCATTGCAAGTTAAATGATGACAACACAGGCTGCCATTGCCCAGCTCCTCGCATTCCCCACGGTGAAACACCATCACATCACTGCCTTCTTCCATGTTCTGGTAATGAAGCATACACAGTGCATCGGCAGCTGAGGACCCACACTTGCATTGCTTCTTCCAGGATTTATTTCAACTATTAAGAAAGTTTGTATAGAATGGGCCAGAATGTTTTTAATCATCAGCAAAGCTGGATATGGCCTGCCCTTAGCAGGGAACTTCAGAAATGTACTTCACATATGCTGAATATCGTTGTGCAACATTGGTTATCATATTCTAAGTGTTTAAATAGCTTATGTGTCACCAGTGGGTGATGGTAAAACACTGATATAATAAGGTAGCACTCTAAATGCTAGTTGTCAGTGGACTTAGGTTAACTGATCAAAATGAAGTTAATTTCACTACTTCACAGACTGTTTTAAATTTATTAAAAGCTTATAACTTTGAGATGTTTTTGAAATCATTGACCTAGACTTCAACAACTTGGAATCTACAGTTAAGAGAAAATAATCTGTTGAAAATTTTAAATTTTCAATAAATGTAATGTTTGTTTGTGTTACTTGCACATAACACAATACAACCAAACTCTCTAGTCTTTCTAAATATGGTTTCGAAATGTGGTTGCTAAAACCCACAAAACTTGACCACACTTGAGTCAAAATGATCAAAGACATTTGGTATTAAACTGATTAATATCCCAAAGATTCCTGTCTCTTATTCAGCCCTTGGAAGACAATTATGAATATTTAGACTTGAACAGGGGAGAGCTCTTGGACCCCAGACCGACAGCTGGGAGGCCAGCATGGGACCGATCCAGACCCCCTGGATGTTAGAGTCAATGAGGAGGCCTAGGCTACCTATGGGGTCCTGAGCAGTGGATCAGTGTTTATCCCTCGAATACTAACAGATATCGTGTGTCCATAACACAAAGAGGGATGCTCTCTCAGCCTGTACTCTTAGGGGAGTGCCTGGACCCTACCCTGAATGAAATGATAGACTCTAGATATCCCCTATGTGGAAGGAATTGGCAATAGGGTGGGAGGATGGGGGGATGGTGGGGAGATTGCGGGAGGAGGGGAGGGAGAGGGAACTGGAATTGACATGTAAAACAAGCTATTTAAAATTTTAAAAAATGTTAAAAAATCTTAACATTTATATAGTCATATATGACGATTACAAGACCAAGAAATCCAGTTGTTTATTTCATGCTTCAACTGCAAGCTGTACCTGGGGTGAGAGTAAAGCTTCAGTGCTCTGGTCTTAAGACCTGCCTACTAGCAGTTGACCTTAGTCCTGTAATTACCCTTACGCTTTCTGACTTGTCTGTTGAAAATAATTAGCACTGCTTACTTAAAGTACAAAGTGATTATTTCTTATTGAATTGTTGACTTTTGTTTTCCATATGCACACACCAAAGTGAATCATGGAAGGATTTAATCAGAAAACAATTTCCTCACTATATCTTGACAACTACTATAGTCACCGCATTCCTTACAGCAAGGAAAAGGATGAAAACCTAGTCAAACAGAGTGAGTAGGTGTATCATCCAACCTTCAACGTACAAAAATACCACTAAAGGTCAATTATCTACAACTTCTGTGGGTAGACGATTGAATGGCTATAGCATGCAGGATCTCCCAAGGTTGTAGTTCAGGAATCACCTTGATCATGGCCTTTGCAAAGGCTCATCAGAGGAAGAAGACATTTGTGTGCTTGTGCAATATATAGCACTGTGGTATGGGCCTCCACACTATGTCATTCCTTTTTAACAGAAGGTAGGGTAAGTGTTCTTTTAGAAGGCATTGCAATTTCACAGAACTTAACATATCAAATAGTGTAAACCTGGGTATGTGTCACCCTTAACATTTATATATATATATATATATATATTTCCTAAAGGACACCATATCCCATGATGCAGAAGCTTGCTCATTTGTGTATATTTCTAGACTATCCAGGGAATGGAGTTTGCCTAGATGTCATCAACACATGTATGAATGCTTGAAATGTGTTATGTGCACAATGAAATTAATTCATCTATAAAGGAAAATAAAATTATGAAATCTGAAGAACACTGGGTGATTCTGAGAAACATTGCAATAGATTAGGTAGACAGGCTCTGTTTTAAATGTCCATGTTCTGTGTGCATGTATTGGGGCTGAGTGTGGCTTTAGAACGGGACACTTGACGTATGGCAGAAGAAAGTAGGCTATGTGGTTGGAAGGTTAGGAGGGAGATGTCATAGCATGAGGCAGATGACATGCATCAAACAGTCAAAAGAAACAAATGATGGGAACACCATAATGAAACCAAATATTCTTTATGCTAGTTAAGAATGATCCGATGAATGAAAAGCAACACAGACTATCAAGATGCTATGATTCCTAGCATGATCCTGTTCAGCTTGCTTATTTAACTAGAGAAGGCACCAGATGAGTCTCAGAGAGAGACAGCCCACAGTCCTCAACCTACCAAACAAGTTAAGGGCTGCCATGCAATTGTGACTGCTGCACCACATGACTGGAGATCCCAGGAGGAGTCAAGTCTCCCATCACCTACTGTGCAGCTGTGGAGCTAGAGAAGACAGCTGTACTCATACGTATCCCTATGATCCACGGGCACTCATTCCTATCCTGTGAACCCCACAATGTATCCTCGCTGATCTGTCTCAGGTTAATCGGTTTCTCTTTCCTAGGTCCTGGCTTAATTTCCAGAATTCTGCACTCTAAAATAACCCTGTAGGCCTGTGCCCTGTGCTGTTTTGACCTGGAGAGATAGACACGGGGTGCAGTTTAGATGTCAGAAATTTGTAAAAGAATCCAATTAGATTTTTACAGGCATTCCACATAGGCAAAATTTCTAATTTTTCCAACTTGAAAGAACTTACTGAGCTATCTGTTCTATGGCCAAAGATGTAGTTTGCATGCGGTTCTTCTTACATACAAAACAGAGGCATAATTCCTAATGGATCTGTAGATTTTTGGGAGCAGGTGGTCAATGTGTTCCTCATGAAGATTTTTCTCCTCTCCAAACAGTAGTGTTACCTAGAAAACTATTAAATTAGAGTGGATTTCAGATGACTGTTGAGAGAAGGAGCGATCAAAGAGTTTTGTCAGATGCCACAGTGAAAGGACAAAAAGGAATCTAGTTCTGTGATCTTGCCCAGAAACCAACTTGGCAAGGCCAGTCTGGGGCTACCTCCAGTACCTTGAAGCAGTTAAGGTTTCAGTTCCTGAGCATTTGGCTTTTTTCCCAAAAAGGGAATGGAGATTTCCTACTTAAGGTTGCTATATGCTTGGTCTGTAATCATCTTGAGAGGCATGTGTTCCCTTTGTGTAACATTGCTTGACAAACCTCTGGCTAACATTGTCCGGTTGTCTGATAGTTTCTGCTGACTATTTTCCCATTTCTCATCAGAAAATAGTGTATATGAGGCTGTTCTTCTTAATGAACTTTCTTGGCAAAAAAAGAATACAGCTTGCGGAAACCTGATTCCAAAATTCTCTTTCTTCTTATCTGCTGATTCCCCTTGTCCCCTCTCTCAGGACCCTGCCACTTAAGAATAACTGTCAGTACTGGTCAGAAGAGAAGTCTCTAAGAGAGGTCAGAATGCTTAAGTATTGTGGTTCGGCAATTCCAGCCACACAGCCTAAAATATTCAATGACACATGAGATGTCAGTGTTGGCCAATGACTCTTTTTGGTGACTCTGACAATACCCTTCAATTCTGTGTGGTGAAAACACTTAATATTTTGGCTCACAACAGTCTTGTAAAGATAGCTAATATTTTGCAAAACACTTTTTTTCCATAGACTTTTACTGAGAGTTCCATGTCAGTGAGTACTGTTGGGACCAACAACACACAACATTGTTCATGCAAGCATGCAAAACATAGCACCTTGGTGTGTGTGTGTGTGTGTGTGTGTAAATGGATATGTACATATGAATACATGTGCATGCCTGTGTATGTGTGCTTGTGTGTTTTCATGTGAATATATACTCCAAGCACATGAAAAAAAATGAAAATCTTTGTACATTTGCTTAAGCATTGTGTATGGATGTGGCTGGGAACGTTTTTAAAGGAATTCAGTATTTCAGTCCATTGATTAAAACGTTTTGCCATTCCAATTAGAGACTGGAATCATATAACTAATTGATGGGCTGAGAAGAAGATAAATGGAAAGACTGCATTCTTTCAGGCTGGTTGGTTATCTTGGCACTTGGACCTTTTTCTGAACTCAGACAAGAAATTACGTGCTTGTGCTTACTGTGTCTTAGGCCTTTGTTCCATTCCGGCTTCTAAGCTGAACACCATGGGAGTTCCCAAACTCAAACCACTACTGTTAGATGAGTCGATTCCTTATAATTGCTCTCATAGATGCGGAGAGTGAAATGCCAGAAAAGCCAAAGCTACAGAGACAGTAGAAGATCTTTTGTCTGAGGATGACAGAGATCTGTGAGAATTAGAGGATCAGGGTTCTGCAGAGTAGTGGGATTCTTGCAGGGGTGGCTAGGGTGGAGGACTATGTCATTGGATATCCATGAAGTCCACACGGTGGGTATTGCCAGTAATGCATTCTGACCATGCAGTGGGCATTGGGTGAAAAGGATTCTCCCTTTATTTTTTTTACTCATTTTACATACCAACTACACTTCCTCCTCCCTCCCCTCCCCCTGTCCCCCAGCTTTCCTCCCCTACCCCAACCTCTATCCACTCCCATGGGGAGCCAACAACTCCTGGAAGGACCACGTACCCCCACCCACAGCATCAAGGTTGATTAAGGCATGTTACCATAGGTAATGGGTTGCAAAAAGCCAGATCATGCACCATGGATAGATACTGGTGCCACTGCCAGGGGCCCCTCAAAGAGATCAAGCTACAATGTAAAGGGTTCTCTGTGAAGGTTTTCTGATGGAAACAAATCAGTTAGTCTGAAGTAGGAGGTTCATGTACAGGATGGTTGTGGGCTGGGTAAGGAACTTATGGAAATATTCTGTGCTCATTTTTCCTCTTCCAGACTAAGAATATGCTTGAAACTGGGTTTATTCATCTGGAAAGATGGTTTGAGTGTGCCTCTGTAATGAGGCATAGTCAGAGAACAAGAATAATTTTAATAACTATGTTAAAATCAATTTAGTAGCTATCCTTCTGATGTAGGGCTTGAAATTGTTGTTCAGAACTTAGATGTCTATCTAGAGATTAAGGAATGAATAATCTCAAGCGTATGTTGGCAACTGAGATTACCAGATGTCTTAGTTAGGGTTTCTACTACTGTGAAGAGACACCATGACCACTACAACCTTACAATGAAAAACATTTAATTGTGATGACTTGCTTACACATCAGAGGTTCAGTTCATTATCATCATGGTAGGACACAGCAGTGTGTAGGCAGACATGGTGCTGGAGAAGTAGTTGAGTGTCTTACATCTTGCAGGCAACAGGAAGCGGTCTGTCTCACTGGGAATAATATGAGCATAGGAGACCTCAAAGTCCACCCCCAACTCCAATTCCTCCAACAAGGACACACCTAACTCCCACAAAGTCACACCTCCTAATAGTGCCACTCCCTTTTGGGGGCCTTTTCCTTTCAAACCATCCCACCAGCATATTAGAAAAAAAAGAAAATATTTCTGTAATGTCATTTATAAACCTGGAATGGGGGGGAGGTTGGCTTTAAGTGAGAAACATGAGCTTACATCTAAAATAGCTCATTCTGTCCTCTACACAATGGCCAGCAGCGAGGTGGTGGCCATCATTGGGAGTATCCAGCCATCACTCCATGTGAACGTCTTCCCCAAGCATGTGCTTGGCTTGAGGGTTAGTTTCAGCGTTGCCAGGTTTCAGTGTCCAGATGCTCTGAGGAACTACCTCCCCATGTTGTCTTAAGGCTGCATGTCCCACCACCCTCTTGTCAATCATCTGAGTGGCCTCAGCACAGCAGCTTCAGGGCCATAGGACGAGCCAGAGTCATAGAATGACTGCTGATAGGCCTTGAACTATCCAAGGGGTTTGGACTTGCCCTGAGGTTCTGGCAATTAGGGAGGTCAACTCCTCTCCATGGGCCTCCTATGCATATATAGATTAAGTTAGGGGTCTGTTCCAATTAATTTGATGTTTTAGAAACTTACGACAAATGATCAACAGGCAGTGGGTACCTATGTGTGGTTTTTGCACTAGAAGCTCAATTCTAAATCACCTTGGAGAAACTTTTTAGGATCTGATCTCTCTTATTTTATATGTGGGTGGTGAAACTAAGTTGTTGTTCCCGTTTTGTTGCCTAGGGAGACTCATAGACTGAGCTGCACTGACTGTAAGCCCAAGTGTCAGCATGATGAGCCCCGACATCTATCATAGTTGGTGGATAGAGCTTAAGAACAATGTTGCATACTCTGGATATTCCAGGTTTGAATGCCCCCCATGACACGTTCCATTGCTCTGTTTAAATCTCAATATGCTAGTAGCCAATGATAATGATTATTTGGATACACTATTTTATTTAAACTTACAAAATGGCGATAATGTTTACTCTAGCATATGAAGACTATTTATTGGTTAATCTTGCTGATTTGTAATACACACATATAAATGGCTTAGAAATAACTTTATGCTTTCTAATGGTTGTATCCAGTGATATCGTTCACCTAATCTGTATTGGTTTTTGAAATAGAGCATGGAAGGTTTGTCACTTAAGCTTCTTTTCCTGTGTGCCATGATCATTGCTGAAAAGGAAATGTCTACCTGTGGACTGCAGCGCATAAAAGACACAGCTCTCAGAATCTCTGCTTGATTTAGACCTTCCAAGAATACATGCAGACTCAATTATGTGTCTGCAGACTGAGGGCAAGGAAGAACAGCCCTGAGAGGCCACATTGGTCCCTCCCTACCAAAGCAAGAAGTCAGCAGTTCAGTATCTAGGGTTTGGGGTATAAGGCATGCATATAATTAGACCAACCCAGCTAGAAGTAATTATCTGCAGATTACCTCAGGCATCCTCTGAGAAAGAGTCCCTACAAAAGGACACGGTGTCATTCAATCAGAATCCAGTAATTGTAATAGTTCACTAGGAAGACAGAAGAGTACCTTTGTTCTGTGCATAAATACAGTAGACAGTGAAGACACTATACTGTCAAAGATACTGAAAGTCTCCCAGCACAACAGTAGCCATTTCCTTTCTTCATATTGGACTTTCTTCAAAAATATAATTCTAAAAATATATAATGTTTCTCCATGAATTAATTTTTATTTAAGTTCTAAAAAATCTTATTTTACATGATGCTTTAAAGGTTTTATTTGTATGCAAGTGTGCGTGTGTGCATGCGTGCATGTGTGTGTGTGTGTGTGTGTGTGTGTGTGTGTGCGCATGGGTGCATGAATACAGGTGCATGCAGAGACCAGAAAACGATGGTTGAGTTTCCTGGGGCTGAATTTTCAGTTGGTTATGCTGCCTGGCATGGGAGCTAGGAACTGAACCTTGCTCGTGTTAAATGGAATTATGTGCTCGGGAACTGCTGAACCGTCTCTCCAGCCTGTGGCTTTTGATCTACAAGTAACTGGAATGAACTAAGCATAAATTATGTACAAGTAATAGAGCCCGTCATCTGAAGGAGAAAGAAGGCCATTTACTCATTTGGTAAGGAACAGTAGATCCTCCTGTATGTACCAGATATTCAGTCATGAAATTTCAGTAGAAAAGTAATAAGAAACAAATAAATAAGTGGTTACACCGAGGTAAACAAAACGGAGTGGTGTCTACTGGTGTCATCTTTATTCAGCTCACATTGGGCACTCTTGTTGGTGACACTTTATGGGGTGTAGCTTCCCACATTCCTAGGAGATACAGTCTCACACCCTGATCCTCCTGCTCTTGCGAATATTCCATTCCCTTTTACTTAATATTCACTGAGCCTTGAGGTATGAGAGTATATTATATTTATGTCCCCTGGGACTGGGTCCAAAACTCTGCATTTTGATTGAGGGCTTTTTTGGTATATTTTGCAGGGTTTTTGAAGATAGGGTTTATCTATGTAACTTTAGAACCTGTCCTGGAACTCACCCTGTATTCCAGGGTGGCATCAAACTCACAGAGATCCTCCTGACTCTGCCTCCTGAGTGCTGGGATTAAAGGTTTGGGTCACCACAGGCCAGTTAAACTGCGTTTTGATTGGCAATGGTTTTCTATAGTGGTCTCCTCCTGTTGACAAGGGGTGAGGGACACACTTCAGTGTGGGTATAAGGATAAATACTGAGAATATAGCTATGGATTATGATGGTTTAGTAAAATGTATATAGGATCTGTGGATGAGGGAAAAAGTTCACGAGGCCTCAACCCTACACAAAGAACTATGGTCAAGATGAAGAATAAGGGAGAAATAATCTTCCTTCATGAAGAAGTACACTGATTAGCTATTCAATATCAATTGGTAAGCTCAAGAAAGTATACAAATTAGTAAAATACAGCATAAACAGCTCACATTAAGATACATAAACACGTATACACACATATGAATTAACATGCATACACACAAATGTATGTGTTTTATATTAAGTGTATGTATGTGATATATTCCACATATGCATACACACCTATATGCATGTAACACATACATGTGTGTACATATATGCATGTGAGAAGAATTAATGCAAAGAGAGTCCGTGAATTTGGAAAACAAAGGGAGGTACATGGAAGGGTGTGGAGGGAGGGGATGGAAGGGTAGACGATGCAATTATACTATAACCTCAAAAAATGAAAGAAATTAAAAAAGAAAGTGGTATGTGAGCATAAATAAAAGAAAAAGAAACAATGTTGAGTCACACAATCCTACAGGTAGGAAGCCCCTTCAGTCTATACGGGCTACTGAAAATGAAAAGTTGCAATCATCAACTTAACAGCTCCTAACTGGCATAAGTTCACTCCTTTCCACTTTGAAGGAAAAGAAGGTCAAGTGAAAGGCTCCAGAAGATTTGGTGTCTGGGAAAGTGCTGCTTCCTGATTCATAACTTTCCACTGTTGCCACTGGAAAGAGAGAGAGAGAGAGAGAGAGAGAGAGAGAGAGAGAGAGAGAGAGAGAGAGAGAGAGAGAGAGTAGTAGGCTTGCTCAAGCCTCCTTTACGCCGCCACTCATCTCTCCTCACCATCCCCTGAAATCACAGCCTGTTAATACAGTAACTATTTAAGTTAGATATGGCCGTATGCATTTGGAGATTCACAGATACTCAAATCTTCACTGAACCAGAGTGTGCGCTTGAAAATCATCTCATAAAAAAAATGTAGAGGTAAGACCATGATTTTACCTTTTTACATTCTTGTTGGAAACCTTCATGTCTAACTACATGCCTTGAGTAGGTGATAGCATTTTTGAGAGATTAACGAAGTCTTGGTGTCATAAAAAAGCAGGAGCTGGTCCTGGAAAGGCAAGTGAGGAGGAGTCACCGTGATAGGCAACCTTATTCCTACTCTAGTGATGAGCCCGGTGCACCCCAATTTGTCATCAAACAGTGTTCTCCGCATTGTCACAGTCAACTCTCCATGATGGCGTGAACCAAGCCTTGCATAGCTAAGTAGTAGGGAGGCTTCTTTCAATTTTGGTGGTTGATTGTGAGTCAGGAGTCTATTGTATGTGCTCTTGTCTTGATACTTGATGTTAATTACAGCCTGTAGTCCATGCAAATGAAACTGAGATGAAGCATGTGATTTCAATTACAGAGCCAAATCTCGCAATTTAAGGCTGTCACTGCAAACACTGCTCTGTAAAGAATGAATCTCGCTTCAGATTGGGTTTTAAATGCTACTTTTTAAAGACTGATCACAACGAAAAGCATGGAAGGTTGGCATGTTTATTGCTCACACTAGAGCTTCCTGTGCATGCTAACTGAGGAAAACACAAAAGGAGAGAAGAGGAAAGGGATAGAGGAAGGAAAAAAAAGCAAAGAAGGAGGAGGGAGGGAAAATATACTAAAGAAGGAGTAAAGGAAGGAAAAACATAGGTCACCATGTCAGGTGACCCTTAACCCCAATCCCCGTAATGTGATGTTACACACCACAGCATTAAACTGCAAGCTCCTAGTCAGTTATTAGTTACCTTTAAAAGTTGCCTAGAAACAATTCTATCTTTTCTGGTCTTCGCCTCCACATAGATTTACTAGTACCTTAAATAATGAGGGAAACATATTTAATCTAAATATAAATTTCACAATATCCCTCAGTCAATTGACAGCATTCTCCACTAACTGCTTCTGGTGAAACATTGAACATTAGAATAGAAAATGCCTTGTGATTCATAACAACCTGGGTGAAAACAGCCATGGTGTCTGCTAGCACTCGCTTGTGTCACTCTGTAGGGCCAGGGATGCCTGTTTGTTGAGTGTTTGCAAATGTGATCATGCATGGCTATCTCAGACAGAAACGGTTGGAAAACCACCAAAGAACTTAATTAGAGAAGTTTCTTGCATTCATTGCATGTGTCCCTCTTAAAAATGTAAATTTCCCTGGAATAGAAACCACACTCTTCTTGGATCAGTTTATTACTTGGATGCCTAAAGATAATAAACCTGCTGCCACTCAGAAGAGTAGATACAGGTTGAAATACAGATGGCTTATTTAGCATGCCTCAATGCTTAAGTCCACTCAACCCATAGCAATGGGCAGAGGGAAGCAGAAAGTGTAATCTGATTGGTGATTTTTAGATCAATATCTAGGATATATTTCTCAAAGATTCATTGATTATCTGTGAGACAGAAAATAGCAATATGAGTCTGTCTTAGTAAAGGTTTTTATTGTTGGGAATTATCATCATGGTGGGGAGCATGGCGGCATGCAGGCAGCTGTGGGACTAGAAAAATAACTGAGTCCTACATCTTGCAGGCAACTGGAAGTCAACTGTGAGACTGGGCAGTATCCTTAGCACAGGAGACCTCAAAGTCAGCCCCACAGTGACACACTTCCTCCAAGAAGAACACACACACACACACACACACACACACTCAAACAAAGCCACGCCTCCTAATAGTGCCATTCCCTATGAGAGTATGTGCATTCAAACTACATCAGAGTCCAAATAAAGACTTCAAGTGGTTTTCTTTCAAAATGGAAGTTGTTTTGAAGGGAAGTGAGACAAAGCATAATCTGAAAGTTTATAGTTCTCATCAAAAGTCTTAACCAAATGGTTAGGGGTGGTGGTTTCACCTTGATTATCACCGTACTAACTTGTGGTATGTAGGAGTTATTGCTGCCGCTGGGTCAGTGTTTCTCGCAAATGACCAAGGGGTTACACAGCTCATTGCGGTGTGACCATAGCCTACAAACTTTCCAGATTCTGATTCTGATTTTTGTATCTGCTCCTAGGAAATACCATGACCTATAATCTGATTCATAGGACCTGCTGTATTTAAAATCAGAGGCATCAATGAACTGGCCACACTAAGTGTGTCTCAGGGTGCATTTGATAGTGCTCTTCCTGTCCTTGGATGTCCAGACTTCTGCAGTCATAGGAAGCATAGGAAGTCCTAGTTTGCTTCTCTGCTCTGGGCCCATGGAAACAGATCCCCCTCACTCATCCCGCCAGGACCAGCTCTACCGTTTCTTGCACAGGCAAGGTGTAGTTCTGTCTCTCCTGATTGTTAGAGGGGCATATTATGGGAGGCAAGGTGCAGGGACTGATCCTCTGTGTGCTATAGTTGGTATAAGACAGGGGTAGTTTTATCACTATTGTGACCCCAGGGACCAGCTGTCTTGCCTGCCACAGGTAACAAGGGGAAGAGGGATGAGGGCGTCTTTCCCAAACCCCTGCCAGTGGATGGCAGACAATGGGAGTACAGGGTCAGCTCTGTTGCTCCCATACTCTCAGGGATGTCCCCCTTGTGAGCCAGACCACAGGGTCAGCTCTTGTGTACTTCTCAGGAGAGATACATTTCTACGGTGGGGGGTCAGGCAGTCTTTCCGTAGTGTTTGGGAGCCATATCTCCCCTGAGGGGTAGGGACATATCACCAGCTTCGATATGCATGGAGGAGCAGGACCAGCCATTCCAGGGCCAGTGAAGAGCAGGGCTTTTAATGATCCTTGTGCAAACTCCCCTGGTTATGGACATCACCACAGGTCTCAGCTACAGCAGGACCATGGACCTATCCATGGCCTTTGGCAGCATCCAGAGTCCAGATGCTACCATGGCCCTAGTTGCAGCACAGGCCCTTCCAGCATAGCCCCTGCAACAGCATGGCCCCTACAGAGGCATCAACAGGGTCCTAGGTGGCCAACCAGATCCCAGTCCTTCACGTGGCCCTCAGTGACAACAGGAGACCTGTAACACGAAAAATAAAGAACCAAAGACAGACATTGGGGTTCAGTCTTTAAGCCAAAGATGAGAAAACAAAGCAGCCAGTCACCAGTTCATACCTGTCCTGTCCTAAGAGTGACTGGAAAATAAATTTCTGAGACTAACTGTGCTTCTTCCTTATATACCTCTCTCTGCCCAGCCATATCATTCCTGTCTCTACCTCCCTAGTTCTGGCATTAAAGGCGGTTGATCCCAAGTGCTGAGATCACCTTTGTGTGAGCCGTTTCTTTTTTAGAATGATTCACTCTTATGTAGCCCTGAATGGACTTGAACTCACAGAGATACATCTGCCTTTGTCTCCTGAGTCCTGGGATTAAAGGTGTGTGCCACCACTGCCTGGCTTCTATAGCTAACTAGTGTGGCTGTAGGTATATCACCATTGCCTGGTCCTACGACTATGGTTAAGTTTTTCCTTTGATCTCCAGTGGCTTTATTAAATGATAAACAATATGTCAACACAGAGACACCAGACATCAACTCAGACCCTGGCTGCTGAAGGTCCAAGGATCCAGACATGTCTCTTTGCAACAGCCCTGGCCTGGATGACATCATGGCTCTGGGTAGCAGAGGGCATTCAGAGTATGGGCTCCTTGGTAGCGGCACGGCCTTAGGATACTCTCCTGGCCACAGGCTGCAGTCCGGATTCTGGGTGTTTATGTGGCCTTTGGTAGCAACATGTGCCTCAGACATCAATGCAGATCCTGGCTGTGGTAGGACCACAGACCCAGTTATGGTCCTAGGCAGCAACTGGGGTCCTATGTCACCATGGTTCCAGGTAGCAGCATACACTATCCAGACGAATATGGCGCCAACATCAACATTGCCCTTGGATACCAAAATGGCCCCATAGAACCCGCCGCTCAACATCTGCATGGTTTCAGGAGCCACAGACATCAACACAGACACTTGATGTGACCGGGGCATGGACCCAGACATGGCCCTTGGCTGCAGCCCTAGCCCAGACAAATACCAAGACACCAGTTGACAGCCCCTACTATCCAAATTGACTTAGTACTGGAACTGGCACAGCCTTTGGACACCCAAGTAGTCACAGGGTAATGCTCAGACCCCAGACATCCACATGGGCTCAGAGCTCAAATTTTCATCTTCAAGCAGAGGGATCTGGAAGACTGAAATGTAGAGGTTATTCCTCAATGGAGAAATTTTGCTGAAAACTAAAACCAAGAATTTTGTCTTTTCCCGTGTCTGCTAAGTGACTCTTCATTCCCATGTTCTCTTGTCAGGATAAAACCCTTTGGCTCTAACTATGACAAGTTCTGGCTTTAGAGACTCGGCAGACAGAAGCCAATTATGGACTCAAGGTTTGATAATATGCTCCAAGTTTGCACAGACCACTAGGGGCTTTCTCTTCTTTTCCACTTGTCTTGCTCTGTTTGGATGTGGTCTGCAGGAGAAAATTCACTTTCATCCAATCTCACTTGAGCTGTCACTCAGGGGGGAAAGTCAACCTCACTCTGAGCAAGACCGCAGAGTCTCAGAAGTCTCCTCAAGTAATTGCAGAGGAGAATGAAAGGTGCAGCCATGACTCTGACTTTGGGCAAGCAAGATCGTCCCAGAGAGCTAATGCCTGCCACGTCTGCCACCTGTCCTGGGGTAATCGGCGCTTCCTCTCCCAGTAGAGGCAGCTCTAGATGGTAACTCTTCCAACAGCCTCTCTTTCTCTCTGGAGTTCCTGAAAGAAACTACAGCCCATCCCATTCCAGAGTGTCCGTATTACTTCCATTCCCCCATGGCTGGGATAAAAATATATAATAAAGACAACTGAAGGGAATCGGAGTTTATTCTCACTCATAGATCCAGCTTACAGTCAATCACAGTGGGGCAGTCAGGTCATCACAACATCTACAAATCTTGAAACGGGAGAATTTTTTTGTCCAACCCATTGCCTTGTTAAGCTACTAATTCATTAATTTTGCAACTTTAAACACTAGTGTCTTTAACCATAGAATCACCTCCGCACTCGTAGCAGTGATCACGCCTTTTGGGCGTGGTTACAGGTGCAAATGTGACCAGTTACAGGGAAGGATTGGGGCTCGGAAGGCCCCTTAGGGTCACGGAGAGCATCTAGGAGGCAGTGTCAGAATCCTTGGAGCTGGAACACCGCCAACATTGAGTCACTTGTTTTCTGTGTAAGTTCTTTCTCCAAACAAACACCATCTATTATTCTACCGGGTCTGGTTAATGCGTTACAACCCACCTGTATGTACCTTGTAACTATTCAACTGTCTCCAAATGAACACTGCTTCTTTTTGGTTTTGAGGGGGCTAGGGGGTTATTTCACATGTATGTATTACAACATGATGTATAAACACACGTCGCGGTCAGCCACACTTTCTTTTCTATTTTAATTTATATTTTGCTTAATATATGGGCATAACTGTGTCCTGTATTGTCTGAAAGGAAAAAAAAATAAACTCAAGAGTGCCACAGGGGGTGTGTGAATGTGAGGCTGGAATCTCTCTTCTTCACTCAAGTAACTGAATCGTGGCTTCCTTTAGTAGCTCTCCATCAGGCAGGCAGAAACGCGAATTGAGAGAATGCTGCATATGGAGGAAAGTGCTGAATGACCCTTCGGGGAGCACTTCCTGCCAATTTTTCTTTCTGAATGTGCTTTATATTCACGCTGGTGTCCTCAGCTGAGAATAGGATTCCAGTTTCATTCAAGTGTGAAGGATCTTCCCAGTTCTAATGCAGATGTGTTCCAGGGCCCCCACCCCCCATGTCACTAGCAGTGTGGAGCAGAATATCACTCAGAACCTCCTAACACAATGATTATTTAATCAGGAATAGGAAACAGGTTTGCTCTACATTTGAAATATGGCATTTAACTTATGCTTTTGTCAATACACACTAAAGGCCACAGACGAGAGCCTATGATGAATCAGCTCTCAGCCAGCCTCAGATCTGTTGTGTGTTTGTTGTCTTGAGGTGCTAAGTGCTCATCACAGCTAAAGAAGGCAGAGATGTTCTTTTCTCAAGAAACACCCATTGCAGCCATAGGGGAATCCTATGAGAAAGTTGTGAAAACGAGGTTACACACTTACAGTTGCTGCAGGGCTGTACCAGTCACGGGGACCTTTTTACCTCATTATTTCTTTGTCCTTTCACTAAGTATTTCCTATGTGTCATTCTTGGCAGCGTGACATGCCCCACCCACAAGAGAAGACACAAGAAAAGACTATTCAGGTTTTGTCCTAGAATATTAAGACTTGCTGAAATAGTTTGACACTTAAGGAACTATCAACAACGTGAAACACTCATGGAGACTTGCAGAGTCACTAACATCAGGAGCTAAGATCTGTCTCCTTCCTTGTCCTTCCTCATCATAGATTATATTGCATTTAACTGCATAACACCAAAAGACAAGGGTTTTCCAATGCTTATATCCAAAGAGACCTTAGAACCCAGAGAAGAATGAGGAAGAGAGGCAAGGAAGGGAAGCATGAGGGTCAACACTGCTGTCTCAATGAACAGCTTGCTGCCATGGTGACACGGGCTCAGTCCCACTGGGTATTCTGGGAAGCAACCCAGAGCATCTTCACAATTTCCTCATGCAGTAGCTGAGGGGAACAGTCTTATCTCTTTAAAGCATCGAGCTTTCTCTAATACTAGATGGATAATATAATAAGTCACATCAATTCCTTGGGTGTCCTTACCAAGCACTCTTGCATGGCCACAGCACAGCCTTGGGTAGTTAATAGGTTCAGACGGCAGGCTACAAACACACCTGGAACAGCAGAATGCCAAGGGCGTACCTGTGGGCTGTAGCTACGGCTCTCCTCCCCTTCTGCTGTGGCTCAGGGCATAAACTCAAACACGCGTGAACACTTAGTACCACCGTGTCTGAGGAATGCCGTAAGTCCCCTCCTTTCTTGCAATATATGAATGGGCTATTTCGTTTTTCTCTGTTCCCTACTTCTGTTTATATTTTGGCTGTTATTACACGGATAAAATATTGTAGCAGTTTCCCTGCCTCCAGTCCACTAACACTGTGATCCATCACACATATTGGTATGAGATTAGCATCTTTTGTCTTCTTTATTAAATACTTCCAGCATTTCCTTCACATATAGAAAGCATGCTGGATTTCCCAGTGTTCCCTACACACACACACACACACACACACACACACACACACACACACACTGCTTTCTACAGTGTACGTCTACTTATATTGTGTTCAGTATTCACAACTGTCTTGTGGATATAAAAATTATCTCCCTGTGAAAGGGGGAAAGCTCTAAGGAGTGCTATTTTCTTCATTGAATTTAAGTGAGACTCTTATGTATTATTTGAGCCTGAGTGTGCAAGCTTCCATTGTAACTCCACAGCCCCAGTGAGCACAGCCTCTATGCCACCCAGAGAAGCAGAAGGAGGTAATGCAGTAAACACATAAGTGCTCCTGTGACAGGTGATCTGAGTGTGATCTGACGTTTACTATGTATCAACTCGGAAGACGAATAAAATCAGAGTTTACTATGTGAAACACCCTCTCCCCACAGGAAAACAGGAAGGGAGACTTTCTGTCTCAGAGTGTATTATTTCTCAATGTCACGATAGTATCCTTGTCTCAGAAAGAGGTAAACTCTATTAATTTGCCAATGAGAAGAAATGAATTTGTCAGTTTCTTTTGCTTCAGCGTGACATTCAAATTGGAGGTGGGGAATAACTTGGCAATTAAACGTTGTTTTGTTTTTTGAGAAAGTTGATACATAGCCTGTTATCTTAATAGCAGGGAGGTAAAAGAGAAGGATTTGAATTTGAAGCAAGCTTGGAGTGCATAATGGTGTGTGTCAGAAAGAATAATTTTTTCCTTGTTAAACATTATGGTCTGAACTATACCTCCCAACCTGAAAGCTGGTGAAAGCTACCAAGATATAGTTAAGCATATATGATTCTATATCCAGCGGTCTACTGACTGACAAGCTGGACAAGTGTCAGACCTACAAATGAGAATTTTAAGGGGCAAAAGGATAGTGAAAGCTGCCCACCAGGTAGCAAATGAAAATCAGAACAAAATTAACAATACATGCATGCACTCCACTACTATGGAGCAACAAGCCAGATTACTACGGCACACATTAGGAAGATCACCACGGTTAGTTTATGACATGGAATGATATTTTGAGTTGGCATCAATAGATTCCTGAGCATAAGGACACTGACACTAAAAATTCCCGAACATGTCTTATCTCTACAAATGAAGCAAAAAGGCCTGCGGGATGCTAGTTTTTTACTCATTTACAATTTTTTTGTCATTTGCATGTAAGCGTGGAATGATGTATAGTCAGGTGCTTCTCTTTCCTAAAATCCTCATGCCACAGACAGTACGATCCATGTGCTATATTGTGGATATTGTGGTTTCTAATGGGATGGGATGGACACTGTGTGTTTGGGAAGTCACCACCTAGGTTGTGTGTGGGAGTGGAAAGGTCAAGAATGGCAGGCTACACTAAGACATCTTACCAGGAGCCTTGAGGAATTGGGCACTTTGTTGTAGAGACACAAGTTGGATGGCATTAATGGAGGTCTGTATGTAAGGTTAGTACACAAGTTTCTTTAACATTAACATATAAATTGATGCATATGTGGATGCTGAGATTATTTTTACTTAATAATTACATGATTTTTGTCTCTTGCCTCCCTTTAAATCCCTCCCACATACCCCTCATTTCTTTCTGTCTTTCGAATTCATGACACCTATTTTTTTCTTCTCATTAATTCGTTTGTGTGTGTGTGTGTGTGTGTGTGTGTGTGTGTGTGTGTGTGTGTGTGTGACTTGTATGTATATCTTTTTAGGGCTGGCCATTTGGTATTGGATAAACATTTGGTATGGTCTTCCCTAGGGAAATCTATTTCTCTCACTGTCAACATTCCTCAAGTTGCTTGTAGTTCTTCATGTAGTGTTGAGGTCTTGGGTGTAAGGACCAAATCTCAGAATGTACTTAGGGATTATGCTGGTTTAGGAAAGTACTGATTGCAGACTCTTCTCCAAGATCCATGTCTTCACAAACCCTGAGTAGTTATCTAGGCTTCCAGTATCAAGCAGGGATTCTTTTTTTTCCTATTGAATAAGTATTATTGAGATGAATTTGATTTCAGAATATTACAATGAACTCCCACATAATTATTAT
The DNA here is from genome assembly GCF_017639785.1 of Mesocricetus auratus. Lineage (NCBI taxonomy): Eukaryota > Metazoa > Chordata > Mammalia > Rodentia > Cricetidae > Mesocricetus > Mesocricetus auratus. The sequence goes on along the minus strand of NW_024429193.1, from coordinate 3,245,233 downwards.
ATATTTATGGAAAACACAAACGTAATATATGTAAAGCATAAATTAGAGACTTAACGTGAACTAGGGCTGGAAAACTGAAAACTCAATGCCATAAGGTTAAGTAAAAACAAAAGTTAACCAAATTAATGTGTCCGTGAACAGACAGGAGGATGGACAGAGGGGTGGATGGACAGATGGTTGGACAGACAGGTGGACAGACAAATGGATGGTTGGACTGATGAATGCTGAGGGGGGCGGCTACAGGACACACTTGCAGGGTAAAATACTGTCAATCATCCTCTACACATAGATGAAAGCTTTCCTGAGATGGTTAAAGGAAATCTAGATGGAAACCAAAGTGAATGAGAAAGAATTTTTTCCTCAAGGCAGGATTTTTATATTTTTGACATCATAGAAGGAATCCAAATACATTTAATTCCCACCCATCATCAAAACCCATTCTTATCATGCAGAGACATCATTGTCATCCTTCTGTCATAGGATCATGTCTAAGGGTCACCTCACCTTGGTAGGCCTTACATTTCATCTCAGATTGTCTTGGGAATTCCTCATTTCTGACTTGCTTTTTTAATTTCTGTCTCTTTTGGATACATACCCTGTAACTATTCCTCTCAAACATCCCTTATGAATACCATCATGGTGGAAGCTCTGGAGAATAGTCCAAATGTGGATTATGAAACACCTCTAGGTCTACTCAAGACACAGTAGGAATGGATGAGAGATGCCAACTCATGTGATGGTAGCTTGTGTTTTTCATTAGCAGGACATCTGCCACAGTATTGAACTATCTATTGTAAAATGGGATATTAAAAAAAATACACATTGAAGGCATTCTCTACGGTGAGTAAAAGGAGAATGTGGAAGCTAGTTGCCCCTCCGTTTCTAAGGAAACTTTGAAGAATAGGTTGCATTCTCCACCTCTGTTCTGCAGAAGTAGCAAAAGAAATAAATATATGCAGCAAGTATGTCAGAATATGTTTTTTTTCAAAAAAGATTCTGGAAGGTGAGTTCCAAGTATACATGGGGAGTATGCAGTTTAGTTACACTCATCTGGAGCCTATTATGGAGGTGACTTCCGAGTTGGTGCTGAGTAAAACCAAGAACCATAGTTCACAAGGCTCCTTGAGAATTCCCATTCAGAATGAGACAGGTCATATTCTCTTTGAGACTCCTCACAATCCTGTCATGAAAAGATGCAGAAAAGTCATTGCCACCTTAGCAGTAAGGAGATTCATCTCACAGTATGGGCATCTGTTACAGACTTCTGCCTAGGAAGGAAATGTGCATCCCCAAGTAAATGATTGAGCCAGTGGATGGCTGTATTTAGAACATCCAGCTAAAAAGAAAAATAGAGAAGCTAGAAAACATTACTACAGGTGCATCCAAAAGAAGCAGAAGTATAAAGAGCCTTACCATGGCAAAAGAATGACAATTTTGAGACTCAACAAAAACAATTGCCATGAAAATTGTAGATATCCACGCTTTTCAGATGCATAACTTTTTAGGTGGTACTAGAGTACACTTAGATTCTTGCATGACTCTAGGCAGTAGGATGTAGCAAGAGATCTAACTATGCACCTACTGAGGGTTTAATCTGGCTTGGTAAGGCGCTCGCTCTTGCTGCTTGCTAGGTCTCAGGAAAACTGCTTGGGAGGATCACCTGTGGCAGCCACTTGTGTAAGCATGATCTTTCCGAATAAACCTCATTTAACCTGTACAGAGCCTAATGAATATCGATTCCCATGAGACAAAAAGTCTTTGTTTTGAAGGTTGTGAATCAGGTGAGAGAAGTAAAGTTTCATAAATAGAGGCAATAGAAGCAATGCATGTATACCAAATGCAGAGTTAACATGAGAGACGCAGAAAGAAATGGGTCCGAATGGAGGTAGCAGCCGGATCAGCCCACGCCATGTAAGACCATGGGCAGGCTCCATCGATTCTAACACAGGACCGTCAGTGAGTGCTTTGAGCTGGTTAACGCGATGATTAGTGGATAAGCACAAGTGCGGGCTGTAACAATTGATACTGATATTAATTAAAATCAGAAAACATGAAGGAGAGTTCATTAGCTGAAGAAAGAGATTGGTATTGATCTTTCCAGAAGAGCACAAATGTTGTTGCTGTCACCTCAAGAATCGAATTTGATAAGCAAATGTTGCGTGAGGCTCTGCCGTACTGAATGTCTATTTATGACTCTGTGTTATACATTTTTGAGCACCATAAATCAGCATGTTGTATGATTTATTCAGTAGCTGAAATCCAGGTGCTGAATACAGTACTATTTAGAATTAATTAAGACTTGGTACATCCAGGTGAGTCTGAAACAGATACAAGCCAAGAGAACCGTAAAGCAAGTGAGTTCCATGTGGTTCTGAATTATGAGTTCTGCCTGGGGGAGAGTAAGGGAAGGAGACAAATGACAAGTCCACGCCAATGTTTGATGCGATTCTAGAAATGTGGATGGTAGGATGTCTGAACTTGGAGATTACACATTACAACACTGAAGACCTAGATCTGACCAGCAGGAATCTTTTATTAGAAGAAATAGTTGAGTATGTTAACACTGGGGGAGGAGAACAGGAACGAAACATGGATGTTAAATACCTCAGAAGCCAGAGGGACAGAGGAGGGCCATGCATGATTTCATGGACATGAAAACAGCCAAGGATGCTTTAGCATATGTATGGTGGTCCTGTTGAATTTACCATGGTAGTCAGAGGCTGAGAGATGCTTGTAGATGTAGGGAGAGTAAAGCACCAAAGAGGGATTTTGTGAGTCAATTAAAAGGTGATTTGAGAGAAAGCTGGAAGATTGATTACTAGTGGTGTATGAGACTTTCATTCCTTCTTGGGAGAAAGTGTCAACTGACGTTTTTTTCAAAGGATCTTGGTTTTTGTCCTGGTACCAACAAGGTGTGTACAAGTTGATAGCTCTACAGGACAAAGAGACAACTACCCAAGTATTCCAAATCACTTTATACATGAGAAATAGCCTTCAACCACTGAAGAATAATACCAGAAGACATAAGAATATTATAAAAGGCATTTCATTCTAGTTTATTTAGATGAACTGATAGAACCAGACTCGACAAGCTAACGTAGTCACAAAAACAATAACAGGATCAGCTACAGAAGGAAAGTATGCTAGCTTCTAAGTGATAGAAGAATTAGAATGAGTCTCCTCTTCCTGGGAAAAATTAATATTTTTGTATGATTCTAGGCAAGTGAATCCTTATTTCAAACGCTGTGAATCAGGTAAACTTCTCTTACTGAATTTTAATTTAAACTAATTGTGGAAACACATTCCATGTTGGCCTGTGGTCTTCTGTGTGCATGTGTGCATGAACATACACACACACACACACAAATACACACACACAAACATACACATTTGTGTATGTACACAAATGCCCCTTAACTTTGCAAATGAGAAATGTACTTTTAATAAGAAATATATTTTCCCTGTGCTCTGGGATTAGACATGGACATATTTCTGGAGATTTACCACACCAGAAAGATGTTTCTGGTCTAGACTTAACCATACTAAATGCTAATAATGGGAACTCAGTATTGCTGTGCTGTTTATAGACAGGAATAACATTTCTTTATACTTTTCTTGTATGTTTATATTTAAACATTTGTCACATGAAGTAGATGGGTTTTTCATCTTTCATATATATTCTGGTCATAGTAGCATTCTAATAGGAATGTTTTGAAGCTACATATTCAACAGGGCGATTTGAATTTTACTAGGTTTAAATCTACTATTCAGTAGTATAAAATACATATGTTTAATCTATTTTTCTGTTTTCATTCTTTCTTATCAGCTGTCTACCTCTTCATTTGACTTTGGCTTTTGTTTATCAGTTAAAAGTCACCTGCTCTGTGAGTGATAGTTTCAAACTTAATGCCATGGTGCCTTTGTTTGCAAATACATCCTCCTGCTTAAGGTGGAGGAATACTTTCAACATATTTCCTTACAACTATTTCAATGTATTTCCTTACTAATATCTCTCTGCCTTGGAGATCTATGCATTGTACTCCTACATGTGATTTAAAATAACCTTTTCCATTCACTCTCAGGTAGCTCCCTTGCTGTGTTTTCTCCATACTTGAAGAACTGCCTTTACATTTTTCTTACCATGCAGCCTGCTTTCTGGAGTCATAACTGTTTTTACTTCCTTGTTTTCCTTTCATTTTGTTATGTGAGATCTGTCCCTCGACTTGAAGTTCTGGGTTGCATTTCCCCCTGGTACAATAAAGCTTTCACCTACCCACCCCAACCGCTCTCTTTTCTTGTGTCTGGTGATACATGAGCTGAAATCCTGACCCCGACTTTTCCTTCATCTGAGGTGGGTTGGTGTGATACTTTTCCCTTGATCTTCTGTTTTGAAAATCACCATGTGTCTCTCTATGTTTTTTCTTTCTTCTTTCTTCCTTCCTTTCTTTCTTTCTTCCTGTCTTTCTTTCTATGTGCTCTCAGGATTGTCTGTGTGCACACAGGTTTATAATTCTTCTCAACTTTGAGGAGTAATGTTTTACATCATGTTAATCTTTCTTCTTTATTGTTTGTCGACTTTTATGTAGGTACCTCTCACACTAGCCTTTCCTCAATGTGAAATACCCTTTCCATATCATGTGTAGTTTTCAGCTGACACATCAAAATGTTTGTATCAGAAATTGTTACTTAACATATTTTATTTTTCACTTAATGTTAGAATTTGACTGTCTTTAAAAACAAACAAACAAGCATATTACATTTCCAATCCTAGTATCCATGTTAATTCTGAGTTATCCATCTGTTTGTCTTCTTCCTGCCGATTTCAGTGTACCTCAGACACTGTGAGTTTTACCTTCTCTTGGGCTGGGCGCTTTTACATTTCTATGAATATGTTGGAGGTTACTTCTGGAATTCACTTAAGTCACATGGAGGCATTTAATCTTTTCACATATTGCCTTTGCATTTCTTTCAGTAAGGGCATAACAGTATCAAGACTGAGACATTATTTCCTGGTTCTCAGCAAAAATCTCCCTGTATTTTATTCCTGGTTATCCATGGCACGCATGGTTACTCAGTCTCTTTAACCTGAGGCAATTCTCTGGGCCCCAGCTGAGATCAGTCACTATTTTCTCCAATTTATTGAAGTCTTTCTCTTCATTTAATTTCTTCACACATACATGCATCATCCCACGGCATCAGTTGGATACCTAAGATGGATCCCACAAAGATCTGATGTGTTTCCTCCGTTCAACTAGATCCCTTTGTTAAACCATCCTGGAAATCCTACCAACCATGGATTTTCTGGCATCTTGACTTGTTTTTAATCACAAGGGTTCCCTTGCATTTGTTAGGCAAAGGTCCCATTGCAGAGCTGTGTTGCTAGGCTAGATAATAACCTTAGTAATAATAGTACTCATTCTTAAGTCATCTTTGAACCTCATTTTCCCCTACTTCCCATGGTCATCTCAACTGTGCGCCTATCCTGGATGATCCCATGATTTCTGAAGGAAGTGGAAACATCCCCAAATAGTGTCTCTATGAGTACTGATTACTTCTTCATTGCCATGATGAATATTATAACCAAAAGAAAATTATAAAAGAAAGAATATATTTTGGCTCTTGGTTCTGGAAGGCTGAGTTCATAAAAGGATAACAAGGCATGGTATGCTGTCAAGACAGGTAGCTCACTGCTCAAATCTTCACGCACACACAGGACACAGAGAGAATCATCCAGAAGCAGGAGGTGGATGTACACCTTGAAAGACATCACCAGTGATGTCTATTATCTAGCGAGGCTTCTCCTCCTAAAGGTGTCATAGCCTCTACAAACAGAACCACAGCTGTAGATTATTTAAACACATCCTACAGGGGGATATTTCTCATCCAATCCACATCTGAGTATACTAGCACATATTTAGATGTCCAGGATCAGACACATAATAAATTCTCATGGAGAATTAATTACTAATAGCTGCTGCTAACTCCAGAAGGTATTGAGTAATTGGACTCTTGGTCTGCTGGGAGTGCTATGAGAGATGTTGTGAATCCTAGGATGTGAAGATCTACAAAGAGATCTTTAGTTTACCTTGGCATGCTGTCAGAAAGTTTCTCTCTTGAAAGACTTTTCCCTTGAAGTGTGGATAAGAACAAGCCTGGCCCCACCCAATTGCCTCTGATTCGTGGATCCCTATGTGAGTCAAAGCTCCAGCATGCACTCTGTTCACTGCTGTCTAGCATGAGGTGATATGCTCGCTTGGCCCAGGAATGACCTTTGAGATGTTGTAGGTGTTGACCTGAACAAAGCTCCTCTTTAAAATAAGCAGTCTCTCCATCAGATATTTCATTATGGTCTCTAGAACCCTTTATTACAGCTATTGAAGCTGTTGTTCCCTTGCCATTGCCAATGCCTGGCCAGCGACACAGCTCTGATTAGTGACATCATTTCCTTTGCATCTTCTGCTACAGTATGGCTGTTTTAAACCATGTTTTTGCTGTTGCCCATTTCCTCATTAACACTGACACAGCACAAAGGATGGTGGTTTTAAAATTTTGAATTTGCAGGGTAATTTTCATAACCCACCAAGTCCATCCACTGGAGGATCAGATACCTAGTAGCAACCATCCTGTCAAAGAAGAATCCTTCTCACTCTCCCATCAGCTGTTAACCATCAGTAGTAAATCACCAATGGATGGTACTTAGGAGAATGCTCCTACCCCAGTTTCTTCTAGAGAGTGGGCTGGCTTGATCTTGTATGAATCTTCTTTGGGTGACCATAGGATTTTTTCATTTCTGAGGGCAATCGCCATGCTATGTCCAGAAGATGGCATTTTACATTTCACTTCCCCATCCTCTAGACCTTACACACGTCTTGCACATTTCTTCCCCTGTGTTTTTGTGACTTACCGAAGAGGGACTTGATACAGGTGTGCTGTTTGGAGCTGAGCAGTCAAATCTCCTATGGTCAGCATTTTGACTAGTTATGTATCCATTCATCAGAAAGAAGTTTCTCTGCCTCAAGCTAAAGCAACTCAGGGCGTGACATAAATATTTAAGTGGCCACTGCACAGCATGGCCAGTGATCAAGATACAAAGAGTGGAAGCTATGCCTCCCCGAGCAGGGACTCTGACAAAGACTATGATACACAAGTGGAAATTAGAGGGTGGCTATTTCATTGCATACCTGTATGAAATTATCAAAAATTAAAAGAATCTTCATTATAATAAAGGAAGACGGGAGTGCTAAATAATTTTGATACACTCATTCCATTGATTGAAAGTTCCCAATGGTATGTGTTTGTTCAAATGAACAGACTATATTTTTAAATGTTTTAAAGAAAATTTTTGTTAGCGAACCTTTCCTAAACGAAAACCACGTGTCATGCGAAAATGCACGCAGTAATTCATCTCCATGACAAGCATGCAAAATAAACACAATTTCATCCATTTCATACACAGATAAACGTGAAGCTAAGGTTTGGACTAAGTGTTCACAAATATAACAAAAGGACGCTAGATCTATATGGCCCCAAACCTGCCGACTTGTGATTGTTAATGCAGATTAGACATATTTATTGTTTTTCAAATTGCTAATTTTCCTCACAGAGCGAGGAGGTTCCCCAGAGATGTGATGCTGTACCAATGCCATGTGATTAACTAAAAACCCACATGGTATCTAGGCTTCCAAACTAACATCTGTTTATCTTTCCTTTTGGAAACATGAGTAGCAGTTATAACAATAATCAGTCACCTTAGAAAATCTTCATATCTCATCATGAACAGATCCACAAACTATTTATACTATTGTTGAAAGTTCCCCTCCTTTCTTGCAGAGATGATGTTCTTCAGCGTCGAAGGTTTTAAAGGGCGTTCTGTTAGTGTTAAAATTTGATATTTTGTAGTACAATTATAGCAATATTTAAGCATGAGGCAGGAATTGTGTGCTCTAATTAAATGATTACTCTTTGGCCCATCAGTCTATTTATTCACCAAACTTTTATTTAACAGTATTAAACAGAAACCTTTAGATATGCAGGCTTTTATTCATTTTTCGAACTAGTCAGGAGGAAAGAGAGAAGCAAGATTAAACTATTACTGAAGCATAGCCAACTAGGTTTTACATGATATCAATATTAGATCTGTCTCCCTCGTACATTGGCACCCATTCTGGATGTTTATTACTGTGTCAATTACAACTGATGTATGCTACATGTTATCCAGTTTCCTCTGAAAAGCAATTTGAAGTTTCAGCACACCCAGTAGCCACAAAGAGAAAAGTGTCAAAAGTTATAATGCCAAGAAATATGAAACTTATTAAGGACGTGATTTGTGATAAGCACTGTTACAGTCTTATTTTTCTCACCCTATTCCAATTAATCTTCACAGTGAGCTAATATTGGAGTTTAGCATCTCCGTCATCCGTTTCTATGACGAGAGAAGATTACATCACACAGTGGAATTAATCTGCATGTCATCTCAGCTAGAGACAGAGCCCCATGCTCAAGCCCATGAGCTTAATTAAGACCATAAAATGGACCTGGAGGAGGCTTCCCATGAGGAAGACTTCTGGAAGCTACTGGAAGGTGCTTAAGAAGTTCTCTACCCTTTTTTGACAGCTAAGGATCATTGACTTCCACCCACAGTAAGTGTTTGCAAACAGCGTAACACAAACTATAGGAAGCTTACCCCTTTACCAAGCTGTCAGTCACTGTTAGGAAGACTGGGAATTCAGATTAAATCATCCTGGCTTGCTTAATAAACACAGAAAGCATCGCTGAAAGGGTGGTGGGAAGGATGGAGCTTCGGGCGGCGGGAGGTGAAGAAGGGCAAGAGCTTCTGTGAATATGGAGGTAAGGGCAGCGTGAGTGCAGTTTGACAGGAAAGTGGTTGGCCAAATGCTCCCTGACTTGAAGCCCTTTAGCAAAGCGCCATCATTTCTCCCCTGAGATACCGGTCTTGCTGTCATTCAATTTCTCTATCTGCGAAGTGACATTTATCAGGAAAAAAAATATATCTCACATTAAAGGGTTGGTTTGAGAATTGGGTAATTTGAGCCTACTATCTTTTAAGTATAAATTATATGGTCATTTTACAGCTGTAAGAACTAGGGTCTGAAGGAACCTTGAAGCACAAGTCCCAGAGGCAGACATCAGGGAAACCCTGAAGGGGGAGATGGTGATTTCTTCTAAGAGAGCTCCAGATTAATACCCGAGTGCAATTCTTTGTAATGGATTAGAAACACATGGGCATTTTATGATGCAAAACAAGTGAATTGGTCTGGTTGTGCTACTGTGATCCTGACCCTGGCTGAAGGCAGAGCACACACCACTAACACCAGAAGGCTTGTCTGAAGGAAGAGTTGGTGATCAAGAATCAGATGGAAATAGAAGAACTGGAAGTGAGTATCAGTGATCCTGACCTGAAACCATGAGGGTAAAACAACAAAGTAGAAAAACGGGGCAGGGAGGGGGTTGAAAAGATAAAGGACTGAGTTGATGTGAATGAGGTAAGAATGATTGGTAATTATAAACACTTGGGTGCAAACATGAAAATAAAGTACCTCTCTTCCAGCTTGTGTGTCTGGCTAGATGGTCATTTAAATGCTACATAGATGGCAAGAGCCAGAAGAAGAGTAACAAGGTAAGCTGTTCTCTTGGGAGTCTGATCCTTTCATTTTGGCCAGAAGTGTTCTTGATCGAAGTGTAGACTGACTGTTTTGTAGTAGGGAACATGCAACAAGTGGAGAGAGGAGACCAACATTCACCAGGAACACATTCCAGATAGAGCAGAGGGTACATCACCCTGACTGTTCATGTCTGAAACTTACTTATCTAAAATCTGCACTGTCTCCCTAGAAGGTAGGAAAGTCATGAACTTAAAAGTTAAGGATTTGTTTGCTGCAATGACTAATATTCATGTCACTTTTCACTAGAATGTAAGATATGCCTGTAATTCCTTCAACAGCATCATGACAGAAGAAACTGCTCAACCAGATACCTGAAAAGCCAATGCCTGGCTTGCTTCATGAGGCATTCATCCATTTTCATTTATTAAATAGAACAATAAAATGCAGGTAGGTTCTAAAATTAATGGTACAGCATTTGAGCTGGCTCGTCACATAATGGAGGAAAGGCGCCTTAGTATTCAGTCTTACTGAACTGACATTCTCAAGCTGAGGGGTCAGATAACTTGATTCCTCAAATAGTTAGTCTTCCGCATAGAGTAGTGAAAAGAAATTCTTATTGATAAACTGGGGTAAGGATTGTAACTTTCAATTATCCTACTTATCAATTAAAAGTTTCTTTTACAAGAAGCAGAAAGCTGAACTTAAGTGGCATCAGGAAAATAAAATATCTTCCTATACTGACCCAAGAAAACAGTGTAAATATGTGTGTGTCTTTGGGATTTACTACTAGATGAGAGTCAAGAATAATCAAAGAATATTAATAAATGCATTAGACATACTTGTTGGCCTTCTCCATTATTAAGTGTCCGTGGCAACATAATTCAGAAATGTCCCTGGTGTGCTCCTCAGTCCCAAAGGCTCCCTGAACACTAATTCTCACAATGGAAAAAAAATCTATTTCCATGATATAAACACAAATACTGTATCTTTGTATGTATGCGAAATTAATGAAAGTTCATAATTAAGTGCCAACCAGCACAGAAAAGGTTTTCAAGTATACGAACTGATAATACTTCCTTGTATAAAACTGGAAATTTAAAAATATACTGTTAATTATTTAGTATGGACGAAAAATGATCTTGGGAGCAACTTGAAAGCAAGAAGTAATTATATTATTCCTGCTGGATAGTTTCCAGTATTGAGCAAACCCCCCACCCCCATATGACACTATTATAAAATAATTAAAAATTGGAAACAGTCTAAATTTAAACCCTGGGAATCTGCATTGTAATACATATAGCAGTCCTTTTAATTTTGTTCTTACGGTTATTTTAAGTGTACAGGTTTTTGCCTGCATGTACGTCTCTGTACCATTTGTGTGTGAAGTGAATGCAGAGGGCAGAATATGGTGTCACAGCCCCTGGAACCGAATTGCGGGAAGTCGAGCATCGGGGAGCCCGGGGTCTCACAGAGGGCATGGCTCTCTTGGCAGCTGTCACACCCCAGGGCAGCGCTGCAGTTGCGCTGCACACAATCAATGCCATCTTGGCTGACCAGGCTTGGGTTCCCAGATACCCAGGGCCTTAGGCCAGCCGAGCCAAGCCAAGCCGAGCCCAGCCGAGCCCAGCCGAGCCCGGAAGAGATGAGAAGACGAAAGATGAGAGAAGAAAAGGGAAGAGAAGAGAAACAGCATGTGTTGAGCCCAGATGAGCACCCGAGAGACTCCACCTCAGAGCCTTGAGTCTGGCTCAATGACAATAACCTGAGTCTTTACGGTCCCCTGGAAAGAAGAGACACTGGAGACTGGGACTGTGCAAAGAGACCTTCGCTGATGGCGACTACATTTCTACCTGCACGAGCTTTCGGAATACTCTGGAAAAGGACCAGCTCTTAGAATGAAATCGGTAAGTGGAACTTGGGGACATCCTACACACACTCTCCCACTGCTTCAGACAGGGTCACTCACTCATGCCAACTAGGGCTTGAAATTAGTTTCTTTCTGCGGGGCACTTAGGAACTGCCTGAAATGCAGACTGTACGTGAGATCAGCAAACGTCACTGCCATCTACCTCGACCATGTTTCCTTGGTGATTGATCAACTTCGGCCCAACACCCACACACACTTCACTAGATTTTCCTTCTCAGAGAGTTGGTCCTTGAGCTGGGTTAAGTCTAGCCACTCGTTAAAGGTTTATGTTGTTGCTATTTTGAAGATGCAGGAGCATTTCTATTTTGTACTGCTTCATCATGCCTCGGTTTCTCACTGTTATACTTTGTATCAAGATTTCATTGACCAACATAGAATGCTTGAGATATACATTCATCGCTCAATAGAGTATTTATGCTTGTAACTATTTGTCTGTGTGGATTCACTATAAGTAAATCATAAGATATCTAATTTCCTGCATTATCTCTCTCTCTCTGTATGTGTGCTGTAATTATGTGGCTTTGCATGTGTGTATCTTTGTGTGGCTGTGTGTGTCTGTATCAGCCAGGAAGCCCCCCTCCCAGCTCTCCAACCCCCAGACCCAGCCTGTGCATGCTTGGGTGTCCTTGTATGTGTGTGTTTGAGTGTGTGTGTGTGTGTGTGTGTGTGTGTGTGTGTGATAGAGAGGAACAGAGAGAGATAACAAGAGAGCAAGCAGGAACAAGCACTTCATGGGGATGTACTGCGTGGGAGTGCATTCCAAATGCTTCCAAGTTAGGGATCATTTCCCAACTTGTGAGTGTCATTGGTTTCCTTCCTCCATGTGTGTTCTGTGAGTTGAACTCGGGCCATACGATCCAGTAGATATTTTTGTTAGTTTGTTTGAGACTGGGTCTCAGTAGGTGGTTCTGCTTGTCCTGGAACTTGTTCTGTACACATTTACTCACATAAATCGGCCTGCCTCTGACTCTTGAGTGCCTATAATAAAGACCTGGTCAGACAAAGTGTTCTTCTGGACCTGAAGACCTCCCTTCTTTCCTTCTTTCTTTCCTTCCTTCCATCCTTCCTTCCTTCCTTCCTTCATTCCTTCCTTGCTTTCTTTCCCCCTTTCTTTCTACCTTCCCTTCTTTCCAGTCCCAGACAAAAGTCTCTTTTTGGGAAGAGACCCCATACCCATGAATGCTCTTGTACAAGAGAGCATTTAATTGGGGCTTGCCTGCATTTTCAAACTTAGCCCATTATCCTTCTGGAGGGAAGCGTGTTGGCACACACACTGGCATGCTGATGGAGAAATAGCAGAGAATTCTACATCTTGATGTCCAGACAGCAGAAAGTTACAGCCCTTGAGTATGGTTGGGGATTTTGAAACCACAAAGCCAACCAACTGATTTCACACACCATGACCCCTGAACTATGGCCTCAGCTACTATAAGACCACACCCATAAGCCTTCTTCTGTAGTGGCTATTCTATGCTGACTAAGCAGTGAACTCTAGAAGCATGGATGGGCCATTGATTCGAAGCCACTATATTCTAATCCCTGACACACTTAGCCTTGTAGTGGAAATGGATTCAGTCAAACTTCAAAAGTCCTCAACATCTATCACAGGGTCACCAGTGTTTATACTCAAACCTCTGCACATCACACACACACACACACACACACACACACACACACACACACACACACAGAATTGGAGAGAGAGAGACACGCACACAAACAGAAATAGCAAGAAAAACACTTTCAGAAGAGAAAGCAGTTCATTATATTGCCAAAATAAAACAAAATTGTAAAGAGAAGCCTTCCAGCCAGCCTGATTCCAGAGCCACATGAGTCCCAAATAAACACACAGGAGGCTATATTAATTATGAAGCTGTTTACCTTGCTTGTTTCTTACTGGCTAGCTCTGACTTAAGTAATTACCCCATAATTGTTAATCTAAGTATTTCTCTTACCGGAGAATACCCCATGGCATTACATCTTGACTTCCTGTGTTTCTCCTTCCTAGAGTCATCCTGGACTCCTAGTCCCACCTATCTTGGTTCCCTATTGGCCAACAGTGCTTTATTGACATATACACATGACTTCCCCCATCATCTCCTCTTTTCTGTCTAAACAAAAGGAAAGGTCTTAACTTTAACATAGTTAAATTACATATATAACAGAACAGTTATCAAGTAAGAACACAGTTACAATATTTTAGCAAGATTTAAGGAAAATATCATCCAGCCCATCCTTGTGAGTCCAAAGTTCTATATGTAGCTTATCTTTTATCATAACTAAGGAAAACTATAATTATAACTACCTGTCTTCAACTCCATCAAAGACCACAGAAGGATAATATATAAACACTAGGACTGACAGAGACATCTTGCTACCTGAACAGTCACCCAAATTTCCTCGGTAATGTCGAGGCATGCATCTTCAACCCATAAGAACTGGACTGGTTCTTCCCCAGCCCCACCTGCCAGAGGACCCAGCAGACTGGTGCCCCATGTGAGGAATGTCTCTTCAATGGAAGAACGCTGACAGGCCAATCGATCCTGGTGAGTGTACCCTCATAAATTTTGGGGCAGTCCTCATCCAAATCAAATCCAACCCTAAAGTCATTACAGGTCCTGCTTAAAATTAGAGTCTTTACCTGGGGCTGTTTGCTCAAGACTTCTTCCTGGCTGCCTGAGAGTAACCTTTTTGATTGGGATACCTGGGATAGGGTTGAAATCCTAATTAGGAGAGCTCAAGTGGAAAAAGTGGAGATCCCCACTCTGGGGATCCTCCTGACAGTGTCTGCCTTAAAGCACTGCTTCCCTCCTCAAGGCCCTAGGGAGAAGAGTGGAACAACGATCTAAGAAGGGACAAAGGGAGATAAAGAAACACAGGGAAAAAAAGTCAAATCCTAGTTCCTCGCAGTAACCCGAGCCCCTATATCTATCTCTAGATCCTTTTGAAAGTGCTCCTTGGCCCTCTAAGGGTCCGCCACTTCCAGATCCTCCCACTAAAACTTTCTGAATCCCCTCTGTACCTCTACCTTACTGGGGGGAGGGTGCTCCGTGGGGAGGATTGAGCAATCTCTTCCCCATCAATGTTAACCCTAGCATCAACCGCCCAGCAGCCTGGTACCCCTGGGAAACACATGATTTAAAGGAACTCAAATATGCTATCTCTGAGGATGGACCATCCTACCCTAGAGCATGGCCAATAGCCCTCCTATTTGTCAGTATTATATGGTTCATATTTTTCTTCCTTCATTGGTCATCCTAATATGTTATTCTATATTTATATGGATGATATTATTTTGAGTTGTGCCAGCCCGTCTGGCCTCCAAGATCTTACTGCCAAAGGTCTTGCCATATTACAGACCAATGATTTTAAGGTGGCTCCTGAAAAGATTCAGACCAGTCCTCCTTTTAAGATTTTGGATTCCATGATATTTCTTGATACTGTCTCTCCTGTTAAGCCCCAACTTCACATTCAGGATTCTTATACTTTGCCCCAGCTCCAAACGATATTGGGGAAATTAATTGGCTGAGGCCCTGGGTTTCTATAACTACTGAAGAATTGACTCCTTTGTTTGACCTCCTAAAAGGTTGTGATCTTTCCTACCTCCCAGTCATTTACAGATTTTAAGTAAAGTTCAATGGCTATAGATATATCAACCTTAAGGAGGTATTATCCTCTTTTGCTCCTCACCTTTTATGTTTTTCCTGGAGAATTGTTATGCACCACCTTATTAGCACAAGAGGGTGAGCCCATACATTGGATTCACCTCTCAATCGTTGGTGTCCCCAGAGTTTATACAATAACCAATCAGATTGCTGATTGCATTATTAAGGGCAGGGACACCTATGTCAGACTGTTTGGCGCAGAACCGCATCTTATTGTAACTTCCTTTAAGGCAACAGATTTCACTTGGCTTCAGAGAAACAATAGCAGGATTGCTATGGCTCTTGAGGGGTTTCTGGGTAAAGCTGATTGCCACTATGGTCCTTACAAATGGATGATCTCCTTCTCTAGGTTAGAATGGAGGCTCCCCAGACTTTTTTTTTACCTCAACTCAACCCTGGCTTTCTTAATGTGTTTACTGATAGGATGGAGGTGCCTGGGGGCTTCTCTAGTCGTTTACCCTCCTTTAGAACATGGTAAAGAAGCCAGTGTCCATAAAGCCAGTCTCCTATGAGATTGAAGGGTCAGCACAATTTAAGAAGCTGTATGCTGTCATTCTTGCATTAGAGTCTTTTAACTTATTCTCTGGCAGCCTTTATGCTGTCAATTTGTTACCCAACCTAATTGAGGTGGATATTAATCTGGACTCCAACCCTATAATGCCTCTGATGAGTCAAGCCCTCTCCCTACTCAAACAAAGGATTAACCCCATTTTCTTCAACATCTCAGGAGTCATCAAAATTTACCGGGATTTCTCTCGGAAGGTAATAATTTGGCTGATAAAATGGCTTCAATGCCACAATGTAATACTGTTACCGAAGCTACACATTTCAACCTACTAACTCACATTAATTAGAGGGGTCTTAAACACAAGTATCCACATGTGCCAGTCAAGGACCTTAAAAAGACTGTCTGAACTTGTAAGTCCTGCCGTCCTTTCCTTTGAAACCTCCCCTCCAGACTACTGGAAGCAACCCCTGAGGGCTGTGTCCTAATAAACTTTGACAAATTGATGTTTCACATTATTCTCCATTTGGAAAATTATTGTATATTTTTCTCTCAGCTGATACCTTTTCCCATGCCTGCTGGGCATTGGAACATGATGGGAAAAGACTAAATATGCAATTAGCTATATGCTTCAATGCTTTGCCACCCTTGGATTGCCTGATCAGATAAAGACAGATAACAGCCCGCGCTTTGTAAGCAGGGCCTTCATGGACGTTCTTAAGACTTGGAGCATCTCACACTCCACAGGCATCCCATGCAATCCTCAGGGCCAAGTAGTTGTGGAAAGACATAATCAAGTTCTCAAATCTCAATTACAGAAACAAAAGGGGGGATCTTTACCTCCATATGACCGATTAAAAAGGACATTATTCACTGTGAATATTTTAAATTTTCCTAAAGAAGATGAATACTTGTCTCCTTTTCAAAAACATTGGTCCTCTCAGCAGGGAGAGGATTTGGATGTGTCTTCCCTCAAGCTGAAAAAAGACCCATTTGGGTACCTGCGAGAGACCTAAAATATTTGCCCCAACAAGAAGATGATGACCATCACTTCTCCAGGGAGTGCTCCACCCCTGAGAACTGTGCCTCTGTTCCCCCCTCCTCCCAAGGACAAATGATGCTGCCCTTTCTGGTATTGATGATGCTCTTCTCACCCAGTGATGGAGGATTTGAAAACCCACAGGACGCCAGAGATATCCTGACTCACCTGATGGGGAAACCCTGTGACTGCAAGGGTAGAACATATTCGGTATCTCACTTTAGTGGACAGGCCATATATCAGGTAGATAGTGGTACCAAGACAGCAGTCATTCTGATTGACACATCAGGATCCGATTTTTCAAATTCCAATAAGTAGATATGCATATAGAAGCCCAAGTTTATCCCCCAGGTTGATGGGAAGCCAGGGCCCTGTCCTTGTATTGCTTTCTATAAAGTATGTATCCTGCCTGCTATGGCACTGCCCAAATGGGCTCCCATAATTCCACTCAAAAGACTTACTGGACCAGGTTCTGAAATAGAGTGATGTCCAGAGGTGAGAGACGTTGGATTGTAAGAGATGGAGGGTGCGCCTCTGCCCCCTTGCTTTGGAGCAGCGGGTGAAACCATCTGTTGGGAACTTGCTGCCCCTATCAGTTATTCGGGTGGTGGGGTGTGGTGCCCGCACCGGAAGTAACTCCAAGGTATCAGGAAAAGGGAGACAAGACGTCCAGCTGTTCGTACTAAGAAAATGCATGTGCTGCCTTTATTGCCAGGAGAATGTGTGTGTGTGTGTGTGTGTGTGTGTGTGTGTGTGTGTGTGTGTGTGTGTTCATTGCAAGTACTAAGAGGTCTCTTCTCTTGTAGAAGGGAGGAGTTTTATATACAGGTTTACAGCACATTGGTGACAGGTAAGATCTCAGGCAGGCCAGGAGAACCTAAGACAGGTCATGAAATGGTTTTTCAATGAGCTGGATGCATGCTGACCAGTGATGGGTGAAATCACCAATGGGGGACAAACTAAGATAGGGGCCATCATTTCTGCCGTTCTTACAAAAACAAAAGGGGGAGATATTGGGCCTAAAAAGGCTCAGATGTGAGACCTAGTGTAACCTCCTGAGCCTAAGAGTTTGGTGGCCTGTCTCTGTCCTGTAACCTCCACGTAGAGGTGACTCAGCAAGGCCTGATGTAAGACTGCCCCTTACCTAGCTACCTGCCATCGTGGTGAAATATTATTGGCCTTTACTCTTCATATCACCTTACCCCATCGCAAGATTCCCATTCCTTCCCTCAATCCTATATAAGTTCCTGCCTGATGGGGGAAGTCCATCTGTGTATATGTTGTCTGATTGGTTGATAAATAAAGCACTCTTGTCCAATATGGAAGCAAGATAGGTGGGACTAGGAGTCAAGGAGAATTCTGGGAAGTGTAGTCAAGAGTATCGAATTGCCATGTGATCCTGGGAGGAGAGGGTGCATCAGAAGGATGGCGTCCTCAGAAAGATAAGTTCTTATAGAAATATACATATGTATATTTATAAGTAATTATCGGTTAATAATTAAGTCAGAGCTAGCCATTAAGAAACCATAGCAAACATCCAACAGCTTCATAATTAATATAGTGTCTTGTGTGCTATTTGGGAGCAGAGAGCAGTGTGGGACCCAGGTGGCTAGTGGGAAGAATACACAGTACACCTGCCTGTTGGAATAAAACAAGATCCTGCTTCGACAAGTCTCCCAACTCAGTGTGTTTCTCCCTGGTAACTAGGAAGAGGGTGGTCTGAGTCATCAACACTCACCATCCCACTTAGCCACGAGAAGGGACCAGCTGGACCAGCCCTTCCCCAGCCTTACCTGCCAGAGGATCAGGCAGGCTAGGACACTCCTTCAAAAATTCCTGCTTCACAGAAAAGTCTGTCAGATATTCTATACCTACAGGCTAAAGATGGATGTCCCTACACTGCAGAGGAACCTTGAGTGACTGTCCAGGCTGTCAGCTGTTTCTGTCATTTCTATAGATTTGGAAGTTGTTTGCTCTACACTTCCTGTTTACTCAGGTAATAATATATTCTTCTTGGATCTTGGATGGAGTTGAAGACTAAGTAGTTATAGTTACAGCTTTCCTCAGTTATGATAGAAAGTAAGTTATGGACAGAGCTTCCGGCTTATCAAGATAGAACAGAGTATTTTCTCTGAATATGCCAAATATAAATAGACTGAACGTTATGATATAATTCTTACCTTATACTTGTTCTTATTGTTTATAGTTTTATTGTGTTAGAATTAAAAACCTTTCCTTTTTGTTTAGACAAAAATGGGGAAATGTTTTGGAAAATTCCTTTACACTGTGTGAAGATGTGTCACTGTAATTGGTTTAATGAAAAGCTAAACATACAATAGCTAGGTAGGAGTTATAACAGGAACTTGTGGACAAAGAGAGCCCTGGAAAGAAGAGAGGCAGTCTCCAGCCAGATGGAAAGAAAGCAGAATGGGCAATACAGAGAAAAGGTAACCAAGCCATATTTTAAAATACTTCTTATTATATATTTAAATTAGAAACTTGCTTCCCATGTCAATACCAGTTCCCTCTCCCTCCCCTCCATGCCCACTCCCCCCACTAGCTCCCCAGCCACCCACCGAGTCTCCACTCCATTTCCCAGGGAGTGTAAGGCCCTCCATGGGGGATCTCTAGAGTCTGTCATTTCATTCTAAGGAGGGCCTAGGCCCATCCCCAAAGGTGTCCAGATTGAGAGAGCATCCCTCATTGTGGGATGGGCGCCCAAAGTCCATTTGTGTGCCAGAGATATATACTGGTATACTAAACAAAGCCCCGTACATTGCCGGAGTCTCCTCACTGACACCCACATTCAGAGGGCCTGTATCAGCCCCATGCTGGCCTCTCAGCCATCAGTCTGGGGTCCAAGATCTCCCCCTTGTTCAGGTCAGCTGTTTCTCTGGGTTTCACCAGCCCAGTCTTGACCCCTTTGCTCATCACTCCTCCCTCTCTGTCACTGTATTCCAGGAGTTCAGTTCAGTGTTTAGCTGTGGGTGTCTGCCTCTGCTTCCGTCTGTCACTGGATGGAGATTCTAGGATGGTATGTAAGATAGTCGTCAAAATCATTATTAGGGAGGGGCATTTAAAGTAGTATCTCCACTACTGCTTAGTTTGCCAGTTGATATCATCCTTGTAGATCTCAGGAGATCTTACTAGTGCCAGATCTCCCCTCAAACCTAGAATGACTCCTTCTACTATGGTATCTCTCATCCTGCTCTCCTCTAGACTCTTCATTTTTAATCCCATGCTCTCTTGAGCTTTGCCAAAGTTGTCTTTTTTTTAAGAAAATATCCAGTGGTTTTCTTTACACCCAGGTGAAGTCTCACAGTTTCGAATACCAACAACGTGGGATATCCTGCACCACAGTAGAGAAGCTCTTATTCACAAACTGCCCTCAGCAAGCCCTCCACTTTCATATCATCTTCTAAAATGTGTTCCAGGTTTTGTGCAATGCCTAAACTGTTTGAAAAAATTATCTATAGTTTTTTTCGAATCTATATTTCACCTTACGACACTCCAGACTGGTAAACACTCCCACCTTCCCCCGGCTCACACACACACACACACACACACACACACACACACACACACACACACACACCTGTTTCTCAGTGAATACCCTTGCTGGAGTGTCCTTGCTCCATTAGCATGTCACAGATTACCCAGTGCCTGTGGGCTTACCACATCGCTGTAAGCACACAGAATTACAGCGGCTGTAATCCCCATTCTGTACTTCCCATGAACAGCCTGGCCCAACACAGTTAAACACAGTCACACGTGCTGCTCAGAATTGAGTGTAGGTTCTGAGACATTCACCGGATGAAATTTATGGGTGCATACTAAGACAGCTGGAATATCCCACGTGACGCATAGCCTCATGGGACTACTACACCATAAGTGGTTCATATCCATTCTGTATTGTCACCTGGAGCTTACTCTAACGCTTATTCTGTTCTTCATGATAATTGCTGGGAAAGCCATTGCAAGTTACTATGTTTTGTTTTGTTTTTTAGTTCTCATGAATTCAATTCAATGTCATTGGCCAGTGGCCTTATCACTATGCTGTGTACTGGTCATTCAGGTGGATTTTACAGACAGGAAAAGCTGGCAACGATTTTGGTTTTCCACAAATATTATTAAAGTTTCAAAATCAGCCGTGTAGCTTAATCATAACAATTCCTGTGACTTTAGCCTGTGAAAGGAGTTTTTAGATAACTATTGGTCAGGAGGTCAGACTGTGTGAGACCGCATCTTCATTCACAGAGAGATTAGCACTAACTCTATTTCTGCAAGCCCCATGAGTCAGAACCATCTAAGTCCCTCACCTTCGGTGAAATATTCTCATCACAGAGTCACACATGCTGTGGAGGAGTCCGCATTAATGTGCCTTACTTAGAAGTTATTTCTAATCATGATGAAAATGACCTGGCCACCCTCCCACTCATTAAGTTAGGGAAGTCAAATTTATGATGTTGGGACCAAAGAATCACCTCACACTCTTTGAGTAATTAGGTTGGGAGGGAGGGTACACAATGAAACACCTTAATTAATGGACTATCCATCCAACACCACTTCCCCCAGTCTCCTTAGGACTTGTACGAGTGGCAATGAATCTCCTGCCACATATTCCACTACTATAATGTGATGCAAATGTTCTCAGCCGGTTCCAACCTTGGTCAGCCCAGGTTTCCTTAGATCAGGAGGATAAAGTCTATACCTTCCATCAAGATAAGAAAACTTGCTGGATGAATCATGGCTGGAATGTCCCCAGTGCGTCAGAAATGGCAGATATGCAGCTTTGATGCTGTTAGTATAGTAGAGATTTTGCTTTTGTTGTTGTTGTTGCTGCTGCTGCTGCTACCGTTTCTTCTCAGACATGTCTTCTCTGTAGCTTTGGAGCCTGTCCTGGAACTCACTCTGTAGACCAGGCTAGCCTGGAACTCACAGAGATCCGTGTGCCTCTGCCTCTCAAGTACTAGATTTAAAGGCCTGTTGCCACCGTGCCTGGCTAAGTTTGGAATCTTGGTCACCTAGTTTGTGGCAGGGTGTTGGGGAATATTTCACTAAGTAAAGATGTATTACATTTGCCTATGCTGCAGAGTACTACTTCACATGTGAAAAGTTGTGTTACATTTGTTTCTGCCGCCTTTGTGAGCGGCGGAAAGACACGTTATATTTGGTAATGCTGCATTTGTTTATATGTAAGGATGTATTACATGTGTTTCACCTTGCCTGCTTTAGGCCTGTGATTGAATAGTCAATATCTATGCAGGAGAGGGATAGGAAGAGCTGGCAGGCAGGGACATTAAGTAGGAGGAGAAATCTAGGCAAAGGGAAGGAGCAGAGATAATGAGAGAGACAGAAAGGGGGAGACCAGGGACCAGCTAGGCAGCCACCAGTCAGCTAGGCAGAGTAAGATTTACAGAAGGAAAGAAAGGTAAAAAGCCCCAAAGAAAAACAAAGATGAAGAGAAACAGGTTAAGTTATAAGAGATATCAAGAAACAAGTCTATCCAGGCATTGGTAGTGCACTTGGGAAGCAGAGGCAGGAGGATCTCTGTGAGTTCGAAGCCAGCCTGGTCTACAGAGTGAGTGCCAGGACAGGCTTCAAAGCTACACAGAGAAACCCTGTCTCAAAAAAACAAAAAAAAGAAGAAAAAAGGAAACAAGTCTAAGATAAGGCCAAACTTTTATAACTAATACGAAATCTCCCATGTCATGACTTGGGAGCTGGTTCGTGGCCCAAAAGAAAGCCTGCAACATTTGGCATTCCAACATGGGGTATGAATTCCCACATAGGGTCTGAAACAGCTGGGAGAAAGAAGCCAGTATGCTAAGTAGAAATAAAAGGCTAAGTAAAAACACCTATCACAATACAGGGCACCAGCTTCTTAGAACTGGGGTGGTTAGACGCAGTTCCCAGTTGAAGGCATCTCTGACCAGGCTCTGGGCATAAGGCTCAGCTTTCAAGGACCCAAGCAGAGGTTGAGTCAGTCCCCAGAGCCACCAGATCAAAGCCGCTTAGCAGTTTAATGTTTGGCTTGTGCATCATAGAATGTTGCAAGTATGAAGCTGCAAGTACTTAGTCAAGCAGGTTCAGATAAAAGCAAAAACAAAAAACAAAAACTCTGTGTAATGTGGTGAAGTTTTCTGGCCCAGCTGGTCCCGCAGCCCTTCTCTGCCCCAAAGAAGTACACAGACCATATATTAGTTATAAAGCTGTTGCCTTTGGCTAAAGTTTCTTATTCTTAATCATTAACCCATTTCTATAAATCTAAGTATGTCCATGTCTTATCTTACAGGAGAAAGATCCAGGGACCTCTTACTCCTCTGGGGTCCTACATCTCAACTGTTCAGCATATCTGCAGAGAAGAGAGCAATTTCCTGTTTGTCCCTGCTTATATACTGATCTGCCTAGCTATGTCACTTCCTGTCTATCTGTACAGACCTCTAGACCTCTATGGTTATCTAGTAGCAGTTTCTACCCAGCTATGTCACTTCCTGGGATCACATGACGAATCCTCTCTGCCTACGCTTCCCAGAATCCTCCTTGTCTCCTAGTCCTACCTATCATCCTGCCTGGCCAATCGGTGTTTTGTTCATTAACCAGTAAGACAAATATATATACAGAATGACACCTCCCATCACCTCTAAGCATGTTATGGTATGTTTTTAAAATGTGTGTGAGTTTGACAAAGAAAGGAAAATGTATAGAGATAAATAATGGAAAAAGGAAATAGTTTATAAGTAATAAAATAGAGTCTTTGAAGAAAGATTAAAGTAATACAAAGGACAAAAGCCACAAAAAGATGAAAGGTTCACAGGGAGCCTGGATTCCGTATGCTGCCTTGTAGGCTGAAGTTTTTGAATGCTGATTAGTAAATGACAGCTGCTGAGAGACATGGGATTTAACAGGAACAGATGAATTAAACCAGCCTACTTTAAAATGGAAGTCAGGATATACTTTACTTTGGGGAAGAGGTTATACTTTTGTTTCCACAGGGAGTGAAAGCCTGTAAGTTCATTCAAGGTTGATGGAGATCAGGTTTCATTGGAGAAAATAACCTGAAAATCCTGGCTGCATACACAAAGAAATAAGCCTAGAGAAACTACAAGACAGGTGATGTATATTTTACCTGCTCAAACAAACAAGAAAAAAATATCATCTTTGGCTGGCTTGTGTTCAATGCACACAGTTCATACTTGTGTTGATGCAGATATGTATCTATTACCTTGGAAAATTTGTGTGTTTTTCAGATCAAGGCGACCAGACACCAATGAAAACAGGTGACACAGTTGATCCAGTCTCTCAGAGTGCCATTGTTGCACTTTCCTCAGAGGTCTGCATCCAGAGCAACTTCAAAGATGCTGGCTGAGATGGCCCGGTTTCACACACTGTATTAGCCAGGGCTGCCGATAAGCTTGTACTTTCCCATTGCACAGAGACTGAGCAATAAGGCTTTGGCTCGTTTTTCCAGGACTTGACCATCATCTCAATTTTCTCAGGTTTCCTAAAGATGCTGTCATGCACAGACAACTGGCAGAAGTCTAGAGAATATAACACCCACATTCCCAAGAGGTGGGATGGGTGATTTTTGATAATTTAGTGGGTTATAGATGTTTGTTGTCATAGGGGGGTTGTAGGAATATAGGATAAAAAGGCAATTATTAACCTCAAATGTTTTACATTGGTATAGATTTGGGTATATTGACACAAATTTAAAGTTTTTTTACACTGTATATATGTTTCTCCTCTTGTTTGGAGTATTGAGCTTATGCAGCTCATTTAAAAATCTAATTTATAATTAAGAAATGCAGTTTACTATCTTGTCATCTATAGCAATCAAACTTGTAGTCATATTAAGTGTGTTTCCAAGGTTAAACAGATATATTCAGACAGCTATTTTTATGGCTACAAAGGAAAAGGAAACACACAGAAGGAGACATCATTGAAGATGCAGTTCGCAGACAACAGTCTCCCTAAAGACAGGTTCGGTTTCTATTCCTGTTGCTGTGATAAAATGATGTAGATTATTTTGGCTCAAACCCCAGGTTCCGGCACATCACTGAGGGGGGAGTCCCAGGAGCAGGAGCCAAAGGCATTAAAGAGCAGAGGGCAGAAAATTAATGTATATACACCGTGCAGTTCCTTTCTTTTTCCCTTGGTCCTGAGATAGACCAATGCAACCATTCCACCCACATTCATGGTAATTCTTCAGTTCACCTCAGCTAACCCAGTTAGGAAAATCTGTCACAGTCATGCTGTTAGAGTTTCGCTGAATTAAAATTTTAACCTTAACTATCACAAACACTCAAATGGAAAACTGACCTTATAGTGTCTAGGGGGCACCAAAAAGAAGATGCGTAGGATCTAGGTCTCCTTGAGGGTATTAGTGATGGGGGATGCTCTTCTGTATATACATTTCTCTTATTGCTTGATGAATAAAACACTGATTGGCCAATAGTCAGGAAGGATAGGTGGGGCCAGCAGACAAGGAGAATTCTGAGGAGAGGAGGCAGAGGGAAACCACCAGGGAGTTGAAAAGGAGTAACATGCTGGAGCATTCTCTGGTAAGATAGGAACACACCACGTGGAAATACTTAGATTAATAAAATGTGTTAATAATTAAGAGAGAGCTAGCCATTAAGAAGCCTGAAGCTATCCGCCGAATAGCTTATAATTAATGAAAGTCTCTGTGTGTTTATTTGGGGCTAAATGGATGAGGGACGAGAAGGAACAAGAAACTCTATCTACAAAATGGCTGTTCCAAGAAAGGAATGCCCCAGGAGAAAGAGCCTAGCTGGTGGTGAAACCCGCCTGGGTAGGGGCGCTCTAGGGAATGGCGGTGTGCCGAGCTTTGGAACACATTATGCATTCCACCAGGGATGCAGCTTATTCAGCTGGATAAGGAAAACCAGTTCCCACACTTTAAACAGCAGTGTGGCATGCCGACACACTGGTTTTGATCAATTCAATGATACCAAAGGAAATTGGCTAGGGTTATACCAGCGACCTAGATCTAGATGAGAAATGATAATTTCAGACTGGGGTGAGGAAAACAGTTGAAAAAAAAAATGGTATCATTCGCGGCTGAATTTTGAAAACCAAAACCATTGAGTTTGCAGAGAGAGAACAGGGGGGTGGTGAAGAATCGTTGACGGCTTCGTGTATTTCGCCAAAGAAGTGAAGGCGAGAGAGGAGACAATAATAAATCACACATCTTTCCTTTAACCAACACCTTTAAACACAACTGTGAGACGAATGAGTAGCATATGCTGCTGCCTCCTGCATCAGGTGGGGATAAGCAGTGGGTTTCTGAATCAATAAGCGCTTTTGATTACACTGCTGCTGAGAAACAATGTCTAAAAACATATTCCAGTACAATTTCTGTGTAATCGGTTCCTCCTGTCCCATCAAGCGTGACAGTGTATTATTATGTATTGACAGAAAACATCAATATGGACAGTGCAAAGAAAGCATTTTCGTGCGCTGATTTTGTCTTCATCATAGCAGCATTGATCTGTGTTTCGGCTATCTGGGCCACAGAAGCTCACAGCTAATTGCCAGCGTCTACATCGGCACCAGCCGTAATATGGTGAACGTCAGATGGGATCTGAATTCGCAGAAACGTCTCTGTAGCCTAACGATTTTTGTCAATTGTAAATTCATTATTAATCTGATTTGTCCCTCTTTGTTCAGGTCTTTGAAAACGTTGGCAATCCACGGTTCGCTCCAGCTTTCAGTAGAGCCGGGGTGGTATCGGGGCTCCAAGCTTAATGGTTCAGGGAATCACCGTTTGTTAGATGTTTGGAACAGTCACTCAAATGATTCCTTTCCCCAGGAACCCTCATCCCTCAAGGCCGCTATCTGTTCCAGACACACCTTCGCCGTGGTGTCTAAGTAATGAGGAGATGCTCCTATTCCTCCGCAGCTCCAGATCAGAGCAAAATAATGGAGAGAAGAAATGTCTTAGGTAATTGATGCCAGTGCTTCAGTTATTAAATAGGGGCTGCTCAGAAGAGCCTCGGGTTTGTTACGTATGTCACCAAGTTAAAAATACGCGACAGAGTCTCGTTGCGACCCAGCTTCTGTCAGGGTTCAGCCTGCTGCTGGACTAGGCAGAACTAGGGTTGGTGGCCCCAAGACCCCTTTGTCTCTGACCATCCTCTGTGTCTCACGTGAGTCACGCACTTCTAGCTCTGTGTTTTCTCAGCAGGGCTTACCTTTACTGGGTTCTGTGGACTCTGATCAAGCAGAGGGTGCCTTTACCCCTGCTGTTTTCTCGGGCTATTTTCCAACCTCCAGCTATGTCCACCCAAGCCGTGTTCCTTGGTTAAATTCTGGTTGGGGCTGAGCACAGTTTCCCCTACTCCCTTGCGACTGCATTGGGAGTCTCTCACATACATCAAAGAGCTGTAGTGACTTTTTTCTCTTGCTATGCATTTGACTCCCTTATGGCAAGCAGCTAATAACTTGGCAGCCTATGTGCGATGTCCAGTCAAGGAGTCCCATCCACATTTCTGCTGACTGTTTTCCCAGAATGTGGGCCACATTGCATGAGTCCGGACTCTGTTTCGCAGAGAGGGCAGAGGTAGGGGCTATGGATCTGCACAGAGTACTTGATGATGGGATCTCTTTAGCCTGGGATTTGTTCATAAGAAAATCAAGTTGGTTGTAAATCAACACACACACACACTCACACTCACACACACACACACAAAGCCTTAATTGCTACACAAATGATTGCATATTTTTAAAACATTTATTACAAATTCATCAAGTCGGTCATTTCTCATTTGTAAAACATACCAAGAAAGCCATTCATTCTCCAGGTAAGGGTTCAGGTGTTGTTTTGTTTGTTTGTTTTTCTCCTGCAAGACATGCATATTTTGGTCCCTTATAGTACATGGCTGAAGCAGGAAGCCCATTGGAGTCTATAAGGTTTTAAGGGGCACGCAAAGTCCCAGCTGAGCTGATGTGGCTTGCTGAAGTTATACAAAACAGACTAGCTGCTTGGTTCATATGACTCAGTGTGACAGGCAGAAAATTAGACACCTGGCAGCTACAAGTGTTTGGGTTTTATGTTTTCAGATACATGGCCAAGATTGCTTTGTGACTGCCAAATTGTTACTTTAATGTAAAAAGCAGAGAAACACATTATATTTTTACCATCTAGAAAATCGTATTCAATCTTTGCTTTAAAAACATCTTCATCACTAGAGGGGGAGGAACGTTTCTTTCTCTTACTAGAATGCCTTCCCACCCATTTTGTAAGGTTGAGATTTGAAAAGAACATTTGACAATAATGCTGAACTTTAGAACTCTCCTAGGCTTTGAAATGTTAATTTCATTGCAGGAAGCCTTTCAGGGCAACAAGTGTTTGGCTGAGGAAGGAGGCATTATTTACTGCCTTGATGGGGAGTAAGTGAAAGTCATGCTTGCCCACTGTTTTCACTTCCCTCTCAGTTACAGTGGGGTTCTCTGCTGCTTTCCACTCAGTCCTTAGGTTTAACACAGGATGGAAGAAACAATGTTATAAAACATCCAGAGCAGTAGATTAAAGCTCCCAATAAGTCAGACAACTCTAAATGAAACATAGAGAGACAGAGTGAAGTTGAGCTAAACAAAAAAAAAATCTAAGAAGGAATTAGGCAACCTACTCCATTGCCACAAACAATGTTGTAGAATTTAATGGAGGAACACCCAAACATGAAGAAAAAGAAAACTGGATATGAGATAAATTTTACTTTGGGAGACAGGTGGTGCCCCTGAAATTCTGTGTGGAACTACATAGTACGGTTTATAAACGTGCCTTTTGTTGTTGCTGTCATTGTTCTTTGGATGTTTTATTTCAGTGTAGTACCTTGGATTATTGTGGGTGTTGGTTTAGAAAGGTTTTCAACTTTACATACACAATTAATAATCACCTGTCTGTTCCTTCTCTATAGAAAGTTCATCAATGTGTTTGTTTAGACTATTGTGGCAAAACACATTATTCACAAGTCAGTTTGCAAAAAAGTTTCATGTCTTCAAGCTTCTGGGCACTTGGATTTCTAAGATCAAAGTGATGTACAGTGGGTGTCTAGCAAGGCCTGTATCCTGGTCTGAAGTGGCAGGTACCATAGGTATGGCAGTGAGGCCTCTGTGGTTTGTAGAGTATTTAGTGTAGCCAAGGAGGCTCCCACAGCCTCTTTTCAATGGCCATTAGCCCCATACTAACACACACAAAGAGTAGTGTAACGTTACAAATAAACCCTCTTTTTGCACACTGTATTATCTCCCTTAGACAAGCAAAGAAGACCAGGAACTTAAGCAGACACAGGTCAGCTGGGACCACTCACTCCTGAGAGAAACGGCCCAGAAAGGCAGTCTGTCAATAAGTCTCTCCTTAAACTGGACCTTTGTTGTTCAGAACACATCCTAGCTCGGGAATGTAAACAACTTTTGAGGAAGGTAGAAAAGTAGATTGACATGAGTCACTTCCTGAAGGAACAGAGGAAGGAACCCAGGGACAATAAGTCTTGGGTGACAATATAAAATATCAATGAAGAAATTCATTGAATATTTAAAATAGAAGAAAAGCAAAAACAACCCCCCAAAAAGACAAATTAAAAACAAAATAAAACAAAACTAACCCAATCCACAACAACAATACTACTAGGCGCCTGTCAGATCCAGCATCAAACTCCAAAATAAATCAAAAAGGGTCGTGATTGGGTTGAATTGGGAAGCTATTCACCACATTCAAAGAAACTATTTTAACTCTAGCCATCAAAAATTTAACTAAGAAATATGAACCTTCCAACTTTAGACCAGCCTTTTGTACAGAAAACTGATGCTAGACATACACAAGCCATCAAGGCTCCCAGAAGCAAAGACGAGGCAGCAGACTCTGACTTTCCAGGTACAGAGCCATAGAGACTTCCTTAAACCACAGCCCAATGGTCAACACTGTCAAAACTGACCTGTATCCAAGATGGTGAAAATAGACACTACCACAATGTGACTGATATAAATCGTCTGTCATCTTCCCTTTCGATCTGCATCTCTCTGTCTGTATATCATCTATGTATCTATCTATCATCTGTCTATTATGTATCTGTATAGTCATTATCACCTATCATATGTTTACCTATGTATCATCTATCATCTTTATATCTACACATATCTCATCTATCTACTTATCTATGTATCTATCTGTCTTGATAAAGTAGAAACAGGGTACTTATTTGACCATTCTTGTACTAGTCTATATCCGGGACCTTCAATGAATTTTCCTTTAGAAAAGTGAATATTAGTTTAAATTTCTTTATGGATTTTTAGAGGAGCCATGTGAAGCAATGTTGCCTGAATCCTAGAAACTGTGTTCCTTATGTGCCTAACGTTTTCACTGTTCATAATGTTATCATTTATTGTTTTCTGTGTTTGTCACTTGCGTTTTTCATTCTATGTTGACTTCTTTGAGGACACACGCATAGTGAAGAGGAAAAGCACTTGCTGTCACTAATAGTCTCCAATTTAGTGTATTTTGTCCATGTCACTTCCAAATTTGTCTCCCTTAAATTCATTACTATTCTTTAATGCAACTGCTGGTAAATTAGCAAAACTGTTTATAGTATTTAACATATTTATATTATACTTGTGAGAATTCTTTGATTTATACAATCACTTGTACACATATTCACCCCCCACTACTTCCCCTAATGCCTTCTTGTCTATTCATAAATGCCACCACTTCCCTTATCTGTGTCATAACCATGGGATCTTGGCCAGATTTTCCGGGCATGTGTTTCCTGCTGTGGAGCAGACCTGAAATTCAACTGGAGAGCCATTGGTGGCCACCATAACTTCCAAGCAACTATTGCAGTCATGGCATACCTTGACATGCCAGCTGCTGTTACTGGTCTCGGGGTCCACAGCTGAGAAAGCTTGTTGATGACTTTTACCTCCAAGCAGCCTGCATACTACTCTCCAGTTTTATGAAATCTAAGAAGCTGAAAAGAAACTGCATGCCTTCCGGTACAAACTTGATATTTCATGTCCTGTAGCAAAACTGTGTGGCATCTTCAGACATAGGGGCGTACAATCAAGGTTCAGAGTATCCAAGGGTGATGACAATGACACTTGGGGCATAGGTCTTCAGGACTGCTCATGACCAACAACATGAGGGGAAGTTTCCTACAATAGGCAATTGACTTTCCATTTTTTGGGGGGAGGAGCATTATCCCTCTGTATAATGACTCCAATGAAACACGTATACTCACACACATACATCTACTCCCACTCACACACATATATGTTTGTTCCAGCAACATGAAACTTTAAAGCCTCTGTATGGCCTTTCCATACGGCCTTTCCATACACCCTTAGTGTTAATTATTTCTCTTCCAACCTGCTCTATGCTATACACTCCTCTCCCCTCCCTAATCCAAAACTTTTTCCCAGTCACTCTGCTCTCCCCCTGCATATCATCTTTATTCTACCACGCCCTCCATTGAGACCTTCCTGTACACTTGTGGAACTTGTCCTGGAAACTGCGGGAAGTTTCATGTTAGGCTCACAAATCTACAAAGGCATGACATTAAGATCCACATACCAAGGAAAACATGCAAGGCTTGTCTGTCAGAGTCTGAGTTACCTCACTCAGAATCATCGCTTTCCAGTTTCACCAGTTCTCCTGTCCATTTCCTAAATTTGGTTTCTTTCTACCTTAACAAAATCCCGTTGTGTACCACAAATTCACTGTCTACACCTCAGTTATGGATGTCTAGGTTCTTTGTATTTGCTATTACAAATAGAGCAGCAATGAGTGTGGATGGCCAAGCGTCTCTGTAGCAGTTCTCTGTGTCTTTATCTGTTGCCAGGTCCTAAAGGTCTCCCCGGGGAGGGGTGAGAAGGCTTGGGGACAACAGCAAGGACTCAGGGAGCCCTTTATTAAGCAATAGGCACAGGGAGCCCTTTATTTAGCAATAGGGGGAGCCTTATATACCCTCCTCCCTGACCCTCAGCTGTGTCTGTTGACATTGCACGGTGACCCCTCATTGGCTGGACATGATCAGGATCCCAGACAGAGCCTGCTGCTAGGCCCTCAGACAGACTGCAGGTTGGTTTATCCTGGAGCCTCTTAGAGCTCATCTTCCTGTATGTGTCCCGGAGAAGTTTCATTGTAGATCTGTTTTCAGTTGTTTTTCCTTTCCCTTTACCCTCCTGTGGGCTCATACCCACACTCACTTTCCCCTTAGTCATGAAATGAGATTGTCTTGAACGTGGAAGCTGCCAATCCAGGAAGGAGGTGAGTGAATGCATCATTCTCAAAGCAGGAAACAAAGGACAGTAAATTGATTAGGAGTGTTCAGTGTCCTCAGGCACCAGGTCAATAGAAATTAAAACCATGTTGAGATTTTCCTCTCTCCCCAGTAGGAAGGTTGAGATGGAGGAAGCTTCTAACAATCAATGTTTGCAAGGATGTGGGAGGAACAAGGGAACTTTATGCTGAGGGTGGGTATGCAAACTGGTGCAGCCCCTGTGGAAATCGGTGTGCAGATTCCCCGGACACCAAGAGAGGAGTATGAGTGGCCCAGCCATGCCACTCCTGGAGATGCACAGAAGGACTGCTCATCCTTGTTAATTTGCTTCCGTATTCACAAGAGCAAGGTAACACAACCAGCAGAGATAGTCACCAAATTAGGAAAACACAAGCACAGCACAATTTTACTTGACTGTGAGGAAAAACACATTTCTCACGAAAACGCTTGGATCCGTAAATTATTACGTGGGGGTAGGGGAGCACCTGTCTCAAAGTGACAACTACATATTCTGTCTCACAGGTGGAGGCCAGCTCTTAATGTCTGTACAAAAGAAATTGATTTTAACGGGACAAAATAAGGAAGTAAAGGAGACGAGAGAGATGTTCCAAAAATGAAGCATCTGTTGCACACAGTCTCCATGGAACAGCCCACAGCACGGTCTGAGCATAGCCCTTCCCATTGTTTAGAATTCCACTCTCCCGTGTTCACATCTAGCTTGAGAGTGTCTGCACAAATGCTACCATTCTTATGAAAATTTGCATGTTAAGATGGTAAGCTATCCACTCCCTCTAACAATGCCTAATGCCTTCATTGTCATCCTTATTGCACTTTTATAATACAAATCCTTCTCACGGTGATATTCAGATATTTACCCAGAGTTTTTCCTCTTTAAAAGTAGCATTCTAGTAAGTAGGAAGAGTTATTTGCATGCTGCAAAACCTTAAAAGGTGTTTGAATGAATTGATCTATCAAAGACTCAATAATATTTCATTCCGGAGTCATTTCTCAGCTGAAAAACACACACCCTTTAGTGACAAAACAATTATTGGAGAGAAATCTGACAAAAAGTTCCTGCAGATGACTGATCTAAGTTTAGACAGGGTCAGGGTGTTTTCTACGTACCCTGATCTGAAGTTTCCATGGCAGCTGCTGCCGTGCTGAGCACCTGCAGATGGCTGGCTCTTTAAGACCTCCCTACTATGGAGAGATAGACTTTAATTATTAAGAGACAAAATGAACAGACATGCCGAACACTCCTGTAATCTCAGTATTTGAGACGGGGATCCAGGAGAATCAGGTACCAGGGCCTGACTTGACCATACTGCAAATTCAAGGTCAACATGGGTTACTACAGGCCACATCTCAAAAACTGAGAGAAAAATTATCTTGGGCTATGTTTCTTGTTCCTGATGGGGAAGTCCTGTGTATATGTCAATAAAGCACTGTTGGCCAATATCTTTGCCACCAATTCTTGTATTCCACATAAGATGTCTGTGAGTTATAGGAAGGACTTTGGGAAAGTCTTGGTAACATCAGCAGACTATACCTTTCCATCAACTGTAAAGCCAATAAGTGTAAAGTAAGACTCCTACAAAAAAGGCCATGGTCAACTAACACTTGCCTCAGAATAATGTACTCTTACCCCATTTGAAGCACAAGCTTTGGTTTACATGGCAACTTGAAGTGACATTTACTTAACATGAAGTCATGGAAATACCACTTCCACATTAGAATTCCAAATATGAAATTTAAACGACGTTGAATAATATTTATTAAGTTAAAGTGCTATCCGTGGGATCTTAAAATGCATGCAAAAATGTCCCCATCCATACTTGTCAGTATTTTTTTTAAAAATTAATTATGAAAAATAAGGACATTAATGCATCATATCAGTGTGTTTTATGGATTTGAATATTTTTAGCAGCTGCGTTTTTAAAATTTAAAGCAGTCTCAGCGTGTGCAACTCCAATTAAATTAATGCATAAAACATGCTGTTCAGCTTAGCCTCGCACAGACCTATGACACTTGCCTGGTGGTGAGCTGAAACAGAAGAATCACTAGTTCAAAGCTTCCCTGGGTAACCTAAGGAGACATTATCTCAGAATCAAGCCATAAAGTTTATAATAGGCTGAATATGTAGCGTGGCGGTAGGTTGATTGCTTAAGCACATGAAAGGCACCAGATAATGCCTCGTCCTTCCCTGACAAAAGATAGAGACCATAATCAAAAGTATTTCCACAGTCTCCAAAGCCCCTGTGCTTGCTGATTTTATGTCAGTGTGACCCAAGCTGTGGTCCTCTGAAGGGAGGATACCTCAATTCTCAGACCGCCTCCCTAAGATCTGGCCGTAGACAAGCCTGTAGGGCATTCTCTTAATTAGTGACTGATGTTAGAGCACCCAGCCCACCCTGGGTGCTACCACATTTGAGCCGATGGCCCCTGGGTTCTACCAGAGAGCAGACTGAGAAAGTCACAAGGGACAAGCCAGTAAGCACCCCGTCCCCCACCCCACTTCGTGGCTCCTCCCATCAGCTCCTGCCTCCAGGGTCCAGCCCTCTTTGAGTTCCTGCCCTCACTTCCTTCAGAAATGAACAGTGACGTGGAAACATAAGCAAAATAAGCCCTTTCCTCCTCATCTTGTGTTTGGTACAGGTAATTCATCACAGCAACAGGAGCCTTAACGCAGTTAGCCCCCTTACCACGACACGGCTGCCGACCTCCATGCCATGCGCGGTTTACCCAAACTGCATGATTTTTCTCTTTTTTTCCTCCTTCCTTCTCCTGGGCAGTTGCCAAGTTTTATTGCTTGCCTGCCTGCCTAAATATTTTTTTGTTAGGCTAGTAAAATTTTCCTTAACCATAAGCAAACAGTCACTGCTAAAATCTCCATGCTCCTTGAGTTTTGTATTTGTTTACCTTAAAATAAAGACGGGCTGAGAATACAAAATCATATCATGTGTGGATGTTGGAAAACATAGACATTTGTTTTACAGTAAAACATAACCCTTCCTTGACACTACTTCGAATAAATGGTCTTGAATTCAAACAAAACGTAAGTGTGGTCCAAAGCTTTGCCCTGAATTGCGCTAGTTTCAATGAAAGGCTTAACGAGCCCAGAGTTCAGTTCCTGGAACACTATGTCTGCTGCTGAGTGAGTTACCACCTGCCTCGACTTGAAGTCACATGACTAGAGAGACAGGAATAACCTTAGGAAATTCTCCAACGTCTTCAAAGGGTCTTTAACATTTGCAGGAATGTCTCAATCTCCATAAAATGACCCATTTCAATCGGTGAGTGGTTCAAATGCTCTCACTGCTGCACGGCGCATCTCTTTAGGAGATCTGATGGTCTCTCACAGGCAGTATACATAATGAAGTGGAAATTCCAGTGACTTTTTCTGAGAACTGAGGAGCCACTGAGAGGTCTTCAGAAAAATGAGCATCAGTGGAGAGCTGATTAAGAGGTGGTAAACTTACAATTTCTTTAAGTTATCTTAGGGAGATATTCCCAAATTATGAATGTGTCAATATGGGTTTTGATGCACTAGTTTTGCATGGTGGATGTAGTATAGTACTTGCAGAAATGTACATATTGCATACTAATGAAAGCAGACTGTTTGACCTGTTCTGTCACCTTAAATGTTTCTCTGGCGGTCTTTTTGCTTTCACTGTTAGTATGTGTGAGTAACTTTGTGAATGTGGGCATATACCTTTAGTTTAGATCATATTTACCAGAAAAACATCTTGGATTATTTATTGGGCATCTTGCTAGACACAGCATTGCTTGGAATAGTCACCCTAATGCACAAAGCAACTATACAAAAAAAGTATAAACTGAGTAGGTCTTTTCCAGGAAAAACTTGTTCACAGCTCTGAAAACCCGAATAGGGTGCCTCCTATTTCCTGCATGAAATACATTTTCTGAGGCAAACGTTTTTATTTTCTAACGTGTAAACGCATCATCCTTTAGCAAACATAGAATTATATAGAGAAAACAATTGCAGAATGGTCAAAATCTCATTAGGATTGCTCAAGGAAAATTATGTGTGCCCCATTTGCATTTTTTCTTTGAAGCAGAGTATCAAATGATTCATAATTTGAGAGCAAACTTTAGTCTTATCCTAGACCTACTTGACCTTGTAAGTGTTTCTTGATTTTAAGGATGGCATTTAATTAAAACTGCCTAGCTGAAGTGCTGTAATTATTGGTGCAGATAAAAGAGATTTACGGAGGCTAAAGCTGTTGGATTGGTTATAGACACACAGATCTTCCTTACCATGGCGATGTATCATTTACAAGATACAATGTGCTATCTGGGTTCCTATCACTCAGAAGCACATCATCTTGCTGGTTGAACTGGCAGCCATGGTTGTGAAAGAGGCAGTTCTATTAAGCCCAGAGTCAAACAGACTTCAAGAATCCCCTACCTTCATTTGCAGTGCTGTGCATAAAATTATTCGAGCATTACCTGGAAGAATGAGAACTCATGGAGGGTGAAATCGGGCTTCAAAATCTCAGGCTTTAGAGGATTATATCTTTGTCTTCACAGCGTGTGCTCCTTCAGTGAATGACATTTTGGGACCCTGTGTGAGTAGTCACTGAACTCAGTGCTCGCATAGCTCCCCAGTCCCATGCCAGTACTAAGCTCAAACACACATTGATCTTTTCATAAGGAAATAATTCTCATTATAAAGGTCAACACAAAATAAGTGTTTTTTTCTGTTTACTTTAGTAGTTTAGTTCTTCATTCCTTACAAAGCCGACTTCTTGTGAGGATGGTCTGTCTACTCAGACTGTCAAAACAATGGAATTATTTTAAAAGGTGATCTATTCTTTACACAACAAAATAGTTTCAGGCTTTATTGAAAATGCTAGCTTTGTAACAAGACAAGTAAGATTGGACATATTTATTTCCTTAGACTGGCACAAAACTTATGTATGTGGAAATGATAGCCATGTTCGGTATATGCAGTCTAGGGTTTGCAATATTTTTCCTGAACTTGGATGTCCAATTATTTGAATCTTGACTCACTTATTCTTTTGTCAGTTAATTTATACCACAAAGCAAAAACATCAATGTCTTATTTAATATATGTTTCCTTTAATGATGTTATGTTATGGCTATGCACAATGTCTAGTTGTAACAGCCTGTGCTGTCAGTGCAGTACTTCATAATCATTTCCTGCTGAAGCCAAGATAGCGGGTGTTTAATGCATTATGCTAGGCACCCGTTTCCACGTAAAATGAATTCCTTTGTCCTTGGGGTATTTAATGAACAGATTTGAAGGATCTTCTAATGATAAAGATGACAAATGGGTTTAAAATAACCTCAGCTAATTGTGTCTTTTCTTATCTCAATAAAGGTGACATGTATCATTTCATCAAGGTAAAAGTCCTGGTTTATGACTATCATCCACATTGATTTAGAGATAGAAAAGAGCAAACATCATTTAAGAGAAACTCTGGGGGATGGCTGGCTCATAGTGTCTACTCGTTTCCTACAGGGCCACCTCCCAATTCTATTTTGTGATCTCTAGGAAGATAAACTCACACTCTAAAGGAGTCTTTGCTTTATGTTGTGAATGTGATCCTCATGATGACAGCAATGGAGGTCACATTACAGGTCTACATATGAGTGATAATATGTTTGAGCACTTTAATAGCAAATTAATATTGTAGAGAAAGTAGAGAAAATACTCACTGGTAACTAGCACCTGGATGTGGAGGCAGAATGAGCATCCTTAGATCCATAGGCTATCCTGGGCTGCATAACTACCTGCACCAAAGGAAATATTTACCAAAGGAAGACTGGCTTCACATTCAGGCAGAGCCTTTCTCTCACACATCTTTGTGTAAAAGGAAATTGAAAATGGAAGGAGCTGTGTGACATGGAATGTTTTGTCCTTCCTACCATGGAATGTAAGGCATACCAAGAAAAATTTTTGAAAGCGGCTTTAAATGAGTTCACCAGACCCAAGATAAATAGCAAACAGGTGTTTTATTGGGAAAGAACTTACACAGATAAGAATAAATAACTGCTGTGGCCTTCCTGCTGCAGAAGATGCAGTCTCTGCCCTCTTGATGCTCTCCATCACCCATGAGAGAATGTTCTCATAGCTCCTCTATCCTAAAGGGGTCAAATCCACATCTGAAACCACACCCAAAATGTGTGGTCACTACTACAAGTTCACTGGCAAGGCAAGGATACTCTTTCACCTGCTTTTCTCACTGGGCATTGTATACCAGGGAATGGGGACACCCAGCTTCTACTATTCAAATTGTTTAACTACATTCATAAAGCAAGCAACTATTGGCAACAAGGTTTCCTTCTCATTGCTGTCACTCTGCTGAAGGATACAAAGAAGATGCAATACCAGAAGGCAAATTGCAATCATTGTTCTGTGTTAAAAGTTTGGTTGTTTTTCCTGTTTCAGATTACTACTTTGAAAAGCTGAATTAGAGAAATTAAAAATTCTGCTTTAATGCGCCTTTTAAGGAAAGCCAAATACATTAAAATAGGATTACTTATTTAATAATCTTTTAAAAATTCCATTATTGTCCTGAAATACTTGTAATGTTTGTACTCTCCTGATTAAAGGACAGTAAGACAGAAATTTGATGGGGATTAGGATGAGGGAGACAACAAATGACATGATTTAGAGCAGGAAGACAGGAGTTCTGGAAGACAGCATTCAACCAGGAGTGGTACAAATACATGAATGACTCAACAGCATTGAACATGTAACTCTTCAACAATGCAAATAGACACCTCCTACCAGTTTCAACTCAGGGAAAACATGAAGTAAACAGAATATACTCTTCCAATAACATACCATCAGACATAACAAAAAGTTAATGCCTGTTCATAACACACAGGGTAGGAAAAGAATTGGAACAGAAAATTAGTATTATTATTTAGGGGGTGTTCCTCATGTATTGAAAGATTTAGCAATCCACTCAGTTTTGAAACTGTCACCATCATTTTAGAGAGTTGATGATACTGACACTAAAGAGTGCCATGTTACCTAGAAATCACAAATCCTTATTTTCAAGAGCAGAATATCCAGAGGGAGGTGGCTGAGACAAGTCACAATCCCATTGCACTAAACGGCTGCACTATAGGGCTGTGGAGGAAAAGGACTGTTGACCCAGAGTTGGTAGTAGGTCAACTAAGCCACCATGGAAGGGCTCTGCTTTCCATGCTGTAATGGGTCTGTCTCAAAGGAAGACAAGGGGAGCAGACATACACTGGCATTCTATTTGAATCCTGGCCACAGGGCGGGATGGGGAAATACTTTCAGTCACAAATGAAAGTCAAATTATTTATAACTTTGTCACAGACTGGGAGAGCATGCCTTTGGACAAATACTAAAGAGATGTTGGCCTTCTGCAGAGATGCAGAGCCCAGCTGTTTGTTTTTTGACATGGGTCAGTAATCTGTTCTCATACTTATGAGATATTCAGATTGTCCTCTGAAGAACCATAGCAACTTAGTGTGGAATTGTTAGACTTGCCTCTCTGACCTGCAGTATGCCTGAAAAAGTGAGGAGCTACAGACTGTGTCATCTAGATCCTTCCAAGTCAGGGAAGTTTATGTAGGCATTGGGTAAAAGTCCCAGGAAGAAAGGCCATGGAAAAGTGACCCAGTGTGGATTCACACTGAAGTTGGATTTGATTGTCACAGGGAAAATATTCTAGAATTGAGGATATCAATTTATTTTAATGATCCTAGTAGGACAATAAAGACAGTATGTCTCTGTGTGAGACACTACCCAGAAAGAACTCAGTCGTGACATGATATAGAACTGATCGTTCCATAAGTGAAAACACCAACGGGAGCCACCTCAAACTCTACAGGACGAAGAGGGAACCGACTTCATAGATTCAAAGCGTAGTGTCTACACAAAATGGGTACCAGTAAAACATTGAAAGATAAACTGGGGGGGGGGGAGTAGGGAACGGAGGAAGCTCTGTGCTTTTTCAGAAGATTAGAAGGCCTCCTGCCTCCAAGGAGCAGGCAGGTCAGTGCGGTGGGCAAATGGGCCTGCAACTCAGAACTGCAGCTTGTCTTCCTGAGCTTTATCCCAGTGTCAGTGTTCAGGGAAAGCTCACTCTGTACTGCCTTTGGTCTTCTAGATCAGGCAAAAGATGAAGGCTGGATCAGCGGCACTAGAAGCTTCCACAGGGAACAGAAGGAAAACTGACACCCAGATATTATCAGTTGCCCAAAGCCGTCATGGGGGGGGCGCACAGAAAGCACATAAGTCGTATTGTCAAGCCTCAGGGGAGGCTGAGGGTAAGTGGCTTTAGACGAGCAAGCCTCGGAAACAAGTCAAAGCACAGCACGTGAAAAGCTATGAAGAGAGTTAACAGCAAGTACCCGGCCCAGGCTGAGCCTAATATGAAGCCTCTGTGTTTATAAATAAGTGAAATAGGCCTGACAAAATGGTTCACCTCGTGTTAGATCATAGTGTGCAGCTGGCCAGTGCGGTGATCTCAGAAATGCACCACTGTGGAATCATCGTATCTCGGAAATGCACCACTATCCCGAACCCACCCAGTGACTGACAGAGCAGGTCCTGGTTGACGCATGGTGTCTGTATGGAGAAATGCGGATACTCACACCGTGGAGACTCTGCCCACTTTTCCCAATCACAGATGAATCAGAAGCATTTTCAGACAAGGACACAGGGAAGTCGCTTGTGATGTGTATATTTCAATAAAGCACTGTTGGCCAATAGGGAAGCAAATTAGGTGGGACTAGGAGTCTAGGAGGATTCTGGGAACTGTAGTGAAGAGGTTGGTCTCCATGTGACTCCTGGGAGGAATGTGTCCTAGCAAAGAAAAGTTCTTATAAAATATATATGAGCACTTATGGCTTAATAATCAAGTCAGACCTAGCCAATAAGAAACCAAGCAAACGGCCAACAGCTTCATATTAAATAGTATCTTGTGTGTTATTTGGGGGTTCAGACAGCTTGGCAGGGCCCAGGCAGATGACGGGAAAGACAACGTGTTACACTTAAGCACAAATCTTTCTTTGGAGGAAAACCAATATGGATATGACGGAGAAAGGACCTTTGTAATACTGAGGAGCTGGCCTGCTTGAGACCGTCAAAATTTCCTAATTCTTCAAATTGCTTTGTTTGTTTTTCTCACCTGGGTAACTTGTAAGTTTCATCTGTCCTCCCTTGCTTCCTGATCCCACTTGTGTCAACTAGCTTCTAGTTACACACTGGAAAGGAAGCTCATCTGTGTAGCAGTTTTCTCTGCCTCAAGTCCTGATAGCTGTGAAGACCCCCAAATCAGGCTTGGTTCTTGGCTACCCAAGCCATCTGTAGACCTACCTGGGACTCACAGGGCTCTCCCAGGAAGGCACAATGTGTGGTGAAATGTTCTGCCTGCCTGCCTGTCTGTCTGTCTGTCTGTGTCCTGTGTCTCTCTCTCTCTCTTCCTCCCTCCCTCTATCTCTGTCTCTGTCTCTGTCTCTGTCTCTCTCTCTCTCTCTCTCTCTCTCTCTCTCTGTGTGTGTGTGTGTGTGTGTGTTCAGCAGGTTGGAAAGTATGTCTTTTCAAGCAACTTGAGTGGTCTGAACCTCGCACAGGCATCAAGACTGGTCTCTCTTCTTCTTACAGGCAACTGGGCTGTTCCAAGACTCTCCATAGAGTTCATCAGCTCTGAGATTATCTCTCAGAGTCCATACTGCTTATATGCACATTGGCCGGGAGTGGTCAAGTGAATCTGCTCAGTTTTCGGGGACTTCCTAAAGACTTTGTGCTGTTTATTTCTTGAGTTTAGTGAGATTCCCTGCAGGACTGAATGGGTCCCCTCGAGTAGAGTATTCTACAACTGAATGTTCTTCCCTCCAAGACAGAAGGTTTTGTTCCAGGTGAATGAACACATAACAGATATAAGCAATAGTTTTCATTTAAGATAAGTCTTTTCACTCTCAGAACAAGGAGTTCTTTATTCTAGAAGCACAAAGTATGAAATAAATGCTACCTCAGTCCTACCACCACACTTAAATATCCATTGTGGTGTTTTCTAATCACCACAGATTAGCTAAATATGTTTGGAGAAAATTTCATCACTTTTCATTTAAGAATGCGTGGCTAAGGTTTTATTTCCAATTATTATTTTATAAACTTCCACTAAACTATTCTCAAATGACAGGTTCTTTTCAAAAACATCCAGTTCCTGTTTTGATGGGCTTTCAAAACCCAACCTACAACAGCTGCAATAGACCAAGATAATCAAAGACATGCCATGTTCCTGAAACACCCAACATACTGCCTACTGTTTAAAGTAAGTACTCTGACAAAATGTTCATCAAAGGAAGAAATGATCTTTGTTTTCATCAAGTTAAATTTTATCACAATGATATCATTGCAAGTTTTAATTATCTAATGGAATTAATTCCCATAATATCTAAATAAAGAAGCATCAGTGAAGCAATTCTCAATTGAAGTTTCTTCATTTTTATACTAATTCATATATAATGATGGGGATCATAATATTTGGGCACATTTCCCCTGACTAATCCTTCACTCTTGTCTCTGTCATATGCCAGGATTGGTTTTTCAGAAATTTACTTTGCCTGAGACTACCAACTAACTCATTCACAATTTTTGTATTGAAGTGGTAGAAATATCCAACAGCTACATATTTATTTCTCTCTACATGTTTAGGAGTTCCAGTCACTAATTATTACCATTGGAGACTTTTAATCTATTATTCTGTCTCTAGATTTCTTCCTGTAGAGGCTCAGGATTTACATTAAAAGTTTAGTTAAATAGTTTTTCTTCTTCCTCTCTTTTGTTTCTTACATTTAATCAAAGCACAGCTAGTATCCAGACAGTTGAGTAATAAAGTCTCCCTTTGTGTTTTTAAGGTCAGATTTAGCAGAAAACTCAGCATCCAGGATGCCTGTCCAGTGATATTAGTATGTTTTCCATCTTAAATATAAATTAAACAGAATCACTCTCAAGATGTTCCCAGGTTAGGATACAAAGCTGTATGCATTCTGTTTCTGAAAAGGCTCTTTCTTAGAACTTACACAAAAAAAACCCACAGAAATAATAGAAAGTATCTGTTCTGCGTGATGAATATGCTCTTCTTAACTTCTAGGTGTTTAGAGTGTCTTATTAAACATATATGTCTTTCTTGTGGAAACTGCACACATTTTTATTTACACCCGTGGGTTAGATGCTGACTAATAACTTTAATTCCATTGCTTTTGCCTGTCGGAATTCACATGCCCTGTGGTTCCTGGGAATTCATGCACGCATGGGGAAATCTGAATTCTCCCTGAGCAGACTGAAAAGCAGACATCACCATTTTCCAGGAACTATTCAATCTGGCATTTTTATGTAGCTATGGAGAGAGTCTTTTTTGAAGCCTTTTGCATCTGAGTGATGCATGTGCTAAGGGTTCTTTCTTCTATGGAGACTCTGGCATTTATCCTATAGGGTAACAAATTACTCTTGCCACATTTTCATAGCTTCTATTATTAGAAAACACATGGATTCTAGGTGAGAGGTCAAGTGTGTTTTACTCAAAATACAACAAAGCAAAAAAAAAAACCAATGACAACAAAAAGCAGTGTAAGCATCAACATATTTGCTTCATTCTTCTTCCTAATTGAAAGTAGGGAGATTTAAAGGGATGTTCACAGATCCCGGCTTCAGGGCCCCAATCTTTCTCATGAACACTGGTATGCTTACTTTCTGTCGTAAGAGCAGTGACTCTATCTTTCATTGGGGGCGAGGTTAGACATTATAGAAAAGACAATCAAAAACTAAGAATAGCTTAACAATCAAAAATGAAGAATAGCTCATTTGACCCCAGTAAGATGCCCAAAAAAACACTTATTAAGAATTATCTCAGTAACATTCATCTGTACTCCTTAGCCTAGATTTTGGGAAGAAGATCTTGTCCACCATTAGACCATTCTGCTGACTACACTGGTTTGTTTATCTTCCTGGCAGAGCCTGGGACCACATCTCTTCAATTTTGTTCTTTGAGCCATTCGCTCACTTTCTAGTGAATGGGAATCTAATTACTAAAGTCTGTCATAGCTAGACCTCAAAAGAGGCTGTCTAAACAAATTCCGAAGTCTACCATGGTTTGTTTACTTTCAAAGGCCTGGTCTTTTCTTACGTTTCAACCTTATTACTAATGTCTGTCCCAGGTGGAGCAGAGCACAACAATACATTTGAGTAATAGAGTCCAATTCAATGGACTATCCTGACTGCATCCAAAGATGCCCATCATGCTCAGTGATCTCCGGAAACTTGACTATGAATGCTGACTTTAAGGAAATGTATGAGTGCATCTTTGACTGCTTACATTTGCAGAGTTCATGGGAACAAGTTAAGTGGATTTTGAACATTCGTGAGAAACCACCATTCAAAATGCAAAAAACAAAACAAACAAACAAACAAAAAAGAAGTCCAGACAAGTCTGTGCTTAGGCTCACGTAAGTTCCCTGTGACACCCATGGCCATGTCCAGGAGTAGTTGTTAGATTTCTGTATCTCCCCTATGCTCATGGCTATGTAATCAACTTTTGCTATTCACACAACTAAATTTTTGTTTCAAATGCCCCCTGAAAAACCCAAATTGAGCTCTTATGATATTGAAATCTACCTTTCCTGATATCTGTAATTTTCTGAAGCACATTCCAGATTCTATGGAATATATACCCATGATGAGTTCCTACTGAGAAACGAAATTGTGTATAA
Organism: Mesocricetus auratus; assembly: GCF_017639785.1. Lineage (NCBI taxonomy): Eukaryota > Metazoa > Chordata > Mammalia > Rodentia > Cricetidae > Mesocricetus > Mesocricetus auratus. The sequence continues at coordinate 3,200,431 of NW_024429193.1, read as the reverse complement.
TACAAGTACCCCGAGGTTTTGTCATTATTACAATAAACATTGGGTAGGTGACACTAGTATTTTTATCATTAAATGAGAGATGAGTGCTGACATTAAAATAGAAATACTTGATAGAAAATGAACAGAATGGGGTGTTAAGCAGTTAGCTCAGTGAAAGGCATTTCCTAGCATGTAAAAGATCATGGACAAAGCAGCACATTGTTTCACTGCAATGTTTGGGGCCCTTGTACTTGTGAGTCAGCTGTGTATAGTATTTGGTACCCCAATGTACTTATTGTACTTTGTGTATAGTATTTGGGGAGGAATTAAAAATTTAAGTTTCCACACACATGTAGACATGAATGAGGATATCCTAATTTTTTTTAATTTCATTTCTCCTGGGCATACATGCGTAGTTGTTCAAACTGTATTAGAGATATTAAAATGCTTTGTATCCCACATTCTTGAAGGGGAGAAAGCATAAAACTTGCTTCTTGTGCCAGACTAAATTGCAAACTTTGCATTTACAGATTACTTTGGGTGAAATTATGTGATACCTTTTTTGCTTAAAATCTGCTTTCTTAGTACTTCCCAAGCAAGAACATGCTGAATGAAGTCTGTTTTAAAAGCCTGTCAAGTACAAGGGTATGCGCTTGAATGAGATTGTCAATAAAGGCAAGTGTGGTAGTGTAGTAATAAGTGGCACCAGTTTAGAACAAAAATTTTGATAACTAAATTAAAATTATCTGAATGTCCATTTTCCTTATGTGATACATTGCTAATAAAAACACTTTAGGGGAACTTGGAAAGCCTTAAATTGGAAGATGACAAAATTTCCATTCCATGTAACTCAGTAGAAATCTGACGCAACATTCTCCATGCTCTGCCTGCAGCCTCAGACAGCTTCAGTTACTATGAGTAATTGTAACCATGGCAACAAGACAGGGAATAATTAATGAAGGGAATTCAACTTCAAAATCTGAAACACATTATAAATTACAAATATTAGAACAGTAACAATGCCTCACACCTCTTCCCAACTTCAATTTGGCTTAAATAGTTCTTCTGATTAATAATTGTGATTTTCTTTGCATACATATGACACCCATGTATGCTTATATATGAGAGGGGAAAAAGTAAGTGAAGTCATCATATTATTAAATCTATACAAGCTGCCTAACTGTATGCAGATGTGTGAAAACATATTCTCTTTTTAATCTCTCTAACATCTTTCAAGGTTTCTGATTTTTAAGGAAGTCTATCAGAGTGGTAGGTCAACTTGGCTGCAGAGCTTATATCTACTGTATACTAGTTTTATGACTTTGGTCATTTATTGACTATTCTGAACGCCCAATTTTCTGGTACAATGATATTGATGGTAATAGGGATAACTATTATTATATTTTTAGAGAAAACAATGTAGAAGTAAAGTAGCTTTTTTAGTGATCACAAGGGAAGAATAAGCACTCAATGAATGTCAATAGAAATACTAACAAACACATAATTATCGAACATATCAGGTGTTCTTCTAGACCTATGAGAGAGTGGTAAATGGGACATAAATATTATTTATTTGCCTCCTAATAAGTTTTTATACAAACAATAAACATGTAAGTAAATAAGACACAAGGATGTAATTTTTGGATTTCTGAGTGCAAAGAAGATGAAATAAGTGTAAGATGGGGTGGTGTGAGTGAGAAGGGCACTTATTATGTTTAGAAATGTAGGTAAGAGGCTTCCTGGTGTCTGATCTTTAACTAAACCTGAAGCATGAGAAAGAAGTAATGTGGAGGACAGGAGGAAAGACAGGTGTCTGGTAAGCAGACAGAGTCCATTTCACACTGTTTCTCACAATGGCTGCTCCAACATCAGCACCCTCAACTCAGTCAACATTGCTGATCATTCGTCTTTTCTCCAGTTGGATGATCATCCATCAAATTGTCCTAGAAGGACTTGCCTTTCTCTGACACAGATGAGAAAAAATGGTTATCAGAGACAGGCAGTGGGCATAGCAAATAAAAGTTTTGGCCAACTCATGTGAAACTACCGTGCTATAGGCAGAATGACTCCTGCTATCCACTGCAACATCAAGATGAGATTACAGTTAGCATTGTATATGTGAGGCAGCTAAGAGGACATTCAATTTTAGCTCAAAGAAATGTCACATTTGCAGTGTCAAATATGGTAATCACCATGACTTGATCACTCTTATTGAAATACCACTTTGTAGTCTATAAATATACATGATTACGGTTTGCTGATTTAAAATAAAACAAAGGAACGCAGCAGACTCTGGCAGCTCAGTGAGGGTCACACTAATCACCCAAACTGTCCCACTCCTTAGATTCTGTTCCCCAAGATCCATTCCACCACCCACCCCTTTTCATCTCATTGCCAGCCCTGGGACAGTCCCATCCCCATATACTAGGGGACTCCTCATTCTCAGGTGCAGGCCACATCAATTGGAGGAACAGAGACTCACCCATTATGCAACAAAGCTCAAGCTAACCACAAGAAGGCCAGCCCCTAACTTGGACAGAGAATACCTACTACATCAGTGGTCAAATAGGACATAAGAAATCCAGGCCACAAATAATAGAAAACCAAAAAGAATACAGAAACCAAAGAACAAAACACCCATTTAAAAAAAGACAGATTCAGAAATGAGAACCTAGACTTAATCACTCCAAATCCACATCCTTAGTTTAGAGCACATTTAACAACAGCCAGAGCAATATAGCACCACCAGAGCCCAGTCATTCTACGTCAGCAAGAACTGACTATTCCAATGCAGCCAAAGAACAAGAAAATGACTTTAAAAGCAATTTTATTAGAATGATGGAGATCCTTAATAGAAAATGAAAAAAATCCTTAAAGAAATCAATAATTGGAGGAAATCAATATAGCCCTTAAAGAATGCCAAGAAATCCAAGAAAACAAAAACAAAACAAAGCACACACATACACACACACACACACACACACACACACACACACACACACACACCAGGTGAAGGAAACTATTCAATACCTGAAGATTGAAACACACACAATAAAGAAAGCACATACAGAGGCAATTCTGGAATAAAACATCTGGGTAAGTGAACAGGAGCTACAAACATAAGTATCACCAACAAAACAGAAGAATCTAGGGTGCCGAAGCTAAGATAGAAAAAATAGATTCATCAACTAAACAAAGTGTTAGATCTAAAAAAAAACTCCTAACACAAAACATCATTGAAATCTGGGACACTATTTGAAGACCAAACCTAATAATAATAGTAAGAGCAGAAGAAGGAGAACAATCCCAGTTCAAAAAGCAGGAAAATATATTTACCAAAATCATGGAAGAAAGTTTTCGTAACCTAAAGGAAGACATGCCTATAAAAGTACAAGAAGCTTACAGAACACCAACTAGATGGGGTAAGAAGAGAAAGTCCCCATGTTATCTAAGAATCAAAACACTAAACACACAAAGAATATTAAAAAGCTGCAAGGGATAAAGACCAAGTGACATATAAAGGCAGACCTATTAGAAGTACACCCGACTTCTCAAAGAATACTCTGAAAGCCAGAAGGACTTGGACAGATGTCTTGTACACTACTATGACAAGACTGCTATATTCAGTAAAACTTTAAATCACTAAATATGGAGAAAACAAAGTATTTTACAACATAGTCCAATTTAAACAATATCTAGTCACAAATCTAGCTCTATAGAAGGTACTAGAAAGAAAATCCCAAGCAAGTAAAGTTAACTACACATACAAAATCAATGGTTTGCAATAGATAATATCAAATTCAGGAGAACCCACAGGAGGGAAACACAAACACACATAAACACACACATACTCTCTCTCTCTCTCTCTCTCTCTCTCTCTCTCTCTCTCTGTCATACACACACACACATACACACACACACACACACACTCAGTACCACCACTAGTAACAAAAACAAAATAACAGGAATTAACAACTACTCGGCATTAATATCTCTCAATATCAATGGACTCACTTCCCCAATAAAAAGATACCGACTAAAAGAATGTATACAAAAACAGGATTCATGCTTCTGCATATAAGAAACACACCTCGTTTTCAAAGACACACATTTCTTCAGAGTAAAATGTTTGAAAAAGTTTTCCCAATCAAATGAAACCAAGAAGTCAGCTAGAGTATGTTGTAATTTAAGAAAGCAGTGCATGAGAGAAAGATACTATGTGACAGAGCTTGGGTGAAGGGTTTTTTTGGGGGGGAAGAGAATGGAGAAAAGGGGAGAGGAGAGGGGAAACTGGCCTCTGGGGGCAGGAGCAACAGAAGAGAAGAGAGGCAGAGAGAGAGGCAAGAGGGAGACAAAAAGAGAGAGAGGCAGGAGGGAGACAAAAAAGAGAGACAGAAGGAGAAGAAGAAGGGAGAAGAGTAGTGCCCTTTTCAAAGGGAACATAGTGAATGTGTACAGGTGGTGCTCTTGGTAGCTACAACTGAGGGTGTATTTTGTCGGAACCCCCAAGGACAGGCCAGTGGAGATGCCTGATGCTAACACTGTAGCTATCCTTATATCTAACAAAATAGAATTCCAAATAATATTAACAAAAAAGAGATGGAGAAGAACTGTTTATGCTCAATAAAGGAAAAATCCACTAAGGTGGTGTCTTCATTCTTACCAACTATGCCCCAAATGCAAAGGCACCCACATTATTAAAAGAAACATCACTAAAGCTTCAATCACTCATCAAAACCACACATTAGTAGTATGGAACGTCAAAACCCCACTCTCTTCAATGGACAAGGAATCAAGACAGAAAATAAATAGAGCAAAAATGGAAGTAGTAGACAGTATGAATCAAATGAATCTAACAGATATTTGCAGAAGGGTTTTAACCAAAAGAACAAATGTTGTTCTCAGCACCTCATGGTACCTTCACCAAAACTGACCATATATGTAGTCAAAAGGTAAGTTTCAGCAGGTACATGAAAATTGAAATAACCCTCTCTATCCTATCACACCACCAGGGATTAAGCTGGGTTTCAAAAACAACAGAAAGCCTACAAGCTCACAGACACTGAACAACTCTCTATTGAGTTACCAATGGATCGTTGAAGAAATATATAAAGAATTTAAAGACTTCCTAGTGTTCAATGGAAATGAGTGCACAAACGTACCCAAGCTTACAGGACACAATGAAAGTGATACTAAGAGGAATGTTTATAGCACTAAGTACCTTATAAAGAATTTGGGGAGATCTCACACCAAAGAAAAAATTAACAGCACACCTGAAAGCTTTAGAACAAAGGGAAGCAAATGCACCTAAGGATTGTAGATGGCAGTAAATAATCAACCTGAGGGCTGAAATCAATAAAATAGAAACAAAGAGAACAATACAAAGAACCAATGAGACAAAGAATTTGCTCTTGGAGAAAATTGACAAGATAGACAAATCCTTATCCAACTAACTAAAAGGCAGAGAGAATATACAAATTAACAGAATCAAAAATGAAAAGGGAGCTATAACAATGGACACCAGGAAATCCAGAGAACCATTAGGTCGTACTTCAAAAATATCTATACTTTGTTTTTTCTTGTTTCTTTTTTTTTTGAAAACCAAACTAAAATTGGAAAACCTAAAAGAAATGAACAATTTTCTTGGGGGATACCACTTACCAGAGTTAAATCATAATTGAATAAACAATTTTAATAGGAAGTAGAAGCAGTTACTGTAAGTCTCCCAACCAAGAAATAAATAAATACATAATGAGGACCAGCATTCCAAATAGAGGGATGCTCTCTCAGCCTGGACACATGGGGAAGAGCCTAGGTCCTTCCCTAGATGTCATGACAGATTTTGGAGATCTCCCCAAGGAGGGCCTTACCCTCCCTGGGGAATGATGTGGGGATTGGGTGGGGGCTGGGAGGGCTGGTGGAGGGACAAATGAGGAGGGGTGGGAGAGGGAGCTGGGATTGACGTGTGAAGCATTCGTGTTTCTAATTTAAATAAAAACATATATTAAGGGAAAAAAATGAGGGCCAGATGATCTTAACGCAGAATTCTACCATATTTTCAAAGAAAAGATAATCCAGTACTCCTCAAATTATTCCACAAAATTGAAACATAGGGAACATTACCAAATTCATTCATTATATGATGCCACAGTCATAAAAATCACCAAACCACACTAAGATTCAACAAAGAAAGAAACTTACAGAACAATATCCCTCATGAACATTGGTGCAGAAATATTCAACAAAATACTGGAAAACCAAATCCAAGAACACGTCCCCATAAACATCCACCCTGATACAGTGGGCTTCAATCCAGACATGCAGAGACAGTTTAACAAATGAAAATCTGTCAATATACTCTTTATACTCTACCATATAAACAAACTGAAAGGGAAAAAACACATGATTATCTCATTAGATACTGAAAAAAACAACCTTTGACAAAATCCAACACCCCTTCCTGATAAAAGTCTTGGAGAGATCATGGACATAAAGGACTACCTAAACTTAACAATGACTGGTCCATCTTGAAACCTATTCCATGAGAAGAAGTTCACCCCTGACACTGCCTGTATGCCCAGGATCCAGGGGCAGGATATCCTACAGACCTAGGATAGAACTACACACAAATGACAAAATAACATCACTGAAATTATTCCTAATGATATTATGCTATACTCATAGATTAATGCCTACCCAAGTGGTCATCAGAAAGGCTTCACTTAGGAACTGATGGAAACAGAGGCAGAGACCCACAGCCCAACATTAGGCAGAGCTTGAGGATTCCTGCAGAAGAAGGGGAGGAAGGAATGTAGGAGCCAGAGCAGTCAAGGATACTGTATGAAAACCCACAGAATCAACTAACCTGGCCTTAGAGGGACTCACAGAAACTGAGCAGACAACCAGGGAGCCTACAAGGGACTGACCGAGGCCTTCTGCATAAATGTTGTAGTTGTGTTGCTTAGTCTTCTTGTGAGACTCCTAACAGTGAGAGCTGTGGCTGTCCCTGACTCTTTTTACCTGCTATTGGGACTCATTCCTCCCTACTGGATTGCCTCATCTGGCTGTGCATGTACTGTCCTTTAGATATGGAAACACGAAACTGAACAGCTTGTGAATTTGCCACCTTTTTTTAACCTTGAAAGCTAATATAAATGGCATCAGTAGCACCATTTAATAAACATTTAACAACCAGCTGAGGGCTGGAGAGGTAGCTCAGCAGTATATATTTTTGCAGCAGACGTGAGTTTGGTTTCCTTCACCCACATAGAGGGATCCAGTTCCTGGGGGGAGCTGACTTCTATGGCCTCTGCAGGCATTTTAATTCACATGTACATACTCACACACACATGAATAATTTAACATAAAATTAAATCTTTATATAAAACTAAGCAATTAAAAAGAGTGTTGTTATATATCAACCAATTCCAGTGAAGCCTGCTGGCTGTAGCTCTGACCATACCTAACTTTCCCAGCCACTCAGGGACACTGCACATTGTCTTTCAGACAGCAAGTGTTTAATGGGGATCAAGGAGGGTGCATTGCTTACCGGTCTTCATGATTCCACCTGGTTACACTCCCTCTCTTCAGCTCTCCAAAAATCCTCAAGACCAATGGAATGCATCATGAATCAGGAAAGCAGATACTGTGTAGCCTGGTGGACTGCCAATAAGTGATAGGGAGCAGAGAGCCACTCTGTGAGTGTGGGAACAGTGTTTGAAGCTAATGATTATGCATTTCTCAGGTTTTCAACCTACAGACACCCTACAGGTAACATGGAAGATTGAATAGCACATTCCTTTTGCTAAGCCACAAGTTTTCCTCAGTGTTACCAGGGCAACATAAATTATCTCAGTTCTACCTTCATGCAAACTCACAAACACAAAATCCAAAAGAAACAGGGGAAAGACTTTCATTGACTTCAGAATTACAGAGAAGTGCCTCAACTGGTAGGTAGCACAAACCGATTATTGTGAGTATGGGGGATTAATATTAAACTTAATAAAATTACACATCCGTAAGAAATGTATTCTTCAAGGATGAAAGTTTTTTTCAGAAGTAAGCAAGAAGCATTGCCTATAGATTTTAGTATGCTTTATCAATGTCTGCTCATTTTCCATATGACCAGTTTGCAAGTCCTTTTGCTAGGAACTGGTTCCTAAATCCTGCCATCTCTCTGTCTTCCTGCTATATAATATAATTTCTGATAATATTATAATAAAGATCACCCTTTTATTTGTTAGTCTCCTTCACTTTGCTAGCACTCAAGTAGAGCCTGTTGTCAGTAGACAAGCAGAGTATCTGCTGACCAAGGGGTAAAAGTAAAATACTTAGAGCCTGTGACTTCTGTAAACTTTTGCAGAGTTGCAGCATGTAGACTCCTTCCTGGATTGGTCAGGGTGCCTTGTGTCTGTGCCTCTTGCGTCTTCCGATGGGAGACAGGAAGAACTCAGAATCACCAGTGGTTCATCTTGCTCTCAGGTGAGTGACTAGAATCCTCAGCTAGTTCTGTTTGTTTCCTTCTACTAAAAGACGACACATTCCTCTTTGCATTCACTTATTCTTTCTGGTTTACATCTTACTGGGCTGCTTTCCATTGTCAACATTACCTGGAGTTGCCTGGGAAGACAGAAAGATGCAGCTCATTGCGGGTAGCACCATGCCTTAGGCTGGGCTCTCACCTGCATCCAAGGGAACAATCAGGCAGCCATGAGTACAAAGTTTGCTCCTCCCTGCTCTTGAATGCAGATAGTGTATGAGAAACTGTCCCAAGCATCTATCTCTGTGAGTTCTTCCCAATGATAGGCTACAACCTGGAGATTTTAGCTAAAATAAACCACACACTCCTCTAGACACATTTCATTGGAGTATTTAACTACAACCCTTACTTCAGGTTATATCTCTTGACTTATACAATAGATGCTCTATCCCTTTCATCAACTAAGTATTTCTTTTTTAAGTTTAAACTAGAAACAAGCTTGTGTCACATGTCAATCCCAGCTCCCTCTCCATCCCCAACTCTCCTGCTCCCTCCAACCTCTCTAACCTCCCAACCAATTCCCATTTTGCTCCTCAGGGAGGGAGAGGATCTCCATGGGGGAATCTACAGAGTCTGTCATTTCATCCTGGACAGGACCTAGGCTCTCCACCATGTGTCTAGGATGAGAGAGCATCCCTCCATGGGAAATGGGCTCCCAAAGTGCATTCATATGCCAGGGATAAATAATGATCTGCTACCCAAGGTCCCAAAGATTGCCAATGCCTCCTCACTAGCACCCAAATTTAGGGTGTCTGAATAAGTCCCATCCTGGCCTCTCAGCCATCAGTCTGGGGTCCATGAACTCCCTTTGTTTAGGTCAGCTGTTTCTGTGGGTTTCACCAGCCTGATCTTGACCCTATTGCTCATCACTTCTCCCTCTCTGCAACTGGATTCCAGGAGTTCTGTTCAGTGTTTAGCTGTGGGTGTCTGCCTCTGATTCCATCAGCCACTGGATGAAGGCTCTAGGATGGCATATAAAGTAGTTATCAATCTCATTATAGGGGAAGGGCTTTTAAGGTAGCCTCTCCACTATTTCTTAGTTTGTCAGTTAGAGTCATCCTTGTAGATCTCTGGAAATCTCACTAGTGACAGATGACTCCTCGAAACTATATTGACTCCCTCTATTATGGTATCTCTCATCCCATTCTCAGACTCAACCTTCCTGCTTCCTCATGTCCTCCTCTCCCCTCCTCTTCTTCCCCTCTCTTTTTCCCAGCTCCCTCTCCCCTACACACATGCTCCCAATCTGCTCAGGATATCTTGTCCCATTCCCCTTCTCTGGGGTGCCATGAGTATCTCTGTTACGATCCTCCCTGTTTCCCAGACTCTCTGGTGGTGGGATTGTAGACTCACACGCCCCTGATCCAGGTCTAAAATCCATATACGAGTGAATACATGCCATGTTTGTCTTTTTGTGACTGGGTTACCTCACTCAGGATGGTTTCTTCTAGTGTCATCCATTTGCCTGCAAATTTCAAGAATCCATTGGTTTTTTTCTGCTGAGTAGTACTCCATTGTGTAAATGTACCACATTTTCTCTATCCATTCTTCAGTTGAGGGGTATATAGGTTGCTTCCAGATTCTGGCTATTACAAATAATGCTGCTATCAACATAGTGGAACAGATGTGCTTGTATGAATGTGTGTCTTTTGGGTATATGCCTAAGAGTGGAATTACTAGATCTTGTGGTAAGTTGATTCCCATTTTCCTGAGGAATCTCCATACTGATTTCCAAAGTGACTGTACGAGTTGGCACTCCCACCAGCAATGGGGAAGTGTTCCCTTTTCTTCACATTCTCTCCGGCATAAACTGTGATTGGTGTTTTTGACTTTAGCCATTCTGACAGGAGTAAGATGGTATCTCAGAGTTGTTTTGATTGGCATTTCCCTGATGGCTAAGGAGGTTGTCATCCATTTTAAATCCACTATTGAGAATTATCTATTTAGTTCTTTACCTTACTTTTTAATTGGTTCCTTTGCTGTTTTGGAGACTTGCTTCTTGAGTTCTTTGTAAACTTTGGAGATCAGCCCTTTGTCAGATGCGGGGTTAGTGACTATGTTTTCCTATTCTGTGGGCTGCTTTTTTGTCTTGTTGACTGTGTCCCTTGCCTTACAGAAGCTTGTCAGTTTCAGGAGGTCCTATTTATTAGTTGTTGATCTCAGTGTCTGTGCTAATGGTGCTATGTTCAGGAAGCGGTCTCCTGTACCAATTCCTTCAAGGGTACCTCCCACTTTCTCTTCTAAGAGGTTCAGTGTGGGTGGATTTATGTTGAGGTCTTTAATCCATTTGGACTTAACTTTTGTGGATAGCAATAGACATGGATCTATCTGCAGTCTTCTACATGCCAGCATCCAATTATGCCAGCACCATTTGTTGAAGATGCTTTCTTTTTTCCATTGTATCATTTTAGCTTCTTTGTCAAAAATCAGGTGTTTGTAGGTATGTGGGTTAATACCAGGATTTTCTAATCAATTTCTTTGGTCTACCTGTCTATTTTTGTGCCAATACCAAGCTGTTTTCAGGACTACAGCTCTATAATAGAGCTTGAAGTCAGGGATGCTGATGCCTCCGGACCTTACTTTGTTGTACAGGGTTGTTTTGGCTATCCTGGGTCTTTTGTTTTTCTGTATAAAGCTAAGAATTGTTCTTTCAAGGTCTGTGAAGAATTGTTGTGGGATTTTAATGGGGATTTCATTGAGTCTGCAGATTGCTTTTGGCAAGATTGCCATGTTTACTCTCTCTGTCTTTTGGTTAGTTTGGATAAAGGTTTGTCTACATTGTTGATTTTCTCAAAGAACCAACTCTTCATTACATTGATTCTTTGTATTCCTTTCCCAGTTTTTACTTTATTCACTTTAGCCCTCAATTTGATTATTTCCTGGCGTCCACTCCTCTGGGGTGAGTTTGCTCCATTTTTTCTAGAGCTTTCGATTGTTTAGTTAATTCTCTAGTGTGACTATTCTCCAGTTTCTTCATGTGGGCACTTAGTGCTGTCCCATAAGTTTGAGTATGTTGTGTCTTCATTGTCACTGAATTCTAGGAAGTCTTTAATTTCTTTTTTTAATTTCTTCTTTGACACAGGAATTGGGCAATTGCACATTATTCAATATCTATGAGTTTTTAGGGTTTCGGCAGTTTGTATTGTTGTTGAATTCTAACTTTAGAGCATGATGGTCTCATAAGATACATGGAGTTATTCCAGTTTTTTGTAACTGTTGAGGTTTGCTTTGTTGCCAACTATGTGGCCAGTTTTTGAGAAGGTTCTATGTGTTGCTGAGAAGGTATGTTTTTTTGTGTGTTTGGATGGAATGTTCTATAGATGTCTGCTAAACACAATTGGATCATGACTTCTATTACTTCATTTGTTTATTTATTGAGTTTCTGTCTGGTGGTCCTGTCTATTAGTGAGAGAGGGGTGTTGAAGTCTCCTACTATAAGTATGTGAGGTTTTATGTGTGTTCTGAATTTTAGTAATATTTCCTTTATGAACATGGGTGCTTTTGTATTTGGGGCATAGATGTTCAGAATTGAAACTTCATCTTGGTGGATTTCTTCTGTGATGTGTATGAAATGACCTCCCCCATCTCTTCAGAATGATTTTGGTCTAACTCTAAGTTGTTAGACTCCATTTCTTGCATTTTTTGGTTTGTTTTTTTCTTCCATCTCTTTAAGTGATTTCCTTATATTCTCTTTGAGGGCCTCTATCTTTTTCATGAAGTTGTTTTTCAGACCATTCTCTTCTGATTCATCTGCATTGGGATGTCCTGGTCTTGCTGGTGTAGAGTCTCTCGACACTGAAGGTGTCATATTGGTTTTTTTGTTGTTGCTGACTGTGTTTTAATATTGTCTCCTTCTCATCCCTTCTACCACTGGGTGCAGGAGTCTCTTCCTCTCCCGGTGGGTACAGGACCAGGGTTCCCTTCTGGTGGTTGCAAGCAGGTTCAATAATATGGTATCCGCTGCAATACACAGTGCCCAGGCCTCAGGTGGTTGTGTGCAGGGCACAGGAAGGTGGCCTAGAAACAGACACAGGCAAAGGAATGGACTATGATGCTGGCAGTCTCTGGGTGCTTGGGTCCCACTGGCATGAGAACTACAATGGCAGTTCTCACAGTCCTCTGCTGTTTGCATGTATGGTACAGGAAGGCAGCCTGGGAAACAGACCTAGGTTTACCTAGACCCGTGGGCCACCAAAGGGACTATTCACTTGAATATTTCTAATTTAGGATCTCACCCTATAGCCCAAGATGGACTGCAATTCAATCTAGGTCAGGTTAGCCTCAAACTCGTGCCAATCTCAATGCCTCTGCATCCCCAGTGCTGGAGTTCTAGACATGCGGAACCACACCTGGTTTGTGTCCTGGCATTTAGCCTTTACTTTGGTCTGTGTGCCTCTTTCTTTCTGGGTCTCAACCATGTTACTTTGGTATTAACTTCAATTACCTTTGACATTTCTTGTAAAACTAATAATGATAACTCATATTTTTGGATTAACATATGATTTTTTGGCATTTCAGTCATGTTAAATGCATAGCTGTTTAGATTAGTCTATTATTAAAATACCAAAAAGGCAGTATCAAGAGAAAGAATAATTTCCTTTGCTGGCATGATGACTCAGTGGTTATAGATGTTTTCTGTGAAGTCTGAGAATCCAAATCCAATCAATCCTAAGGACCTTCATGACAGAAAAAGAACTGACTCCCATGGAGAATATACATCCATGTGCGTGTGCATGTGCGTATGCGTGCACACACACACACACACACACACACACACACACACACACCTCTACACAGAGTGAGAGAGACAAGCACTAAATACTCTAAAATGTTTTTACTTCAGTGTGTTACATTTTAAGGGAAAGGCAGCAAAAAATAAGTAAACACAAGTGAAGAAAACTGAAGATGTGAAAGAAAACAGTGGTGGGCTTGTATAGCATGTAGTAATTATAGTGATTACAGAGTCCTTTCTGATAAGATTAAAATGTAAACTGGTGTCAACACAGAAGGAGACAGTTAACCGTGGGTTCTTGTGAGAAGGATTCATGTGGAGCTTCCATGCATTGGAGTTTAGCTGTAGGGAAGCCTGGCTTGCTTGGGGCTTAAAAGGAATTCTATGTGTCTGGACAGGCATGAGTGAGAAGGAGACAGTGCCCATGAAGGCTTTCGAACCCTTGAATGAAGCAGGTGAGAGACATTCATCTAAAGGTGTGCTGTCTCTTACTGCTGACACTCTGACTGTTAGCACATCCACTGTTTATCTTCTTATTTTGGTTTTATTTAATATTTTATCCCCTATAGCAACAATGAATGTGCTTATGTAGAGAGAACAATCCCAATCAACATATTTGTCTTTTTCTATATTGTGTGAATATTCACAACCTTCATATTTATTTAAAATAACATTTTATCAACTTCGTTTTCCTGGGTCACTTAGATTTTGATTTTTTGTTTTTATTACTTCCTTTCTGTTTTGGTCAGTGGAAAATGAAAGTTATATTGGTTTCTTAATTGTTTCTCCATTCTTAGTGATAAATATATGCGATTTGTCTTTCTATCATTTATGCAAACTTTAAAAAAACATGACAGTAGTTTTTACCTCATAATTGATTTTGTAGCTTTTGTGGTTGTTTTGGCTTAACAGTGCTGGATGCATCTACTATGTTTAATTAAATGATAACTTGAAGGGAGGGAAACATTCAGTATGTTTTGTGCCTTTGCTATTTTTCCTTGTTGCAATCCCTCAAGCGATGTCCCAATTTCTATACATCCCTTTCTTTAGAAAGGGCTATAAAATATTTTGTTCAGGATATTCTCTATCTTGGCTCCAAGTTGATTTCATTTTTTCTGTTTGTTCTCTTTTGTTGTAATTGAAGAATTGTCTACTTAGAGTACTTGAGGAATAATAACAGGTATTATTACCTGCTCACAGGATGGTGGCAGGTGGGCTTTTGCTTTCAGTTAAAAATAACTAGACCTTATAAAACGAGTTGGTTCTTCTGGGTGATCCTCATCACATCTTCACCTTGCAAGACAAACCAGCAGGACTTTTGCTCTGGTTGTTCGTAGGAAAGAACTTTGTGGAACTCTCACAGAAGAACTGGACTGACGTGGAGCCCGGAGCCTGCGCATTGCTGGCTCTGGCGTCTTGGTGCCTCGTGGTGACTGCGATGTGTAATGATTTCGTTGCTGATGAGTAGTTTCGGGGTGCACCGGATGTTCACTGGTTTTCTGCCTGTGTCCCTTCTCACGAGACCGCGTGGAGCACCACTGTCACGGGGGCTTTCAGAGTCTTTTTTAGCGACAAAGAGCCGTTGGGAAGGCAGGACCTACACCATACCCTCACTGACGTTGCAGCTAGAGATTTGGGAACCCTTGCTTTTGCTGTTTATGCCCATGCACGCCTAGCAATGTTGGAGGGCAGAGTTGAAAGTTGCTCTACACTGCTGTGCTGGTTCTGTGACCACTGTGCATGCTGATAGAAGCATGAGATTTGGTATAAAAGGGAAGTAGTGTCGTGCATTGGTGGCGCAAGCCTTTAATCGCAGCACTCGGGAGACAGAGGCAGGCAGATCTCTGTGAGTTCGAGGACAACCTGGTCTACAGAGGGAGTTCCAGGACAGCCTCCAAAACAACACAGAGAAACCCTTTCTCGAAAAACCAAAAAAAGGGGGCAGTAGTATGAGGGTGGGCACAGGTATCTGAGAAAGCAGGTAGGTGGTCATTTTTAGGACAATAGGCTGATTGTTCATTGGTATTTCAAATCTAGTCTTGCACCTGGCATTGGAAAAGCTGTCACTGTCACCACCTGAGCAGTGATCTTTTCATGGGATGGGGCTAATGCTCAGGTTTCAGTCTTCACATCATGGCCCTGGCTCTCATCCTGGGGAGGATCTGCCCACCAAGGCTTGCTATAGCTCAGAGGCAGGTAAGGTGTCATGCCATAAGGACATTTATCAACCTGCCTGGTCCTTTCTGGAACCCAGAGGACCTGCTAAAGAGGGTGACTAATGAGGACACAAACACTAAGGAGGCAAAGTAGCTGAACACAGAGACAAAACGAAGTTCCCTTTTTCTAGCATGTTCTGCTCTCTGACCTTCTTTGTATGAAAACATTGCCAAAATAAAGATACTGTATTTCACTTCCTCTATTGTTCAATTTTTTTTCTATAAATGCAGCTGAATAGGATACTTTCTGGGATATGTATGTATGTATGTCTTACAGGCTTAAAAGACACTACAAACACTCATCATTAATCAAATTTGTCTTATCTCGAAATAAAACTCCTCACAAAAGAAGATCAAAATATTCTATAATCATTTCAAAAAGAAAGATGCTTGTAGTAATTTGGCCATTACTTGAAGGATTATAACAAATGAAAATAACAAAGGCTCAAAACACACAGAATGTTTCTTTTTCCCGTGGTACCCAACTCCATATAGTGGATGCTTCCTAAAGGAGTCCCTTCCCCTTCAGATTCATGACACTGCTCTCTGGCCCTCACAGACTCTGCTGGAGCTCCAGGTTTTGCTTCTGCATTGAGACCACCAGCACGCTTGACTAGAGAGTGAGGTTCATGGAGCTTCAAAGCCTTAGCAAGGACGTTAAATGCACCATACGTGTTTTACTCACACAGTTTAGTATTGTGGTCATTACAGCAAAGGAAGACTAGGAACTGCAGTCTTTACACGGCTTCATGGAGCCTTAGCAGAAGTACTTGACAGTATGTTTAAGGAGGCTCAATAGTACGTTACCAAGTAAGCACCTTCACGAGGCTATTAAACAGATTGAACCTATAAAGAATATCCAACTTCTTGGTTATTTGATTCGTGAACAGGGCATAACCCCCAAAGTCCTAATGGGGTGGAGGGAAGGGAAGTTATAATTTTAGAATCACTCAAGGTCTTTGAGGAATGATATTAAGCATTATGCTCTTAAGAAGGGAAAAATAAGCCCCTGAAACCATGACTTTCTTTGGGAAGCTTTCTGTCCCTTAGTATTTGCAGTTCCCTCCCCATCATGTTTGTGTGACAAAATGTGTGTTTGGTTGATTTCATAGGCTTTCTGCATATAAGTGAAAATCCTTCACTTACTTCCCATAGCAGGATATTTAGAACCACATGTCTGCTACAGTATCTTAAGAGTTCTTGCCATTGGTGCAACAAAGTTACTCAAAAATCTACTCGTACACTTATGAATTGCTGCTTGTAAGCTATGAGGTTTCAGGGAGGACGAAGTTGGGGAATATGGGATATTATTGTTAACATAATCTTTGGTGAAGATTATGAAAAAAAAACAAAGACCACTGCATTATACACAAGTTCCATATTCCAACTTGTCATTGAAAACAGTCATAGTTAGGATTCTTCTGGGGTGTGCCCTGAAATCTCCCCTCCCTGACTATACACACAGACTATGGCAGCACTGATATTGGCCTGTTAGTAATAGAGCGCCACCTAGTGATTTTGGACATTGTCAATCATTAGATGAGTTTATGTTGTCTGTCTTAGGTAACAATAAAAACATTTTAAAAGTAAAATTTACCAGTTGACACGAGTTCCTTGCCACACTGTAACAGAAACATGGGATTTTAAAATATTACTTTTATATTTAAATCTAAATATTCCTACTATAATATAGAAAAGTAACTTGTACATGCCTAGGTAGATAGCAATACTTTAGTAAGTAGAATCTAATGACACTTATAGGTTTAATTTTCAGTACCAAAAAGCATGTGTTTACTAATGGTGGTTCAGAAATCTCTATGTCTGTCAGTACTTACCTAGAACATTCCCCTTATCTAGGAAGAAATGCACAGTGAAAATGTTTTCCTCGGAAGTCAGTCAAAATGGCATTTAAGACGCTGAGTCTGTGCAGCGGGATACTGCTTAATGTAGTTTCAAAACTGGGTCATGCACACGATGCAGATCTGCTACACTAACACTCCTTTATTATTATTTTAAGGAATCTCACTGTGCATCAGCGATGCATTGGTGACAAAAGCTTGTCCAGCTGAGATAGATCATAACAAAAATCTGGTTCTGTTAAAATATTGTGAACGCTAACCCATAGTACCTTGCCTGTACATCTCCAATGTTCATTTAAACACGGAGAAGACACGGATTCCCTTTCAATTCCATTTCTGTGAAAAATTATATCCACTCAGCCAATCGCTCATCCTCGGTTCACTCATACAGTCACTAAATGGTGAGCAGGAACCAACCATAAGCCAAACCTTCAATCCAGACGCAACGGACGCAACGGTGTCACAAGTCTCCCCACCCTGTGCACATCCTTCATTCTTGCCATTACCCACATGTGTGCAGTGTTCACCCCAGGCTGCCTTTTCCCATTCTGTGGACTGTCGCCATGACAAGAACACCTTTATAGCCATGCGTGTGAGCCACATCCAGTGACTAGGAATCGGGGAATGCAGTGAATGAAGCTTGGGTCCCCTGGTCGCCTTCGCCTGTCACTCTGACAGTGCCGCCCGCTGTACATTAGCTGCTGTTGATACTCATGCATGGTGCCCCTTGGAGCTCAACATCTTCACTAAAATGAGCTGGTTTGTGCATTCATTAGAGAAGCGCACAAGATAAATAAATCAGCCTTGGGCCTAAATAATGTTGTCCTCTAGTGAATTAGCTGGAAACATGGGCCAGTCCTGGTGATATATGTAACCACATGATAAAATAACTGTTGAGACGATGGGACATACAGGAAGTGTTGCCTTGGATGATTCAGGACACCTTCAGACTGATAGCTTATTTAAGCTTGGTCTTGAATGGAGTAGGATCATTCTACAAGCACAAGGGAAAGAATGCTAGAAATAGTTACACACATCAAAGAAACACTACTGACAAAGATCAGGGGAGAAGTGTACATGGTGCCTTCTACAAAAGGCTAAGAAGGGAGGGTATATCAGGGAAGGAGTCATTCTTATGATCCGTAGGTTTGTTATAGCTCATGGGAAAATTCGCAGTCCAATGCTCCTCTACTTCTAGAAGGCAATTTCATATGTATGCAGTCTGTAGAGCTTTCTAGTGTTCTGCCTGTTGAACAAACAATGGTGTTATTGTCTTGTTATGATTTTTTTTTCTGCTGTGGAAAAGGCTTCATTCATGAGGAAAAAATGTAAATGATCACATCAATGTGCAGGAGTAACCTCAAGAACCAAGAGGCTAGTCCTTCATTCTTTCATACTAGACACCAATTAATTTTCCATTTAAGCCCAAATTGGAGGAAACACAGGCAGTACCCGGAGAACTCTATGCGCTAATCCTCTTCTGCTGTGGGCCACGGCATCAGTGTAGCTGAGAGAACTGTGAAACCAAATGCGATGTTGCCTTGCACAGTTTCAGGGGCCCCAGCCGTGAGTCTTCTGGGTGCACCTGTATTCTCTTAGCTACGGGGCTATAGGATGCAAGAGGAGCAGCAACACAGAAACAAACTTCCTGAGATTGCAGCAAGACATTAATTACCATGTAGCTTCTGGACCACAGTAAATATTGTGTTATGAGCTGAGGGAATGCATGCTGTTATACAATGAGAATAGAGTGTGCTCAAAGGAGTTGCTAGACTCATCTTTCTAGTACTTCTGTTCCTCTGCAGTGTCATCCAAGAGAATCCAGAATGCTGGATTGTGTGAGCTAGTTAGGCTCTACCACTAGGCTCTACCACAACTGAGTTTGTTGCCAAAGAAGTTTAATAACATACAGAATTAATGATTGTCAGTCAGCAAGAAATCTCAGTAAGTCAGGGAACAAGCTCCATGACATAGTTTAAGATTCCCTCAAATCAATGGGTTCTAACAGTTGGAAACTTAATTGACTATCAGGCCACATTTTTCAAAACTGTCACACCACCAATGGAAATATCAAATTTAGCAAAGATATACAAGAAGGCCAGACTGCAGTCACAGAATAATTGGCAAGGAGTGCAGGCCAGCTGTCAATGTTTTATGCTTGGCATCTGCTTTTTGTGTATACTTTAGTTTCTGAAAGAATGGGTATAGCGATCATACATTTTGAAGATATGTCTCACCGCCTTAGACAGAGCTTGGAAACCCAGAGATACGTTGCAAGGGAGACACACTTCAGGAAAGACTCATCCTAAAAGTGCTCTGATAATGAGTTCTGATTTAGAGGCGACTTAAGCATTGTAGACACAAAACTAATTTGAGTAGAGAAGCACAACCGATCCAACATGTTCACTCCTTCCTATGGAAATGATTTCTCGCAATTATTAGGAAACAAAGTATTTTCATTTGAGATTTAATTTTAGCCTCCATGATTTCTGAAGGTCTTTTGGATTAAGTGGTTTCAGTCATGTGTTTTCAGAAATAGCACCCATGAAGAAAAGCTGTGCTAAACAAGAATATAGCCTACTCCCTCCCTAGAGTGGGCTCCTGACTGAGAATGATTTCCCTTCATTATAAGAAGTGGGAAAAACATTTTTGGCTCAATAATAACACAGTTACATCCATATGTTTACAACTCTGCAATTTCCAATTCTATACTAAAACAGATTGAATCAACATTTACAATAATAAAATGTGTAAGCTGTTTGGTGAAGTGTTAAGTATAATGTAGTATTTACAAAATGATGTCAGAAGAATGGCGCAGCCAAGGTTAGCAAATGTGCTTTTCATGGAGTCAAGATACAAATTTTCTAATGATTCTAGCCTGGCACTTTTCGTTGTAGGTAAACAACATTCACTGTCTTTGTTTATATTCCTGGTTCTCCCAGGAAGCTTGGGGAGCTTGAATGTTCAGTCATAATGAAATGCTTCCCAAACTCAGCTGTGAACTCGTAAGTCTCCATGTGGAGATGTTGGGAGTAATGGCCACATTCCATCTCACAGGGCGGGCATTCTCATGAATGGAGCAGCTTGGTTTGTAATTGCATCCACTTAAGCAAAGCGTTTAAGATTCCAAAAAGCAGAACTGTGAAGTTAAGCAAAAAACAAAAAATATAAAGAGAAAAAATTAAATCTTAAATGAAAATAATGCAGAAAGGATGTTAGCATTTTTAACGTATTTCCCTGTTAGTCACACAAAAAAAGAAGCTCCATACGTTTAAACCAGAATTGGGAATCTGTTAAGACTCTACAAAGGAACCTCAGGATAAGATAAAGACAGCCTGTAAGAATATTCAGAAAAAAAAAGCAATGTTTATTTACCACTAGTTTCCAAATACAACAGATAATAATTTCGGTGGTGGTGGTGGAGGATGATGGTGATGGTTGTAATTATGGTGATGTAGTAGTAACAGTGACAGTGAATAGTGATGGTGGCAATGGTGGTGATGGGTTATTATAATGATGATTGCAGTTATGGTGGTGGTGATGGGGTTGTGGTGATGTTTTGATGGTGGTGGTGGTGATGGGGTTTGTGGTGATGGTGATGACGGTGGTGGTGGTGATGGGGTTTGTGGTGATGATGGTGGTGGTGCTGAAAGGGCTTGTGGTGATGGTAGTAATGATGATAATTACATTTCATTAGATTTCAGTCTCCTCAAAGCATTGAATGCCAACTTAATCATCCATCATGCATATATTTGTATTTAGAATAATCACCACAATTATGTGGATGAAGAGGCTAACTTCTTACACATCAGATAAAATTGAATTTACTGACTGGCATAATATTTTTTTCTTGCGTTGTATAACAAATCACCAGAGAAGTAGGAGTTTAAGGCCACACTACTCAGCCAAATAGCACTTGGTTTTAACCAACTGAGCTGGCCATAATTCATGAGTCATAGAATTTATGCAAGTGCTTCAACTAGAGTGTGGTCAGAACCAGGGAATTGGACTACAGTGTCTTCAAGTTTATCATTCTTGGTGTCTGAAAAGCAGCAAAAGAATGAGAACTCAGGTATGCGGATTAAAATTGAACATTTTTCCACCTACCATTAGATCACTGGTTAATTCATATAAACTGATTAACATGTACTTGTGTTTTAGAAGGGACCTGATTTTCTGTTTAGAAGGTGTTGGGGATTCAAACACACTAGCATTTTGCTACGAGGTCTCTTGAAGGATAATTTGGCGCCAAGAACTTCATTCTTAAAATGAATAGTCTTGAAAGCTAGAATGCATTAAAAGAAAAATAACAAACAGAAAACAGACAAGAATTTCAAATGTTTGGTTAGTGGAAAATATGGAAGAAGAAATGAAACCCATCAAAAAGAACCTTTAATGACCTTTACTAGTTCTCACAATTCCCTGTCTGTCACTGGTAGGGTGTGTGTGCTGTGTGTGTGTGTGTGTGTGTGTGTGTGTGTGTGTGTGTGTTATAGATATGCAATTCCTAAGTGTTGTAATTTAGAATAAAGACTTCTTCAGGGTCCAGGACTTTCTTCACGGGGACATCCATGTCTATTTAATTACCAGGACACAACAAGTACTACTAGATTGTCTGTGCCTACACAGTCAGAACAGCAGTGTTCTCTCATAATACCAACTCAATTAAAAGTTAAAACAGTGTAAAATGGCAAAAAGTGAATCAACCTGTTTTTTGTATTATTGTTTCATATACCTTTGCCTGACTTTGAAATCACTTTGCAGACTAAGCTGGCTTTGAACTCTCAATGTCCTGCCTGCCTCTGCCTCTTGAATGCTGGAATTAAAAGCCTGCCAGGGAAGAGTCAACTCTTTAAATGGCAATAAGAAGTACGAAGTGCCATGCTGAGTACTTAGTAGGCCTGTAGTAGACACAGGTAAGTGGAGATATGTATACTTAACTTAGTGATCCCATATCCGTCCATTCATCTCCAATGAAATATGGGGACTTAAGTTATCTTGTTGGAAGAAGTATTATTATGCTGTATAATTACTTCTCTGAGTCTCTAGGCCAGAAGACAGTAGAAAAGTAAGGAAAAGTCCTTCAAAATCAATTTTTTTCTGAACAACAACAACAAACCCCTCCCCTTTGTAATAATACTCCATGCCTTTGTAGAAGGCTAACCTTTTAAACACTCAGACTTTTTTTTACTTGAGGGCATTTGGGATAGAAAGTAATCCCCCGGGACTTTTTAACCTGTCACACCCTTTTGACATTCTGTTCCCTTCCTCCATGAGTCAGGGAAGCAGGTGACACAAGAGAGCATGGCTGGCAACGGAGGGGTCCTGGGAATGGTTCCTCCATGTGGTTTTCTCAGTGTGGCCAGGCCTCTCCTGTGGGATGCTGTCAGCCTCTCTACTGTGATAAGACCAGACTCCATAATGCAGACCCTGCAGGATATGTGGCCTTCTCTCTGTCATCTAAGTCCTCCTGGAACTCAGAAAAGTTACTTTCAAGTCATCCTTCCTTGATGCATAGGGCCAGCACTTACTCTCCAAAAACATTTTATGTACCAGTATTCGATACGTAGTAGAGTTCAGTCAGTGTAGGGAATCTGGGAAGCAGGGTAAAAGCAGCCCTTAATGCACACATTGCTGCTCTACATTGGACTCTAATGCAGGTGCAGGACTCTGTTTAACAACTCACAGTCAAATCTCAGACATCCTTTACATAACCACTCCCAGCCTTTGTTCCCCTGGTGGACATAATCTAGATAATTGTTTAAGCTTCCCCTATATTCAGTTAAAGGTGCTTTCTAGGATCCAGTTCAAATAAGTACACTTACACATACACACACACACACACACACACACACACACACACACACACACACGGTTAATACAAAACCTATATCATGAACGTTGCCATTCCTGAGTGATGTGGCATTCTTATTAGTTGGGTGATCATCTTTGAGTATATGCAAACATGATGAGTCATTGTGTATTTATGTGCTCATCACCTGATGCTGGTCACCGCTGGGGGCTCTGATGACTTGTGCTCTAGAAGAATCCCGACAGAGAAAATAGTAAGGGCATGGGAGATGGATAAGTTAGTAAAGTGCTTTTTGCTCAAGTAGGAGCACCCAAGTTCAAATCCCCAGCACCTACATGCAAGCCAAGCACCACAGAGTGTTTCTGTAACCCTAGAATTGCAGGCAGACTGGTTATATGGCAGAGAGACGGTCAGATCCTAAGGACTTGTGGAAATGTTAGTCTACCTGAAACAAAGTGTTTCAAGTTCAATAAAGAGGACGTATCTGGCCAAATAAAAAAATTGAAAAGCTATAGAGAAAGACACTTGATCTAGACCTCTAACTTCCACACATGTGTGCACCAGAAGTGTTCCCACACACAAGCACACATACACATATATGCTACACACACACACACACACACTCACGCAAAAACAAAATTGTTTAAAGTTACAGAAAGAAAAATGTAGATATGCAATATTGCAAAAATCATGGGGATGTTTATATAAAATATGTCACCCTACTAACAGATTTGATGCTAATCAACAACTTAGTTATTTTTCCTTTTCCCGTAGCATTTCTGTCCTTTTATATCTTAAGTGGGAGCTGGACCAAAACAAGTTTAACACTATACCAAGTATTTGCTTGCACTTCATTTCCTTTAAGAAAAAATATCTCTTGGTTGTTTGATTAAAAAATACTTCTTTGTATAAACTCAATATGGAAACAAATGTGCTTATTTCATTCATACATAGTTGTTTTGTTCTAATTAATCTTTGAACTCTTAAGTCTAGATCTTAAGAGTTTCACTGAAGTCAGACCAACAAATGAGGATCTGGGGACAGTATCTTGAAGATGGGGAGGAGAAGACAATTGATACATGACTGATGGGCTTTGTCTGGAAGTGGAAACCAATTTTGGAATCACAGTATATTAAGCATATTTATTAAATAAGATAATTCAATATATTTTAAAAAGTATGTTCAGGCAAGGATATCGCTAACACACTAATTTAGGGGGGAAAACTACTGCCTGTTACTGCCTAGCAGAATTCTTTTTTCTGGGCTTCTGCAAAGAATTAAGATCCACTCAGTGTCACCTAAGTCACTAGATGTTTTTGCCATTGAGCTGAAAATCATGTTTTATACAATGGTCCTTCTTTTGGTAAAAGATGATTAAAAGAAACAATGAATCTGCCTCAGCCCTGTACAGGCAGCCTAGAAATGCCATCAATGAAACAGTGAGGTTGGTCTATCTGTTGATTAACCATCCCAAGTGCAGGAACTCAGGACCAGGCAGAGATGCACCTTCCAGATAGAGTGGACTTTCTCCTTTACCTTCATCCGATGCTCATCAGTAAAAGTAACCATTGTGTTAGAGATCCCTCCATTGTTCAGCTCTTAAGGCCTGCAAAGACAGTCTTGCTCCCGAATATGTCCACGGTGCCTAATGTATGATTTACATTCTGGCGTCTTTCTCTCTTTGTCTTGGTTGAGTCATTGGTGAGAGAAAGTTGCAACTGTGGTGAGTATGTCTCTCCAGATTGGGCTGCCCAGACACAGGGAACACACTTACAGTGATTAAATGGGCGGTAGCTGGCAACTGTGGGCCCAACTTTTACTTCACTACCAAGTCACAGAAAGGGGATGATGCTGCTTCTAATGGCAGTGTCTCTCTCTTCCTAGATATTTAGGTCACAAGTGAATACAGTTTTGGCAGCTGCAGCCTTCTCCCCACTTAGACATAGAAAATGTGACTAATTTGGCTCCCTAAGAGCTCAGTGTTGATTGGCAGCACTCCATCTCTCATACCAAGTGCCTAACTGTGAGGGAAGTTTGATGTTTCTTGCTCAAATACTGTGACATCTGAATAGAGTAAATTATTTTCTAATTGTTTTTCATGGGGAAAGCGGGTCAGGAAGATTTTTACCCAGGAAATAAGGAGGCAGTTCCAACAAAGAAAGGCCATGGTCTCCCTCTAAAGTGGGTTTGCTTTCCTTCTGCTAAGGGCTTTCCTTCACTAACAGGGACAAAGCACATTTTGGCTTAATACGGAGGAAAAAAGAATTTAAGAGCACATGTCTCTAGCAATTCAACCTGAGTGGTTTCCAGTGAAATTAATGCAATATGACCCGAGATCAGAGCAATTCAATTTGAGGAAACTAATTCTCAGGTTTCTGTTGGCTTCTTGGTCTCCATGACTCTTGAAGGCTGCACAGTCAAGTCTTACATATTTAACTTTTCTAAGTTCTCTAGAAACCTTGAAATATTTTTTAAAACTAACTGATCTACTGGATGATTTCTTTGATAATTAAACTCCAAGAGACTTTTCCACCTATCTCTATTCTCTGTATTATGGTAGGGATGTTGAAAGTGAGCTGTTACCTTTTAAATGAACTATGTTGTTGTAATTAGGCTTGTAATACATGATTCTATTCAACCTGCCTAAATATCTATTGTGTAAAACTGTTCTAGAAGGTTTGGCAAATGTTGACATGAATTAAATGAATAATCCATTTATTTAACATAGCTGAACTGTTTATATAGTGAAAACATGTAAATATTTATTGCAAATGCCTTAATCATCTACATTTTGGTAAATAATGCTCTGCCTTTGGTGTCCCTGACCAAATGTGGAATTATATTAGCTAGACTTAGTGCTGACAATTTCAACAACAGTTTGTACACATGAAGGTTTTCTTAGACTGGAAAAGTAGGATGTCTCGGGCCTATTGGGAATCTCTGAAGATTTGATTCATCTGATGGGTAGTTCTCCAACTCAATCCCTTCACTTTTAACTGCTTCCATATTACAAGGATGAAGTGGGCTACCTCTCAGGATACGAGAGTAGTATGTACCACATAAGGGAATGGCAAGGTTGCAGGGGATTGAAGTCATGTCCCCTGCAAATGTGGCAAGACCTCTACACTATGAGCATTCCCAGGGTCTGGTCTTCATCTCATTACAAATGGGAAACAATGGCTCACTTTTAAAGAAAGATAAAGGATACTGAAAATGATGCCTTGTTGCAGAATCACTGAAGTTGCTTGCTTCTGGTGAACTGGGTTTTTATTCTCAAAAGGATCAGTTTATATACTGCTGTGAAAAGAACTGGTGTGAGCCTTAATAAATATTTCATCAACCTATTGTAAAACATGCCGATGACCACTCACCATAAAAAAAATCTCAGAAAATACAGACTAGGGAACAAATGCAGTCTAAGTACAGACAGTATGGCATGCTTCAGTCAGTCCTGATGGTACTGAAGAGTTTATCAAGAATGGAAGGACATACATTTCAACAAAAATCTGTTTTGAGCAGTAGACAGTGACTATCATTTAAACCATTTTGTCATTTGTTTAATTAAAAATGAAATAGGCAAATTTATCTAAGCTTGAGCTCTGGGTTCTCACCTTTAATACTCACTCTCGCCATCATTTCTATTTAAATCAACTGCCAATACCATGTAATTATCTTAGCTTTTAACTTTCATGGTAAACTGTTCTGTTTTTAATTCTAGACAACGTCACTCTTACTCTTTTGTTAAAATTTCAATGTTTCCAGTTTCATTCTTCAGTTATTATACTGAGGTTTTCTTCTACTTACTCTAATTTGCCAGTGACCAGAACTAAAAAACAATTTAGTAATCATACTCAAGATTTTGGTACTAGGATAGTTGTGACCCTCATATTTTAAAAACTAGATTATCATTATTTTTTCACTTTTTAGGTTGGGGCCCATAGAAGCGGCTCCGTTCCATATTGGCTTGAGGTCAGAGAGTTCAAACCTATCCTTGCTCTTTCAAGGTTAAAAGTTGAAGACCTAAAGGTCTAAGGTATGGCTGCTGAGGCATGCTTGGCCTAAGGTGTGGTGGCTAGATGTCTTACCTAGACAACGGAATACTTTATCTAATGTGTACTATCCCTCACTGGTCGGAGCTCCTGAAGTCCAGGTGATGAGAGAGAAGAGGGATTATATAAGCAAGGTGATGTCAAGATCATGATGGGGAAATCCACAGTAACATTTTACCAGAGCTCATGGTACCTCACAGACTCTGGACTGATAGCTAGGAAGCCTGCATGGGACTGAAGTAGGCCCTCTTCGTGTGTGTGACAGTTGTGTGGCTTGGTCTGTTTGTATAGTAACTGGCAATGGGACCAGGATCTATTCCTGATAGATGAGCTGGCTTTTTGGATCCTATTCCTTTAGAGAGATGCCTTCCTCATAATTGATGCAATGGGGAGAAGCTTGGTCCTGCCAGGTTTTGTTGACTACCCATGGAAGGCCTTACCCTTTCTAAGGAGTGGATGGGGGAAGGAGATAGGGGATGGGGACTGCTGTTTGGTATGTAAAGTGAATTTGAAAATTAAAAGATAAAATAATACCAAAACAAAACAAAAAGTACATGAAATCTATGGTGTTCATTTTGTGTTGTACAACTACTCCTTGACCTGGAACCTATTCTAGAATATGGCCAATATAACCAGAGAAATGCCACAGGAGAAAACCAATTTTCCCTTTCATAGCAGGTAACAGTTGCAATAGCTTCTTTGTTTGTGTGTGACTCTTTGTGTATCTAGCTCCATTTCTTGGTGCTGGAACCCTACACGCTTGAACATATGCAGGTCTTGTATGTGTTGTCACAGTCTCTGTGAGCTCATATCTGCATCAGCCCTGTTGTGTAAAGAAGAATAGTTTCTTTGGCCCATCCACCACTTCTTATCTTAAAGTCTTTCCACACTGTCTTGACCTGGTTCCCAGAGTCTTAAGAAAAAAGGTTTTGATGAAGACATTCCATCAAGGGCTGACTATGTAAAAGCCTTTCTCCCTCTGTGGTTGTCCATTTGTGATCCTCTGTGTTAACTGCCATTTACTGCAATAAGATGCTTCCCTGATGACTGGTAAGCAAGGCACTGAACTATGGGTATAGCCGTATGTCTTTTAGGAGGCATGTTATTGCTATGTTCCTTTTAGCAGAGTAACTGTAGTGGGTATTCCTTTAGGACTATGGCCTGTCCCATCTTCAGTTCTTGCCAACTTTAGTAGCGTCGGGCATGGGTTCCCTCTCATAAAGTGGGCTTTAAATCCAATGAGAAAGTGGTTGGTTACTCCCATAACACACATGCCATTGTTGCTCCAGTACATCTTCCAGACAGGTCACTGCTGTAGGCAGCAGGATCTATAGCTGCACTCTGTGTGTATTAAACCACGTCTACCTCCTTCAGAGCCTTCTCTCATCATGGCCTCTTCCAGCTCCCGGGGTTCTGTGAGCGTTCAATCCAACTTAAAATCAAATCTAAAGTCCTGAAGCTGGAATCCACACAGGATAGAGAACGTGCATTTTTGTCTCTTCTGCCTTATGTCTCTCTCTCTCTCTCTCTCTCTCTCTCTCTCTCTCTCTCTCTCTCTCTCTCTTAGTTTTTTTTCTTTGAGACAGGGTTTCTCTGTATTGTTTTGGAGCCTGTCCTGGAACTCGCTCTGTAAACCAGGCTGGCCTCAAACTCATAGATATCTGCCTGCCTGTGCCTCCCGAGTGCTGGGATAATTTCTTATTTTCATTTAATTTCCTGAAAATTCCATTTTTTTCTCTTTGGGGCTTTACGAAATTCTCCATTGTGTACAGGAACCACGGTTTCATTATCCATTCCTTAGTTGGTGAACATCTAGGCTGATTCTGTTATCCTGGTTATGGTTGTGAACACAGAAGGTCTTTACATGTATAATAGACATGTGCAAGTGTCTCTTTGTTAGTAAATGAGGTCCGTTGGGTATGGACTCAGCCAGGATATCCCTGAATGTGTGTGTGTGTGTGTGTGTGTGTGTGTGTGTGTGTGTGTGTGTTCATGTGAATTGAATGAAATAGTCTGAATGGAATACCTTGCAAAGGTTTCGTTTTATCATGAAAATCAGTATACTCCAAATGCCATAAAGAAGCATAGATAAGGTGTTTAGACATTTAAATGGTTGTTTTTGTGGATTTGGGACAACAAGAAAGGAAGATTAAGATGCTTTCTACCTGCTTAATCTGCCTATTACTCGCCCTTATCTACATTCACACTAGCAGTCAAATGGTACCTGATGTTTGTGAGAGAAATAGAATTGTATCACAACATTTCCTTGTTTCATTGTGAAGTCATCTTCTGTACAGGAGGAAAACTCAGGGAGGGCTGGAAACTGTCCTTCAGGTATTATGCCTAAACCATGAAACCTATGGGATATGTTCCCTGTCATGAGTGGAGTCTGGATTTGTGGAAAGTGAGGTTGTATACATGGACATAAGTGGGGTGTCTTTGCCCTAGTATAACAGGACCCTTTATTGTTAGCAAAATTTTCACAAAGTAATTAGATAAACTGTAACCAACATAACACAATGTACTTGGTAGCAAGTTACATGTGTATATATAGCTGTACCTATGCAAAGTTATTTTTTTCAGGCACTGGAAGTAGGAAATAAAATATTTAATATCTGCTTCACCAGCACAACGAATATACTTCATAAAGACATGGAATTTAACATTTTTCCTACTATCAAGGTCCACTCTGAGTTTCAGAGTTACATGCAGGGGGCAAGGTTTGTTCAATAACTCCATCATCTGGATTCCTGCTTTATCGTTACACAAAAATAATGATTGGCCCAGTCAACTGAACTTATCATCTTGCAAAGCACTTGCATCAAATTTCAGGATAATGGTGAAAATAAAAACACTTGTCAGAAAAACTGAGCTTGGTACTGTTTCTGATGCTAAAATGAAATAAGAGTTTCATGTTATTAGATCAGACAAAAGTTCACTCTGGTGAAAGCAATGTATCTTGAGAATATTTAGATGTGTGCATTATCTATTTAATATGAAATAGATGGGCATGGAATTCACTGGAAGCATCGCCACACAATGTCATTTAACACTTTAAGAGTTAACTGCTGCCATTACTATTGAAATTATCAAAGCGATTTCATGGTGACTTTATGTTATGAGGAGCCTTTTCTTGAGAGGAACCTTCCCGCCAGCCTGGTTCTAGAGCCGCATCAGTCCCAAATAAACACACAGGAGGCTATATTAATTATGAAGCTGTTGGCCTTGATTGTTTCTTACTGGCTAGCTCTGACTTAAGTAATTACCCCATAATTGTTAATCTAAGTACGTCTCTTACCGGAGAATGGTTCTGGGCTTCCTACCCCCATGGCATTACATCTTGACTCTTGTGTTTCTCCTTCCCAGAGTCCTCCTGGACTCCTAGTCCCTCCTATCTAGATTTCCTATAGGCCAGACAGTGCTTTATTGACAAATGCACAGGACTTCCCCAACAACTTTATAAACATTTTAAGTGATTCTATGACAGCTATGTCATATTGTTTTATATATCAAAAAGACAGTCATTTTACACAGCATGAAACAGAGTATTATTGCTGGGTCTATCACAATATAGTACTATTTGTTCAAACTTCTTCCTACAAGTGATGTCTTAGAGGAAAGACTCATGACCTTCAGAATCTAATAATCTAACTGTGGTGTTGACTCTCTTCTAAAATGTTTGGTGGTCTTCCACAGTTTTGATTGCATTTGTTACAGAATTGTCAATAATATTTATCTTCCAGATTTATTATATTTATGCAAATCAGTGTGAGATGTTATTTGCTGCCTAAATAAGATCATTTGGTTAGTATTGAGGTCAATTGTCTCTTTTTCTTACCACACAAGACATCATAGGAAGAGTAAACTACTAAAAATCTAGGAAACAATGGCATTCTTAAAGATGTGAATTTGTATTGCAAACTGAACACAAAACTATAGTACTTTCTCATAGAACGGACATGGATATTAAATTCCCATTATGATTCTTTTGACATTTGGAGAGCATGCCAAAAACTACCAAAGAGGATCCTGTGTCTGTCAAGTAATGTCACTTACGAAGACATTTGAGAAAAGATGAAATACATTTACATTTAAATAATAACTACATGGGCAAAAACAACCCCTCCTTGTAAACTGTTCTTTTTTCTTGAACGTGATCTCAGCATACACTTGGAAAAAAGTGTCAGCAGTTTTAGGGATCATATAGAAATTCCTGTATCCTCCCCTTCCCACGCTTTAAAACTAAAGTACTCGTGCTAGAAGAGGCTCTTACTCTCTTCAAGAGCTTGATGGTGTTTAGTGCTGCCGAAGACAACAGCTAATACAGGGCAAACCAAGCACAAGCGTTGTGAGTTAAGGAGGAGTCCCTCTCTCTGCGCCAACACAGGCAAGGAATGAGTGACCTAGAGTACAGCATGTCTTAGTCACAGTTCTCTTGCTGTGAAGAGGCGAAGACAACTCTTACAGGAGAAAGCATTTAACTGCAGGCTTATTTATAGCTTCAGAGGCTTAGTCCATTATCGTCACTGCAGGTAACATGGTGGCACAGTAGGCAGGCACGGTGATGGAGAAGTGGTTGAGAGATGCATCCCGATTCACAGACAGAGAGAGCAAAACTCGACGTCACACGGGCTTTGGAAACCTCAAGACCACCCAGGTGACATACTTCCTCCAACAAAGCCACACTTCCTAACCCTTCTCAAATAGTGACAATTAGTTATTAGTCCCCAATAAATAATCATTCAAATATATGAGCCATCCCTTAGGCTTGTAACTATCATAATGCAGAAATATATTCAGTCCAACTTCTGAAGTCCCCACGTCTTTCACAGTCTCAACTCCACAATGACTCTCATGAAACTCAGGCAATCTTTTAACTCTAATTCTCTGAAAAGTAAAAATAAAGAAAAAGGCTACATACTTCAAGCATAAAATGGCGCAGAATGTACACAGGGTAAAAGAGGACAAAGAATAGAAAAAGGAAAAAAATGGAAATAAATCTTTTAATATGACTTCCTTTGTTTAGCTTCATTCCTGAGTATGGCCAATATTAACTTGCAACTAACCCCCCCCGCAAACATTGACAAACAATGTCTGTGGGGAGGGGCAATAGCAGTTTTAGGGCCCCTAAGAAAACGTGGATAATGGCCAAGTCTGGAAAATCTAATTGTATCATTTATTGTCAGGTCTTTCTGTGATGGAAAAGTGCAGATCTCATATGAAGTCCTGACTGGAGTAGTGTGTCAAACTGGATCATCTTAGTTAGGCACTTTGAAACTGTTCTGGGTGTAGATTTTTAAGGTATCAGAAGTGGAGAGAGGCATTCTCAGAGACTGGATCACCTGAGTTACTTGTCTACATTGGTATCTGGTCAATTTTCTCTGAAAACACACAAACTTTTAAAGGTCTCATACACATCCACTTTAGCACAAGTATGGAATGTGCGGTGTGCAAATCAGCTGAAGATGACTCTCTGACTCTATGTCTGAGCAGGTAAAAGACAACTGTCTGGACCCCAGGAGCTCCAGCCACTGGTTTATCAAGGATCTCTGTTTCTGCTTCCATCAGTTACTGGATGAAGGTTCCATGAGGATCATTACAGTCGTCCTCAATCTGATTACAGGGGAAGGCCAGTTCAAGTACCCACTCCACAATTGCTGAGAGTTTTATCTGAGGTCATCCTTGTGTATTCCTGGGAATTTCCCTAGCAGTAGGTTTCTTCCTAATCCCATAATGGCTTCCTCTATTAAGATAACTCTTTCCTGGTTCCCGATGGGGAAACACAGAGAATCAGCTGACCTGAGCCAGTAGGAGCTAACTGACTCTGGACTGACAGCTGGTTAACCAGCATAAGACCAAACTAGACCATCTGAATGCAGGTGACAGTGGGTGGCTTGACCTGTTTGCAGGGCTATTGTAAGTGGGACCAGGATCTTTCCCTAGAGCATGAGCTGGCTTTTTGGAACTCATTTCCTATGGTGAAATATCTTGCTCAGCCCACACATGGTAGGGAGGACCTTGGTCCTGCCTCAATGTGGCGATGAAGCAGATTCTACTGACTTCCTGTTAGAGGCCTTAATACCCTCACTGAGGAGCAAAAGGGGGATGAGAGGAAGGTGTGTGGGGAGTGGGAGGAGGGGAGAGGATGAACTGGGGTTAGTATGTAAAAAAGTAAAATAAAATAAAAGGCATCTGTCAACTTTGTAAGTCTCTTTGCACTACATAACCAAACTGTAATGTAAATATCCATCTATGACATATGAAAGGAAAAAGTCATGAGGGCTCTGTAGTCGAGAGAGAGAGAGAGAGAGAGAGAGAGAGAGAAGAGAGAGAGAGAGAGAGAGAGAGAGAGAGAGAGAGACTATGGGGAGTGATAACTAAAAAACTTTGAAGATGCCATATTGAACCCCCTGCTGTAGACGGGTCTTAAAATATATACACAGTCATATATAAAGGAGTATAATTAGAGTCACTTTATAGTGAGTTAGTAATGTGTCTCCTAGATACCACAGGTTTTCAGACAAAAAGCCAATACCAGGTGTGGGTTGTTGGTCAATGGGGTCTCCTAGATGCCCTAAAATGTCCCAGGTTACTGCTAATACCCTTGGGTTACCTTCTAGGATCTGATGCAGTCCTGAGTGTTCAGACATAAGACCAGGAAAAAAACAGGCTGGAAATTTCATTCTTGCTGGATAAGATCCACTGTGCCAGAATGTTCTTTGTGCACTACCAGGGAAGGAAAGTCAGCTACAGTTTTTCCCAGGTATGAACTTGCTAGCAATAACCTATGGTCTGGTAAGATATAATCACTGATGCAATGGTGATATAATACCATGGGGAAAAAGAAGACAGCCACTTTCTGACTTGCCTTAAAACTCTTTCTACATGAAAGTATCCGTGCCACCTAATGGTAACTTGGCCCAGCAGAAAAACCCTGGCCAGGTGAGACATAGGCTCTAGCTGCATGACTGCATGATATTGCTCTGCTAAATGGACATAACACTGATCTGTACCCCGATTTCTTGTCTTTATACAGATAGATAAGCACATCATCAGCCCTATGTCATAAGCTTCTTTATGAAATAAAGGGTGATTAATAGAGAGAGCAAGACTGGTTGTCTTGCGAGAGTAAAAAAATAGGGAATATTCACTTCTAAATGTGACACCTACATCACACACCCAATCCAAAGCTCAGATGTTACTGAAGAGGGAGGGGCAAGCATGCTGACAGATTCAGAGCTGGATATCTGACTTGAAATAGTATTTGCCAGATATTAAAACGGCATTGCTCATATGAGCTCACAGTGGTTTGACCACATGCATAAAACCTGTACAGATCAAGCTATAATTGCACAAATGAACTCACAGTGGCTTTGACCACATACTTAAAACCTGTACAGATCAAGCACCATTGTACATATGAACTCACAGTGGCTTTGACCACATACATAAAACCTGTACAGATCAAGCACCATTGTACATATGAATTCACAGTGGCTTTGACCACATACATAAAACCTGTACAGATCAAACTACCAGAATCCCAACATTGATGATGAGTAGGGGCTCAAAGTTATTTGTGACTTATGAGGAGAGGGAAATTATTGTATTTTCTACATGATTCTGTAACCTAACAGGAGCCATGCTTCCATAGACAAGCCCATACCCGTGCATTTGTAGGCAGAACTAAATGGAACTCAGTGGATAGTAAATAATTAGAAACCAGCATATAAAGTTGGGAGGGAAAAGTGGTAAGGATATATGAATGGAGTTGAGTGGATTTGATAAAACACTTTAAATACATGTGGGGGTATTAAAGGAAACCTAAATTAAAAAGAAGTGAATCATGGGATTTGAAGGAAAACACTTTGAATTTTACATGTGTGTGAAAATGTTTGAAATGCACTTTTTGGTAAATACTATGATTTATCTTGTTATTATAGCTTAGTCCGATGGTACAATGTTAAATAGCAATGATAAGCATACACCTCCTACACACCCCCTAAATATCTACTTTAATGAGTAATATAGTGTCAGCTATATGTACTAAAATACTAAAATAACTAAAATTTTAGCAATTGAAAAGTTTACATGCATCTTTATTTTTAAAGGTAAAGAATTGCATTTTTCCCATCAGGATGAGACTCATCAGTCCTGAAGACCTGAATTTGAATTCCTGGGAACCACACAATAAAAGGAGTGTGCTGACTCCAAGGTTGATTCTAACACTGCTCTCATCCACACCCTTACCACACAGGTTCATTAGACAAAATCTCTAGTCTGACTCAGGTCCTTGGTCTCTGTAGACCTTAGGTCGGCTTCAAGGTGAGTCTGGCTCATACTTAAACAGGATTCTTCAAAAACATAGACCAGCAGTTTATGCATAATCATTCAAGTCAATGTTTACATTAGCAAAATAATTTAGCTCACCCAAGCAGGAGCCTTCCAACAAGAGGGATGCCCAGGGTCACCAAAGTTTCATATTACCAGGTCATTTGCTATACAATTGTCTTGTGGCATGAATTTACTGAGGAATCAAATGGTACAGCCAACCCAAGTGGTTTAGACACTAAGAGGTACTGGATGCAACCATTGTTCTTGTAGCTTGAAATTCCAGGGGTTCAACCTTGTCACCAACATCCCCCTTCTTTCAGGTTCTCTGTGTGTATAAACAGGTCAGCCCTCCTTTGCATCTGGCTTCATTTTGAGAGCTCCTACCACCAGCGAGGCTAGACTCTAGCCTTTCCATCTGCAGGAGACACAGTTACATCTCTATAATTTAATGGCCACCAGTTGGGAATACAGTGATATTTATGAGAGGTTTGCGGGGACAGCACCAAAGGAAGGATGGGCATAGGTCAATCAGGGGTCATGGCCACAGGTAACAGAATTCTGGAATGGCGTGATGTAAAGCAGGGACTGGAGGTAGGAGTAATCTACTGTGCCTTTCAAGAAGCTAGAAGGAAGTTCTCCTAAACTCATTATCACGGAGAGATAGCAAGTGCTTCAATAGAGAGAAGTCTTTAAACTACCCATGATTTGTACAGCATCCATTCTGTCCAACACCACATCACCCCATTTATGTGTACATGTTACAGTCTAAGAGACATTTCAATTTAATGTAAAGTAACAAAAAATAAACATAAGCATGGATAATAGAGAAATATCTGGCTTTCCTAACAAATTCTTCCCTGAATGGATCCCTAGGCTTAGCAGAGATGTTTGACTAGTTTAGACCATGACTCCTTGTAATATTATGAAAAGACCGTAGTGTGTCCTTGATGGATTTAAACAATGGGAACCCTATTACACTGCTAGAAGTGGAATTAAGTTGCAATCAGAGCTACCGAAGTATACGACAGAGACTTCAGGGAATGTATGTGAATGTTCCAGGGCCTCCACAAGTCCTGCTCCCCTAGGTAGCAGACCTAATTGTTAATATATCCCATCCTCACTATTGACAGGGCATGGTTACATCACTGGCCCCTTAAAATGAATGGGTTCCATAGTTTTTGTGAAGTGTGAGTTTTGTCTTGCTTATAATTAATAATTGTGCTTGTGTGTGTCTGTGTCTGTGCATGTGTGGACATGTGGGTGTGAGTGTGTGTGGACATGTGTGTCTGTGTGTGTGTTTCTGTGTGTATGTGCATGCACATGAGCAGTGCTGAGGATTGAACCTGGCTATTGTACACGTACTTGACAGACTCTGTCACTGAGCTCCAACCTCATTCCTAAACATAGGAATTTTGACAAAGGGGGCAAGAATGCACACTGAAGAATGAATTGCTTCTCAAAAAGCAATGTTCGGAAAATCTGCTATCACTATGCGGAAGAGTATAGCTAGACTACTATCTCTTACAAGCTACAATTATCAATTGAAAACAATTAAAGAAACACACAAATGTTAAACTCTTAGAAGGAAATTGAAGAAACCCTTCGGGACATTGGCCAGGTCAGGACATGTTTGCTATGACTGCAGATGCGTGGAAATCAAAACCGACAAGTGAAATTGCAGTACTAAATACTTCTCCACTGAAAAGGAAGGAGCTGAATAAAACCCAAAACACAGAAATCAGAAGGAGAAAACAATACAGATGTGGACTACACATCAGACAAGGAGTTAATATTCTAGTTTATGAGGATCTAAGACAATCCAAGTTGCAAAGTCCAAATGATCCAGTGACTTTGTGAACTTAGGAGGCAAAAAGACACTGGAAGACTTACAGATGACTAGCAAATGGGAGGGGAGTCACAGAAGGACTTATGGATAACCAGAACAACTGAAGAAAAAGATTCAGACACACAGATGACCACCACAGGCATGGGCACCTTTCCGATATTGGTATCCACTAAGAAATTGCACATCAGAACCACCACAATGGACCTGCTGTCTCCCTAGGTAGAAAGACAGTTATTCCAAAACAAAGCAAACACACACACACACACACACACACACACACACAGTTGAGCAAAAATGCACACTTGAGCAAACACCCATACTTGAGTGAAAACACACACGCTTGAACAGATACACACTTGAATAAACACACACTTTCCTAATATTTAAAATTGTAGAGAAAGGAAACTCTTATACACAGATGATGAGGGACATCGCTATTAGAGTACTCATTGTGGAAGACTGTAAAAGTTCCTCAAAAAACTAAAAATAGAACTTCAAATCTTATTCCTAATGTGTACTAAAGGCAGTTAAACCTCTGTCCCCTGTGGTCATTACAGGACTGTTGACAAATCAATATGACATCCCTGAAAGCCCACCAGCAGA
The DNA here is from genome assembly GCF_017639785.1 of Mesocricetus auratus. Lineage (NCBI taxonomy): Eukaryota > Metazoa > Chordata > Mammalia > Rodentia > Cricetidae > Mesocricetus > Mesocricetus auratus. The sequence goes on along the minus strand of NW_024429193.1, from coordinate 3,162,462 downwards.
TGAGCAGATGTTGTGGCAGAAAGCATGATGGAACACTGTCCTACTAGGAATGCCTTTTTTTTTTTTAGCAACACACAATGCCATTCATGACCATTCTACACAAGCAGACCTCAGGAGGAACTACAGCACTGTGATACTGATAAGGGGGAAGGTGAGGGAGAAATAGGAAGGGGCTTGAGAAATGGAAAGGGACAACTGGACAGTAAAATGAGATGGTCCTCTGTAGCTCGACTCTGTAAAATCCTTTTAAAATATTGTGTCCCTCCATCCCCACCCATATTGAACATTTTACTATAAGAGAATTGACAAAATTTTAAGGTGATAGATGTACTAATTATCCTAATTTAATTATTACTTGATTTAGTTATGAATCAAATTGTCATTTTGCATCTCATAAGTACATGTATTCACGCATGTCAGTCAGTAAAAGAGAACATTTGTTAAAAACTAATATATATATATATATATATATATATATATATATAGTATTGGTAAATACATTTAAGCTAGATAGCACAGGCCTAATCCTAAAACTCAGGAAGCTGAGGCAGGAGGATCCCTACAAGTTTGAAGCCGGAATGGGCCACGCAAAACTTATGGAAAACATGAGAAGACAATTTCAGTAGAAAGCCTCCTGTACAAATGCTGTGAAAAGCTTTCATTTATATTGAAGAGCTTTGCGAAGGTCTGTGAAGCATGTGAGATACAAAGTCCTCAGAGTCTGAGAGAGGGGAGGACAGACGGCCCTAGGCACTTGTGCTCTGTGCACAATGCCCGCATGGAAGGAGTCACGTATGATCTTGACGTTGGATATTTCATAGAACGTAAGGTGACAAATGATATCTGCCTGGAAAGGCAGCTCTGTGTTGGCCAACTCTCCACATCCATCCTGTGACACCTGGGCTTGGGTTTTGTGGTTTCCTAAAGAATTCAGTCAGTTATTAGGTCACTCACACGAGGGTGCATTTCATCGGGATATAGGCTAATGCCTTTAAGCAAAACATTCGGTGGCAACATACGTATTAAGATGTTGAGCTGTGGCCACGTCCCCAGGTTCCCAGCTTGAGCTGCGAGTTTTCTGAGGGCAGTCAAGGCAAGCAAAGGAGTCCCAGTGACATCAAGGAAGGAAAGATTGGCTATGAGACTAAGGAAGCTCTGTGCAGGGAGGGAGGCAGGTGGAATGGAAGAGAATTATTTCCATGGAGTCAGAAGACCAGCAAACCACAAGAAAGAGAGAGAAGGAAAGAATCTTTGGTCCCAGAATGGGTGTGGAGGAACAGCCACACTCAACCAGAGAACAGGAACAGCTGGCCTTTGGATCTTTAACTGTTCTATGGGGTCAGCAGGTTTATAGAGAGGCCAAGTAGGCAAACAATCATCTTGCCCTCGAAATGATAATTCTATGGTGCTCTCTGAGAAACCAGTGAGAAAAGTGCCAATCCATCCTATTCTTTTCTTTCATTTATAGCCAGGAGCACGGCAGCTGTGCAGTCATGTTCTATTATAGCTCATTCCTTCAGTCAAAAGTCACCATGCATTCAGAAGGTGTTGGGTTCAGTGCTCCCACTCTGGTCGCTTTCTTTGAGCTAACCCTCTTAGAAGGAAACAGCCGTGAGGCAACAATTTAATGAGCACTATGGATGTGGAACAAAAAAAAATATCAGCTCCCGGTTTGCAGGAGACTGGAAACATTCAATGAATAAATATTTAAAATTAACATGGGATGAAATTAAAAAGAGCATCTGCTCAGAAATCAGGTATCCAGGAAAAGATTGGCAAGACAGAGACCCAAGACAAGGGAGCTGCACTACACGCTGACTGCAGGCAGAAGCAGCAGGAGTGCTTGGACCAGTTTTCTTATCATCATCATATCACACACAAAAAAGAATTATAACAATAAACACAAATAGCAGGGTTACAAGACTGGAAATGAAAATTGCCAATGGAAAGCAATACATCTGGCATATTAGGAGAGAGACTAGGCTTGTGGTCACTGGAGCTTGAAAGGTAGCTCTAGAATATTTCAACTGCTTATTATCCCATCCTATCAGATTTAGGAAAATTACAGACTGAACACTTAGCCTGTCTATGCTATTTTATAAATCAGTTCCAAATATTAAACCAGAAGACTGCTGTAATATAGAGGAAGCATGCACATTTTTTGAGTCAGAATGGTGAGAATAGGATCTGCAATATTGTTTCAGTGTTATAATTAATGTATAACTAACTCACTGATTAAAGAAAATAATCTGCATATATTTGTTTCTGTAGATCAGGAGAACACAGCCTTGAGTAAACGGACTGAGGACTAGAACTGTGCACAGTCTAAGTGTCTTATAGAATGAAAATCAACGAGTTAATATACAACACGTTTTTATGCTAAATCAGAATTGCAATTAATTGTTAAAGTAGCTAGCTACCCACTCCTTAGGCCTTCTTCCTCTAAAGTAAGTTGTGTTTATTTTGACTAAGATGGCACTGATGCTTGCCCAGCATTCAAGCCAGAGGATAATGAAGTCTATACACGCATAAACAACAAAATGAATAAGGGAAGTAAGCTTTCTTTTACCTGAACATGGATGTCCAATGTTATTTGATGAGGAGTCCACTGCTATGTGAGGATGTACAGACAGTCAGCATTGCTAAGAGGAGGGTCTTAACAACAGACAGCAGCTCCCCAAGAATCTGTTGGAGCGGAGCGGGAGACATTTTCTTCAGTGGTAGAGTCAATGATGAGCCACTCCTGGAAATAACCCCTAGTCCACACTTGCATATGATCAGCCCACACTGAAGTCAACAGGCTAAACAAACAAACAAGATCATCCTGAAAGTAGAAGGGGAGCGAGCTGAGAAGGAATGAGATTGTCGGGACTGGGAGGGAATATGGGGGGTAATGGAGGGCTAGCTGAGCACATATGCAGTTACATGTGCATAAGCACATGCCGGTGTGTCTGTGTTGTAGAAATCAGCTTTACCTCCATCTTGTGCCTGGTATATCAGGGGGAACCCCATGTACCCTGTAATTTTACAGACATTATGAACAAATGTGGTTAAATCACACCCCAAATGGGAGTCTGTAAACATTCATCCCTCTCTTCTGCTGCTTACAGCAGACGAACATGCACACTCACACGTACACACGTGTACACATGCACACATGCCTACTCACAAACATATACACATACATACACATATATAGACACATATACATACACATGCGCACACAGACACACACAGAGACACACATACACACATGTGCACATGCTTGCTTACACAGGCACATACCGACACACAGACACACACACATACACACTTTGACTTTTATTCCTGTTCTGGTTTATCCACAGTAGTTAATCTGATACAAGGAATTATAGTTAAGAGAAACCCTGAGGCACTCCTCTGCCTTCCACACAGGCTCCCCCTGGCCTCACTCACTGACGACTTACTGCTCAATTAAGTAGTCACGCTTGCCCATGAAGAACCTAAGTTTGAAAAGTGCAATGACAGTTAAATCACAGTAGCAACCATCTTGCAGAGGTCAGATGTCGTCTGGAGTCCTGAAGGATAGCTAGCTGCTTGGCTTTCACCTCTTTCCCGAGATATGGTGACTTCATCAGCTGTCTTCTTAGGGTTCCTTCCTCTGAATGATGTTCAAACATGGCAAACAAATCCACAACTGGTTTTGGGCTGTCTTAGTGTTTACCACAACTTTTTTTTTTCCAGTTTAAATTTAGATAAGAAACGAGGTTGCTTCACAAGTCAGTTCCAGGTCCCTCTCCCATTCCCTCCCTTCCTCCCGTGCCCTCCCCCCAACCCCCCCCCCGTTATCCCCTCATTCCCCCAGGGAGGGTGAGGCCCTCCATGGGGGTGTCCATAGTCTGTCATTTCATATAGGGCAGGGCCTAGACCCTTCCCCAAGAGTTCAGGGTGAGAGTGCACCTCACATTGTTCTATGGGAGTACAAAGTCCGTGTGTATACTTGGGATGGGTACTGATCTGCTGCCCAAGGCTCAATAGATTACCTAGGCCTCCTCACTGACACCCAAATTCAGGGGGTATTGATCAGTCCCACGCTGGATTCCCAGGCTGATGCCTCGGATTCAAGAGTTAACCTTTGTCTGGTCAGCTGTTTCTGGGGGTTAAACCAGCCCAGTCTTAATCCCTTTGATCACCAGTCCTCCCTCTCTGTTACTGGCTTTCTTGAGTTCAGCTCAGTACTTAACCAAGGGAGTCTGCCTCTTCTTCGATCAGCCACTAAATGAAGTTTCTGTTTCCCAGACTCTCTGGCCATAGGATTGTAGGCTGGCACTCCCCAGATGTATGTCTAAAATCCATATATGAAGACCCAGGATAGCCAAAACAACCCTGTTCAACAAGGCAACGTCCGGAGGCATCACCATCCCTGACCTCAAGCTCTATTATAGAGCTATAGTCCTGAAAACAGCTTGGTATTGGCACAAAAATAGACAGGTAGACCAATGGAATCGAATTAAAATCCGGGTATTAACCCACACACGTACGAACATCTGATCTTTGACAAAGAAGCTAAAAATATACAATGGAATAAAGAAAGCATCTTCAACAAATGGTGCTGGCATAATTGGAGACTGGCATGTAGAAGAATGCGGATCGATCCATGTTTATCGCCATGCACAAAACTTAAGTCCAAATGGATCAAAGACCTCAACATAAATCCAGCCACACTGAACCTCTTAGAAGAGAAAGTGGGTGGTACCCTTGAACGAATTGGTACAGGAGACAGCTTCCTGAACATAACACCAGTAGCACAGACAGTGAGATCAATAATTAATAAATGGGACCTACTGAAACTGAGAAGCTTCTGTAAGGCAAAGGACACAGTCAGCAAGACAAAAAGGCAGCCCACAGAATGGGAAGAAATATTCACTAATCCCACATCTGACAGAGGGTTGATCTCCAAAATTTACAAAGAACTCAAGAAGCAAGTCTCCAAAACAGCAAAGGACCCAATTAAAAAGTGGGCTGCAGAACTAAATAGAGAGTTTTCAATAGAGGAGTCTAAAATGGCTGAGAGGCACTTGAGAAAGTGCTCAACATCCTTAGCCATCAGGGAAATGCAAATCAAAACAACTCTGAGATACCATCTCACTCCTGTCAGAATGGCTAAAATCAAAAACACCAATGACAATTTATGCTGGAGAGGATGTGGTGAAAGGGGAACACTCCTCCATTGCTGGTGGGAGTGCCAACTGGTTCAGCCACTTTGGAAATCAGTATGGAGATTCCTCAGAAAAATGGGAATAAACCTACCACAAGACCCAGCAACTCCACTCTTAGGCATATATCCAAAAGATGCCCATTCATACCACAACTTCTTAACTGGTGCTAAAGTTCTTCTTGTGATTCTAATTCAGGTGAGAACTTTGTTCTTTTCTGCACACAGTGTAGGTGATCTATCTCTGAAATAATGCCTTGGAACTGTTGTTTTATACAGTTCATGATCATTTTTTTCCCTAAACTAGTTTCTGACCCCTAACTTCCCTTTTCTTTTATTTACACATTTTATTTTTTAGTATTTTATTTTTATTCTATGAAAACTCCTTGCATGTTTCCAAACTATCTTGCTAATATATCCATTCTGCTCCTCACTTTAAACCCCCTAATATTTCTGGAACAAAAGTCCTGAGAAATATAAACAGACAAGAACAGGATAAGCTGAGCCCTCGGCATGGTTTTATTTACTTTATGAAGTTCACTTTATTTTGACACTAGATTACCTGTTAATATGTAGGGCTTCATGGGCACTGGTCTATTTTTTTTAAAGCAAAACCACTGCTTCCAATTTTCACAAATTCCACACATACAGTGAGTATCTAAAAATGTGCCTTCCATGGATTCAGGGAAACAGCTCATCATGGGCCACTAAAATCAACACTGAATAATGTTTCGGAAGTGTCTCCAGAACACACAGCCAATGGGAAGGCAATAAGTAGGATGGGTGCTCTCAGCTGCTGGTCAGACCTCTTGAGGTCAGGAACATTTGTACTCACAGCTGCTACGTGATAATACTAAACTCTAAGTCATCTTGGGACACTGCTCTTGGCTGGAGCCAGCTGCTGTGTTCAAAGGCAGGCCCTTCTTCTTGGAGGACCTACATATGCATAAATCCCAGGTTCATGTGAGTTCAGAGACCAGTCGTCACCACGAAAGACACTCAGAAAGGCCCCAGCTGCAGAACTCCAACACTGGGTAGAAGACATACTGTGGCATCACCCCATGTCCTGCATCTCCAACTGCAGACCACGTTTTCATAACATGCTGTCTAAAAGACTCCCTATTATCTATTGACTTTATGAGAGGCAGCTTCCATGAAGCCCAAGCTGCAACACCTAGAAGATACAGTTCTGATTTGAAAAAATATTCACATATGTAAGTAAATAAAAATACATGTGAAATACCTAAATAATAGTAGCACTTTAGTGTGTGAAGCAGTACTGTGCATCAAACAAATGCTCTATCTGTTCAAGGTGCATACTTCACACACAATAACAGATGCTTCTGAGAGTCAGCGCCCATAATACATCACACCTTCCACTTGCATCCTTACATGTAAAACACTTCATGAGGTCGTGGCTATTATTTTTAACTTTGCCGACACAGAAATTCACCCTTAGAATGTTTAAACACCTTATTCTAGATGCACGGGCACTAATGTGGAGTGCTATGTTAAGGCCATGGAAGTCTCATTATGACATGGCTTTCTGTCCCATTTTTGTGTGGTATTCTTAAATGCAGAGTAGAAGCTGGATGTGGCAATCAGACTACAGCATCTGTATTCCCACTGCTTCCCCAAGCTGCCTATGTGTCATTAGTTGAACACTACAGCAAATTATAAGAATCCTTTAGGTAGCCATTTGCCAAGGCAGGGGACACTCGGTGTTGAGTTCCAGTCTGCTCTTTTAGCATGTGCGTCCTCCAAGCTCGAACTTACTTGCTGACGGGAATATTGTCAACACAGAGTTAAAATGTTGAGACAGAATGTGTAGGCCATTCTCACAGAATTAACATTTCATAGATTGCGACTGACAACTTCAGAAAACGGATACAAAACTGACTAATGAATGCCGAACAGATTAATAAGGTCAGTCATCACAGAGAATACTTGATGCTCACAGTCGACTGAAACAGATGCCTCCCATGGGCTAAGGTCAAAACATTCTAGGGCAAATGCCTCCTAATGGCTATTAATCCAAGTAACTTAGTCAAGAGTTCTGTTAAAGAAAATAATGTCATTGGTGACACATGCCTTTAATCCCAGCACTCAGGAGGCAGAGGCAGGCAGATCTCTGGGAGTTCGAGGCCAGCTTGGTATACAGAGCGAGTTCCAGGGCAGCCTCCCAAACAATATAGAGAAACCTTGTCTCATAAAACCAAAAAAATAAAAACAGGAAAGAAAGAAAAGGAAAAATAAAAGAAAATAGTGGTACTCAGACCATTGTTAATGTATCTTTGACATATATTTTCCAATTAACAGACATTTAAATGTAACAGTTCATGAAGGACACAATAAAGAAGAAGACTTCACTTAATGGTCTTTAGAGGGACACATCTAGATAGTATAAATGCTGGTTAGATCAGGAATTTTGGAGAAAAATAAAAAAAATGTATTTCTCCAATATTTATTAGGTAATATTTGCTATTATTTTAATGTGATAGCAATCACAGCTCTAGATTATTTTCCCATTAAAAAAATGTCACTCGATTTCTCAGCAAAGTTAAAATTAAAACCAGTATTTCAAGTCATAATTAGACTTCCCGTCAGGCATGATGGCATAGCAGACCATAGTCCTACTGGGTAGTTCTACCTCTTGAACACTGACTTTGAGCACATAATTAATAGTTTTCATGCCTTATTCAACTGCAAGTGTTGTAGTCACAATAATCTGTTGCAAAAATAACCAAGCATGCTTTGCACAAACTGCTACCAGCAAGCAGTGTACGTCACAGATTTTGGAGCAATTCTGACTTCTGTAATAGAGAAAGAAAACCTGGAACTTTCCTTCTGTATCAACTTTCCATACCAGCACACTTGCAGTACAGGGAAAGAAATGCAAGCTCTGTGATATTCTAACCATTCCGGTGCATATCAGTCATGTTAATCTTGGCAATCTTCTGAAGCTATAGTCACTGCATTTTCAGAATCACATTGTATAAACCATTGTAACTCATCTGAAATAAATGTTTACAAAATGGCCTTATAGGTGTCATTTTGGCTTGCATATTTGAATAAGTTCTGTACTAGGGGCATTAGTAACACATTAGCTGAAGCATGTTTCATGTTTGCAGTCTACACCCACAATTAGGAGTAGGTCTTAACAGTTGGCTTTTATTTCCTTCAGCCCTTGCTCTGTTAAACCGGGTCCTGGTGTGAACTCTGAAGAGAAAAATGAGGAAATCCAAAGGTTAACTGTCTTTGCGTTAGATCACAGAGCCACACATGAGTGGACCATAGAGAAGTTCCAAGCATCCGACCCTCACACGGTGGCTCTCCCATCCTTTTCAATTGACACTGACTCTGCCCAGTCTTTGCATTCTCTTGTGCTTACCTTACACCGCACACCACCCAAACACTGCTGCTGCTTCTGAGTCCTCCAACTCACTAACCAAGTTCATTTTTTTCTACTGCACCTTCCCTCTGAACATTCCTACAAATTAAAACTTAAAATGCATCCCTACACAACGATTTCCACATGGAATTTGTACTTCTGACAAAAGTAATAAACAGATTCTCTCTCTCTCTCTCTCTCTCTCTCTCTCTCTCTCTCTCTCTCTCTCTCTCTCTCTCTCTCTCTCTCTCTCTCTCTCTCTCTCTCTCTCTCTCTCTCTCTCTCTCTCTCTCTCTCTCTCTCTCTCTCTCTCTCTCTCTCTCTCTCTCTCTCTCTCTCTCTCTCTCTCTCTCTCTCTCTCTCCCCCCCCCCTCCATAAGCTCCTCATGTGTTCCTCACCGTTAGAAGCATACATTGCTCTCTGGAAGAGTCCTGGTATTAAAGCATAAAGGCTACACGTTTCAGCTTTTTCCTCTGGTAGCGCTCCCTTTATACCTCTATCCTCTCGCCATCCCTCCACATTGCCAGTTCCATGCACAAAGCCCGCCAAGGCAGCATCAGCTGGTTTCAAGCATATTGCCCTCCCCCACCCCTTGAAGCGCGCGGCCACCATTTCTCCACATGGGACTTAGAAATGCGGTCTTCGCATGAATTCTGCCTGGAATCAGCCCTCGCCAGTGCCGAGCTAGGGCTCTGATGACCTGCACCATCTCTGGATTTAGTCTTCCTCTGCCTGGCTCGGCTGTGTGCCAGGATCTTCTACTGAATAAACGCCGCCGCAAGGTCCTGAGCAAATAGGCTAAGTAGCCTGTGCAGCCTCACAGCTTTGGACCACAGGGGCAAGCCTTCCCCTGCAGAATGTTTATTCATGAGCCTTTCCCGGTCTCCCTAATCTTAGTCACCTGTGAATCACTGATAAATATCACTGCACCTTGCATAAATGGCTACCAAGCGAATAACCACATGACTTACTAATGAACGTCTCCTGTCGGATTTGATCTCTCTCGCCGTGTGCTTGCTCATTTTTACTTTGATTGATCCTCTCTGATACCACCACTGTCTGACTTCTTTCACTGAATTCCGCGTTGATGTGTGTCTCCTTAAATGGGTCATTAGACCCTGTAAAGGGCACAGAATAGAAGAAAAGGACCGTGTGGGTTGTTCCTCAGTTTCACTGAGGTGAATAAGGAAATCAGTCCACAACGCAACTGCCAAGCTACACGAACTGCATAAAGTGGCAAGATACTCTCTGATGGGTATTCAGGGTTGTTAACTTTTCCACACATGGAAAGAACCAAAACCCAAGCTGCTGGGGATACTGCGGGGGTTTTTTATGACTGAACAGTTTGCAGTGGAAAGTCACACCCTGCATCCAGTTTTTGTGAGGTGGGAAGACACACCTTAAATCTGGGCCACACCTTCTGCTGGCAGACTATGTAAAAGACACAAAGAAGGGGCTAGGGAGATGGCTCAGAGGTTAAGAGCACTGACTGCTCTTCCAGAGGTCCTGAATTCAATTCCCAGCAACCACATGGTGACTCACAACCATCTACAATTCAATCTGTTGTCCTCTTTTGGCAGGTAGGCAGAGCACAGTATATGTAATAAACAAATAAATCATAAAAAATGACACAAAGAAGTAAGTTCTTTCTCTTTGCCTGCTTGCCCTCACTTGCTGACAAGTTCATTCAATCACTAGTATTATTTCTTCGGGACTCTGGAACATGCTGGAGACCAGCTGAGACATCTAGCCACATGGACTAAACAATGACTATATTCTTAGGCATTGCATCAAGAGACAGCCATTATTGGGGAACTCAGCCTAGCTTGGAAGCCACTCTATTAAATCCTATATATTCTATATCAGCTTTGTTTCTCTGGAGAACCATAACTAATACATACATAATTCCAAACGATTCATCATGCCATGGCAGTTTATCCATGAATGTTCTCAACTACAGGTGAACTTCAAGCATGGGCTTTATGTGTAACAGGTATCTGGGCTTACCAAACCTGGCCATGGTCTGTCTACTGTCTGAGGTGTTTCACTGGGCCATCATTTCCCTGTTATTTTTTCTCACAGCAGTGAATGTCTTCCCACTGGTCACACAACATCTTTTCTTTTCTGTAGCTCCTCCCTCCACCAGCTTCCTGACTCCAAAGAAGTTCCAGAATTCTTGCCTAGTATCACCTCTTATGAAGACCCCAGAAGACGCTCACCAGCCACAGTGGAGACCTTATAATTTGTTCTTTTGAAACTGACCATCTGCTAATCCTGAATTCTCTTTGGAAAACCTCAAGCATACTCTCTCTCTCTCTCTCTCTCTCTCTCTCTCTCTCTCTCTCTCTCTCTCCTCTCTCTCTCTATCCTCTCTCCCCCTCCTGTCTCTCTTCTCTCCCTCTTCCTCCCTCCTCTCTCTCCTCTCTCTCCCCCTCTCCTCTCTCCCAACTCTCTCCCCTCTTTCTCTCTCCTCTCTCTCCTTTCTCCTTCTCTCTCCCTTCTTTTCCTCCTCTCTCTTTCTCCCTCCTCTCTCTCCCTCCCTCCCATCTCTCTCCTGTCTCTCTCCCTCCTTCTTCTCTCTTCCCCTCTCCCTCTCTCTCTCTCTCTCTCTCCTTTCTCTTTCCTCTACCTCCCTCTCTTCTCTCTCCCTCTCCCTTTCAATACCTCCTTCCTCCCTCCATCTTTTCCCTGAGTGTCTTAGTCCTTATTTCCTCCTGGTTCTTTTGTCATCTGACTGCACCACAGGAGTCATCTATCTCACTTCCAACATGACACTGACAAGCCTTTTCAATATTACAACTGAAGTATTACTCAAGAATCCCACTATCTCATTGTTATTCTGTATTTTTTCCTCCAGGAAACTATATGTACTGTACCCATGCCCATCTTCCTGGTGCTCAACATGATAAATAAACGAAAAGCCAAATGGTTCGAACAGATTAATTTCAACTTCATTCAAAAACCCATTTCAATCAAGATAGGAGATTGCCATCAAAGCACCATCAAACTAACTTGGTTACAATTATTTATGCTGCATACATGCAGGTCTGAATAAAACTTACAGAATTTTGTTCTCTCTGTCCACCATGTGGGTCCTAGGGATCTAGATCAAGTCATCATGCTTGGTAGAGAACATTTTTACCCCCTGAGCCATCTTGCTGTCCTTTGGATTTTTTTCTTTTTTAATTTTTAAGGGCAGGAAGAATGTTTGAGCATGAGGTGTCTCTCCAGAGGTTTATAGATAGAAGCATGGTTCTTGGTGCAGAATTGCTAATAGATAAGACATCTAAGGGATATTTAGATTATGAAGTCTCTGACTTCACTAATGGGTTAATCCATCAATAGAGTCATAATTTGATGCCATTATTAGAAGATGAAAAGCAGGAAGTGGTGTTATACTGGCTACTTTTATGCCAGTTTAAGGTAGGACAGGATCATCAGTGAGACGTGAACCTCTATTGGGAAAATGACCCTGCCCAGATAGGCCTATGAACAAGCCTGTAAAACTACTTTTTGAAATAGTGATTGGTATGTGAGCACCCATCCTATTGTAGGTCATGCCCTCCTCTGGGCTGGTGGTCCTAGGTGCTACAAGAAAAACAGGCTAAGCAATCCAGGAGGAGCAAGCTAATCACAGTTCTCCTCCCTGGCCTTACCTTTACCTCCTGGCTCCAGGTTTCTGCCCTGTCTTCGTTCCTCCCCTGACTTAACCTCAGTGATGAAGTGTGACCTGAAAGCTATAAATTGGAATAATCCTTTTCATTCCCAAATGGTCATGGTGTTTTCTCATAGCAATAGCATCCCTCACTAAGATGGGTCTGCTTTGAGGAAGCAACTCTCTAAGATGACATTTCTAAATCTCTGAACTTCATACGGTCTACTCTTCTCTGTGTTTCCCAGCTTCCATGAGGTAAGTATTTTTGTTTAACTACTACTTCCAAGAGTACTTTTTTGCTCCCTACTGCTCATGTGACCTTGGCAACCATGAGCCAAGATACCTGTTGCTTTTTTTTTCTTCTGTGAGTTGATTTACTCAACTAACATGAAGTTTAAGAGATGCAAAGAGAATATCATGAGGTTCTACTCCATCCTCCTCTTGAGTATGTCACGTCTGCCCAAGGTCTCTGTAACTTTACTAGAGGTGGCCATCTAAACCACAGAGTAACATACCATGTGCATCTCACCAAACACACTTCAAGGCTCTCTTTGAGTCCATTCCCTATCCAGAGGCATTATTACACAGCCTTTAAATTTTTGGAAACCTCCATCTTACAGGACTAACAAGCTTTTCTATAGGGTATTAATGTTTCTATATCATGACCATTTAAAATCTCAACACCAACATAAAGAAGTGGTTGTTATACTTTTAAATAATGTCCATTGCAAACTCAATTTTCAAATGACTATGTAAAGTATTTTTATGTGTTTGCTGTTAGGGGACTCAGGACCAATGCTTTTTCTTACTTATAAGCAGTTTAGAGTAGTTTCCATTATATTGTGTCATTTACCAGTCATACCTCTTCTACAGAAGGAAATGCATAGGTTCTCTGGTATATGAACATCTCAGGCAAGGAAACATTTGAAATTATAATAACAGTGTTATGGTGTTGTCCAAGTTTGCTTTTTGTTACTGTGATAAACACCGTGACCAAAAGCAGCTTGAGGAAAGAAAAAAGTTCACTTTCTCTTGTACTTCTAGGTCACAGTGCGCCATCGAGAGACATCAAGGCAAGAACTCAGACATTGACCATGGCTGAACTTTGCTTACTGGATTGTCTTCATGCTCATCTCCCTTTTGTATATAGCCAGGCTCACTTGGGAGGAGATGGCACAGCTTAGAGTAAGTCGGGCTCTCCCTCAACAATCAACATTCCAGACGATCTCTTACAGACATAGCCACAGACCAATCTGATTGGGCAGTCCCCTACTTGAGACTCCCTCAGATGACTCTGGATTGTGTCAAGCTGACACGTTAAGCCAACTAGGCTAGTGGTACTCTGCAAAATTACAGATATGCTTCAAAGATCCAGAAAGAAATATATCAACTCATGGTAAAAAGAGTGGGGTTAGAAGATGAGTTAGAGATTAATAATGGCATTCCCTAACAGCTGACACTGCTCACCCCCAGGAGAAGGATGCATTTAAAATATATCTTTCACAGCCAGGGAAGTCTCCAGTGTCTAGTGCTTTCATAAGAAGATGCCACTTACCTTCCAGTGCAGTCTTGGAATGTATGGTGTCAAAGAGGAAAGCTTCTCTGTGCACAACAACATTTAAGAAGATCAAAGGGAGATGATTCCTGAAGTGAAAAAGCAGGAAGAATGTTGAGTGGTCAGCCAGCACGTGCCACCAATGCTTCCCTTCTTGCTGATTTCTCCATCTGCCTAGATTAAGCCAAACATCTTCCATATAGGTGGTGACTTCCGGGGTCCACATGTGACCTCTTTTTCTTGGCCAATATAAATGTTAATAAAGTAATATGCAAATTGGATACATCCCCTAGATCTTGTCTTTATGATGTCTGCCAAAACATGCAAACTGCATTAGGGGTAAATGCTGTTCCTATTCTTCATTCCAGAGTGTTCCCCTCATTTGGCATAATCGATTTGTTGTTAATAAAGGGCCTGTCATAGCCAACTTGTGTTTTGTTAGTCGACAACCAGGTCCATGCCAGGGTAAACTTGCTTTGTAAATAATCATGACCCATCCAAGGGGCACAGAGGCAAGCCAGCACTTAGTCATTTTGAATGACCTGTTTGCACAGTTAACTTCCCTCCTGCTGGGGAAAGGTTACAAATTTTCCACAGTGATTTTGAATTTCTTTTTATCCCTTGTTTTATTTTGCATGGGAGAAACTGTTTCTTTTTAATGAAGCTCCAAAGAAAACAGAAAAATAAAAAAGAGCTCAATTATTGATCAGCATTTCTGATGTTAGAATAGGAAAGTGACTTTCACAGATTGCTTCTGAGGTGATTTTAATTGATTGAGTCATTATTTTCTCAAGCACAAAGGAAAATTCTGGGAACGCTCCACTTTGCCTTTCAAGACTAGGGTGAGAAGCTGTGTTGGACTATTCTCTTTCAGTTTAGTTGAAAAGCATAGCAGAAAGGTTTTCTTTCAAAATATTTGTTTTTAGCTTTTCCTTAAAAAAATGTGTTTAAACAAATGCCAAGCCCCACTTCTAGGAGTGAATTTATTACAAAGAGCAATGAACAACCACAAACGGGTACCTAGTGCTTGAGCTTCTCATGTCCTCAGGACAAGGTGGTGTTTATGGCAGAGTGAACTGGAGCATTTTGCACGCAGACACCAAGTCTGCTTAAGACCACTATCTTTCCTGTTTCCAAAGAAATTCCACCTGAGCCACATCCCCATTTCAGAAAACATCAGCTGAAGAAAAGGGAAAAGTTCCACTCATTGTGTCTGTGCTTAGAGCTTTACAGTATGACTGCTCATGGAGCAGGCTTCCACACAGTGAGAAGAATGTTTCTCACTGATTTACTATAGGGTTTGGTGCGACCAAGTTTCTAAAGCGCTGTAGACTGAGAATATGATTTGGCTGCCAACTGATTCAAAAGTCGGTTTAGCTGAACGGAAAATGCTAGATGCTCTCAGTGTCCTTTAGCGTGCTTAAAAAGTCTGCTTTTTCCCCAACATTTTCTTCTGACATGTAATAAAAAAATGACTAACTTCATTTTATCCCAGGAACTTCCTAAGTGAAATCATTTTCCTCTGGAAAGTTTCAGGTGTGAAGTTTCATATCATTCCTAGCTGGTGTCTTTTATTTTCTTTTCATTCTGGTAAAGTTTCTTAAATCTTTGATTAGAAAGAAATCCTTCCCCTTTCCTATTTCTTTTTCTTTGTCAAGATGCACCTGAGGAGAACAACACCATTTCCTCTCACCTTTTATAGACCCTAGCTTCCTTCTCCGTTCCCTGTTCCTGCATTGTCTGCTACACTAACTTAGAGAAAGAATCATTCATGTTGACCTGGACTCTCTGCTTTGTTTTTTCTTCCACATGTCCCAAATAACATTAATATTTTAGAAACCTAAAATGTCCTGGTTTCACACTTAAATATGTTTTATCATGTATTGACATTTCAAGGCCTTTTTTGTGTGTGTGTATTTATTATGCTTTCTTGAGATGTGTGTCTGTACACAGACAGAAACGCATACACACACACATGCATAAATGCATACACACACAGACACTCACAACCTTCTGACAGAGACTGTATGCCCTTGCCCTCTTTTTTATTTTTAATAGATTTTATTTAAATTAGAAACAATCTTATTTTATATTACAATCCCAGTTCCCTCTCCATCCCATGCCCCCCACTGAACCCCCTATCTCTTACCCCATCCACTCCCCAGGGAGGGTAAGGTCTTCCATGAGGGATCATCAAACTCTGTTAAGTCATTTGGGGAAGGGCCTAGGCTAAGAAAGTATCCATCCTTGGGAAATGGGCTCCCAAAGTTTGTTCATGTACTAGGGATATATCCTGGTTTCATTTACAGATGTCTCATAGACTGCCCAGGCCTCCTAGCTGACACCCACGTTCAAGGGGTCTGGTTTGGTTCTATGTTGGTTCCCCAGCTGTCAGTCAGCCTTGGGTACATGAGTTCCCATTTGCTGACGTCAGCTGTTTCGGGGGTTTCCCAGCATGGTCTTGACCCCTTGGTTTACTACTCCTCTCTCTCTGAAAATGAATTTTAGGAGTTTGGCATAAGTGCTTGGCTGTGGGTGTCTGCTTCTACTTCCATCAGCTACTAGACGAAGGCTCTAGGATGGCATTTAAGGTGGTCATCAATCCCATTATCATGGAAGTGTATTTAAGGTAGCATTTCCACTATAACTTAGGGTCCTAGTTGGGGACATACTTTTGGATATCTGTACAATTCCCTAGTGTCAGATTTCTCTTTAAACCTATAGTGGCTCCCTCTATTGATGTGTCTCTTTTCTTGCTCTCTTCTATTCCTCTCCCCACTCAACCTTCCTGCTCCCCCATGTTCTCCCCATTCCTCTCCTCTTTCTCCTACATCCTTCAACTCCCCCCATGCTCCCCATTTGTTCAGGAGTTCCTGTCACTTTCCCCTTCTCTGGGGGCCATGCATGTCTCTCTTAGGGTCCTCCTTGTTTCCTAGCTTCTCTGGAGACGTGGATTGTAGGCTGGTAATCCTTTGCTCTATGTCTAATATCCATATATGAGTGAGTACATACCATGTTTCTCTTTCTGTGACTGGGTCACCTCACTTAGGATGGTTTCTTCTAGTTCCATCCATTTGCCTGCAAATTTCAAGATTCCACATCTCCCTCCCCCACCCCCGAACAGTACTCCATTGTGTAAACGTGCAATACTTTCTGTAGCCATTCTTTGGTAACGGAGCATCTAGGCTGCTTCCAGTTTCTATTACAAATAATGCTGCTATGAACATAGTTGAACAGATATCCTTGTTGTATGTAAGTGCATTCTTTGGGTATATGCCTAAGAGTGGAATTTCTGGATCTTGAGGTAGACTGGTTCCCGTTCTGGAGAAACTACCATACTGATTTCAAAAGTGGCTATACAAGTTTGCACTCCTATCTGCAATGGATTAGCGTTCCCGTTTCTCCACTTCCTCTCAAACATAAACTGTTATTGGTGGTTTTGATTTTAGCTATTGTTATGTATAAGATGATAACTCAGAGTTGTTTTGATTTGCATTTCTCTGATGGCTAAGGAATTTGAGCATTTTCTTAAGTGTCTTTTCCCATTTTAGATTCCTCTGTTGAGATTTCCATTTAGTATGATACCCCACTTTTTAATTGAATTATTTGGTGTTTTGGTGACTAGCTTCTTGAGTTCTTTGTATATTCTGGAAATCAACCCTCTGTCTGATGTGGGGTTGGTGAAGATCTTTGCCCATTCTATGGGCTGCAATTTAGCCTTGTTGACTGTGTGTTTTGCTTTACAGAAGCTTCTCAGTTTAATGAGGTCTCATTCATTAACTTTCAATCTCAGTGTTTTTGCTACTGGCTTTATGTTCAGGAAGTGGTCTCCTGTGCAAATTCTTTCAAGGGTACCTTCCAATTTCTCTTCTGAGAGGCTCAGTGTAGCTGGATTTATGTTGAGGTTTTTGATCCATTTGAACTTAAGTTTTGTTCATGCCATCTTCTGTATGTCCTCATCCAGTTCTGCCAGCACCATTATGTGAAAGATGCTTTCTTTTTTTCCATTGAATAGCTTTGGCTTCTTTGTCAAAGATCAGGTGTTCATAGGTGTGTGGTTAATATCATAGTCTTCAATTCAATTCCATGGGCTCACCTGCTTGTTTTTATGCCAATAGCTTGCTTGCCCTTTGAAGTAAAAATGAAAACCCTCCCACAGGATGCAGGGGGTGAACTGTCCTTGGTTGATCGCATAGGACTGTGCTCCTATTGTCATGGCAATACCCAGTCCTGTCAATACAAGAATGGCTTTTGCTTACCTTGAACAATAAGCTATTCAAAGAGACATGCCTTCTCTCCTAAGAAACAGTTAATCCCTTCCAAGTTCAGGATGTTTTTGTGTGTTGACCTTGAGTAGAGAAGTCTGCTCCTAGGTGAGTGTGTCAGTCTTGCATTCCTATGAGGTTAACCCACTTTCTTCTTTTGCAATAAATTTAATCTTTTTACTGACTGATCTCTTCTATTACTTTACATCAAGATAAGGATTAGTGAATTCCTGAAGAAGATAGGCTTGGAAATCAAGTGTGACTAAGGAAATAATGAAGTCAAGAGTTTTAGCCATCATTCACAAGCCTTCCTCCATTTTCAAGTTGTCAGCCCTTATTACTGCTCTTAAGGCTGACACCTTGAAGGTTTGATGGTTTAGGCTTAAAATTGTGATCCCAAAATTACTGCTTCACATATTGCTCATTATACATGCAAAAAACCCTCCGGCCTGATGTCAAGCAGTAAATTTCTATTACAGTAGCCTGAGCTAAAAACAAAGCAAGGCAAAACCACTAGTCTCTAAGAAAACTCTCTGAAAACACTGTGCAGTAGAACGTTGTCCCTCTATACACATTCAGGCAGATGTTATTATTTTGGAGTTGTGTTTAGGGCTTTATATGTCCTGTCATAGTTTGTTCATTCTGGGAACACTGATGAACACCAGTAGACACTACAGAAGAGATGAAATTGTGTCCTGTGTGCCTGTGTCACAGAGAAGAGCTGAGAACAGCTGATCTCCCCACACTGTCTTACCTGCTTCTAAGGTGGTTAATTTTCACCATCCTCTGAAACTGCCTTATGTCCACGAGGCTGGGATCAAATGTGCTGTTCCTGTTGCTCTGTCAGAGCAGGTATGAGGCCATCTTGGTTTTCTGAGGCTCCTCCTCAGTTGCCCATCATAAAGACAAACCTTGATTGACAGAGGCAGCTGTGGATCCCATTCATAGTCATTGGCTCCTTGTTCTTTAGACTCTTTTTGTGGCTAGAATGGCTTTGTTTCAATAAGACCCAGTCAATTTACCTACAATCAAGGACAGAGGGGTATCATATGGACATACAGAAAGAAAAGTTAAAGGTGTTTATAGAGGTGACTTTAGCCTAAAGAGCAGCCTGGAGTGGAGACGATTCTTTTCAGACTCATGGGGAAGTAGTGCAAAATAGAGAGAAAAATAAGATAATTTTTTTCTCTTTAATTTTGGGGCGATTTTGTTCATCTAGTTTTAACAGTTTCATATCTTTGACCATGAATGAAATTCTTGCTACCATCTTGCCCTGATTTGTATGTGTGTGCGTGTTCCTGGATGAGTAAAGGCACATAACCCATTGTGACAGATTTATTGTCTCTATATGGGTGCCTTCAAACTTTAAGCATAGAATATTTAAATAAAATAAAAGTGAAAAAGATAATTTCTGCTGGAGAGTGAGTACAATTTGAAAATAATACTAGATATTGCTACTAAACATAACATACATATATATATAATTGTAAACTTTTATGCATAAATGAACACACTGCTTTGTGTCACTTGTGACACACTAGTTTATGGATACATACGTATCTGTATATTTGCTGTCTTTATTTTCTAGTCTCTCCAGAGATAAATGGTAACTTTTGACAAAGAATTTTTCGTTTAACATTAGAGAAAATTATTCATTACATAAAAACTTTGAAGTGGTTTCAATGTTTGACTTATCCACAACTACAGCTGTTTATCTTCTTATTTAACACTTCAGAAATAAGCTTTTGGTCATTGGATGATACCATATCTTGTGCTATAGAGATGATTTGAGCTTCCTGAATGAAGATCTTGTTGTTTTTAGCAAATACAATTTCTACTGATGTCTACATTCAAAAAAATAACTATATTTGGCTTGTAAAATTTTCTTAATGAAATATTTTATATTTTTGTAAAATACTCTTGTGCATATCAGATCATTTCATTTAGACTTTATATGTGTGTGTGTGTGTGTGTGTGCATGTTCATACACTGAAATCTTTATTTTTTCAGAGTAGTTGTGGGTCTCTCATGTACTTCTATGAGTCAGCAGATATTTACAAATTTCTCTGGAGAAATAAAATTGTGGTTGATATTGTCGCAACATCTACTCAGTTTGTATTAACATATTGATAGCTACAAATGTAATATCTACACACCCATTTAATCTCACTTTTCTTACCCTGAAAGGCAGATATATTGCTTTGTGTGTTGGTAACTGGTATTTTCCATCAACCTCCAAGAACCTGATGTAAGTATTGGAAGATTTCAAAACTATCTTTGAAGAGGATTAGTTACTCTGAGGTTGTATTTCCTGAAAAATGATGGCTAAATCAGCCCCATTATTCAGCAGCTACAAGCTCCTGTGGATGCTTGAAGGATTATAAGGGAAAAAATTGTGGCAGATTTCAAGTATAAGATTCTTTCATCTGAAGCTGGGTTTCCTTGAGCTGAAACAAACACAGTTGGCAATGCTCATGAACTATATGCAATACCCTCAAACTCTGGAGTCCATATCCTAACTCTGAATATCAGCCCATGTTGCATTAAAGTAACAACATACCTGAGGCACTATATAGAGAGTTGGTGTTGGCTAACAGTTCTGGAGGGCTAAGGGCAAGGATCCACTTCTGGCAATGAATGGCTTTCTTGGTCCCCAGATGGGATGGAGCCTCAGATGGCAAGGATGGTACACAGCACAAATGTGTGTCTCTCTCCCTTTGACAGTAAAGCTGCTGACTTTGCACCAATGTAACTAATTCACAAGGTCTCGGCTCCATATAACACAGCCAGGACAAGTTTCTAGTCAGTTAATACTTCATAGTGAATGCTAAAATCCAGCACACAAGGTTCAGGGAGATGGTTCCAGGAACGAACGCACTTGTCCCAAAGCTTCACAACCTGCGTTTGAAACCAGGCCCTGTATGGTAGAAGGAGAAAAAGTGGCTTGGGCAAGGTGTTTCCTGACTGCCATACAGGAGCCACAGTACACATGAGCCCCCACAGTGACACAAAAGTATGCACTCCTGCATACACATACAAAATAAGCAAACACACCCATACCTAAATGTAAAAAAAATTAGTGTTCAATACACAGACATTGGAGAGACACACTCAAACCTGACCCAAACAGCATTCTGACCCTGTTGTGGCCCCAAGATTCATGTTCTTCTCAGAATACGAAATGCAAGTTCCCCACTCAGGAAAAATCTTAGGTTCACATATAACTGATTCCAGCTTAAGTCAAAGTCCAAAACCTGAAGTTTTATTGGAGGATCAACAAAGCTTCTTGTGTTTGTGAACCTATAAATTGAAAACAAACTTTCTACTTCCAATGCATGGTAAGAGGCAAGGGTACACATTTCCTCCACAAAATACAAGGATCCAGATGGAGAAATGGTCAAAGCAAGAGCTGAACCCTTAAAGAAGTGACTACATTATATGGCCTATGGTACCCACAGACACTCTGTTAAGGAAGATGCTCACGGCCTATGGTACCCACAGACACTCTGGAAAGAAAGATGCTTACAGTCTATGGTACCCACAGACACTCTGGCAAAGAAGATGCTCTCAAAAGCTGGGGTGCTCTGACCATGAAAATTCACACACCTTCATCCACAAGGCCATTCTTTCTAGCTGACAGTCTGTTCTAGAACTCTGTAGTAACTGTTTCATGATGCATGTAGCTATACAACTCAGGGTCTCTACTGAAGCTTGTCTTCCCTAACTCCATGAGACCTGTATAAATGGGAGTCACTGCTACTTAGTATTTTTGGCCTTACAGTGGCACTGGGATAAAAAGTTTCCACAGTATCACTCATGCCTGCCAAGTCAACAAGACATGGACTCCAAAGTCTACAGCCAATGTAAGCCACACCTGGGACTTTCTTAAAACAGCTATAGCCACGGGATGTGTGAGAGACTGACAACAGGGAAGCCAATACAAAGAGAGTGATGGCCATCAAGTTTTGTATGGTGCTGTGGGTATCTTCCTGAAGTTCTTCTACCCTGAAAGGCTTCCGGTCCTCTGATGGGAAGGGAGGCCTAAGAGCTAGAAGGTTTCTTTCTAACTTTCCCCAAGTAAAGCAAACAGATCTTCTATCTTGGCTAATGTCTTTGGTTAGGGCCCATCCTCTGGTGAGCTTCCTTTGTGCCCTCCCAAGTCAGCCTGTGAGTCTTCTGAATCTTCCCATTTTGCTTCCTTTGCTCCAGAATCTCACAGCAGGCATGGCTGAAAGCAACTGATGCCAGCATTCCGTGCCCAGGAATCATCATTGCTTTGAAGTTCCTTCCTTCACATAGTCATCCTCCTTCAGCTCAGCGGTCTGTAACGGATGACATGCAATCTGCAGGAAGACTGGATGCCTGCAAGTCAGTGGTGTGCTAGGGAAGACCCTAGCTTTACAGTATCTGGCAATTATCTGGCCATGTGCTCTAAGTTCTTCCATCCTCCTGTCCTCCACAGGAGCAGAAGAGACGTCTCTAGACTGAGAAACATTCTTGATCAGCAACGAGATTGCTCACCACACAGATGATCAATATTGACTTGTTTTGTATTAGTATTAAAGTAACAGAGGTGACTGATTTATTAAGAAAGATTTCTTAATTTTTATTTATTTATTTTTTTGTAACAGTTTAGTCCTGAGGCCATGCGGGATTTAACTTCCTCTTTTATCAATTCACCAATCACATAGCTTCTTCCTGGTGATGTTGCCCAATTCTAACTACTTCCCAAAGACTCCCCCACAACACTAAGATAAGTAGATGTCCCTAGTCTCTTGTAAGCTCTCAGCAGTGACTACATCTCAATCCAGGAATCACACAGAACACACTCTAGCCATATGGAGGCCATGGCAAGTATAGCTGTATTTAGAGACAGGGGCTTTAAAGAGAGACCTTTAGAGGATTTTGATAGACCTCTAACCCAACACTGGCTTTTTAAAAGAAGAAGAGTTATGTAATAGAAGTAAACTCCGATATAAGGTCATATGAGGAGAAAGGAAAAGTGCATTATCTGAAAACCAAAGAGAACTCAGTGACAATGACTCCAACTGGACCATCACATCTGCTTTCGACTTCTTGACCCCAGAGCTAGAAGCCAAAGCAATTCTGTTGGCGAATGTCTGAGTTGTAGTCAAATTCACACAGCCAGTGGCTTGATCATTTATATGTGTTCACTACTTCATCCATAAATTGAAGTAATCATTACAACTTCCTGATTTCTTACTAGAAGTAAAGAACACCTTACATATAAACCCCCTCTACATGACAAACCCTCAGTGAATAGGAGCCAGTACCACTGATGGGTGCATCTGAATGTAGACACG
Source organism: Mesocricetus auratus (assembly GCF_017639785.1). Lineage (NCBI taxonomy): Eukaryota > Metazoa > Chordata > Mammalia > Rodentia > Cricetidae > Mesocricetus > Mesocricetus auratus. The sequence continues at coordinate 3,139,077 of NW_024429193.1, read as the reverse complement.
GAGGTGTTCTGCACATAACACAAAGAAATGTCAGCTCACTTAGAAATCATTTAACTGTTCTTCCTTCTTCTCTATTTTCTGTGAATCCAGTCATAACATGCCAATTTATTAACATAATAGAAAAGGGCCTGAAACTACTCACACGGGCTCTCTGTGAATCCTACCATTTCATTGACTTGTCACAGCAAACAACACGTTTGCCATTTTAATCCATAGTTCTGTATTTGTATCTGTGGTGTAGCAAGGTGGGAACTAATTAAGTATGAAATTACCTTATATATCTAAAGCGGTGCCCGCTCACCTTTAGGCATTTTGGGAATCCACCTAATGAGTTGTGAGTTTTGCTCCACAGGACAATCGCAGAGCTCATTAATGCTCATTAAAACATAAGTAGTATTCAATGGATTCAGCAAAAACTCACTGTATTTTAATGAGCAGCTGAGTTATCCAATGGTCCAAAACCTGTCATGGAGAAAATCTAACAGCACAAAGAAAGTATGTGCCAGTAAAGACATTGAACACTGTGTGTTTCTGGGTATGGAAACATCTGCAACAAAGGGAGAAACTGCCCCCAAGAAGTTCATTCCATCTTCACAACAAAAAACAAATCTGAGTGGATGACTTGGGAAGAATGTGAAGCAGTAGAGAGGATGATGGGTAATTGCAAATTACAACTTGGCTGGTTTAAGGAAATCCAGGGCCGTGAGAGAGCATATTGACGGGGAGCGAGCATGTGAGGGTGTATCCAGAACAGTGTGACTGTGAGGGACAAGTTGGGAGTACAGTGCCTTCAGTGTGTCCTATAGGATGTGTATTCAGAAGGCAGATACCCAGAGAACAGGAGCAAAGGGCAGGTCATGCCTTCTAGTCATGTTGTTCAGTAAGATCACCAAATACTTGACAAAAGCAATGTAAGAAAGCAAGGTTTTTTATGGTGTTTCGACTCACAGGTTGAGGTATATAGTGCTCCTATGAGGGAAGATCACAGGTTGAGGTATACAGTCCTCCTATGAGGAAGTGAATGAAAAACAAGAACTGTCGCATTTTGTCTGCCTTCAAATGCACTGCTCATTTCCTCTACCATAGTCAGTCCAGAGTTTCGGTCCAAGGACTGGTGCCACACACCTCAGAGTAAGTCCTCTCTCCTCAGCTAAACCTTTGTTAAAACACTTTCAGAGACATGCACAGAAGCTTGTTTCCATGGTGATTCTAAACCAAGTCAAGTTGGCAGCAAAGATTTACCCATCATAGGAAGAATGGGTATGTATAGCTATAACTCTCTTATGCCCAGTTCTCTAGTCTGCTTGGTCTACGGACTGTGGAATTCTGGGCACTTCCCAAGTTCTCACACATTTCCCGACAGACTGAAAATTTAACACCAGTTTTTTTTGTAGTTGAACCCAATTGATCTATAGAGATCAGAGGGGCAACAACTCTCAGATATGTTATTTTATCAAACTCCTGAGCATTTTAAGCAAGTCCATCAACATTCTCCATTGTGTAAATAACTATGTAGATTATCTACACATATACTTTACCTAATAGGAATGCTGAAGGATTCTGGAATAACAAATGCTGGTATTATATGAATGCCACAGAGTACATTATGCAATCTATGAACCTAGAGTTTGAAATTCTACATTGAGTTATTGAGTTACATGTGGAAGCATGGTAGACTCATGTCTACCTGCATTATGTTGCTGACACCTGTGGGAAAGTATTATATTACAATGTCACGACAAATAGAAAGCAAGGACCTTTCCACCCTGTCATATCTTATGAGACCAGATAACTACTGTAGTCATTGTCCATATGAACCTTGACATTTTTTACTTATTTCCCTCAAATTTATTATAATGAGATTGGGAAATATTCTATAATTAACATGAGCTAATAATGGGGTGCTTTGCATGAGTCCTTCTAATTTATAGGATTTTTCCCAAGAGCTCCTCCCAATTTCCAAAGTGCTAAGACTCTGTCAATATTTCTGTTTTGAAAGAATACATCTTGTCTGTACTGAGCTTCATAACCTATTTGGGAGATATACAGGCATTATTTTTGTTTAAATGTGAAATGTTCCTTATAGGGTTTATGTGTTGAAGTTATGGTCCCTAAATGTGGCATCAATCATTTGGATGCAAATTAGATCACTCTGTATGCTGGCATAATCTATCATCTATCTATCTATCTATCTATTATCTGTCTATCATCTATCTATATATATCATTTATCATTTATCTATCTAACAATCATCTATCAATCATCTATTTATCTATCTGTCATCTATCTTAGTATGTATGTAGTAAAAGCTCTTCCATTTACTATAAATCTTCCTATGAATGGTCACTAATTCTTGGAACTCCAGGACACTTTGCATCTCTTTCTAGAAGGGAGCATATAATGCAAACCACAAATATATATATACCAATTTATTAACTGGGGTGCTATGGGGAGACGGACTCATGGATACATGAAAAGATATATTTCATTTAAGAGGCCTTTTTTGCCCAAAGAAGCTGGGGACAGACTACAGGCCGCTTCATACCACATGAACTGGTCTTCACCACCCAAGAAAGCATATAACCTTTACTCTCTCTCTCTCTCTAAATCATCATTTCTGCAGACAAGAAGCCAAGACTAACAACAGGAGCACACCTTTTTGGAAACTATATGTATTATATGTAGCAGATCTGTCTACATAATAGTCTGTCCACAGGGCACAGACTCCGTCTGTGTTTCTCTAACTTTATGCCATTTCTATATAGACCATTCCATCTCTTCTTGTTCTCTGTGGCCTGTTGTAAGATCTTTTGCTTAGTTAACCCTGAAGCCATGTCTAAAACCTGGCTTCTTCTAACACTTTTACTTTAATTCCCATACAGCGGAGTTTACGTTTTCAACTTGCATGAAGAATCCTAAGGGAAATGTAGTCATCCTTAGGGTATTTTATTTTATCAAAAAGGCTCTCACCAATAAGATGATCATGATTGTATCATACAAGGTCCTTGATAAGCTTGACAATTAACACAAATGAGAGATCAAATCTAAATTCAGAATAAATATCTATGGCATGGAAGACAAATTCCTGCTCCCCACCTCCAAAGGCAATCAGTTTTAATGAGCTTTCTTAAGTAGTATAAGACATACTGATCTGCATATATTCATAACAAATAAAGATTTCAGATAGACTTCTGAATTTACATCTTGGGTAAAGTTTGCAGTGTCAGTGTAGCATGGTCTATACTGCGGTTGCATGAACGTCTTGACGCTACATGCATTGAGTAAGGCCTCCATACTTCCTGAGATGATGGAATTGAATGCAGTGACCAGTCTTCTGTAGATTTAAAATACTTACCATGTTGGGATTTACCTGAGATTTAGCCATGCTGAAGTCAGGTGTCCTTTTGAGTGAACTTGTGAAACTTATCCTATGTCTACCATTTGCTTACAGAACAAAATTGTGCTTAGTTTTCAAATAACTATTTATAGCAGAGCACCACAAGGCGTAACTCCTAGAGGAGATAAAATGCCCTTATTTTGCATATTTGTCAAAACATGCAGGATATGTGTTTGTTATACAAAGGTGTTCACTATATGGCGAAACGGGAGGAAGTACGTGCATTGTCATTAATTTGGGATCCAAGCATTTTGGAGAGTTTCCTTTTCTTTTTTGTCACTCTTTTCTTTTTAAATCCATCCTTCCCTGTGTGTGTGTACGTGTGTGTGTGTGTGTGTGTGTGTGTGTGTGTGTGTGTGTGTGTGTACACAATGTGGTGATATCTTGCTTGTACAAATAAAGCTAGTCTGAGGATCAGAGGATGGAGCTTGCAATTAGCTAACCATAGAGGTCTGGAGGTCTGTATAGACAGACAGGAAGTGAGGTGGCTGGGCAGAGACAGGAAGTGATATGGCTAGGCAAACAGAGGATATAAGCAGGAAGAAACAGGAATGCACTTTTTTTTTTGCTGTGAAGTGAATGAGGTAAAAGTGGCTTTGGCTTGCCCCTTCTTCTCTCTGTGCTCTCGGTATTTTCGTCCACATCTACCTCTGTGTTTTTAATATTTGGAACAACTAATAATTCCATTTACACACATGTGAGTTTTCTTACCTAGAGTGTCATGCTATCCTGGACCTAGAATTGCCATCATTGGCGACCTACCTGAAGTGGGTGTTGGGAATGTAATTTTATTTGCTTACAAGAACTCTGCATGATGTTTCACTGCTGAAACATCTCTCAAAAACCAGTTTTGTTTATGAAATTTATAAACATAATGAAAAGTCATTAGTTTCTTTTGCAGCTGTGTCAGAATCAGATGGTAGCTGGGTTATTACAGTTCATATAGGATCCTAGAAAGAGATGCTCTGTTTTTCAGGATATGTCTAATAACAGTGATGAAGACAGGGGATGCCATTTATCATAAAACTTAATTTATAACTTCCTGTCATATGTATTTATCTCTTTTCTTTCCTTCCCTTCTTCCTATTTTCTGTTTTGCTTTCTTTCATTTTGTTAGGCTTACCTCTAATTCACTATAAAGCTGAGGTTGCCCTTGAACTTCTAAAATCCCTGCCTCATTCTAGTGCTGGCCTCTCAACCATGCAACACCACCCCAGTCATGGGCCACACACTTTATTGATTAATTTCAATTTGAAATAATACAATGATATATCATTATCTTTTTAAAAATATATATACAATTTTTATGTTTGTATATTGTATATGTATTGTATATATTTTATATATATTGTATACTTTGTATATTTAAATATATATAAACTTTATTTAAATTAAAAACCATCTCATTTTACATATCAATCCCAGTTTTCTGTCCATCCCATCCTTCCATAACCTTCAATGATCCCCCATCCCATGCCCCATCCACTCCCCAGAAGGGTGAAGCCTTCCATGAGGGATCATTAAAAGCATTTAAGACACTTGGGGCAGGGCTTGGGCCCTCCCCTGTGTTTCTAGTATCCTTCCATGAGGAATGGGTTGCTAAAGTCCATTAGTGCACTAGGGATGATACATCCTGGTTCCACTGCCAGAGGCCCAGTAGACCGCTCAGGCCTCCTAGCCGACACCCATGTTCAGGGGGCCTGGCTTGGTCTTATGTTGGCTCAACAGCTGTCAGACTGGGGTCCATATATTCCCACTTGTGCAGGTCAGCTGTTTCTGTGGGTTTTCTCAGTGTGGTCTTTACCCCTTTGATCATTACTCCTCTCTTTCTGAAACTAGATTCCAGGAGTTTGGCTCAGTGCTAAGTCGTGAATCTCTGCTTCTGCTTCTATCAGCTAGTGGATGAAGGCTCTAGGATGGCATTTAAAGAAGTCATCATTCTCATTATATCAGAAGGACATTTAAGGTAGCCTCTCTACTATTGCTTAGGGTCCTAGATGGGGGTCATCCTTTTGGATCTCTGCATAAATTCCTAGTGCCAGATTTCTCTTTAAACCTATAGTGGCTCCCTCTATTGATTTGTTTCTTTTCTTGCTCTCCTCTATCTTCTCTCCATTTAATCTTTCTGTTCCCTCCTATTCTCTTCATTCCTTCTCTTCTCTCCTCCTCTTTTTCCAACCCCCCTCCCTCCATGATCCCCAATTTTTCAGGGGCTCCTGTCTCTTTCTGCTTCACTGGAGGATTGTGTATGTCTCTCTTATGGTCCTCCTTGTTTCCTAGCTTCTCTTAAGGTATGGATTGTAGACTGGTAATCCTTTTCACTATGTCTAGAATCCACATATAGGTGGGTACATACAATGTTTGTCTTTCTGTAACCTCAGTTGGGATGGTTTCTTCTAGTTCTATCTGTTTGCCTACAAATTACAAGATTCTTCAATGCAAATTCAGTCGCATGAACCTATTAGAAGAGAAATTGGGATGTACCCTTGAAAGAAGAGCCACAGGAGATTGCTTCCTAAACATAATGCCAGTAGGGTAGACACTGAAATTGACAATTAATATATGGGACCTCCTAAAACTGAGAAGCTCCTGTAAGGCAAAAGGCACAGTCAACTAAATGACAGCCCATAGAATGGGAGAAGATCTTCTTCACCAACCCCACATCTGACAGAGGACTGATTTCCAAAATGCACAAAGAACTCAACAAGCTAGTCACCAAAACACCAAATAATTCAACTAAAAATTCATTACAGAACTAAACAGATAATTCTCAACAGAAGAATCTAAAATGGCTAAAAGACACTTAAGAGAATGCACAAATTCCTTAGCCATCAGGGAAATGCAAATCAAAACAACTCTGAGATATCATTTTACACCTGTCAGATTGGCTAAATTAAAAAAAATCAAGGATAGTTTATGTTGGAGAGATTTGAGGAGAAAAGGGAAAACTTCTCCATTCCTGATTGGAATGCAAACTTGTAAAGCTAGAATGTAAATAAGTGTGGCAGTTTATCCAGAAAATCAGAACCAGTCTACCTCAAGATCCAATGATTCCACTCTTAGGCATGTACCCAAAGGATGCACATTCATACAAAAAGTATCTATATTCATAGCAGCATTATTTGTACTAGCCAGAACCTGGAAGCAACCTAGATGCCCTTCAACTGAAGAATGGGTAAAGAAAATGTGGTACATTTACAAAATTGAGTACTACTCAGTTGAAAAAATACACACATTCTTATTTTTAATCCACAGATGAGACATCTTATAGTAAAGGTGGTCTGTCCATCAGCTTGTCTGTTCTAAATGGAATCATTATTCTTGGTTTTAATATTTATATAGTCCCTAACAATTTAGGGACTATATATTCGCTCAAGATTTCCTGACTGGCATCATCACTGGTGTTGTGTTGCTCTTACCAAATATGCAACTCAGTCATCACAGAGAAAGACACTTATGTATCATCATGGATACAGATGACCATTGCCCTTTCAACCTTTCCTGGTACTGAGTATGGAGACCAGCATTGATGGACCCCTCCACATAAGCACTTACCTCACTGAAATATTGACAAAGATGTTTGTGATTCCTGGGCTAGACAGGGAGCTAAATGTTGACAGTTAACATCTTGAGTTAGATCCCTGAGTCTTACATGGTAGAGACAGTGAATAGGCCCCTTCAAGTTGTCCACATGTTCCCTTATATACACACAATAACATGCACACACACACACACACACACACGCGCACACACACGCACACACACACTAAATAAACGTTCAAACATCCTACTCGTCCTGTGCTCTGTGACCCTTAATTAGCCTCCATGGCTCCAGCATTATTGTTTGCCAAATGAAAGCGATAATAGTGTCTATTTATAGAATCCAGAGGGACAAGAGAGAAAGAAGCTGCAAAGACAGTTTGCAATGTCCTACTTTATGTTGTTTAATGGGTTTTAACCAGTTTAGAAACATTGGGTTGTATATGGGTCCATAACACAAAAAATATTTGCTGAAAGCTAATTTGTGTACGATCCAGTCTATAAGGTGATGGTTGAAACCATGAGACCACTTGAGACTTCCATAGAAACGTTGTTAAGAGTTAGAATATTAGGGCTGAGGAATTAACTTTGGAACACATGACAGTGGAAGATTTGACAATCTAATGGAGCGGTTGGCTGGAGATAACACTGATGCCTTTTAAGTTGGAAATTGTATAAAAGCAGATTTTAATGTCTTTGATGCTTCAGATGGGGAAAGGCATTGCGTGTTGACAGGAAATCTTGGATGCGCAGGTCAAGTTTGAAGATTAATAGGAAATAACTGATGGCTCCAGATGCAAAAATGCAGGGTTAGTTTGAGCCCCTTGCATAAATGAAGAAATGAATTGTCCTCAAAACAGTAAGGAAATCACAAAATGAGAGCACAGATAACTCATAGCCCTTTGGAATATAAGACACCATAAGAACAAAATAAATTCTGAAGAAAATTTAGAAATCAAGGAATTTATTGTTATTCATGCATCTTTCAATAACAATGCACTAGAGATGAGTGTCACGATGTTAATATCCACATGAATGAAAAGGCATACCGTGGGCTTACTCTGAAAAAATAAGACACGAGGAAATTTCCAGTGGTCTGTGAGAGGCCAGATCATTAATTAGTTGCACTAGCTTAAATGACTTGGTGTCAGACAAGAGGTTCTTAACAAATTGCTCACTGTACAATGGAATTTAAATGAATTAAATCTCAGATGGTATCTTCATCTCACAAAAAAACTATACAGCAGAAAGGGGTAAATTATATTTAAATAGCCAGACGTTCTTAATATGACCAGAATTATGTAAACTCCAACAACCATCAATTTTCTAGGAATTTTAGTCTCCAAGCTAATTCACAAAATCAAGCACAATATATTTGCAGCTGGCTCAAATCTCTGCTTCTCTTTCACAAGGAGATTTCGTTAAGAAATATACTTGAATTACAGAAAAGTATATCTCACTGAACTAGGCATTGACAAATTTGTGTGGTTGGTTACAGAAAAAAAGAATGTATTTGGCCAATTCCAGCATGATCAGAGGACACTCAGGTCTCTTGCATGATCATGTGGCTCTGTGAAGGCCTAAAGGTTTTGGCTCCACCTTCGGGCACATATTGAAATGATCTATCTCTCTGAACATACTGACTACTTGTGGAATTTAAGCAACAATAACAGTCAAAGTATGGTCTTAATCTCTTTCTACACATCCATGACTTTTTAAAAAAGAATCAACCTCAGGCAAAGTTAATTTTCTGTCCAGAATGCAAAGATTCCTTTGTCTTTAAGCTGATGTGTCCCCAGAACACATGGTGTGAAATGATGGATCTGACAGCTTGGCCCAGCCAACACTACATAATGGGGTAGATTCTTCAAAGTGCCTTTTATAACCATTATACCAATTTTCACCAATCCTCCCGCTGTCTAGGAAAGTACCCACTGAGTCCAAGACACCTGTTAGGACGATGAGGACATTTGGAAGCAAGGATTGCATGCACACAGGGTGGAGAAATTCCAAGTGAAATATTGAATATAAAAGTCTTCATTTACAGTCAGCCTCCAGTTTATTATTTTTACTATTCTTTTCTATATTTTCACTCTATAGTGAACAAATCTGAAAATGATGCCTAAACGTTCTTATAGGCATGGAAAATAATTAAGATACATCGTTAAAAGGATATTGCAAGTTAAGTGGAAATGGCAAATTGCAAACACAAATATATTTTAATATTTGTTAAGGGCAGCAAAGCAGTTCCAAGTAAATTGATTACACCTAAATTACATGACAAGAAAATCTAATAATAAGGAAAAAGAGTTTTAACAAATGAGCTAATGCTGTTTTCATCTTTGAGGAAAAATGTATATATATATATATATATATATATATATGCATATATATATATTTGCTGATGACAATGAACCTTAGCTGGGTAAATTGACTGACCAGCAGTGATGGATGACATACTTTGCTAGGCAGCTTTTAAATCCACATTTTGTTGACTGCCAACCACAGCTGCTACTCCTGTGAACTCATCAACACTTAAATAGTAAATATCAGTGGACGCTGAGTGATGTTTTTTTATTCATTTCATATTGCTTTAGTGAGACCTAATTTCCTATAGCAGATGTATGTCACCTCTGGGAAGTCATTCTTAAAATACAAATGGAAAGGAGATCAATAAGCTAATAACCCCCCAAGACTGCTAGTTCCAACATGCCTAAGTAATATGATGGTTAGTGACAAAGGATGGGGTTAGGTCAGTGGCTTCGTGGTTGAGAGCCCTGACTGCTCTCACTAAGGATCCACGTGAAGGTTCACAACCATCTGTAACTCCATTTCTACAGTGTTTGGTACTCTCTTCTGCAACCGATGGGCGTCACACACACACATGCTGTATAGGCATACATGTAGACAAAACATTAAAAAATAAATGAAACATTCAAAGATAACACAAGTTGGAGATCTGTTTATGATTGACTGTGTGAGAATGCGTGTGATGTATGCATGTGTGTGCCCTCAGAACAACAACATCTCTGAAGGCTTTAACAAACTCATCGTGATTGAAACAAAGCGAAACAAAACAAAAAGACTTGTCTTCAAGTTGTTATCACTAGTCTCTAACAAATTCTTTCTTATCACTAGTCTCTAACAATTCTTTCTATGCACTCATAATAAGGGGTCCATTTTCATTTAAAATTATACACAAAGGAATACCTGGCTTAACTTCGGCATCTAACTTGATTTATCTTCTACTGGTAAGAACAAAATGTGGAAATTAAATCGTTGGAATGAGTCTCCAGTCTTAAAAGTCACGACTTCCTCTGGCTTTCTGGAAATTAGCTTTAGGTGTATGCTTTTTTTGATTTGGTAGACAAATGGCATTTCCTCTCCTCTCTGCTGCATGGATCAGCAGCTCTCACCACTTAGCCATGAGGTTAACGAGAAATGGACAGCAGCAATCTAAAGTGTCCTGAGAAGCTCCATCCTGCTTCTGTGTGGGAACACCAGACCTTGAGCAGAGACCCACTTCCCCTTCTGCCTGGGAGTAGGCAGCTGTAAGACAATGTTTACTAAAAACATGTTTACTAAAAACAATACAATGCCTGGGGGCATTAAGTTCCTGGAAAAGGCCTGCCCTGACCTTGACCTTGTCCAAAGACTAACCACCTCTTCTGCCACGCCCAGATCAGTTTCTGGGGTCAGAGCAGAACCAGCCAGGGTAGAGGAGAGAGCAGAAGCTTCTCTGGTGGGAGCCTTTCTTAGGAAGTTTTCTTGAACCTTTTTGGGGCCTGCTTAAAGTTTTCTTTACATCGTTGAACAAGTCTCTGTGTTGTCAATCCCCGACACCCTCCGCACGTTCTCAGACACAGGCCGCGCAGCAGACGCGACAATTGGAGGTCCTACCGAGATCGTGAAAGTGAGGTAAGTGGACGGGGTTAAGAAACTATGGGGAATAGTTCCGGGAAGCTAGAATCATTGCAGTATCAACTAAAAAAGTTACTTAAAGAACATGGGACTGCAGTCAAGTCTAAAACCCTAGAAGGCTTTCTAAAATCGATCGAACGAGCCAGTCCATGGTTCATTACTGGGGGAAACTTAAATATTCCAGATTGGGAGGAGGTTCGCCGTGATCTTCATAGACTTTTACGAAAAGAGGGATCTGAGTCCTTACCCCCTACGACATTCTCCTTATGGAGATTAGTGAGGGGAGCACTTTTGACAGATAAGGTTCGTCACCGCCAGGTAGTTCAGGACACAAAAGAGGCTTTTTAGAATTACAAGAGACTGAGACTCAAGCCTCCTTGAGTTCAGGGGCAGAGAGTGATGATGAATCATCTGAAGGGACCCTGACTGAAACTAGAGGCTCCATTGTTAGTGAGGATGAGGAGGAGTCTCTTAGTAACAACAAAAAAACGGGTAGAGATCTCCGGGCACGACCCAAACAGAAGAACTCCGGTCAGAATCGGTTATATCCTTCTCTATCAGACCTAGAAAATGGAAGTAGCTCAGACTCAGACTCGTCACAGTCTGAAAAGGAACGGTTACTTGCTGAGATCGCGGCCCTTAAAAAGAACTAAAAAGATTCGATTTAAGGAAAGACAGGACAGGGAGAGAAACCCTTCTCCATACTCTGAAAAAAGGGACTCCTCCTATGAGATAACTCAGTCCTTCTCGGACCTGGAGGGAAGACCCAGAGGAGGGGTCCAATGCTGCCCGGTGGTGGCCCCAGTAATGGAAGTTCCAGATCCGAACAATTCTGGACAGGTCATTCGGCATCATAACCCTTTAAATTTTAAGGATATAAAACAACTTAAAGAGGCAACTTTAAATTATGGAGCACAGGCTCCCTTTACACTTTCCTTAATGGAATCTTTTGCGTCTCTTAATTTGACACCTGGCGATTGGCAGCAGCTTTGCAGAGCAGCTCTGTCAGGGGAGATTATTTGATTTGGAGAGGTGAGTTTCAGGAAAGATGCAGCCAGACAGCCCAAAGAAATGCACAGGCCGGACAGCCCCAGAGAAATGTGGAGATGCTTACCGGGAGTGGTCAATATGCCACCATTCAGCAACAAATGCAATATGACATCGCAGTCTATGCCCAAGTGGCAGCAGCGGCCCAAGGGGCTTGGAAAGCATTGCCTTCCAAGGAAGGAGGGGATCATCTGTCCAAAGTCCTTCACGGACACTCTGAACCTTTTCAAGACTTTGTAGACCGTCTCAGTCAGGTAGCAGAAAGAATATTTGGGGGCATTGGGCCTGCGATGCCAGTCATCAAGCAGATGGCATTTGAAAATGCAAATAAGTACTGTAAGGAAGCCCTTCGCCCCTATCGTAATAAAAGTCTAAATGACTATATCCGGATCTGTAGGGACATTGATGGGAACTTCATCCAGGGCCAAGTGTTAGCTGCTGCCATTCGGCCCCAAGTGGGGAAAGAAAGACCTACTCTGGGAGGGAGAAAAACATGTTTTAGCTGCGGTAGGGAGGGACACTTCCGTAGAGAGTGCCCTCAAAATAGTACTACGGGTCTCAAGCGACCTGGTTTATGCTCCCGTTGCCGAAGGGGATATCATTGGGCCAAAGACTGCTACTCTAAAACTGACCGGGAGGGAAATTTCCTTCCTGCTAATAATAATCAGGGAAACGGGAGGAGGGCCCCGCCCCAGGGCCCCAAAAACCAATGTGTACGGGGCAATGACCCCTGCTCCGGGCAGTGGCAGGATTCATATTCTCCCCCAGAGCAACCACTTCATATCTCAGACCTCCTTAGAGCCACCTCGGGGAGTGCAGGATTGGACCTCGCTCCCTCTGCCCGGGCAATCCTAACACCGGAAATGGGGATCCAGGCCCTCCCTACTGGGGTGCATGGGCCATTGCCCCCAGAAACAGGTCGGACTACTATTGGGATGGTCCAGTACTATTCTTCGAGGCATCCAGGTACACCCTGGTGTTATAGACCAGAATAGTGAGGGGGAGATTAAAATAATGACACAAACAACATAAAATACCTTGGGGTAACGCTAACCAAACAAGTGAAAGACCTGTATCGTAAGAACTTTGAATCTTTAAAGAAAGAAATTAAAGAAGCCCTCAGAAAATGGAAAGATCTCCCATGCTCTTGGATAGGTAGGATCAATGTAGTAAAAATGGCAATCCTGCCAAAAGCAATCTACAGATTCAATGCAATCCCCATTAAAATCCCAGCACAGTTCTTCACAGACCTTGAAAGAACAATAATCAATTTTGTATGGAAAAACAAAAGACCCAGGATAGCCAAAACAACCCTGTTCAACAAGGCAACGTCCGGAGGCATCACCATCCCTGACCTCAAGCTCTATTATAGAGCTATAGTCCTGAAAACAGCTTGGTATTGGCACAAAAATAGACAGGTAGACCAATGGAATCGAATTGAAACCCCGGGTATTAACCCACACACGTATGAACATCTGATCTTTGACAAAGAAGCTAAAAATATACAATGGAATAAAGAAAGCATCTTCAAAAAATGGTGCTGGCATAATTGAAGACTGGCATGTAGAAGAATGCAGATCGATCCATGTCTATCGCCATGCACAAAACTTAAGTCCAAATGGATCAAAGACCTCAACGTAAATCCAGCCACACTGAACCTCTTAGAAGAGAAAGTGGGTGGTACCCTTGAACGAATTGGTACAGGAGACAGCTTCCTGAACATAACACCAGTAGCACAGGCAGTAAGATCAACAATTAATAAATGGGACCTACTGAAACTGAGAAGCTTCTGTAAGGCAAAGGACACAGTCAGCAAGACAAAAAGGCAGCCCACAGAATGGGAAAAAATATTCACTAATCCCACATCTGACAGAGGGTTGATCTCCAAAATTTACAAAGAACTCAAGAAGCAAGTCTCCAAAACAGCAAAGGACCCTATTAAAAAGTGGGCTGCAGAACTAAATAGAGAGTTTTCAATAGAGGAGTCTAAAATGGCTGAGAGGCACTTGAGAAAGTGCTCAACATCCTTAGCCATCTGGGAAATGCAAATCAAAACAACTCTCAGATACCATCTCACCCCTGTCAGAATGGCTAAAATCAAAAACACCAATGACAATTTATGCTGGAGAGGATGTGGTGAAAGGGGGACACTCCTCCATTGCTGGTGGGAGTGCCAACTGGTTCAGCCACTTTGGAAATCAGTGTGGAGATTCCTCAGAAAAATGGGAATAAACCTACCACAAGACCCAGCAACTCCACTCTTAGGCATATATCCAAAAGATGCCCATTCATACAACAAAGAGGTCTGTTCCACTATGTTCATAGCAGCTTTATTTATAATTGCCAGAACGTGGAAGCAACCTAGATGTCCCTCACCTGAAGAGTGGATAGAGAAAATGTGGTACATCTACACAATGGAGTACTATTCAGCAGAAAAATAATGGAATCATGAGATTCGCAGGCAAATGGATGACACTAGAAGGAACCATCCTGAGTGAGGTAACCCAGTCACAAAAAGAGAAACATGGCATGTACTCTCTCATATATGGATTTTAGACATAGATCTGGGGAGTACCAGCCTACAATCCTATGGCCAGAGAGTCTGGGAAACAGAAACTTTATTTAGTGGCTGATCGAAGAAGAGGCAGACTCCTTGGTTAAGTACTGAGCTGAACTCAAGAAAGCCAGTAACAGAGAGGGAGGACTGATGATCAAAGGGATTAAGACTGGGCTGGTTTAACCCCCAGAAACAGCTGACCAGACAAAGGTTAACTCTTGAATCCCAGGCATTAGCCTGGGAAGCCAGCATGGGACTGATCAAGACCCCCTGAATCTGGGTGTCAGTGAAGAGGCCTAGGGAATCTATTGAGCCTTGGGCAGCAGATCAGTACCCATCCCAAGTATACACACGGACTTTGGACTCCAATAGAACAATGTGAGGTGCACTCTCACCCAGAACTCTTGGGAAAGGGTCTAGGCCCTGCCCTATATGAAATGACACACTATGGACACCCCCATGGAGGGCCTCACCCTCCCTGGAGAAATGAGAGGATAATGGGGGGGGAAGGGGAGGGCACGGGAGGAAGGGAGGGAATGGGAGAGGGACCTGGAACTGACTTGTGAAGCAACCTTGATTCTTATTTAAATTTAAACTGGAAAATAAAATTAAAAAAAAAACAAAAAAAAACAAAAAAAAATAATGACATCAGTGGGCAGTGGGGTTGTTGCCATCCCTGCAGGAGAACGGATTGCTCAGTTACTCCTTCTCCCTACAGCTCCTTGTGAGGCTAGAAAAATTAAAGAGAAAAGGGGCAACCAAGGTTTTGGAAGTACCGGCTCAGCAGCATTTTGGGTAGCCACTATGGAGAACCGCCCCCAGCTTACATTAAAGATAGAAGGCAAGTTCTTTACGGGCGTCTTAGATTCTGGGGCAGATTTCTCTGTCCTCTCAGATAAATTCTGGCCCCCTGCTTGGCCGAAAGAGGAAGAGACAGTGACCCTCCAGGGAATAGGACAGGCTGTGCCCCAAAAAAGCCTCAGAATCCTAAAGTGGCAAGACTCTGAGGGCCACACAGGGCTTTTCCAGCCATATGTTTTGCCTGGCCTCCCTATTAACCTCTGGGGACGGGACCTCATGCAAGAAATGGGAGTGGTCCTCACCACCCAGGCACCCAAGTCCAAAAGCAGGGGCCCCCAGATGACGCAAGGGAAGGGCTAGAGCCCGGGGAGGGAACTAGGTAAACTAGAACAGGGAGAGGTTTGCCCTGTGGCCTCCCTCCCTTTGGAGACCAGGGCCCTAGGGGATAGGAAGGGTTTTGATCATTTTTGATGAGGGTCACTGTTGTGCCGCCAGCCCCCATACCCATCACATGGCTATCAGATGATCCGGTATGGGTGGAACAGTGGCCCTTACCAGCGGAGAAACTAAGGGCGGCTCACCAGCTAGTTCAAGAACAATTGGAGGCAGGTCATTTGGTTCCTTCCATGTCCCCTTGGAATACCCCTATACCGTAATAATTTGTCTACTATGAAGAGACATTGAAACAAACCCTCCCAGTCCTTGGGATGGGTCAGATGGAAGGACTTAATTACAGGAAAATGGCAGCCACCCACCCCCCTATTAGCTAGGGTCCGAGGGGCTGTTTGTGTTTTCCCTCCAGGAAGTGAGAAGCCTATTTGGGTCCCTGAACGGTGCATCAGGCATGTCGACCCCAATACTACTCCAGATACTAGGAATTCTCACCATGATAAAGATGATCCAACCATTGCTGAACACTCAGGTAAGGGAAATATGGGCGTTGGTGAGGATTCCCCCCCATGTTGATGCCAGATAGTCATTCCAGCTCCCTGTTCATCAAATTTTATAACACCAATAATACATTGGGAGCGGCTGCCGCCAATGAGATTAAAAAGTCAGAAACTAGACATTCTGAGTTTCCCCCTCCTAAGCCTGATACCAGGGTCAAGAAGTAGGGAAACCCAAGAGATTGCCAGCGGCATACGCCTTTAATCCCAGTGGCATACGCCTTTAATCCCAACACGCCTTTATGAGGGAACATCCTGGGTTGAAAGTTGGATTGAAAATGGGTGAATAGCCGGGCGTTGGCAGCACACGCCTTTAATCCCAGTACTCGGGAGACACAGGCAGGCAGATCTCTTGAGTTCAAGGCCAGCCTGGTTTACAGAGCAAGTTCCAAGACAGCCTCCAAATAATATAGAGAAAAAAAAATTGGTAACAAGCTGGGCGGTGGTGGCACACGCCTTTAATCCCAGCACTTGGGAGGCAGAGGCAGGCAGATCTCTGTGAGTTCGAGGCCAGGCTGGACTGACAGCCTCAAACAATACAGAGAAACCCTGACTTAAAAAAAATGGGTGAAAAAAAATTTGTAACAGTAAAGAGGTACTGGTATTAAGTAAAGAAAAAGAAAAAGACAAAGGTATATGGAATGGAAAATTTTGTTTGCATTTAAGGTCAATTTTGTGAGTCATCTCTAAAAACTTTTGGCCAAAAGCCTGGCCTCTCCACCTTGCATCTACAGAGTTACAAGGAGTAGGTACGGCTGTACCCCATGACTGTAGCTCAAATGGAGGAATGATAAAGAACATACAGGACTTTTTAACCCTTTTAGTTCAAGGATTGGCTGGAGTTGTTCTTTTACATAGATTTCAATTAAGGAAGCTTCATTGCAACAGACTAATCATGACCTAGGGAAAAAGGATGACTGAAAGATGCATGTATGTTCTGAATGTATGGTGTGGCCACACCGGTATGTATGAAATGTGATTGTGAATGCGTGAGTGTGAACTGCTTATATGATTAAAAGGATACTTAAATCCCTTCAAAAATAGTTAAGAAGCTACCTAGATTGCTTTAAATATAGCCAAAAGGAACATCCAGCCAGTCTGTTAATGTTTTAACAGAAAAATTTAAGATGCAAATGAGGCCTTGTCAGCTAGTGAGAGCTCTACAGGTTAGATTGGGAAAGACTGCTCACAGACTTCAAATAATTTTCAAAAGTTATTTGGACACAGTATAGTTTACAATCTTTGAGTGATTTTCAGAAGTTTTTGGGAAATATTTAATGGATATGTCCTTTTTAATGGGCATTTACAAATAATCTAAGTAGTAATCCCAATTTACCTAGATAGTCAACCAAGGAGGGTAGACAAACCTTCTACTATTATGGTCCAGCTTCAACAGTTCAAAAAAATTTTTTAGAAGATAAAAAAGGGGGAATAATGTCCCCAGTCCCCATATGACTCATCAAATAATACACTCCTTATTTAAAAATTTTATAATGTGAATGCCAGTGAGCTTCAGACAGATTCTGGCATGATGGAACTTGAGCAACCATTGCTCAGGTCAAATGGAGACATCCATGCACTAGACAGTGGAGAAGACCCTAATTTGGGGTCGAGGGCATGTTTGTGTTTTCTTGCAGGAAAAGAATAAAGCTTCAGCAGCTGTCAGACCATTTAGTGAGATGCATGGAGCAGAGAAAAACTGGACCTGAGACCATGGGAGCCTACCTAAGCCAGTTTGAGTGAGATCTCCTAAATCAGTGTTCCTGACCCTTGCTGTCATCAAATCTAGAGCCCAAGAAAGAAAGAAAACAGTTGGTTCGAGATTTCCAGTTTCTCAACAGACCTGCTGCATCAACCTTCCGGACCCATGAGTTTTCATCGTGAAGCCAATAGAGAAAAAAGGACCCATTTAAAACATTTGGACATTCGTATGGACTGTGATGAGGGGCAAAAGCCTCTTTTCAGTAATTGAACAGGACATGGTCACTTGAAATATCAGACTTGATGGTTCCTGTTTCTGGAATCACGACTAGGCCAGTGTATTTTTCTAGAGAGAGGCAACTTGTCCTAATGTGACAAAAAGGAGACTTTGACTCAAGTCGCATAATCAGCTGACGTTAAATCAACAAACTGCATCACCACAGGAACAAATTGGTGCTCTGTGGATAGTGCAACAAGCCTATTGTTCATATTTTTCATAATGCTACATGTGTAACATCAATGATTGTACCTAATGTATCTGTGCAAGTGCACTTTCTAAATGCTTTCCTGAGCAGATCTTGGAACAATTGTAACTTTATCAAATTGTAAATGTAAATCACATGCGGGTTATCCTTGTAACAGAATGTAAATCACGTGCATGTTACCCTTGTAACAGATGAAGGCTGGTAGAATGTTATGGCCCAGATCTGGTGATGGGTACGGTGATGGAGAGGCGCTATGTCAATGGGGGTCCTGGAAATGGTGGCAGTGGCGGTAGGCATTCTGGCTTTATGCCGAGCTCAAACGTGCCTTGTTCCAGAGGCAAGAGATCCGTAACCAAGTATTGCTTAGCTTAGCCCATGGCAATCCCAATAGCCATGAAGGTTGGTTACAGATGATTTAAAGTTGGGGTGCTCTGATGACGGGCAACCTGTGGGGAAGACCCCTCCCGCCTAAGACAGGGGTTCAAGGTCCCCCAAGGACGGGAAAGGGAGGGTGACCCTACTTGACCTAAGCCAGGAGTGCCTCATTTGAAAATAAAAAGGGGTGAATTGTGGGAACACCAGACCTTGAGCAGAGACCCACTTCCCCTTCTGCCTGGTAGTAGGCAGCTGTAAGACAATGTTTACTAAAAACATGTTTACTAAAAACAATACAATGCCTGGGGGCATTAAGTTCCTGGAAAAGGCCTGCCCTGACCTCGACCTTGTCCAAAGACTAACCACCTCTTCTGCCACGCCCAGATCAGTTTCTGGGGTCAGAGCGGAACCAGCCAGGGTAGAGGAGAGAGCAGAAGCTTCTCTGGTGGGAGCCTTTCTTAGGAAGTTTTCTTGAACCTTTTTGGGGCCTGCTTAAAGTTTTCTTTACATCGTTGAACAAGTCTCTGTGTTGTCAATCCCTGATACCCTCCACACGTTCTCGGACACAGGCCTCGCAGCAGACGCGACACTTCTGTCCGTTCAGACTAATAGCGATGTGGATTAGCTTCCAGGTACTCTCCTCAAAGACAGTAAGCCATGTGAAATGCTGAGTAAGCAGAAGAAACCGCTTGGATCCTAAAGACTGGCAGAGACCTGACATTGCTCTAAGATGAACTGATTCACGGCCCTGGAGTCAGACACATCAGAGAACTCCAGGTTTACCTGGCACTAGTGTGTATTTCATCTGGTGTTCCCTGCTACTGAAAGACGTAGTACAAGTCCAATAAGATGGTTCTACAAGTAAAGGAGTTGCTACCAAGCCTGCCATCCTGAAGTCAACCCCTGGGATCCATAAAATAGAACGAGAGACCAACTCGGGCAAGTGTCCTGTGTCTTCATCATTCACACGGCATCATCCCTCACACACTTGTTCACACACACACATACTCACACACTCACACACAGACAATACACACTTTTCACAATTAAAATAATGTAAGTCATTATAACCATCTACTTCTTGCATTCCAAATACTCAAATAGGAAGATAGTGATTTCATTTCTTAGCACTCACACAACCAAGCATACATACTTTCTTGGCGCACATGTGCATACGTACTTATGTGCATGTAATACAGTATGTCGTAGTAGAATTTGTTCTCACTGCCAGTTGCAATAGGATCAATATGGAGTCAATACTATGTCACGTGTTTCACAAGAGTTTCATGCAAACCTATGGTTCACCGACAAACTCCAGCACACCACCTGTTTGGGAGAGTGTGGAGCAGCATGGGTCTCTGTTTGTTGGTGGTGGGATTGCAAGAAGGTACATTTACTTTTTAAGACAGAATAGAGTTCCCTTACATAATTCTCAGCTTGCAACTTACCAGTTTTACTCCTTGGCATTTACGACGTGAGGTGAACTCTTACAGATGGGTAAGAAGTTCAGTAGGAATCTTGGATGTAGCTTGAGTCATCACTGTCAAACTTTTGAGGAAGCTAGCGTGTTCTTCAGCATGTGACTGGATAAACTGTCAGATATCTGCTCAAGGGAAACCCATCCTGCACTGAAACAAATGAGTGTGAAGTCAAGAAACAGCAGAGGAGAAACTTCATAGAGACAAACCTGGAAACACACACACACACACGCACGCACACACACATGCACACATGTACATATACATGCATGCACACACAAGCACACATGTACACATACACATGTATGCATGCACATACATATATGCACACACACAAGTGCACACATACACACATACATATGCACACACACGTGCATACACATGCAAGCACACACATACACACATACATGCTAGTGCACACACAAGTGCACACATGTACACATGCATGCACACACAAACACACATGCTAATGCACACACAAATGCACATGTACATATGCACACACCCGTACACACATGCACGCGCATGTATGTGCTCACACTGGCACCCCCCCACACAGACACAAGCATATGCACAGGCAGCATGTTGTACCACACAGAAGGGGTAAAAGGTTCAATGTAGCCTGCGGCCGAGGAAAAGAAAGGAATATGCAGAGTTGGCGGTACTAAGGTGGTGCATGTACTCAGTCGCACACTAATCAAAACCTATGTGATACAAAACTCAAAGAGCAAACACAAGCGTCAACTGTGCATGGGGATGATGATAATGGCTTCAAGCCAGTCCAGCAACATTAGCAGACACTGCTGGTGACAGCTGTTGATCAAAGATGTGCCTAGCAGGGGTCAGAGAACACGTGGGAGGAGAACAATTTTTTGTCCTTCATTTTACTATAAATTTAATATGACTCTAAAAGAGGAAATCCATTTTTAAAATATGTAATTAGTGTTGAGTCACAGTTACCCATCTCAGAAAAAACTTTGCAATGAACTAGTGAGATATCTGTTTAGAATTTTCCAGAGAATTTCCACTAACTTAAAACACTTGTGCTTGGATAGTAAACATGGGTCAAGGCACCTGAGGAATTTCAAAGGTTTTCACCAGAGTTCCCCAGTTTCCATAAATACAGACAACGAAACCGCTGTGGTAAATTTGCTGTGAGTGTGTGGAGCGCAGCCCCATTGCCTGTAGCAGTAAGCTTTCCCTTCATGTGTGCATTTTTAGAGTGTGTCAACCTGGACAACTGCCTGAAAGTTCCTATTACTTGCTTATATTTCTAGGGAATGCTGCTCTCTGTAACAGCTGATTTCTAGGGGATGCTGCGAGGGACAGCCTCATTCAGTTCATTCTTTGTTACTGCTCTCTAAGGCGTTTGAAGAAAGGCGATAAAGACATTAGCTCATACTAGAGACCATTGAGGATTTTACCCACCAGGAACTGGCGATGTCCTCAGCGAGGCACTTCCATCAGAGTCCCACAGAACCTGCTGCAGCTGGCCCTTCCCCATTCGCTTTTAACACCCGGGAAACACTAGACATCTTTGCCAATGCTGCCCATCCAGCTTTGTCTACCGAGATCCTAAAGTGTGCTAATTACTCTGGCCGGAATTCAATACTGCATCTCCTTTGCCAGGAGTGAGACAGCAGTCCCTAGAATGCATGGGGGGGGGATGGGGCGGCCCAGCTTTTAGCTTATTAAGCCACCGTGCTGGCCACTTCATCATAGAAGTCTTTATGTCCCTAGGAGCCAAGAAAGATTTATGGAGCTGCTTACAAATTAAAGGAGATGCTGAATAGGGCAAGCGTGTGTGCTTCGGCTCATTGTGAACAGTCCTAAAAGAAAAGGAGACCGCATGGAACACACAATGCCACCGTGCTGCTCAAAATGCATGAAGTCACATTTGACTTTGGGCTTTCCAATTTATATTTACAGTTGACTTTGCCTCCTATCTGTCAAGTACCCAAAGCAATAGTAGTAAATTGGGTGATAGCAATCTTTTTGAGAAAAAAAGTGTTTCCCAATTCATGCACCTCTAAATTGCTAGGTTTTGTTTGTTTGTTTGTTTGTTTTTGGAAATCACACATGCCAATCTTTTTACATATGTTTAATCATGGTAATATATTGTTTATTATCTAATAAAGCTTGCCTGCATATCAGAGTACAAAACCAGTTATACTAGTTAGCCACAGAAAGTAGGCAGTGGTGGGACCCACCTTTAATCCGGGCACTCAGAAGACAGAGGCAGATGGATCTCTGTGAGTTCAAGGCCGCCCAGGGCTACCTGAGAGAGGATCAGTCTAAAAGAGATGAGAGCTCACAGCATCGGAAGCTGTACCTTTACTAGAGTTGTCAAGAATGTGAACTTCTAATATTCTTGCTCAATGTCTTACCTCACTATAATTCATATTATTAACATACTGCAGTCCCTACAGAAGACAAACGCTGTTTTGTTACTCCACAAATACTCAACTGATTTGGCTAAAGGTTTGGGCACATCTGATTTTCTTAATACCCGAGTAAAATTAGATAAAAAGAAGAGAATTACATATTAGCAAAATGTTTAATTGAGGCCCATGAGGCTGCTTATTTGGGCCTTCCTACAGAGCTGGCTGTGGAGGCTTGGCACAGACACAGCCAATAACAGCCCATGCCCGAGCTTTCTCTTTTCATCTCATTCCAAATTGAACACACCCCTCCCTTCTCTCTGAGCTTTGACCTCCTCGTGGATTTTCACATTTTTTCACCTCTTCCCGATCATTTTTTTGCAGCATGTAAGCTGTTTACAAGCAGTTTTGTGAGTAAATATAGAAATCACTTGTTGAGCAGTGTCCTGAATTTTCATGCACTTAGGTGGAGGAGCAGTGTTACAAATGTGAATTGCTCCATCACCAGAAACATGAACTCTGGCAGGAGATAAAACATACAGAGGACACAATGACAGCTCAATAAAGGCCTTTTCAGTTAGATGCTGAATCACACCAGGCCTAGTGAGGTCTTAACCATTCTAAAACAGAGCTCTGTCTTAAAATGTAGAAACAGACTTAGACCGTAAATTGTTATCTATCAACATGACGGCATCCTGAGTGCTGCCTCTGGAGAGTGCTGTGAGCATAGGAAATGCATTTACTTAATTAGCACAACAAGTGCCACACGCTCACTCGTGTCCTCGACATGGAAGGTGTGAGTGGAGTGTAGGGTGAAGATTGTGTGAATGTCGCAGAGAAGAATTGCTCTACAAGGTCATTCCCCTGGCCGTGCACCATGAAGTGAGAGACATCATGTTAATTTCTATGTTCACTCAGGAACCTATATTCTGGATTTGTTATGACCTCTCCACATCCACAACTTTGTGAGAGAAACAAGACAGATGGTCCTTTGAGGTGGTGGAGATAGCTTAGCAGCTGAGAACATTGTCTGTTCTTCCAGAAGAGCCAAGCTCACTTGCCAGCACTAACTGGGTAAGGCACAACTACTGTAACTACACCCCCATTTCTGGACTCTGTGAGTATTGCACTCACAGGTGCAATATTCCTACCCAGACACACACACACACACACACACACACACACACACACACACACACACACACACACACACGCACAAGCAGAACTACAGTAACAATAAACAGAAAACAAAAAGTAGCCAGGCTTTCTTTCAACAAAGAGATTTCACTGGATCATCCTTATCCTGTAGCAGAAGAAAGTTCAAAGCTGAAGAGATTTAATAAGCAACACACATTTAGAAGTGGTGATCAGGGGCAGTGAGACAGCCTCGCCTGCAAACCTGAGTTCAGTCTTCAGAACCCACAGTAGAAGGAGAGCACAGACTCTCCCAATTGTCTTCTGCTTTCAATACCTGTGCCATGACACACAGGTGCTTTCCTGCTTCCCATATACAAAATGATGTGTGTGGGAGGGATAAAAATAAATAAATGTGGAAAATATACTTGAAGACTCCAAATATAGATTTTGCTATATAGAGAAAATGTATGTTTTCTGAAGCATTTGGGGGAAAGGAAGGAAGGAAGGAAGAAAGAAAGAAAGAAAGAAAGAAAGAAAGAAAGAAAGAGAAGGAAAGAAGGAAGGAAGGAGGAAAGTTTAATGCCATTTATGTCTTAAGGTAGGGCAAAGTATAGCACATTTTTATAATGATGAAGATACCCTACATGAGGAATTTGACCACTAAGCAATAAGCGGAGATGAGAAATTATTGTCTTTAATAAGTATTTAGAATTCTTCAGACAAAAACAAAAGGGAGTGTGTGTTTGTGAGTGCAAGTGTGTGTGTGTGTGTGTGTGTGTACATGCACACATATGTGCTACATGAAGACAGGAAGACAGAGGTAAACATAACCATGGTTAGGTTTCAAAAGAGAAAGGGGTTCTTTCTTTTCTGGGGGGAGTTCAAGACAGGGTTTCTCTATGGCTTTGGAGGCTGCTCTGGAACTCACTCTTGTAAACTTTACTGGTCTCGAACTCACAGAGATCTGCCTGCCTCTGGTTCCAAAGTTCTGGGATTAAAGATGTGTGGCATCACAGCCTGGCATGGGAAAAAGGTTCTCTTTCTTTCTTTCTTTCTTTCTTTCTTTCTTTCTTTCTTTCTTTCTTTCTTTTTCTCTTCCTTCCTTCCTTCCTTCCTTTTTCTTTCTTTCTTTCTTTTTTTCTTTCCCTTCCTTCCTTCCTTCCTTCCTTCCTTCCTTTTCTCTTTCTTTCTTTCCTTTTTTCTTTCCCTTCCTTCCTTCCTTCCTTCCTTCCTTCATTCCTTTCTTTCTTTCTTTCTTTCTTTCTTTCTTTCTTTCTTTCTTTCTTTCTGTCTGTCTGTCTGTCTGTCTTTCTTCCTTTCTTTCTTCCCTTCTTTCTTCCTTTCATGTGTATGGATATTTTGCCTGCATGCATGAACGTGTGTGCCTCACTTTCAGCCTGTTCCCCAGGAGACCAGAAGAGGCCATCAGATCCCCAGGGACTGGAATTTTCATACAGCTATGAGCTTCCATGTGAGTGCTGGGAACCAAACTGGGGCCCTCCGCAAAGACAGTCAGTGCTCTTAACTACTGAGCCGTTTCTCCAGTCCCCCAGAAAGTTAGTCTTTTTCTTTAAAAGTCATTGTAGCCAAAGAGGAATGAAGCTCAGATGTCTCCCTTAAACTGGGTTTAGAAAAAAATAACAGCGGCATGTATCACACAGAAAATTCAAGCTCCTCCTGATTCCACTTGAGAAACACGGAGCAGAGCAAAGCCGTTGAATGGAGTCGCGCAAGGACTCACATTTGGGTGCAGCTTCTTGACATGCAGGTGCCTAGCTCCTTAGGCCTGTGAGCACCACAACTAACTATTTACAGCACGATGCAGTGGGAAGTCAGTAAGAATATAGTGTTCCCCTGTACTCACTCACATGCTCAGGCTAGTCTTTTTGTGGTAGCTGTTTAATAAGGGTTTGGGGAGGTTTGAAAGGAAATGTCTTGCATTTGCTTTTTTTTTTAAAGGCCTGGATTGGCTTTGCTGCCTGTGATGAGGTGATACGTAAATCTGAGTTGTTGTTGCTGTTGCTGCTAATGGGATCTGTTCTCTACAAAGCATCATTGTACTGGCTGCCTTTGTGCTGAGCCTGCCTGGAGGAGGGGAGCAAGTGGAGAGTGTAGTCCTGCTTTAAAAAGAAATAATCAGTCCGTAGGTGGCTGCATAGTGGGTTAAGCAAATGTGACTAAGTGCAGCGTGGCTTTCCTCGTCCAAGAACAGCAAACGAGAAGCAGCCCCCGATAAAGATCTTCCGTGACGAGCAGCATGGAACAAAAAGAGCCTTGGTTTGCTTAAAATTGCATTTTTTCCTCTCTCTCTCCCCAGAAAACTTCTTACTTTACATATGAGTGAAGAAAGTATACAAGGCTTACATCGCTATCCTCTCAAATCCTCATGAACCCTCTGGGAGTCCACCCTGGGTTGTCATGGGTCATAGTACATCCCTGCTCTTGTCTGCCATTTCTTTCTTACCAAGGAGCCTGTCCAGAGTTCAAGGTTAATATACTTCTATTTATCTCTATGCGGGGGACAAATTCTCAAGGGGAGGAAGTGGGCTTAAAGCACTGTTGAATCAGTCTGGCAAAAAAAAAATGGTGTTATTTCTGGCTTTTCATATCTCTGTATTCAACTCAATCTTACCGGGCAGTTAATATTTGGCCCACACCATGGACTCTGGAAAACACTTTGTGGTGCAATGAAATCAAGACATTTTCAAGTCGCTCTGATAAGTATTTCCTTGAAGACACTGCCAGGCGCTACAGCTTGCTGAAGAGAAATGGCAAAAGCAGAATTCCATCTCAAGTCTCCCCTTGTGTGTGCTTGACATAAACGCAGGAGCAGCTACAGTGAAGGGGTTCCCTCTAAGATGCTCACCCACTTGGCTCCAGCTGCAGGCCACACCCTGCCAGGGGGTCTCTCCCTCTCTAGAATCGGGAGCCAGCCATGTGTCCTCCATGACAGACATGCTGCACAACAGACACAAGGAGAAGGGATGGAGGAGTCCCAGCTGCAGCCCTGAGCCCGTGAGCTGTCGCCAGAGATAACAGGAAGGCTTCAAAGGCTGTGGGGGCAGCTGCCCTGGCAGGGGAACGAGAAAGGACTGAAGCTAGAGAGTAAGAAGGAGAAAGGGGCTTGTGTGGAAGGAAGACGGGGAGTAGAGGCAGGAAGGTGAGTGAGAACAGCGTGAGAGAAAAACAGAGCCTGTGTTCTGGCCAATTTAATGGTTCTGGAAACAAAGAAATGGTCCCTATGGAACTGGTCACTAATTTAAAGCACAGTAACCAGCTCTAGTTGTTGTTCTGTCAGAATTTCCTTCTTCAGGCCAGTCTTGTTAAACACATTCGCTCCCAGGATAACAATTACACACCTAAATGAGAGTCCCTGCTGAAAATGAATCGATTCTAAGTTCATCAGGCTTTTTAAAGACGGGGGGGATTGAGAAGGCAGAGAGCAGGGGACACACACACACACGCACACACACACACACACACATGCACACACACAGCTTGTGTGTTTGTACATGTGATTGTGTGCATGTGTGTGCACATGTCTGTGCGTAACTGTTTGCATGCATATGTGTGTCTCTGTCAGTGCATGTGTCCACATCTGTCTCTATATGGCATGTGTGCATGCATGTGTATTTGCATATGTAGGTGTATGTGTATACATGTTTCAAGGAACTGACTAAACATGTCATGGGCATGGTAGATTATGAAGGAGTTGATGCCAAGTTGTTAGGAGAAGCAGGTGATCCCCAGCACTGATTTTCAAGCAGGTCAGGTTTGTGTCCCAGGAGATATTAGCCATCAGATGGGACATATTTTTTTCTCTTTTATCATTTAAATTTTTTGTACAATATATTTTGATCACATTCCCCTCCCTCTCCTTCTTGTGAATGGGATGAGTCAACCTGACAACTCCAACAGCAGGCCAAGGGAGAGAGAGGCCAAACTTTCCACTGTCGATGGGACTGCCAGCGAGGTAACCATCCAGATCCTCACAAGGTGCACCTTGAGATTTGGGACATGCCCCTTTGAAGTCTTGGGTAAAGTTACTACCTACTAGCGTCTTGTGTCTCTATTTTTCATTGGTGCATGGGATAGATTTACTTCCTTCACATGATATCTGTGAGAATTAGCTGAAGTCTAACATGCAGAGAGATAACTAAGTAAACCCAGTAAAGACCCAGAGATTAGTCCAGTAATGGGGCACAAGCAATTTTCCATTTGCATCTAAGTTAAGGTTGGAGTGGAATCATGGAAAATGATGAATAATGCTTGCCCCAAGCTTCCAGTTGTTTTCTGTGCTAAGGAAAGGGACAATGTTAGTTTCCACGGTACATAGGACACGAGAAAAGTTTTCAATACAAACTAGCAGACAGGAGAAATAACTGCTCCTGGAGGATAAGGAAGTAGGTTCTTATCTAAATATTCAGTGAACAGATTCTGAGTTTGGATAGTTTTATCATATTAAAATTCTCTTCAGCAGCATTCTATTTATCTAAACTCTTGGCTATACTCTCCTTCCTAGATGTTGGCTCACTGTTGTCACGATTTGTCATACATATAGTGATATTCCCAGGACTAGCTGTATTTAAACTGCAACTTTTGTGAGAATATAGGAACACAGCTTCACTGGGAACAGGAATATCCCATCGTTCAGAGTTTGTTAAGGTGACAAAGAAGCCAAATTCACTTGCAGGTGACAAAGACTCACTGCCGTACAATGTGGGACACACTTATGGTAACATAACTGGGTACTGGTATGCAGAAGACTGCAGATAGATCCATGTTTATCGCCTTGTACAAAACTTAAGTCCAAATGGATCAAAGATCTCAACATACTTCCAGCCACACTGAAACTTTTAGAAGAGAAAGTGGGAGATACTCTTCAACGAGTTGGTACAGGAGACCACTTCCTAAACATAACACCAGTGGCACAGGCACTGAGATCGACAATTAACAAATGGGACCTTCTGAAACTAAAAAGCTTCTGTAAGGCAAAGGACACAGTCAAAAAGACAAAAAGGCAGGCCACAGAATGGGAAAAGATATTGACTAACCCTACATCTGACAGAGGGCTAATCTCCAAAATTTACAAAGAACTCAAGAAACAAGTCTCCAAAACACCAAAGGATCCACTTGAAAGGTGGGGTACAGAGCTAAATAGAGAATTCTCAGTAGAGGAGGCTAAAATGGCCAAGAGACACTTAAGAAAGTGCTCAACATCCTTAGCCATCAGGGAAATGCAAATCAAAACAACTCTGAGATACCATCTTACTCCTGTCAGAATGGCTAGAATCAAAAACACCGAAGACAATTTATGCTGGAGAGGATGTGGAGAGAGAGAACACTCCTCCACTGCTGGTGGGAATGCCGACTCATACAGCCTCTTTGGAAATCAGTATGGAGATTCCTCAGGAAACTGGGAATTAATCTACCACTAGACCCAGCAATTCCACTCTTAGGCATTTATCCAAATGAGGCAGGTTCATACAACAAGGGCATCTGCTCCACTATGTTCATAGCAGCATTATTTGTAATAGCCAGAACCTGGAAGCAACCTAGATGCCCCTCAACTGAAGAGTGGATAGAGAAAATGTGGTACATTTACACAATGGAGTATTACTCAGCAGAAAAAAACAATGGAATCTTGAAATTCGCAGGGAAATGGATAGCACTGGAAGAAACCATCCTGAGTGAGGTAACCCAGTCGCAAAAAGACAAACATGGTATGTACTCACTCATATATGGATTTTAGATATGGATCAGGATAGTGTCAGTCTGCACTTCCACAGATAGAGAGTCTGGGAAACAGGAAAGAACCTAAAAGATATGCATATATGCATAGTACCCAAGAGAAGAGGATGGAGACAAGATCCTCTGAATGGATGGGGAACACGGCGAGGGTCGGGGGAGTGGGACCTGGGAAGAATAGAGGGGGTAAAGAGGAAGGGAGTTGGTCATGGGGGAACAGAAAGTTGAGGGGGTGGGGGTAGAATAGGGGGAAGAGGGAATCATAGGATCGAAGACAGATCAGGCACCAGAGTGACCTCGAGTGATCCAAAGGTATAACATCAATTGGCAAGCTAAGCAATAGTGGAGGGACCACCTCGAATGCCCATTCCTGATAATGAACTTGATGTCTATAACCATCCGGGAGCCTTCATCCTGTGACTGATGGAAGCAGAGGCAAACACACAACTAATCACTGAACTGAACCCAAGGAACCCAGTGACAGAGAGAGAGGAGTGATGAGCAAATTGGCAAAGAATGGGCTGGCAAAACCAGCAGAGACAGCTGATCTGAACAGGGGAGTGCTCTTGCACCCCAGACCGACAGTGGGGAGGCCAGCATGGGACTGATCTGGACCCCCCAAATGTGAGTGTCAGTGAGAAGGCCTGGGCAACCTATGGGGCCCTGAGCTGTGGATCAGTGTCTATCCCTGGTATACAAACTGTCTTCATGTGCCTATAGCACAAAGAGAGATGCTCTCTCAGCCTGGACTCTTAGGGGAGTGCCTTGACCCTACCAAGAGTAAAATGACAGACTCTAGATATCCCCTATGTGGAAGGATTTGGGGGGGGGAGGGGAGTGTGGGAAGAAGGGAGGGAGAGGGAACTGGGATTGACATGTAAAACAAGCTATTTAAAATTAAAATAAAAAATGATAAAAAAAAGAACCAAGAGGGATTTGTTAGCTGTGTCTTGCCCAGATGTTAAGTTCAGGATACACAGAGGGGAAGGGGCTGTCTTCTGTGATTGGCTGAAGAAACACATTTGGCTTGCTGTCGTTGGTCCCTAACTGAAAACCTGGCCAAGCGTGGGGAGGCTATGTGCTTTTGTGCAGTATTGACTGTTGGATCCACAGGCCACAGACAATGCGGATAGGGTTTCTGGGGCTCGTTTTGAAAGTTATGGGTTTTATTCTCACCCTTGGTTCCATTTGTACATTTAGTTCAGCTCCTTGGAGAGACACTGTGTGTTTGCCTCTGCTCTGTTTGCAAAGCTGAATTGAACCAGTTGAAAGCAGCAAGAAATGAAAGAAAGCAAGGGAAAGCCCAAGGCAAGGACAGGACTTTTATTCAAGACTTCAGTCCATTCTCACTTATGACAGAATTAGAGTCAAAATATGAGTCAAATAAAAACAGCCCTTTTCTATTTTCAAATAAACCACACAGATCCAGCAGAGTATACTTTCGATAAAGATTAATTGGGTACAATTCTGGATTTGATAGTATGCCTACACAGAGGGCAGATTTCACTGGAAGACTCATACTCATGAGAAATAATTACAGAGTCTTCTCTGATGTAGCTAGGATGAGAAATAAGTAGTAGTATAACCAGACACCAAAGCAAGGGTGATGACTCAAGAATTGGTGTGTCCTCCCTACAAGGACAGACAGAACACAGAAAGACTTAATTCTCTGGTTTAAAGTGGGTAGAAATATGTTCGAGAAAACAATCTAAGACAGAGAAAGGGGGCAGTTCAGACAATTGGAGCAGCCCAGGTCAATGTGTGTCTTCATCTTTCAAATTGTAGCAATCGTAATTCACAATTCATGCAGCAAGTTTCCCTGCAGGAACAATACTCAGTACTGTAGAAGAAAAAGGAATGAAAGGAATGTACTGGAATCCACCTAAGTTTAAATAATTTTCTTCTCAAACAACAGCAAAATGGTGCAACAGGTGAAGTGATAAACCTGACAACTTGAGTTTGATCCTCAGAATCCATGTGGTAGGAGGAAAAAACTCATTCTCAGTGGTTGTCCTCTGACTTCCCCTCATTTGATTTGACTCTAGTATATACACACAGACACACACACATACAGACACACACACACACAGACACACATGCACAACACACACATATACACACAAACACACCACATACACACACAAATGCAACACACACGTACACATATACACACATGCACACACATGTAAACACACAGACACACACTTACATACAAATGCACACACACAAACACGAACATGCACATACACTAACACATCTAATACACACAAATACACACAAATACACACATACACACACATAAACATGTACATACAAATGCACCCACACCTACACAGCCATACACAGACACACATGTAAACACACAGGCACACACATGCACATACACACAAATATACCCATACACTACATACACACATATACACACATACACACATGCACACACACACACACATATACATGTAAAGGTACACTTATGCAGACACATATGTAAATACACAGACACGCAAATATACAAAAATGGACACAAATACATGCAGGCATATACACAGACACAAACACACACCTACACACATGCATACACACATAAATGTGTAATTTTCTAAAGCTAAATATAAGTTTTGTATGACACAGAAATAAATGAGATGAGTAAGGAATGCATGGTCTTGAGGGTCTTGATCACAGCCCAATGATAAAAAGCACAATTTTGTGGAGGACTGAGTGAGAAGGGACTTCTGTGAGTCTTTGATGACTAACAGGATCATCAAATAAAATAATATAACAGGTTCCTGGAGAGCCCAGGGCAGACACATTCACTGCCCAACAAAGGGTTAGCTGCCTTGAAAACTCTACTTAGATCCAGTTGAAAAGCTAGCAAGTAAGATGGAAGATGGAAGATGGAAGGCAAACAGAAAACGAGATCCCAGTCTTCTAAACGTAAGTCCTGCAGGTATGTTTAGATGGTAACGGTCCTTAGAAGGCCGTGAAGCAGCAGAAACCCTGAATCAGACTTCGGCTTTAGAGAGCACACCATGCCAGCAGGCTAGAATGAAGGCAAGTGGAGGGATAACAGACTGCTGTGCCTTCAGCAAAGTATGGCCACACAGGAATCGAAGGACTTTCTTTTTCAAACGATGTTGCTCAGAAGAAACATGATGCTGAGCCAGAAACAGGGAGTAGGAAGGAAGATGACCTTAGTGGGGAGCCTAAGAAGGAGACACTGGAGAGAACTCAAGAGGAGAGGGTCGAGTGCGTGGACTGCAGGAAGCTCTTCGTTGACTTCCCTCTGCCCTCTACGGCTGCTGTGAACTCTTCTCTCCATGACATTCTCCTGAGGTTTAAAACCGAGTAAGGGCAGATCCGCATGTGTAGGGATTGTAGCGGTCTGCAGTTATCCTGTGACTTACCGCTGCCAACGGACCGTCGATGCATAATCAGTGTTTAACTAGCAGGACTGACCTTTTCCTACCTATTCAAACGGTAGGTTCTCAGAGGGCAGTGTCCACACCTTTGCACACAGCATCTGTCCAATAAACGTCTGTGTGCTCTTTGTCATCCTCATCAGAAAGCAAGCCAGTGTGAGGCTGCTTTATTTCATTCTTATGAACCACTGTCGTCTTTGATTTCTTGACTTTGGAAGACAACCTGAGTCACCACTTTCCGTCTTACAACCATAACAAAATTAGCAGGTACATCCACCACAGCCTGTTTCAGTGCTCGGAGAGTGTGTGTGAGGGAATTATACAGAAAGGTCTACGGTAAACAAAATATCTCTTCATAGGACTGTACAGTTGGGTGATTACTGTGGCAGCTGGTTTCAGGTGTGGAAAGAAGTTTCAAAATGGGAAGAAATATGAATTCAAGCATAAATATCTCATCTTAAGAATTAAGAACTCTATATAAATTCAGCTTTGAAATTCATAAACATATTTTCCTGAAACACTGACTTAATGTTCTAAATAATTAATGGTAGAATTGCGGCATTAGAACTTCCAAGATGATAAAAATGTAAATAACTTTGTTTACATATGCTAACTGTGTTACTAAGTTTATTTCAAGGAAATCCTTTTCTGTGCAGCATTGGGGATCAAATCTAGTGCATGCTCAGCCTACCCTTCACCACTGAGCTGAGTCACCAACACTTGTTTTATTGATGTCATTTGTTTGTGTTTCTCCTTTTATTTTGGCTTTATTTTACTTTTTTTGAGGTTATAATATGATTACATCATTTCTCCTTCCTTTATTTCCCTCCAAACCTTCTCACACATCCCTCCTTGCTCTCATTCAAATGCATAATCTCACTTTTCATTAATTGTTTTCATATGATGGGGGAAGTCCTTCAGTGTGTATGTTTGTCCAATTGGTTGATAAACAAAGCATTGTTGGCCAATAGGGAAGCAAGATAGGTGGGACTAGGAGTCGAGAAGAATTCTGGGAAACAGAGGCACAGTCAGTCACCATGTAGGACACGAGAGAAGTAAGAGATCTGGACCCTTTCTCTGGTAAGAGAAGACCACCTGGAAATACTCAGATTAGCAGTTATGGGTCAGTAATTAAGCCAGAGCTAGCCAATAAGAAACCATAGAAAATGGCCAACAGCTTCATAATTAATATAGCATCCTGCATGTTATTTGGGATTGATGGGGCTCTGGGACCAAGCTGGCAGGAAAGATTACACATTCATACAGTACCCACAACATGTGGCATGAATTTCCACATAGAATGACAAAAGCTTAAAAGGGATTTTAGAAACAGAAGAACAGAGAGAGGCACAGCTTCTTGGTAGCAACATTTTCTCAGGTGAGCTCTGTTTTGCTAGGGACAAGTAGAGATTGCATGGCCATTCCCGCCACATTGGAAAGACAGCAGTTAAAACAGCCACAGCTTTTGGCAGATAAAAGACACATGGCCAGCAAAACATACAGATTTACAGTAAAGTCATATTCAGATAAAGTAAAACCCCTAAAAGGCTTACAGTGTGTTTGATAACATACATAGGCTTGGGAGAGAAAAAGAAACAGGATAGTGGTAAGAAGAAACAGAGAAGCTGAGCTGTGGTGACACATGCCTGTAATCCCAGCACTCCCGAGGCAGAGGCAGGCCGATTTCCACAGACAAACGCTGTCTCAGAGAAAAATAAACAAATAAAATTAAAAGGAATAGAGTAATAAAACAATGTTTTAGCCTGGCGGTGGTGTTACAGGCCATTAATCTCAGCACCCAGGAGGCAGAGGCAGGCAGATGTCTGTGAGTTCGAGACCAGCCTGGTCTACAAGAGCTAGTTCCAGGACAGGCTCCAACGCCGCAGAGAAACCCTGTCTCATACAACAAAATAAAAAACAAACAAATCAAGATAGATGGATAGATAAGTGGTAGATAATGATAGATAACAGATGATAGATATGTATAAATAGATATTGAAGATTATATCCATTCATCTGTCATCAGTCTACCTTTCATAGATCAGTCTATGTATCAATTATCTTTATTATCTAGTCCAGCTTGTTACCTATCTGTCTATCTATTTACCTGTCAGTCTGTTATGTGTTATTTTAAGGATAAGAAACACAGTTCTGTCAAAGGTTACCAGGAGTTTTAAGAATGGGCATTTCTCTCCTGTTACTTCCTTTCATCAGGTGGGACCCCACACATCTTACATGGCTTGGTGAGAGCTGGTGCAGAGCTCTGTCTTGTCTCACATGGCTGTACTTTAGAGCCTATGACCCTTTAGTTGCTCTGTCTGAAATGATAGCTCTGCTTCAATAACAAACTGAAGTGTTCTCCAGGCAGCTTCCATATCCAGAGGAGAACGTGGCCTCAGCAGTCTTCCGACCCTCATTTACACTTGCCCAGCTACAGTGACAGTAAAGTGACACAAAGCAGATCTGTAGGTAACTGATTCCCTGACAATTCTGTTTCCCAGTGTATCAGCCAGCAACTCAGACCAAAGAATTTGCTGATGGTGCCCTCTCTATAGAGACAAAAGCCCAACATAAACACTTTGTGAAAGTCAAAACGACACATGTGCTTTAAAAATCCAGACATGAACTTAAAACTGCAGACCCTAGTATGTTTCTGTGTCTGTGCAAAATAAGACAATTCCTATATTGGTTGTCATTACCACCAATGAAAAGCAAAAGAATAGTAAGACAGAAAAAGACATTCAAGAAAAAAATTAAAAGCAGGAGTTCATCTGTTAAGAGCCAAGTGAGCATCTTCTTTAAGATGCATGCCACAGATTATAAAGAGGTAACAACAGAGTCTGATGACAATAACTGATTAATCTATACACATTATTTCCACAGCAATTTGTTGAGCAATGTTACATAAATCTCTGAACTAGAGAAGACAAAGAATCTTTATAGTCTAGTTACTTCAAAATTCACATTCACAACAATCCAGTCCTATCATTTCCTGGTTATGCTGCCAGAAATACGTTTAGGAAAAAGTAGCTGCTCATTTATACCAAAAGCTTTTGGATCATAGGGAAATGTGTTGTCACAGGGAATAGTCACAGAGATGGCATAGAATATTGTGAAAATGATACACAAAAGTAGGTAACAAATCATCCTAAAGCATTTGGAGGAATTAGTGACTTGATAGTTACACTGTAACAACACATTAAATCTTTATGTTAAGAAAACAAAATACCAAAATAGTAACAGTATGTTTAGAAACATTTATAATACTTCTTCCAAATGTTAGGTGAGAAGTGTGCAATGCATTTTATGTGATGTATATGCAACCAAACTCTATTGCACACAAATCCATTGTCCTCATTCCCGAAGATTTCAAAATGTATGTGTGCTATTCATCTTATTTCCTCAAAATCTAAGTTAGATGTCAGTTAGTATATTTTGATAATTAAACATATTTAACTATTGAAACAGATGTATTTTAACATGGAAATCTGCAATTAATTTCATAGGTTTTTATCTTATTTGAACTAGATAACATCTGAATTCAAGGCAAATCTATTTTATGAACTAAAATCAAAATAATGATAACAACATAAAGGAATTACAGGCTTGGGAGTTATATAAAGCTGATTGAGCTGAGTTTCTCACCAAGTACAGAGTACAAGTACAAAAAGTAGTATTTTGAAGAGAAAAATCTATGCTGTTTTATTTTAACAAAATAAAACCTGAATTATTTTTAACAGTTAACTTTGGTAGAAAACAAAGTCCGAGTCACAAGTATTTGCAATAGAGATAAAGCAAATCTCCCTGTGGGCAAAAGAATCACTAAGAAATTGTGGAGCATCATACCAATTAACCCAAATCCTTACCATAGTGCAGGCATTGTCCCATTTTATGTTGGGAGACCAACCTTCACTTCGTGTTTTGGGTAAGCTAAATCCTATGCAAATACAACTTATAGCCACTGCTCCATGCTTGCAAAGACAAGGAGGTAGAGGAAAACCAAGGTCCTAGTTCCCTGCTTGGGTTGAAGCAGTTACTCAAGCTCTTTCTCAGTTTTTCACTGGGAGGGAAAGCCCTGCACACCCCGCCCTGCAGTGCTCCTGAGCATCCCTTCTCTAATACAGTGGTGACCTGTGATTTGAGGCATTTGCAAAATCGTTATTAAATTGCATCGCAGTAAGTGGGCTTGAAGCATAGTGGTGGGTTTCATGATTCTCTGAGGGACACCATGCCCTCAGTAAAGAGAAAATAGGCAGGATGGTAGACAGGCATGTGAATATGGTACCCACAATATGGATGATCAAAGCAGCACATTTGAGTTCGCACTGAGGTAACCACTCTCTCCTTCTGAGTAAAAATGGGTATTTTTCAGGAGGCTCCATAGCTCATGCTCTGCAGAAGCTACAACATTCAGAAGCCTGGAGAAGTAGTCTGATACAGTCCAAATAAACACTCCTGTCTGCCACATAACCTTTAATTATAATATGCAACTGTAATTTCACCTAATTAGAAAAGGTGAACTCAATTTTGAATTGCAAATTATTCATTTTATGGAAGCTTTTATGAAATTAAATTCTTGTCAGACTGACAGACTCAGTCAGTGTGGAATGAGTTGCCCTATGATGTGAGAGTTTTGATTAATCGTCGATGCGTTCCAAAGGCTGCTGGCTGGAACCATTCACTGGTTTTAATGCCAGTTTAAGAGAACTTTTCAATTATAGCTTCCATTACTGTGTTGGAGACCAGAACTCCACCCCTGTCCAATCTCCCTGAACTTACTCATACTTCGTCACCAGTAAGTGGGACTCAGCGAGATCAACTCCTATGAAATAAGAACTTTGTGACACATCATAAAAAATAAACTGCTCCTCATGAAGGGTATTTTAACTTTGCTTAATTGTAATTAATTTAGGATTGGAAGCCTTGGTCACTTAGTTATACCATAGAAGACAAAAATCTTTATAAATATAGCCGTGTAGGAATTTATCTGCTTTTGAGACTTGAAGACATTAAATCACCATTGGCTGGATGAATGTGTTCATGTTTAATGAAAGCAAAATTAAAGAAGTTAAAGAGAAAAAAAGTCTTAAATCTCCACACAATTTCCATAAAGCCTGCTCTGGCTAATTAATTCCAAGTGAACACATGTTGACCCAATGTAAACAAGGTGGTCAAAGTGTTGTTCTATTCAGAGAAGCAAGTAAAGGTTCTACAAAGGCAGAACTGACTACAAAGTTACACATAAGGGAGGGAAACTACTAGGATTCTATACAAATAGAAATAAATTAGGCTGCAGGTGTAAGCCATTCCAAATTGTGTTAAAGGTGAACTGAAATTAAAATAATTCCTTTAGCGAATAGGCATACTTACACTAGACACTTGTTATCCCAGTGTTCAGGCTATAGATGGAGAAGCAACAATCAATAATTATTCTTGTCTGAGTGGGGGATTTGAAGCCAACCTGGACTGCATGATACTACCTTAAAATACAATCATTGAAACAGTGGCTGGGGAGATTGCTCAGGGACTGGGAGCCCTTGGTTCTCTTACAGAGGACCTGGGTTTATTTCTCCACACTTACTCCAGACACTCCTGAGTCTGTAACTACAGCCCCAGAGGATCTGATGCCCTCTTTGGACCTCAGTGGGTAATGCAGGTACTTAGTCTACAAGTACACATCCAGGCACACAGACACAGACACATAAAATAAAATATTAATAGTATAAAAGTCTAATAAAATAACCATAATAAATGAACTTTCATTCTCATTAAACAAAGAGAAAGGATGAGGTATTACATAAAATATAGACAGATTTAGAATATATTTTTCTATATTCTAAAGACATTACAAACATCCTTCATTACTAGCATATAAATAACTTCAAACATTATCAATATGAAGCTCTCTACAATATAACATATTGCTAAGTTAACCTCAGTATTGTGGGTTGTGCTTTCTATTTCCAGAATGTGGCGAAAGTCAATAAAACAGAATAAGACAGTAAGCAGAGACATTCTCTTCTGTTGCATTATAACAGGAGTCCCCAAAGATAAGAAAGCAGCCCTGCAGAAAAGAAATAACACTTCTGTATTGTTAACTTTCCCGCAGAATTGTTTTCTTTCTCACGCACGATTTCAAACGAATGAGAACAAACTTCCCATCCCAGCTGTAAAAACTCATCTTGCAGAGAATTCCCTGGCCTGAAGATTGGGCAAGGAGAACTACAGGCCCTTTGAGCCTTTGACCAAGTTTGTACTCCCAACTCTTCATTCTCTTAGAGATTTGAGTAGCAGTTAATGAAGCTAGATAATGCAGTTTATCCAACTTAGGGCAGCAAGAGACAGCTTCTAAAGGAATGCCAAGGGAGAAAATGTGTAGCACATTAGGAGAGAAGTCTAAGGAAAGGGTGTCATCCCCAGGAAACTATGTGTGGGACTCACTTCGTTGCATTTGGAATAAAAAATAAGTAAGTACGAGTACATTGACTCCTCCTCTGCACTGTGGTGAATGAAGAGAAAAGAACTGTATGGAATAGTATGAAGCAAAACGCATCCTTAGAAAAGTTCACAGCACCTCTGAAATCTACCCTAGCCTTGTACATTAAACCCTAGCGGCTTGGCTTCCATAGAGGACTTAATTTTCTTTTGAGGCACTCAACAGAATGATGAACTGAATGTTCATATTGTTGCAAATTTGATTTTTCTGTGTGAATAGTATCTAATGTCTTGGAGCTTGTCTGATCCCTTAGTCTTCTGTCTGTAGCAAAGAGAAGCAATATCTACCTTTGTGGAGTGCTATGATATATATATATATATATATATATATAAATTAGTACATGCCCACTTTTGTTTGCTCTGTGCTTCATATGTATTATATTCTTAATAAATACACATGTGTGTTTTGTATCTCCTAAGCGAATCAGAAAACCTCTTTGCTGTTGTTCCTTTCATTTTCTTGAGACAAAATCTCAGGTAGTTATGGTAGACCCAAACTTACTACATAACTAAGTATGTCCTTGTGCTCCATCATGACCACACCTTCATTTCCTAGAGGGGAGGTTTTTGTGAGAGGTACTTGCTTGGCACCAAACCCAGCTTAAGTGCAATAGAATCCAAACCCAAAACCTCATACATCCTAGGCTATATCCCTATCCAACAAAGCACAAACCTCATCAATATCTTAAATATTTCATTGCAGTAATTATATTGAACATATCAGCAACGTTGTTCCCTCACCATAAATACAGGGAACATCACCTTCAACATAAATAAAACTGGTAGCCAAACTGACCTTTAAATAGAGTAGTAGATACATTTAAAATAATAAAAGTATGAGTAAAGAAAAAAATAAGAAAATGATAAAAAATTTAAATAGAGAAATGGTATATAAAATTTAAAAGAGGGAGATAATTAAAACAGCAGGAAATTACTATTATCTCCATTGCCCATGAGTTCCCACAAAGAATAATCAAAATAAATACAAACTGTCCCATTTGAAACAAAAATCAACAGAGGCATCTCCAAATACCTTCCTCAGACAAGAAGTAGCTACATTTACACTCTCATCATCTACAATTTTATTACTGAAAGAGAACAACAAATTGCTTTTTAAAAGCTGAATTCTAAGGCTGACAATATTTTTGTAAATCTTCTTAAGAAACAGTAACTTGAAGTATAAAGACATTTTAAGACTATTTTTTGCCCTGAAATTTTTAAGGAATTAAAACAATCTCAATTTTATTATTTTGGGTTTAAATAAATTTATTGTTGCACCAGTGTGGTCTTTTCATTACTAAAGTTATTCAGTATCAAAAGTGTGTACATGAAGTTTCTGACCCACCTGGTTCCACAGCTGCTTAGACCCAAATAAATACACAGAGACTTATATTAATTATAAACTATTTGGCCAATGGCTCAGGCTTCATATTGGCTAGATCTGTTTAATTATTAACCCATTTATATTTAACCTAAGTATTTCCATGTGGTCTTGCTATACCAGAGAATGCCTGAACCTGTCACTCCATAAGATTTTGTACAGCATCTCTCTGGTAGCTCCTCTCTGTGTCCACTCCCCAGAAGTCTCCTCTACTAGTAGCTCCTCTTATACTTCTGCCTGGATATTGCCCAGTCAGTGTTTTATTCATCAACCAATAAGTGAGGACCATCTACAGAAGAGTCCTATGAGAAGTGAGAATAAACTAAAGAGACAGAGTTTTAAGAAACCCATAGCTATACATGTCATACAATGAGTAAGAGATACCCCATGACCAGCATTGACAGTGTCCACAACACTGTCCGGAGTTGTACATGCCTCACAGAACTAACCTAGTGGGCCAGTGACACTTCCCTCCAGAATGGTGGTCAGCTGTGCGGGGAGTCCATTCCTCCAGTGTCTCGGGAGGGAGGTGGAGGAATCAGGAGTTCAAGGCCATTTATGGATACATAGCTTACCTGAGGCATTAGCATCATAAGATTATGGGCATATAATGCAATGCTGTATGGTTTCTACGCATCTGTGTATTCTGCTCTGCTGATGTGACAGGTCTTGCACAGTGAAAATTTGAGACTTTCTTTTTGCCCAGTTTCTGTTATTGAGCTAAAGTATTCTCTATTCCATTTTTCACTGTCCAGTGCCAATGATTCCCACAAAGGTAGCCTGTGGCATGCGACCCCTTTGAAGGGTGCAGGCAGAAGCAGTCAAGTTCTGTTAAGGAACCTGTCTTTCAAGGAATATTTGAGCATGATCCCTCAGGGAAAATAAAATCATCCCAAACAAGCATCATGATGGGGACGATACACAAGTACACTCAGAAGGTTTGGGCGGGCGGGGGATGAGGACAGACAGTGCTTGTGTCATGAACTAATGCATTTAGCTACACCCTAGAAACCCACACTCCGACTGTCAACCAAAAGCAGCACAAAAATCTGAATCGGGAAGCACAAATCTACGAAGCTATCTCTATGTTTCCTGTCATCCCAAAGTGCCAAGAGAAGCAACAAATGTCAAAGCATACACAAAAACATCTGACAAACGTAAGCTTTACCATAAGGGTCAGCAGAAAATTAGAGGCAAGCGGTGTCTCCTTCAGCTCTTCGTGCCTCCTCCAGTCTTAGGACTCAGGTCAAGTCTTGGAAATAATCCAGAAGTTTTGTCTAATACAAAAATTTTGTCCAATCCTGATTTCTATTGTTTCAAACCCTTGGGCCTTCACCGTGTCTAGCCTTTGCCGCATTAACACTGTTAGTCATATTTTCTTATTTAATATATAAAGACCCTGTGCTGCATGAGAACACAAAACACTCCTTCCCAAACACCCAAGATAAAATGCTATTCCCCCTGAACTAAATTAGGTGAAATTGTTTTTAGGTAGGCGAGATTACAGTCTATAACTTACTCAACGATAAAGAAATTGAAATGATTGGGAGAATTTTAGTAAGAGAAATATGTACTTGTTAGTAAATTTAAATATAAGGCGAAATGCAGAAACCATCCTAGCTTTGTGAACAAACCGTATTAAATGTAGATGATTCTTATCTAGGTATTGAAGCGCTTAACCCAACAAGAAGACTAAGCCTGAACTGTCACATGGATGCATCACCAGGGGAAAAGTGCCATACATCTAGAAGAACAAACGGACAGTTCAAAATCATTAAATTTATTGGCCTGTTGGACATATACTATGGAGATGAAATCCAGACTTTTATAAAAAAAAAGAGAGAGACCAGAAGTGGTGTCTCTGAGATCAAGGGCGTCCAACAGGCATGGTGGGCATAGTTCAGCCGGCTGGTACAGGAGTACCAGGAGGGCAACAGTCCTGGCTTTGTTAAGCATCCTAGGAAGGACATCAGCTGAAACACAGTCCTGTTTAGAGTGTTGGCCTGTTACTGACAGGAGGAGACCGCTAGTAGAATCTGTAGGCAGCGAGTGTCTGTCTTGCTGCTTGTGAAAGCCATAGTCTCTTTTCCAGGCACACTCTCCACAGATCGTGACAGGATCAGAAGTTGATGGATCAGAAATCATGTTTGCTGAGTCTGAGATCCAGGACTGAAGATTTTAATAAAACCCTGAACACCAAGAAGTAAAGAATATTGTTATTTACCAACATAGAGGAAGAGGGGATTTATTAGAATGACAGATTTTTTCCCAACTCACCCTCAAGCACTTGAAAACCTCCAGAGTTGTGCAGCGAAATTAATGAATATGTGGCTCATAACTTCATTTAAAATAAAACCCTGGGTCCAATAGGGGTCACTTGTGAATTTACATGGACATTTCCATATTATACAGGAGGCCATTCTTCTGGTATGAGTCATAGTGCCAGCAAAGATTTGTAACACAAGGTATTATGTTAAAAAAATCTTCACACCAACGTCCAATCATGTTAGAAATACATACATACAAACAAAGATTAGCACTGCCTGACTGAGTCACCATTTCAAACTCAACAACATGTAAAAGATATCAATGATGCTGGAGGTTAGCCCTGGGCAGCAAGCAGATTAAACATGTTCACAGTTGAGTATAATGTGCCATGTTCACCTACTGAGAAAGAATCATTGGAGATTGGGTCTGGATAGAAAGAGGCAAAGTTCTAAAAGAACCACATATTCACCTTCCTTCAAATTGTCAGTAATGGTCCCACCATCACCCTAACTTCCTGTCAAGCCCATGTACCACAAGCATGCTCAGACACAGCCTCATCCATCACTCTGTAAACAGCCTGTCACTTTGAAATCCGAACTCGTCTTTCCTGCCTTAAAGTGCTATTCACACCTTACAGATGTCAATCACAAGAAATGATACTGTTCGCGGGCAGTGGTCCTCATGTGACTGTCAGAAATGGACCAGAATGTGGGACTTCACATCTCAAGGAAAACTCAAGTTAAACGCTAAGGGCCAAATTACTCAGAATCAGAATCGATTCCAAGATCTTTCTCAAACTCCCCTTTGAGCATGTGACAACACATTAGTCTAATAGAGAAAGCTTTTCTACTCCCTCCCAAATGGCCACATTTAAGAGCCTTCTGCCAATAATTCCTATGACCCCGCAGCAAAAAAAAAATTGTAAGGATGAAATATATCAATTTTTTGTAAAACAAAACTTGTTATTTATTTTAATAAATATTTTAATAACTTTCAATTTTTATTAATTACAAAATAAATTTTAACAGATAGAATCAAGTCATATGAGGAGACTGAAGAAACTGACTCTTCAAACCAATTAATGAACAGCTTAACATTTTTAAAAAATCTTGTAACAGTGGGGTTTGGTATAGAGCTTTTATTCCTGGAGCAAAGAATGCCGTACTTGATGGCATGCAAGACCATGTTTGCAAATGAATTCCGAGACTGTAAATTCATAACATTTCTTGTGCCACGACAGGATGCCTCTTTCACGGATTTGACACATTAGTAAATAAAGCAAAATAATGAGAGTATTATTTCACCATTAAAATTACTGATATTTTCATTTGATACCCACCTTTTGAAAAGACAGTAAGCTTGGTGGAATACCTGATCAAAATTTTGATTCTTTTCTATAATGGATTATCTATGTACCACATACACCAAACATTAATATAACACCAAGATGTTCAGCACTTTGAGGATTAT
Source organism: Mesocricetus auratus (assembly GCF_017639785.1). Classification (NCBI taxonomy): domain Eukaryota; kingdom Metazoa; phylum Chordata; class Mammalia; order Rodentia; family Cricetidae; genus Mesocricetus; species Mesocricetus auratus. The sequence continues at coordinate 3,094,529 of NW_024429193.1, read as the reverse complement.
AACATCAAGTCCTACAGTCTGTGCCCCAGTTGTACCAACACCAGACATGATGGCATACATCAGAGACTAAACCACTAGGTAAACGAAAGCAGGAGGATTTTGAATTCAGGTTATCAAGGGCTATACAGAGAGACACAGTCTAAACATGTGTAAACATTATGACTGAGCAGTGAGCTGAGGTAGAGAAGAGGTTGTTAAATAATAGTTGCAATCATCTTGGGAAAATTTAGGGTACAAAATTTTTACAAAAAAAAACTGCCCTAGTTGGACAGTGGTGGCATACACCTTTAACCTCAGCACCCAGGAGGCAGAGGCAGGTGAATCTCTGTGAGTTCGAGACCAGTCTGGTCTACAAAATCTAGTTCCAGGACAGACTCCAAAGTCACAAAGAAACCCTAATTTCTATTTTATACAGGACATGTATAATGATAACCCATTAGAACATCAAGAATATTAATTTTCAGAAGTTACTTCTATGTAGTCATGAAAGTTTATATCTTGATTCTTGTAGATCTCAAGTTGCATAAACTATTAAACAAGAAACCATGGTATTCCTCAGTTTCTTATATGAGCATTTTAGTTCTGTATTTCATTATAACATCCAGAATATTCTAAATAATAAAATGGTCTCTACCTAAGTAGAGAGGAGTGTGCATGCAAACAAATGTACACCCCATTAAAGTAATGTCAAGGCAATTCAAAGCAAATTTGTACATGCTGTTTTTAAAATCTAGATTTCATATGTGATCTTAATATGGCTTGTGTTCATCTAATAATACACTTGAATGCTATTACCCAAGATGTAGTGTTCCCAATTTGAATACAGAGTGACAGAATTTTCAAGCCATGTATTTAATGTACCTCCCAAACACTGAAATGATTGTTTGGATTCCAACCCCCTTTTTCCAAATTAATGTAATTAAAATGCAATAGTACAGTTCACAGATTAAACTTATTCATTTCTACACAAATTTCCCCTAGTTTCGTATGACAAGGCACATGAGATACTGGGTAATAAAATGGAAAGCTAAGTAATTACTGTTGGATAACGTCAGCTTTCGTGCTACAGGGTATAATTGCCGAGAAATGTAATTTTCTTGCTACTGAGGTCAAACCCAAATTCAGGTATGACGGAAAAGTTCATGAGCGAAGTTTTCCTAATTTAAGTGGTGTTTAGCTTACTATTACAAAAGGAGAACACAGAACACTTAGAAATACATCTGTCCCTGGAACAGCAAAGTCAGCACAGTGATCCTCCCAGAGATAACCTTGCTGCAAATAACAATGGGTGGAGCAGACAGGCTCTGGTTTCGTGCCTACTCTCAATGCACCATATTCTGAACCAGGCAGACCTCCCAACAAGTACCTCCTGCCTCCCACTGTATAAGTCATTTTGAAACGGCGCTCTTTTATTTTGCTAACTGACATATGCATGCATTATGTTAACCCAAGGCATCTTAACTATTTTCTGACAACACTTCCCTTTCTTTAGCAGCCTTTCCATGAGATTTCAGGAGACTGGAATTCCTAACTTCAGACAAGCAGAGTGCGACCCAAGTTCCTCTCGTCAGGGGTCATACAGAGACAAACACACAAACTTCTCCTGCACCATTGAAACCACAGGGTTTTGCTTATGACTTATGAATGTCCAACTTCAAACTAAGTACGTGTTCACCTGTAAGTACGCATGTAGCGGCTGCACTTTTGAAATATCGACCCTAATCACGCCTCCCCGGGCGCAGTTTTAAATCGCCTATTTTCTTTAAGCTGACTACCGAATAGAATAAGATTGTCCGCTGATCTGAGAAGGCAAACCTGCCCACTTGGTTGCGGGGATGACCTTAATCTTTATTCTTGCCTCTGCCGCCTCATCTTCTCAGTGAGGCGATAGAAATGACCCAACAGTCAGGCAGGAAGGGATGCGACCACACCGCCAAGGAGATCTGAGCATCCTGCTACCTAGTGGTTTAGAGGCAAGCCTGTGGTGAGGGGACAAGAGGAAGGAAAAGCACACAATCACTGATCTGTAGCCCCACCCCATTTAATGCTTAAAAGAACAAAAGGACTCATTAAACTACTCAACCAAGTCCTCAGTTTCCTCTGCAGAACTTGTGAGACTTTAGCCTGTGAGTCACCTGCCTCAGCTTTCAAGGTGACTCTGGCTACAGACCTTCACAAGGCTCTGCATTTTTCACATTATCAAGTTTAATTTACAAGTAGTTTTCTATGAATTCAGGAACTCCCAAAATGAATGTTTAGCATGTTCAACTGTATCACCCTCATGCAGACTTCGTCTTTTGTGCTTTTGTTTTATTATTATTATTACTGCTGTTAATTTCTTCCATTTGGACTTTGAGTTAAAATTTTCGACAATGTTATGAAATAGAAGAAAACTACAATGAATGCAAACACATGAAAAATAGTGATCAAGCGTACACACACACACACACATACACACACAACACACACACACCAGATGAAGAGCCTCACTTCAATTATTATCTTACTACTTTGTTGTTGCTTTTAGACAGGCTCTTGCTATATTGCCATTGTGGGTCTATAATTTACTTTGTAGACTAGATGGCTCTTAAACTCACAGAGATTCATCTACCTCTGTCTCCTGAGTGCTAAGGTCAAATGTAAAGCTCCACAATGGTCACTAAATCTTACTAATTTTTAAGCATATTTCTATATGAATGATGTGATATTGTTTTAGGAAAGAATTTATCTTATAATTCTAGCTTTTATCATAAAAGGTGTTCATAGGTGTGTGGATTAATATTAGGGTCTTCAATTCAATTCCACCGTTCTATCTGTCTGTTTTTGTTCAGTACGAAGCTGTTTTCATTACTATAGCTATATAGTAGAGCTCGCAATCAGGGACAGTGGTGCCTTCAGAAGTTCCTTTATTGTACAGAATTGTTTTGGCTATCCTGAGGGTCTCTTTTTTCCATATGAAGTTGAGTATTGTTCTTTCAAGGTCTGTGAAAAAATGCTTTGGGATTTTGAGAGGGTTTTCATTGAATATACAATGGAAAAAAGAAAGCATCTTCAACAAATGGTGCTGGCATTACTGGATACTGACATGTAGAAGACTTCAGATAGATCCATGTCTATCACCATGCACAAAATTTAAGTCCAAGTGGATCAAAGACATCAACATAAATCCAGCCACACTGAACCTCTTAGGAGAGAAAGTGGAAGTACTCTTGAATGCACTGGCACAGGAGACAGCATCCTGAACACAACACAAGTATCACTGAGATCAACAATTAATAAATGGGACCTCCTGAAACTGGAAAGGTTCTGTGAGGCAAAGCACACAGTCAACAAGACAATAAGGCAGCCCACAGAATGGGGAAAAAAGTCTTCACCAATCCCACATATGACAGATGGCTGATCTTTAAAACATACAAAGAACCCAGGAAGCTAGTCACCAAAACATTAAGTAATCCAATTTAAAAGTAGTGTGCAGATCTAAATAGAGAATTCTCAACAGAGGAATCTTAAATGACTGAAAGGCACTTAAGGAATTCTTCAATATCCTTAACCATCAGGGAAATGCAAGTCAAAATGACTCTTATACTCTTCTTATACCTGTCTGAATGGATAAAATCAAAATGAAAGCTTATGCTGAAGAGGATGTGGACAAAGGGGAATACTCCTCCATTGCTGATGGGAGTGCAAACTCATGCAGCCACTTTGAAAATCACTATGTAAGTTTCTCCAGATATGGTAATCAATCTACCTCAAGACTAAGCAATTCCACTCTTGGTCATATAACTCAAAGGATGCACACTCATACTACAACCATGTATGAGTTCTGTTCAACCATGTTCATAGCAGCATTATTTGTAATAACCAGAACCTTGAAGCAACCTAAATGCCCCTCAACAGAAGAATGGATAAAGAAAATGTGGTACATTTATACAATGGAGTATTACTCAGTGGAAAAAAATGACATCTTGAAATTCAAAGGATAGAACTAGGAGAAACCATCCTGACTGAGGTAACCCAGACCCAGAAAGATAAACATGATATGAACTCATTCATAAGTGGATATTAGACATAGGGCAAAGGATTATTGGCCTACAACCCACAACCCCAGAGAAGCTAGGAAATAAGCAGGATCCTAAGAGAGACATACATGGATGATCCCACCCTCCCATCCTCCATCCCCCACCTCCCCAGAAGGATAAAGGAACAATATTGGGAGCATGGGAGAAGGGGTGAAGGAGGGAAGAGAAAGAGGAGGGGCCAAGGGGTATGGGGAGGAGAACACGAGGAATCAGGAAGGTTATGTTGGGTATGAACAGAGAAGGAGAGCAAGGAAAGAGACACTTTAGTAGATGGAGCCATTGAGGGATTAATGAGAAACCTGGCACTAGGGAAATCTCCAGGAATCCACAAGACTGACCCTAACTAAGACTCTAAACAATAGTGGAGAGGCTACCTTAAATGCCTTTCCCTGACAATTGATGACTACCTTAAATGCCATCCTAGGGCCTTCATTCAGTAGCTGATGGAGGCAGAAGCAGAGATCCACAGCTAAGCACTGAGATCAACTGCTGGAATCCAATAGCAGAGAGGGAGGAGTGATGAGCAAAGGGGTCAAGATCAGGCTGGGGAAACCCACAGACACAGCTGACCTGAACAAGGGGGAGCTCGCGAACCCCAGACTGAGAGCTGGGAAACTAGAATACAACCTATGCAGAATCAGTTGTCAGTTGGGGGTCTGGGCAGTCTATGGTGCTTCTGACAGTGGAACTAGTGTTTATTCCTAGTGCGTGAACTGGCTTTTTGGAGCCCATTGCCTTTAAAGGGTTACTCTCTCAGCCTAGACACTTAGGGGAGGACCTTGGTCCTACCCCAAATGATGTGACAGACTTTGATGATTTGCCATGGAAGGCTTCACCCTCCCTGTGGAGTGGATGGGAGGTAGGGTGAGGGGCTGGTGGGGAGAATGGGAGGATGCCAGGAAGAGAGGACTGGGGTTGGTATTTCAAATAAGATTGTTTATAAATTTAAATAAAAATTAATTTAAAATTATTAGAAAACATTTATCCATGGTAATTTACCATAAAAGCCCACCTTAATAAATGTTTTGATTCTTTTAGAAAAAGAATTCATTTCATGCTTTTCTTTCTTCTTCTTCTAAGCTATTTCTAAGCAAGAGCGCTTGAATGCCCCAGCACTGGCGGCTTCACACCATTTCACCACCCAAGGCTGAGTTCATGCGACAAGACGCTTGGAATATTATGTTTAGGTTTTTGTTATGCACCACGGAAAAATACTTAAGAGTTCTCGTGTTGGCCACACCCGTGAGAACAATATGACACCAGCGTCCTGAAAGCCAGAGCAGGTCCAATGCATCAGTCAGCTGAAGTCCTTGATTCAGCCCCTTGTGAGTAAGACTGTTAACCTGTCATAAGGAAGCAGATAATGGAGGAAGCCCCCTCATGGCTTCTCTGCTGACTAGGGCGGCAACTCATGGGAGAATTCCCTTCTCTAGATTTTTGAAGCCAGAAAATGTAGGACCTGTTTCAGACAGGGAGAAGTAACATAGATTATGCTACAGTTGTTTCACTTGTGGAAATAGACATATTAAACTTTAGTCAATATGCTATGATCTCATAACACTAGACACTGGTTTTGTGTCACACTTCTCCCTGTGCCTCCAGTACATCTTGCCCAACGTTACTGACACCCATTCATAGGCATCATCCTGGTGAAAAACTCATGAACGTCTTTTATCATCTTCCGCCTGAATTGTTTGGGTTCATGCCTTAAAAGCTCATATTTTAACCATCTCCCATATTTTCAATATGCTATTCAGACTCCTCAGTCATTCTCCCCTAAGTAACTGTAATTAGATTTCGCTTGCATTTTCTCTTAATCAACCTCCTCTCGGTCAACACAAATGCAACCTGGTTTTTCCATGGGGAAAAGGCAGTTACATAACTAATAGTAAAACAGTTGAAGAAATTTCAAAGGATAAGGTAAATAGTAGAGATGGATCTCCCAAAATCTTCAATGACTCCTACAAACTTCACTACAGTAAACAGGCGTCTCATTCTCTGAGATAGCAGAGGTGATTCCACATCTACCCTCTGAATGCTTAGGGGCGTCAGAGACCTGAGACATGAACTTAACCACAGAAATACTCTTGGCTACAGAAGCCAGAAGGTTCTATTGGAAACAGTCACCATGTGTATCTGTTCCAGAATCCCATGACTGTTTAGTAACTACAGATGCTAGGAAACAACAGAGGTCTATGCAAGGGTCATGCAACCCTCCCCAGAGATCCAGGGCTTGAGTAATTAGAGGGAAGGTCAGATAAGATAGTCAACAGAGAGGTGAAAGCTGCTAGATGACAGACTAAACATGGACGATGACCAAAGCTCTAAACAGAAGATTTATACGTCGATGGACAAGCTCACACAATTTAATACATCAACATCCTTAACTGCATACAAGAGATCAGCCACTATGCTACTAAATTATACTCTTGTAAGGCAACCGCTGGAAATGTACTATAGACCAGTAAGAATCAAAATGAGTCCCCCAGGAATCCAGTTACCCAATTCCCATTATCTCCTCATGCCAGGAGACCCTCCAAATATCACTATGTGCGGTGATCTCCCTTCTGCTACAGGGTCAGTCCAATGCTTACAGCCTGGATGTCTGCAGGGTCAGCGTCATTCAACTCAAGTCAATTGGATGGCACCAGGTAGGCTTCTTGTGCATAATGGACAGCAGGGCATTTTTCTCGAGGGGTTAAGTTGGGCCAGACTGAGAGGTTGCTCCTCTGCTTTAATCTCTTAGGGATAGTTGTTTTTTTTATTATTATTATAAGTCTGTTACAGACTGGTGATCCACATCCTGAATGACATTCTTTTCTAACTGCACTGTAAATTCTTAATCCATTGTCTAAAATGAGACTATAGGTCAGTCTCTTTTACTTTATCCTAACAAAACTAAAAAAGTGTGTGTGGCCGCTCATGCATGTGTGTGTGTGTGTGCATGAGTGTGTGCGTGTGAGTGCATGTATGCCTGTGAGTGTGTGTGTGCATGCGTGCACACGTATGCACACTTGGATGTTCCTTTGATACTTAAACATTCATACAACAGAAACATATTACCTTATGATTGAAAGACCTGTTTAGTATTTTTCTTGAAAGTAGAGATCTGGAGTGCTGAAATCTCTGCCTGAAATTCTAGGGTTTAGTCTAGATGTTGAGGCACATCATCACTGAGTTGTAGGAAGAGTAAATTAGCAGAGGGGGTTCTAGCTGTGTTACAGGCACAGCCATCAGCTCATTAGGAAACAATCCTTACCAGGCATGTCAGAAATAAGTTAACTGATCTGCTTACTCTCTGTTTCTCAGCTTTGGTTGTAGGGATTCACTACTGCAGAGTGATCTTTAAATATCAAAGTATGCATTAGACAAATGACTGATGCGCTTAGGGAACTAAAACCAGTCCTGGTAAACAGCTGTGTGACAACTGTTTTCTTCGTGGATAATTAGTATAAATTGTTCCTATCTGCTCCCCAATTATTTTATTATCGATTCCATTTTATTACCATTAACTGTAATTCATAAATACTTGATCACGCTGGTATCAGTTTTCCTGATATGATCAATAAGGCCTGCTTTCAAAATAATTGCCAAGCCCTTCAGGCTGAGTGTAGCCATTTGTTTCAGTCACCATGGGCGATAGATGTCAGCTCCTTACTGTGTCTGTCCATAGAGGCCCAGAAGTTCAGTCTGGTTAATGGCAAGGTATGAGACAACACAGAGGGATCTTGCAGATCGTCTCCTCACCTGTTCATTGTTTTTCCTTAAAAAGGGTATTTTTAATGTTATACTATATTCAAACTATTTGAAGAAATCAGGGTGAGGACCTAGAGACCATCATCTCCTGTGTAAGTACTGAAGACCAACCAGGGACTGAAAAGATGGCTCAAGACTGTAAAAGCATTTGTCAATGAGCCTGATGACTTGAGTTTGATCCCTGGGACCCTTGGGCCTGAAGCAGGGGGCCCATTCTGTCCACTGGCATCTTGTGGCATACACACACAAGAGAAATAAGCAAAAATATAATAAAAATACTTTTCTGCAAAAACAGTCTCCTCCATACAATACATACAGCATAGCTTAGCAGAGGTCCGTTTTGTTAATAATCAGTTCACAATTGCACTGCTGCCTGGGCCTCATATCACTGGCAGGCTCCTGATGCCCTGTCATTTTCCTGGTAGCTTGATGAGGTGGCTGTTCACAGACAGACCATAGAAACTCTTATATTCTCAGTGGCATGTTTTCCATCTAGGGCTTTTACTTAATACAGCTTCCACACAAGTGAAGTGGGGAACTGGGTCATTTCCCTTTACAATTAACTCATTACTTTGGGTCACCCAGGCAATTTTATTTTTATGTGGAGACATCCTGTTACTTACACAGGAGATTCATGGGTTGCAATGTTCCTGTGTGTGTATCTGTACACATATGTGCCTGCATGAATGTGTCTGTGGGCATACGTGTGTTTACATTTTCATGTGTGCACTTATGTATCTGTGTGTGCGTGTGTGTCTATGTGCGTGTGTGTTTGTATGTGTGCATGCATGAGTGTATGTCTTCTGCAGCATTTTAGCCATTTTCTAGACTACACTACTTTACAGCCAGCCAAATAATTCTTACGTTTCACAAGCATGTACAGTAATTTCACATTCCATTTTAAGTCCCTGTGTTGCCATCATTCATGACATGCTTGAGGTTACTGTATTCAGATCTTTCCATATTTAATTAAACATAAGGTTATCTATTATTTTCTGTCAGAAAACTTAATTTTCTGACAGAAAAGACAAATTACGAAAGAAATTCAATTGTTTTCACATGCAGATCTTTAAGTATACACTACTATTGTGCTACCCCTTATACTCCATTTCTAAATTCTAATGTCTACTTGGGGGTCATGCAAAGATTAAGCACAGAAAATGTCCCAAGAGGGGCATTGATGGCCCACGCCTTTAATCCCACCACTCGGGAGGCAGAGGCAGGCAGATCTCTGTGAGTTTGAGACCAGCCTGGTCAACAAGAGCTAGTTCCAAGACAGCTTCCAAAGCCACGGAGAAACTCTTGTCTTAAAAAGAAAAAAACAAAAACAAACAAAAAAAGGAAAATGTCCCGACACACAAGAACAAACAAAGTCTCTATTATTAAAGAGTAGAAAAGAGAATATTTCTTGTAGGCAATAATTCTTAGTCTGAATCTTGCGTGAAATAAAAACCAAGGAAACAATGTAATACAATTGTCCGCAGTCTCTTTTAATGAATTGTGTCTTAATAAATACACACTCATGAAACACCCTCATCCAAAAAAATTATCTACACCTGCAACATGCCATTTAACTCTGATTAAAAAGCTCCACTTTGAAATCATGGAAACGGACATGGAATGAATGAAAATTCCTAAATGCTCATTACTTCCTACACAATGATGCCACTTTTCTTCTGCTGCAAAACATCAAAGTGAGAGCAATGGTTTCGGAGTTGGAATATTTTTTACAAAGTTTCATTCTTAAAGATTTAGTGTTTTTTTATTCATGTGTATTTGTGTGCCTCTCTGTGTGTCCGTTTCTCTGTGTCATATATAGTCAGTGTCCACACGGGTTAAAAGAAGATGTCAGGTTCCCTGGAACTAATTTACCAAGAGTTATAGCAGCTAGAAGTGTATGCTAGCAATCAGCCCACACAAGCCCACATGAGTAACTAAATGCAATAACTGTTTTAAACAAATGCTATAGGATTGCTGATGGAATTTCTTTCCAACCTGGTCCTGCAGCCCATCAGCCCCAAATAAACACAGGGGCACTATGTTAAATACTGGCTGATGGCTAGGGCTTCTTACTGGCTAGCTCTCTCTTAATTATTATCCCATAACTTCTTATCTATGTATTCCTGCATGGCCTTATCTTGCCATAGAACACCTGGCACGTTCTATCTTCCCAGTCTCTACATGGGGTCTATTCACCATGCCTCTCTGTCTCTCTCCCCAACATTCTCCTTGTCTCCTAGCCCCACCTATCATTCTGCCTCTCCCCTGGCCAATCAGTGTTTTATTCATCAACCAATAAGAGAAACATATGCACAGAAGAACATTCCCCCATCATAAGATCATCTTACCAAACGTCTAGCTGTTTCCACTATTTGGGGATGGTTCGAAGCACAATGCACATCCCTTTGATGAATTTCCTCCACGTCCATGTCTCTATGAACTACTTAAAATAGTTTGGGCAGATTTGTTCAGTTTTAGAATGTAAATCCTTTAGGGCAAGGGAATTCTTTGTGGAGGGTGAAGAGACCTCTCTCTTAACCCAGATGGCTGGATCTGGAGACTCAGGTCTCCAGGTGTCAACCCAAGGTGTGGGCTTGACTCTGTTGTCTTAGGTCAAATTGGGGAATGGCATGATTGGAGGGTGACTAGGAAAAGCAAAACCGGACTTATTGAAGAAAGACGGGGAAAATGAGAGAAACTCTCTGGGGGAGGGGTCATGAGATGTTAGAGACATTTATAGGATTGATGCCAGGAACTAGACAGAGATTAGGTAATTTGTTTTCAGATTAGCCACAACTCTGGGCAAGCCATACCTCAGGCTAATGGGGGTTCGTGTGCTCTGTGTCAATTTAATCAGCTGTAATTAGATGGAAGAACACGAAGGAGCAGCCTAGCCTTACATGTGCCCCCTAGGAGGGGACTTCCCAGGAGCTGGTCAGAATTCACTGAGACTGGTTGGTTCTTCCAGATCCCCGAACTTACACTTGTACGATCAACTTGGGCATTTCAACCCAGCTATACTCCCAACTGTTCCTGCCTTTGCTGTTTTAACCCTAACCTTCCTTTTAACTCTAAACACTCGGTTTTTTTCACCTTCACATTTCTATGTGGTGTATTGGAGTTCTAAATCTCTCATGCTGGAAACCTCTAAATGGGCAGACCCGGTAAGGTCAAGCTAATGTACCTGGAAGGAAATGCCTCCAAACACTTGGTCACTGGTCCATGACAACACTGGGAGACAGTGTGACCTTTCACAGAATTGATCTTGTAGCCACTGGGGTGTGAGTTGTGTAACTATCTCCTGTGAGTTGCCCAGTGCCCTGCAGGAGAGAAGTGGGGGGCTCACAGCTCTCAAGGAGCTGAGTTAGAGGCATGGAGAAGCTCACAGAACATATAAGCATTCAAATGCTCGTAATACTCCCCCCCCACCCAGGTGATTTAAGCCGGGATCAAATTCTGGTAAGTTGTTGATAGAGTTGTTTGCAAGATGTGCCTGACACCCAGGGGATGTAGCTTACATGAATCCTCACACACTCTCCAGCAGGACTTTGGCGATACATCTGACATTGAGTCATTCCCGTCTTGTGTGGGACCTCAGTGAACCTAGTACTGCTAATACTAGACCTGGATGGATAGGTTCATTGGTCTCCCTCAAATGCTTTCCCTGGTGAACCTATGTTTGTCCACTTTCCCCATTAAAGCTTCATTAGTACTCATTCTTTCCTGTTGCTATTTCGCCCCCATCTTTATGAGGCAAGGAGCACAGGCCCAGAAAACTTGGGCAGAACCCACAGATCTATGGGAAAACTAAATATTAAAAAAAAGTTCCCCCTTCTTTTAAGTTTCACACTCTGGGGGGCTTGATATTTTCACCATAATGGAAATCTGACTGTCACGTGGGCTAAGCAGCCTGACTGCTCCGCGAATGACACTGAAGATGGTATGTTTTCCCACAGCAGCATAGGCCACATGCATCAATGTTTCCATTTCCATGGCCTCAGACTCTAAGAGACCTACAATGTAACACAGGAGAGAGCTCGCAAAGACATGCCACTGACTCGTTTCAACCCTTGTAGTTTGCCATCTGCCTATGAAGCTTTTCAAGACAGCGGCAGTCTTTCAGCTCTCTGAAATCTTGCATTCAAATCGTTTCTCTTTGATCCTTATTGTATTGCCCTGTCACGGGGAGAGATGCAAGGTGCCTCTCAGGAAACAATCTTGCAGACAAGTGAAGAAACTATGTGGAAATATTGCCATGTGAAAGGAACACCTGGAGTAAGCCCCCCCACCCAAAACACAGGAAACAGAAAGCATCCAATTTGTAGCACACAGTTACTTTTCTTAGGGTCTGCTCTATTTGTTTCCTTCCACTCTATGTGGGGACTGTGCAGACTAAGACAGACACATATTCCTGAAATTGCCAGGTACATAAATATCTCAATATCTGTCCATTGGGAGCCACAGAATCATAGAAAGAAAATAGCTTTTTAATGGCAAAATGCAATAGAAACCCAACACTGTGGAAGTTAAAACTGATGACAGCATACCTCCTTGGATAAACTAATTGTTAGGGAATTTCTCCTTTAAAATGCTCAAGTCATCACTACACAAAATGGTTTTAATGAAATCACATAAGCCACATAAATACATCTTAATCAGCCATAAAGTTCACAGAGCTCCCTTATTACGTGAAGATGATAGGATTTTTAGCTCAGACAAAGCCTCTTGTATGCACTGGAAATACGATCTCTGCTGACAGCCAAGCATTTATGACCAAATACATCTTGGTTATGTGACCACAGTCAGAATGAGTGGCTTTGCTTTTCGTTGACCTGTGCCACTGAGTTCCTTTCTAGAGGCTCTTGTTTCAACATGATTTTTTGCAAAATGTTTTAGTACTGATTAATCCAAGCTTGTTAAATGTTAGTACTCAACCAGTTATCTCAGGAGATTGTGAATGGTCTTGATTTCTTCAAACCCGGAAAAGACAACTTTTTTTTTTGACAAAATCAAACTTGCTAGTTTATTATAAAAGTAGTACTTTAGCTACCAAGCATGACTTAGTAAATGTAGGTCATTCCTTTAAGTTTTACAGTTGTAAAAGACAAAACAAAATAATTAACTGAGGCTCTGTATCCTACTCCCCTAAATCCACCAACAAGTGTCCGGGATTCTCTATATTATTTTAAAATTACATTGTGCTAATGAACTTATCTATCATGTATGTCATGCACGTGCATGCACATGTATGTACATATGTTTATGTGTAAGTACATACACATGCTCTCACAAATAATTACCACAGTTCACCTGTAGAAGACAGGGAACTCGGGTAGATGTTGCTCCTTTTATTTAATTATGATTGTCTCAGTAATCAAGCTCTTGTCATCTGCTCTGGTGTCAAGCACTGTTATCCATGAGCCCTTCTGCCTAAAAATGTGAAATTATTGAGTCATCAGCAAGAAATAAATGGATGCTTTACACATGCTTTTTTAAAATTTATATCGTGAATCACTCTCCCAATTTGACCTAATAAGCTCTTCCTTGGGATCACAACTACTCAAGTAGGAAATGAAATTCTAAGAGAAACTACACATTCTCTATTAACACTTTGAACATAATTGTGAGACATCTAGAGAGGAAGAAACAAAAGTATGTTGTATCATGCTTAGGAAGATGAAAAACATAAAAGGGGGAATATCAAAGGTATATTCATGGAAAAAAATAAGCTTATATACAATCCCTGCCCCAAACACCCAGGGTGGTTAGCTGGTTACAGCATTTACATGGACATTCTGTGCTAATCCTACACTGGTTCCTTGAATGGTCAACTCTATAGCTGACAGGTTTGGTTAACTGCAATTTTACAAAATTCTCTAACAAAAGATGTCACAAAGCTACTATGTTTACAGGCATCAAAGTGAAAACCACACAAGGCAATTATATAAATAACTATAATTGTAAAATATATTGTCAGTATAAATAATAATGCAAAACAATGCATATGTTCAAACTTGATTTTAAGTGAAGACGTTTTATTGGAACATAGGTTGGAACATGTATAGGTAGGGTCTTCAGTTTATTTCTTACAAAGGCAACTAGAAAACACTTCTTGACATTTAACTCATGTTGCTAATGTGAAGTGAGAAATTCAATATGTTACTAAAAGCTTTCAAATTCAAAATCCAAGATACTATAATGTTTCCATCTTTTCCACTATCTCATACATTGTTCAAAATCAGTATTTAAAGAAGATTTTTGTGTAGTGATCTTCCAAAACACTGCTTATTTTAATAATACAGGAACACATTTTCACATTATTTAATAAGCCATTTGACAGAAGGCTTGATTAAATTGCCCCATTGTGTGGCAGGATGCTACATGGAAACATTTTTAATACAACTGCACTTGAGACAGGCAGTTGGGCCTTTCTCTGGTACTCTAGAATATTCATTAACTCGAAATATCAGTAAATGCAGTAAACATGGAAAGACAGACAAATTTTGTTATGAGCTTATATTGTAATAACAGTAGCTATTTATTACTTACTTAATGATTCTTAATTCCTTAATGTATTGCTAAGTAGAAAATTCTTTAGAACAATTAGGCATAGTTCATTTGAGTAATGGCATGCATGAAAGTTATAACAGCACAAAAACAAATTTAAGAATCAGGCATCCACTGCAACCAGAGGAGGGAGTATATAAGCAAGGGAGGTCACGATCATGATGGAGAAATCTACAGAGACAGCTGAACCAAGCTCGTGGAAACTCATGAACTCTTGACCTACAACTGTGGAGAGTCCAGTGGACCGAACTAGACCCTCAGCATGTGGAAGACAGTTGTGAAGCTTGAACTAGCTGAGGAACGTGACACAAGCCTGATATATGAGCTCACTTGTTGGAACACACTCCCTATGATGAGATGCCATGCTCTGCCTTAAAGCATGGGAGAGGGCCTGGCCCTGACGCAACCTATTGTACCAGGCAATGTTGACTCCTTGTAGCAGCCCTTACCCGTGGGGAGGAAAGGACTGGGTGTGGGATGGGGGGAGGTGGAGGTTGGGAGGAGATTAGGGAGGGGAGAGGGAGAGTGGGAGGGAGAACTGTACCTGGAATGTAAAATGAAATTAAAAAAGTAAAAAAAATGGTAAAAAAGAAAGAAAGAAAGAAAAGAATCAAACAGTCACAGAACCAGAGCAGATTCCAGAATCTCCCTCTCACAACACTGGCAGAAAGTAGGACTGAGAGGTAAAGATATCTGCCTAGGCACAGCTTAATTAAGTAACTGGTTACAGAGCTTCCTAAGATTATTTAAGCCTGGCCACTGTGATGCATTCTATTATGCTGGGTCCTGGGGTGCATTAGGGGGCAGGGCTTACTCGTTGTACAGCGTCTGCTCTCTTGAACCCCTCATCCTCATGCCTTTCCCTCTCAGAAGCTGGGATTACAGGCATGAGTCCACACAGTCAGTATCCAACCTTCCTTTCCTCTCTTTCTGTCCCTACCTGTGTGATTTCTGGTCTTTCTGCTTTCTTACCCTGAAAAGCATGCATTGAACACTTGTGTTTTTCTGTTATTGGGCTCTCCTCTGTGTTCTCTCTCTAGTAATTCCCCCGGCAGTCTCTTGCATGGAGAATTCCTTCTTGCCGACATGTTTTGGAAATTTTAGCAAAGGAAGCCCCCCACAAGACTGCTGTTAACACCTCCCAGATCCTTCCCAAAGCAACTTTGGCCTTGCCTTTCTCTAGGAAGCATCTTGCTGAGGTGTTCCAGCAGGTCATTCCATGAAAGACTACTGTGCAGGTTGCTGAGTTTCTGACTCTTGGGTCTCGATTGTATTTACACAACCCATCTGGTCCACTGTATAATATCTAGGCTCCATCTGTAACACTAAATTATACCTGCTGAGCCTGTCTTACAGGCTAGATGTGAGAATTGGGTTAAATGGTAGAGCATAATCTCTGAACCTATTTTAGAATGACCATGTGCAAGTCTTTGTTGCTCGTTTTCAGTGGGACCCATGTTCAGTTGGCACATGCAGAGGAAAACCAAGGAAATGGCACCCTCCCCATAGGGTGCTGCCCTGTCCTTCCCTGTGGAGACTTGGCTCAGCCAGGCCATGTTCAGAACTGGGTAGTTTTTCCCCTGAGCAGAAGTCACTTCAACATTCTGTGGTGGATTAATACTCTTTGTCGACTCAGGTCTCAAAGGTTGCCTCCAAAGCAGGAGATTTTAACGCCAGTTATTTTACATTTTTATTTAAAATACATTTTTCTAGTACAATATATTCAGATTATAGTTTCCCTTTCCTCAACTACTCCCAGATCCTCTCCACTTCCCTACCCACCCAAATCCATACTCTTTCTTGCTCTGTCTCACTGGAAAACAGATATCTAAAAGGAGAACAAAGGAACAAACAAACAAAAAAAGAGTAGAAAAAGCACAAGAAGCACATTTGTAGAAGATACAAGGACAAAGAAATTCACACGTGCATTAAAGTCTCATAGTGACACAAAATGCAGACTGCATTCGTACACACGTCTATGCTCATGAAAAGTAGAGAGGGGAAAATTAGAAGGAAGGAAGAGTTGGGCCTCAGAGGAGAGACAAGCAGAGTTGGTGGGATCAAACAGGCATCAAGACCCCAGAAGGTGGAAATTGCAGGGAGCAAGTGACCAGCAAAGGGGGAGACAAGGGAAAGATTGGGTTGGTGCAGAATGAGAACAAAACGTGTGTGTGTGTGTGTGTGTGTGTGTGTGTGTGTGTGTGTGTGCGTGCAAAATTAAAATGGTAAAAATGCAGCGGCCTATTGTTCTACGAATGTGGGCTCCGCGCACAATTAAATTCAAAAGAAGCCATTAAGCCCAGGAAAAAAAATTACAATGGAGGACCTGCTGTGGGTCTCTTCCACACACTTGGAAAACTCACAGTCTGTAAACTCATGTTTGACCACTACCAAGGGCAAAACCTCTTCAAAGCCATTAGCCCTATAGTCGCTGCGTGCTGCTCACCCGCTAACCCTGAGCAATCACTTCCCTCGCACAGCCCTGACCCACGTGGCAGTTTCCATCTCTTAATACCTCTACCAGAAGGAGGCACTGAACTTGGCAGAGACTCTCTTTATGGCTGTAGAAGGGGGCCTGCCCACCACGCACTGTCCTGCCTGCAGAACATTGCCTTTGATGTACAAACTTGCCAACTGGGCACACTATTTCACAGGATGATGACACTCACTCTGGCTTAGGTATGCATCTCACAGAGCAATCAGACCTTTGAGATGGCTCCTTTTAAAAAAAGAAAAAAAAAAGCAAGTAAATAGTTCCGAAAAGCACCGAGAAGGAGTATTAGAGTGAGCAATATCCCCGAGTTCTCATATTTACTTTCGGAATCTTAATGGCGCTCGACTCCGAAATCATTCCAGCAAAGCGGAAAATTAATATTTTAATATGTCTCCCACTGTAGCAAGAGGAAATAGGAAAAGTGGGGTTCACAGCGGAGAAGAAGTGTTTTAGTGTTAACTATGCTCATGAATATTTATCACCCTTACACATCTTCCTTCTAGTGTGCCCACTCACTTAGATATACCATAGATCACTGCACAACTGAGGAGCAATTGTCTCACATCTTATAGAAAAGAGGGAGATGATTTCCCTTTAATACGCTTTTGATTAGATTTTGTCATAGTTTTTTACTGAGTGGATACAAAAGAGTGAAGCACAGCTAATAAAAGCACAGACAATGGGTTTCTCCAAGTCAAGACTTCTTATCAGCCAAGGGCGCAGTGCAGAACCAAAGGGGAATTCAAATGGACAGGGATGGGCTGGGCCTGGGAGGGGGCCTTGCTAACTGGAGTACCGTCTGGAAACCAGGTTCCCTCTTGGATCAGAAGTGACATAATTTGACCCACGTGACTCTACAGTGTGTGTCTTCATGTGTTTGTTTTGGGGAAGATCATGGTGTCCAAGAAACTCATCAATAGATACAAATAACAGATAAAATATATTACTCAGAGATGATTCTTCCAATCCAAATGGAATTAAAATTGTGAGTATTTAAATGCTTATTACTATTTTATATGGTCCACCACAGAGCATCTTACGTCAGGGCCCACAGGCTTTCAAGACTCATTTTGTTCAAGACTCATTCACCTGCCTCCCAAATTACAGGTGCTCACACAGGACCTACATGCAAATGAATACACATACATATTTACTTTCAGGAGCAAGAACTCTAAAATTTACATTTTAACAGAAATTAATAAGATTCCTGCATTTTACTTTATTGTTGGAATTTTATTTGTTTAAAGAGACACACTTGTTCCCTCTAGGGAAATAGAGCCAGCTGAATGCTGTGCTACAGACACCAGAGCTCTTTTTAACATGGTCAAATAGGAAGACAGATTTTACCAGAATTTCTTTACGGAGACCTATTACATCATGGTTCCTAAAGCTCACTCTCATAAAGGCCTCAAACGTTGTCGTCTGAAATCTCATGGTCCTTGGGAAAGGACGTAGTGACCCAAAATTAAATTCTATCAATGCTAGCTTGACTTTCAAGGAGACAACAGCAAAAAAAGAAGAGTAAGTCAAGCAAATCTGATGAGTATTTACCGGAAAACTAATTCATGGTTGAAACACTGAGCCATTTCTATAAGGAAGGCCTTTAAAAGTCAATTTTAGAAATGTGTAGATGTTACTACGAGGAGATAAAATTACAAATACGGACACTCAGGACTAACGAGAAAGGAATAGTGTTCCTCAGCTGGCCATCTATATGGGTTCCACTGGCTAGTTTAAACAGAACAGCAGTGAGCATGTGTGGGTACTGAACTGTAGTCCATGTGCACTGGGCCAACGGCTTCACAGTCTTCCTTCGACAAGTGAGAATCTCCCTGTGCGTCTTTAGGTAGCAGCATCATGTGGTAAGAACATGTTTGGGGACATACACATCTTATGCTATCATGTAACAGGTGAATTATGGCTAAGCAATTTTCCTGCTCTCCCGTGGAGGAAGAGAGGTGATGACTGATGGCCTCTAAATTAGAAAAAAAAAGAGAAATATACAGGAAACTATCCTTTTCTTTTTAACCTTGAAGAATTCAGGTGCATGAAAGGCAGAGAATAAAGACAAACCCCACCCCCTGCCTCAAGCCATTCAGTTTGGTTCTATACCCTGATAAAGACAACTTCAGGGCAGTACCTCAGTTTCCATTTTTCATACATGTGGTCACAGCGTAGCATCTGGGGACAGCTGTGGAGTTATTTCTCACCCAGGCAGCTGTTACTCAACTCTAAACTACCCCCACCAGTGGCTGTCAGGATGCCCATGCAGCCTTATTCCCCTCTTAGCTGTCATAGTGCATCAGGCCCTCTAGAGTTGAGCTAGAAGCCGGATCCTAGCAAGATGGCTACATAGTTTTACTGTCGTACCTGATTGCTTCCAACAACAGGCGAGGGGGTCCTCTGAGTTTTTAAGGTACAATAAATCACTCAATGAAAGAAAGAGAGGGAAGGAAAATGGCAAGCTAACAGCGAGTCTTTACAACACCCTCCAGCCTCACAATGTGAGAACCAGAGGAGGAATGGATGCAGACAGACCGAAGTTTGAATCTCATTTCACCTGTCTGTTTTGAGCACCATGAAAATCCTATTGGTGACGTAGTGAAGCTATCAGTAATCAGATCACAAGCCAGTGAAGACCAGTGGAACAGCATACATAAAGTCCCTGGTACAGCTGAAAATGCATGTTCTCATCCAATAACATGCTATTGTCATTATTAATCTCAACGATGGCAAACTGCAGCCTTTTGCCTACATGTGACAACTATAAAAGTCATTGCTTTGGAATAAACTATTTGTACACTGTGAAGATGTGTCTTCTGTACCTCATCTGCCTAAGGCACCCTCTGATTGGTCTAATAACGAGCTGAAGGGTCACTATCTAGGCAGGAGAGGATAGGCCCGTCTTCCTGGGATAGAGATGAACTCAAGGGGAAAATCTGAGATTTGGAAAGTTAGATAAACAGTATGGAGGAGAGATAATGAGCCACCTGGCAGAATATAGATGAATATAAATGTGTTGATTTAACTTCTAAGATCTAGGTGGGAACAAGCCTAAGCTAAGGGCAAGCTTTCATACTTAATAAGAAGTCTCCGTGTCATTATTGAAGAGCTGGAGGTCCAAAAACAGTCAGACTACAAAGCACCAAGTAGATGGTAAATTATAGAAATGTTCCTCCAAACATAAATGTAAACTTTTTTTCTGATTTCTTTGCTTCTACATGCTTTGTTTCATGGTTTGCAATGTTCTAACTTCATAGGGTTTAGAGAGGGGGAAATAAATTTGATGTACTACTAATCAAGGACTTAGCAAAACTTACTTCATATTAAATTTTAGCCATGGTAAATATGCTAAAGGACAAGTCTCAAAATGCATATCTCAAATCCATTCACACAAAGAAATAGATTGCCCATAACCACACCATCACTCATGGAGGCATTGTGTTGTATCTCTGTTTTACGTCAGTACTTTGAACTTTTGGATGTGCACTTCACATTACTAGTTCATACTGCGATCTTTGAAAATGTTATTGAACATGTCTATGCTTCTAGAAGTGGAAAAACCAGATACATGTCCTTTTCTGTTCTCTTTTTTGTTGTTGTTCACATGTATGGGAATCTCATCCCTTTGAAATAAACCAACATTCATGTTCTATTTCTATCCACCAAGAGCTAAAATGAAATTCGACTTTTTGCTTTTCATGTAGATTACCAGTATTCAGAATAACCACGGGTTTCTTTACCTCTGGTTTCTCAAAAAACCAGTCCAATCGACGCTCACTGGCTCATGTTCACGGGATCTTAGGAAGCACAGATAGATAATCAACAGGAGGGATGAGCTGTGGTCAGGAGATGTCTACTCACATACTGTTTCGTAAAGGAAATCCCCATGGTGTGAGACTTCTAGCTTCTTCCCATTTCTGCGATGAGCAGGGTCATATTCAGCCTGGCTGGCTACAGACTCACGCTGGCACAACTGTAATAAATGAAAGTGATGACTCAGGAAAACCTCAGACTCACAGCTCCGGAGGGATAGACTGGAGTCAGAAATGTTTTTGGTGGGGAGAAGGATAGAAAGTAGCTAACTGCACAGTGAAAAGTAGTTTAAATCTAAGTGGGACTGCTTGCTTATGTATGTATTAAGTGTTCTCATACCTAGAACATCACCTGCTATGTGTTGTAGGGAATATAACTAAGAATGGAGAAATAACTCTGCTTCAATGCATCTATTGTGTAGAAGTCCCAAATTCCTAGGAGTCTTTATCACTCAGTACAGGAGTAGCAATAAATATTCCAGGTGCCAACCCAGCAGAATTAACTTCCAATGGAGAAAACTTGCCTTGCAAAACGTGCAATAAAAGACAGACTTCCAGAGTATCTGTTGCTGTGGATTTGGCTGTATAATCTTGATATATAGAAACTACACTGACTGCTTTATATTCCTAAAAAGGCCACGGAGAAAAGGAATTCTTTTTTAGGGAGCATCAGTGGTAAAAATGACCTACTACCAAGGCTGGAAGCAGTAGCCTCTGGATCTCACACTACACAGCCTTAGTTTTTCCCTTTGATGTAGCACTGAGAAGTCCCCTTTAATCAGTTAACAGCACTTTCTTTTCAAGTCATGTCTTACAAGTCATGTCTCCCCTCTGAGACATGAGGGTCCTGCTTCTCTCAAGATTTTATCTGCCCTATTGTCAGAGTCTTGCTAATTATCTGTGGATATACAAAAACTGGAAGCCATGTGGGATGAGAAGGAACTTTTAGAGAAATTTTAGAAAGAACTTTAGGAGAATTTTTAAGGAGAGGCTCCTTTAAGGGGGAGAATTTTAAAGAACATCTAAAGAGAACTTTAAGAGGGCTTCTAGACAAAGGACTTTTAAGGAGAGAAGGTTTGGAAAGAAATTTCTCAAGAGAGAACTTTAGGGGATAGAGAGACGAGAAGAATGATATGTGTATGAACTGATTCAATGGCCCTCAGAACTTTTTAGCCAACCCTAACTTGCCTGCTATAAGCCTACTGACAGAACACTTGATGCCAAATATAAACACATTCCACAATAGAGTTCGACAAACAGACAAAACTCATCATTTTTCCCCTGGATGCATAAACCTAATCCATCATTCATTCATTTATAGTCATGAAAACAGTGTGAACATTGTTAATATCACAAGGTTGTTCCTTTTCCATCAGCTGCCAAAAGTATAGGTGCACGTGAATAAGAGTGGAGTCTCCTGTTGTATAACCTATTTCTTCCAAAGTCTAGTTGTCCCCTATTTCCACCTCCCCATATTTTCTTCACCTAACAGATACATGTGTGCAACTTACACAACTGAATGCGGCTGATCTGCTTTGTGACATGCAATGCTGCGTTTGGTTGACCATTCAAACTTATGCATGTGTCATGCATGCGTTTTACAATAATGTACTTAAGAGAAAAACCACACCGTGTGCATGATCAAGTCTCTCATTACAAAGGAACTTGATTGTTTTGTAGCATATAGTCTCCAGCTTCTAACTCTAAAGGACAACAACATGTGACTATGCAGATTCTAGTAGAACCAGATTAAGGAGCACAGGTGAAAAAGCAAACTCAGTATCCAGTAATGGGTGCAGTAAAATGTGAAATGAGAAGGAAGAAACCTAAACTGATATAGAACAAATGCCATGTGCACAGGTACTGATGAGCACTTTCAATTTTGTGTTTGGGCGAGGGGTGCAGGGTTTAAGTGTGGTGGGGGATGCATTGCTGTTTAATAATCTGCCAGTCAGCGAAGCTTACTGGTGGGGTGAATTTGAATGCAGAACACAGTGGAATGACATAATTAGCTACGCAAATTTCAGGGATAAAACATCCAGGATGGAGGACCTGAAGTGAGCACACACACAGCGTGTTGAAGGAACAAACAGTAGCATAGAGTTATAGCACTGTCTGCCAGAGTGACAGGTGTTAGATAATGTTGGAAGCTCTCTTGAGAGGGAAATAATAAAGATTGTTGTTTTATTAGACACAATGATAAGCTTCTAAGGGGCTTTGGGGAAGAATAATATGGCTGCTTTCCTAATTGCAAAGGGAAAAGCTTGTGGAGAGAGAGGAGAAGCCGCTTCTGCACAGCAGGTCAAGGTGATGGGCATTTATTTCCAGATAAAGAAACCTATTCTACTTTAGAAATGCCTTGGTATTTGTTTTTCTAGTGTCTGGACTGGGATGTATCACAGACTCATGATAAAAAAAAATGCTCTCGTGAGTAAATGAAAGAGGGATGTCATGGCTAACACTGAAATGTAGGGAAAAAAGAAAGATAGAACTAAAATTTCTTTAAGTTTTACAATGAGTTGGACAATATTTCAATACTTCAGCACAGCAAGAGAAGTACTGGGAGGCCAAGGTTATGTCTGATGACTTCACCCCACACTGATTTTCATGAGGGAAAGTGGAGGTTAGGTCTTTTCTCTGAGGACTTCACCATATCACAATATCTGAAAACTAAGAGCAATAACAAAAGTTAGACACAGCATTGATGCAGAGGAAACAAACATGTCATGCTTCAACAAAATAAATTTATATATGTTATGTGTGTTAGTTTTCTGTGTTTTGCCTGCATTTGTGTTGGTTCACTGTGTGCATGATTGGTTGGCTGTAAAGTTCCGAAGAGGGTATCAGATCCCAAGGAAACTGGAGTCTTGCTTGCCTGTCAGCCAGCATACGGATCCTGGGAAATAAGTATGGGTTCTCTCTCAAAGTAGCCAATACTCTTGCCCACTGAGACATTTCATATGCCCCTATGCCATACCTTTAATTAGTACTTCTTTTCCATGGGTCAGGATGTATTATAAATAATCCGTAGCCAAGAAATAATGTCCAGTACTACTTGCAGTTGAGGAAAAGAATCATTCTTGACCTGTTGAGTGTTCCGGTGATGAATAGATTAGAGTTGGCCATGGCATCTCACTCTGAGTGTTCTCCTGAAAGAGCAATGGTATGAAAACATCTTGAGAATTTCAGTGCATTACAAATTTTTGCACCACCCTGTGGAAGAGAAAAAAGCTGATATGACACTGGTAATGATAATGTGTTTACCTGGCATCTTCTCATTCCTATTGTACGGTCTACTTCTTGAACTACTAATTTTTGTCATACTCTTTTGTATTCTAGCTGCTCCCAAAGTAGATCAAGATTTACCCAGAAATCTCACTAAAACCACAAGCATGGATTCTGCCTCCACATGGGTGAGGAAATACTTTCATTTGGCACTGAAAATTGTCACCTCAAGAATTCTCCGATATGATATGAATTTGTTGATTTTAGGGTCCACATTTTGAGAATTACTCCTTATGGGCAGTAACTATTAAATAAGTTGAAGAATTTTTTTAAGAAAAAGATAAGTGGCTTGTTCTGTTTATTGAAATAAATACTGCCAATCACCATTACAGAGAATGTCCTTGGAGCTTTATATGACAACTTGACACTGACCAAGAAAATAAGCACCCTAAGTAGAACAAAATTACGTAGTGGATCACATATAAATTGGAACATTTTGATGACTGGTGTACTTGCTGTATTAAGACTGCCTTTCTGGAGCCAATAGACATGGTTGTAAATTCTAAGTGGCAGAGGAAAACCCATCTCTCACAGAAGATGAAAGTAGAAATTACACATCTGCCATTCGTTACATTAAAATCACTGAAGTGTTAAATTATAAAGTGCAGTGTCAAGCACATGGTATTATTTCTTCATTCAGAGAAGTCAAAACCTTTTGAGTATGGCTGTACTTTTTTAGTGATAACTTTCTTTCCTGTGTTTGTTAGGAGCCAACAATAAAACAATCAATGATTACTTTAGGGCAGCTGATGAGTTTGATAGGAAAGATATTCTACCAAATGATTATAAAGAACTCAGACTCTTAAACAAAAGAGAATGGTATAAGCTGGCCCACTCTCTTCAAAAAAATCCATGAGCAGGGTAAGTTACAGCTCAAGATCGAATGCCCATGTTTAAACTCTTTATTTGAGTGGTATATAGCTCTGGCTCTCCCTGATGATGTACACTGCTATAAGTTGTCATTGAAGGCTGCTTCTTATTACTAAAATGTGATATGATCCCACTGTGGCCTTACATAAGCTTCTATATGATGAAAATAATAAAGAGATAGAACAACTCTCCACACATCTCCTGGAGTCATGTCAATCTTAGAGAAAAATAAAAGTTATACGCCCCAAAATTACAAATATGTATGATGCACAGAATTCACATTTCATTTTCACAGAAACATTAAATGTTCACACAGATGTTGTCTATAGAAAACAGTTGTGTCCCAGGTATTGTATTAGTATCTTAAATGTGTACTTTTTTATGTCAAATAAATCTGATCAAGTCCTGCAATCAAGTCTTCCAAAAGAAAAAAAAAAGAGCGCAGAAAACACGTTGTTGGATAGCACAACGTGAAAACCTATCATATTCTAAGCAACCGGAAATCCCAAAGAGAAGGAGTGAGGTGAATAACGGCACCCAGGCTTGAGCCCTTCCCCAACCCCCCCATCCCTCAGTTTTGTAGTCTGTGCTGGAGTGGGTTTGTAGCTGTTACTTTGAGTCTTTGTCAGAGGCCATAAATTCCTGAGGCAGTTATGGATAGATTGTTGCCATTGTTCCTCATAAAAACACCTGGCTTCTCCAGGAGGATCATAAACACACCTGAACACTCTGGCTTCTAAGTGCTTATCAATCACTGAGATGTCACAACCATCAAAATAAACATTTAGCTAAGAAGGAAGCTAGGGAACAAACTGACAAACATCATGAAGTAACTTTTAATATTATTCTCTCCTTGTAGATTTTTTTTGCATAAGAAAACACAGCTCTCATTGGCCCCGGCATCTCCTTTTGCTGCTTAGCTCCTTCATTGGAGGTGCCATTTTACACTGTGCTCCTGAAAAAAAAACACCTTTCACTTCCACTGCCAATGTGTGTGTTCCATGCTGGATATGTGAATTCTATTGTTCATTCAGCCTGTGGCCACGGGCATTGCATACAACACTCCGGTGTCAAAGGCTGAAGAAAGTGCCAGTTAAGCTTGAACACCCATGACTCAGCAAACCAACCAGAGTGCTACTTAACTAGACTTATTTCTCCACAGGTGACAAACCAAAACTCAAAGAGACTTCAGCGTGTGAATGGCTCCCTCCATATGCCTTCAGATTTGTGGCTTGTAATTCATTTACGAAGACGGGCCGATTTGAAACAATAATGATACATAATCATAACAAATTAAAATACCATCATTCCCTTAGTACATGACTCATCTCGTACCTACTACTGTTGTTTAAAGAAATGACTGCTAAGTGATTTTCTAAAGCGTGCGCCAAGATGTTTGTGAAGCAAATGTGCCAAGAGAATATCCCATCCGTCACAGGAATAGACATCCTCAAATATTCATTTTTATTGAAAACAAATTTAAATGCATAGTTCCTCTTGTTCACATTAGCATTCAAAAATCTGGAGTTCGAAGTTCTTCTAATTTCTCTATAATTCATCTTAAGAACTTCTTTGTGATAAGTAACTTCATGCTCCAAATAAACTTAACTATTTTCAGAAAGTTACTCTTGCTTTACTTATATTTTACTTAATGTAAAGGGGTTTTTAAGATGACGTATAGAGAAATTAGAAGAATATTGGTCTCCAGAAACATAAATGGAAGCAAGTGGGTCAAAGGGAGACCCAGGATGGGGAAAAAGATGAAAATGTGAAGACCAAAGCATTTTCCAGTTTTTCAAATGTCCTTTTGTAGACAAGAAGCTTAGATGTGTGGCTTATTTTCTCTGCAACAGCAACAAAAGAAAACAAAATTACAAGAAGGGCCAATGTCTGTCAGTAAATACAATGTTTTCTCATTAGAATCCTCTAAACTTTCTTCTTCCAGCACATCACAGCCCTTCTGTCTTTAGCTTTTCTCATGGCTACTTTTCATTACTGATTGACACTCATTTGCCAACCTCTGTCCCTGAAGGCTCATAGGAGCTGGGATCCATTCAAAAGCTGTGGAATACAAAAGAAAAGGCTAGATAGTGTAACGAGGGCAATGCCATCCCGGATGCTGAGATAAAAGAATTCCCGCAGGAAGTCACATGGAAACTATTTCTTGAAGTATGATTAAAAGATGTGACAAACTGAGGTAGGGAGAAATAGTCCAGCCAGAGGAGCTAACACAGATAAATTTGCAGAAATGGAAAAGGGAGAGCATGTTTGCAAAGTTTCCATGAAAGGAGATATCTCAGCCTCTTTGGCACAGTTACTTAAGTTCAGTAGGAACTTAAAATGGGTGTCAAAGTATTCACCAAGAGAATGTACTGAAGGCATTAGGTGAGCATCATGGTATTTATAGCTTTGTAGATGTGAAGACAAAAATTAATTTTATTGAGCTACATTTTTTAAATTTTATTTAGCTTAGAAATACCTTTAGATATAATTTTTGGCATATTAAATCAGTGATGCTGAAATGGTACTTTTAATTGTGTCAACTCTCATGTGGGAAGATGTTGGTAGACTCAGGTCGAGTCAGGCTAGCAGTTCCATTCAACGGTTAAGGAGAGACTCAATGTTCTTTTCTGGAGTCAAGAAATCTGCTATGAGAGAAGTGATTTTTTTAACTGTAGTTCAGATAGGGAATATTTCCCAGATCTTGTGTTATATATATTTCAGTATATAACAATTGTGTCTTATTATTTGTCAAAACATCACTGAGCACTGCTTCTGCTGAGATTTATTTTTAGATCATATGCTGAAAGCCATGGTTTTATAGAGCATATTTATCATTTGATGAAAAATACCTGCTGGGAATGACCTAATACTTTCAGTGTTTACGTACTGACACGTTGAATCAAAATACAAACTAATTTGCACCAATATATTTAACTTAAAAAAGTTCCCATTAAAAAATGAACTTAGATATGCTAACTTAAAATCTGAGTTATTAAAATGTTTTGTTACAGTGTTCAGCAAATTAAAAGATTTAAAGTTCAAGGAAACCTTGAATTAAGTATTGTTCTTCTACCCTCCCCCAAAATAAAGTTAGATGTTTTGAAAGCTAAACAAGTGAAATTGATGCATATACATATTAGCTTAGACATAAAACTCAGTATTTTGTAGCCTGGAGGAATCGACATGTTCTCTAAATAAAACTATTTTTAACTGAGGACAGAATTAAGAAGTCATGTCAGGGAAACATACAGATATATTTCTTGTACGATGTGGAATGTGATATTGGGTAGTGTTGGTGACTTTTCTGTTGTAAAGCACCATAACTGAAAGCAACTTAGAAGGGGAAGGGACTTATTTGAGTTTGCGGTTCCAGATGGGATGTGGGCCGTGGTGGAAATATAGCAGGAACACAATCAGTCAACCTGTCAATCAGAAGAATCTAGGTCAAACTTCACCTGAAAGAAGCAAGCAGGGAGACCAGAATAGAGCAAACTGTAAACCCCCAAGGCCTGCCCCAGTAATGCACTTCCTGCAGCAAGACCCCTGCTCTTGAAGGTGCCATAAGGTCACCAAAAGTGCCACCAAATGTTGGAACACACGAGCCTGGGGGGGGACATTTCCCATGCAAAATCTCCACGACCAATTTAGGGTCAGTTTGAACCCTGCTTCCTCAAAACTAGCCATTCTCCTGAATCTGAATGTTTAAAAACTACCATACACATCTTCATTGGAGATTTCTTTGCAGGCTCCATGGGTCTTCTCACTGCGATTCCAGGAGAACTTCGAAAGTATTTTCTCAGGCAGCATTAGTCTCCGCAAAGCCGACTGGCGGAGAGTGGCTGAAACCCTTCTTTCCCCTTCCCACGCAGTTTCTTACACAATTCCTCACTGGGTTTCCTTTGCATCTCAGCTTTTCATTTGAGTATTGCATCCCTCCCTCGCCGCTATGAGAAAACCCAGCTCCACACAGGTACACCCCACGCCAGTGACACCTTACGAATCACAATCTTTGTCTCCTTTCCCATTTCCCCTCACAAAGAGAGGAGCGTGTTACCAGTGACCTAGAACCAGTGTGTGCCTCTGAAACACTAGCGATATAAATCAATTTCATTATGCAACACAGGTAAAGCAATGTATCCTTTGAGTCATTATCAGGGCAGAATCTAGCAGCCAATCATCTCAGAAATTAATTGGCATGCTGGATGTGTGGAGAATATATATTTTATTACCCAGCATTAGCTAACTCAATGGGTGTGACTTCACAAATGAATGTTTTGCCAGAAAATTGGGGTTTTGCAGTAGGCACTACATCCATGGTGCAGAGCAGAACCCCGTGTTTCTGATGCCAACACAAAGTTCACATTCTCTCTTTGTATTGTAGGAATATTGTTGTTGGCTTTTAAGATCAGTACTGTCCTCTCAGAGACCAGACTCCCCCCTGCCCCGTCGTCCCCCACTGTGTTCTGGGAATTCTGCATGAAAAATGATCAACAAGGAAGGGGACTATAAGGAATACATGCCTAATTTTCCCATATTAACTTTATAAGGCACAGAACAGTTTTCAGTAAAGCATTGCGTTTGTTCTTGAACAACGAACTGTGATTATTAGACGTGAATAGCAGACAGTAAATACAAAAAGCACTGCCTTCAGCTGGTTAGTGTCCATCATATGGTCTCAGACTCTTATTGTCTGAGAAAATGTTGGGCTCATTCCCTGCAATATGCCAGCCATCACTTACAGGATGCAACACCTAAATATTAGAGGTCAATGCTCATTTTTCTTTGCAGTTTATTTTGGAACAAGTTTTTTTCTTTTTTTTAAGGATATATAAACAAAGTCATATGTAACGTGTAGTTTTCCTTTGCCAGCCACTTTGTTTTTTTTTCCCTGCCAGCCGCCTGGGCTCTGCCACAGTTGAGGTCCCCAAATAACACACAGGAGGCTATATTAATTATGAAGCTGTTGGCCGTTTGCTTGTTTCTTACTGGCTAACCCATAATTGTTAATCTAAATATTTCTCTTACTGGAGAAAAAGGTCTAGACATCTTACTTCTCTGGCGGGTTACATTGTCTCTGCTGTGTTTCTCCTTCCCAGAATCCTCCGGAACAACTAGTCCCACCTATCTTGCTTCCCTATTGGCCAACAGTGCTTTATAGACATATACACAGGACTTCCCCATCAGTCATATGCACCCTTGTTTGTACAACCAGTTTGCGCACATAAAATAAAAATGGCATGGTAGAATATTTGAAGGCTTTGCTCATTTCCTCGACTAACATCTTCTTTAGGCAGCTTTCAGTTTCTTATTTTGACAGGTAAGTTTTCACATTTACTTAATGCATTTTTATTTGTCTATAGTTATTTATCTTGAACATTTACCTTTCTTGACAGTAGCAGCACATCCAATACCATCAGTATCAACATTTGACCACCACATTTTCTGCTTTTAAAACCAAATATCACTTAACTGTGTTCTAGTAAAAAGTTCACAGAATGAAGTACAACCACACATTTTTCTGCTTTGATCATTGCAGTCTCTTTCATACTACTAGATGCTGTAGGATGCTTTGCCCAGGACTAACGTGGATCCTTTGAAAGGCAACACAATAGGAAGGAAAGCTAAAATGTCAAAGAAAGTAAAATTTGGTTACAGATGTTTACATTTGTGCTATTTCTCTTTTTACATTTTTAAAGCAAAACATAGCATAGTCAAAGAAGAAGAAGAAGAAGAAGAAGAAGAGGAGGAGGAGGAGGAGGAGGAGGAGGAGGAGGAGAGAAGAGGAAGAAGAAGAGGAAGAAGAAGAAGAAAAAGAAAAAGAAGAAGAAGAAGAAAATCTTTGAGAGTGGCATTCTGGGTTTTGTGAGCCTCAGAACATGAACAGGTATCAAATTCCATTGCCACAGTCTGTTTCCAACATTGCAAACTGTGAGTGAATGCATTTTGTTTTATGCTATTTGGTATACAACTGTAATGCTTCCAAATATTCTTCTCCTTCACAGGGAAGACATGACCCTCTGTTCAAAAAAAAAGTGAAACCATTTTATCCTTTTTTCTTCACTGAGCTCACCCAAGCTCACACTTCTCTTGTCCTGATGAAATTCCTCATATGATTAATTTGAGGTCCACCCCCTGTCAAATGACCACCCCATTATCCATCAACACAATGTTGAACAGTATTCCCGTTTCATAATTCCAAATGTTATTGAGGTTTACCCGCACATTTGAAGGCCCCAACGGTGTGCGTAGGTTAATGACATCAAACAGAGAATGCTCTCTACTATATTAAAGAGCTTTTCTGTGGGCTCTCCAGATGTGCAACTCTCCTGATGACAAGCAGCAAGGGAGTTGGCCTTCCTTTGGCTCATGCTGGCCTTCTACCTGGCCCTGGGGGGCAAACATCAGTAAATTTTCCGTGTTCACATTTCCTAGTGGATGCAACCCTGTCAAAGAAATAGCAGGAGCTCAATTCTCTCCAGGCTCACAAAACGGAAGACCTTCTTAACAGCTGCTGGAAGTCCTTGGCCATGCCTGCTCTGCAGCCTGGTAGACGGCCACTTTTCCGCTGTGCTTCCATGAAGGAGGATAAAGGACGTTCCACCACAGCACTCCAAGCAGTGGGTGTGATGAGCATGGTACTCAAGTACACAACAGGCAACAAGGCCGTCACTCCACTAATCCTCTCTAGCAAAGTCCAAGGACTCATCTCCAACTGCATCAGAGAAGCTTCTCCTCATAGTAGATGGGTCCACCCCCCCCTAACTGGTCAGCATGCAGAGAACAAATGTCTTATCCTTAACCCTGAATTTGACATTCACGTCACACCCACAGGCTCAGGCATCTCTGGGAAAGAGGAAGCAGAAAGGCTGGCGGAGCAGAGGTGGCTCATGACTTCAAGGAAACAAGTGCTTTCCGGGCCCAACAGGACAGATGCCCATATGGACTCACAGGGACTGTGACAGGATGTGTGTACTTAAGTCAGATGAACACCCTGCACACAGGAGAAGGTGTATCCGTAACCCCCAGTGTTATCCGAGAGGCTATGAGCATTTGATAGCTACCGGGAGAGGAAGAGTCATGTTTCTACTGGTAGAATGACTGGACTTGATGGGGAAAGGGGAATAAAACTAAAGTCTGACAATTAGGTGAGAACGGATGGGAGCACGCAGAGGATGATGGGGGGGGATAGATAATTGAGACAGACATGTTCCAAACCCATTGTTTGAGATTCTCAAACAATCAATAAGTATGTAATTAAAATAACAGTGTTCTATAATCCTGCAAAAAAATTAAATTATTGGTTGTGGAAAATGGGGTAAGCCATTTCCTTTCTCCTAAGTAACAAGGTGTGAAGAGCGTTTACATTAACAAGGAAAAGCAGGTCTAAAATTTGTCAGGAGGCAGCTGGCTGGCAGTAGATGGACTTCAGCCATCCCATAAGAAAGGCATGCTCAGATCCACGGCTCCTTGCCAAAGACTCACTGGCAAGTGAGGTCCCACTTAGAGGGCTCAACTACCGGCTACTGAGTTCTTCCCCTAAAAATAAACGGGCATTCAGGAAAGCATACCTTCCCTGCTGGAACCCACGGTCATCACGGTTACAGTCAGCCTAAGCACGTTTCCTGGTGGATAATGGAGACCAATAAAAATCATTGGATAATGGGCAATCATAAAATTTCCTTTTGGAAAATACACAGAGGATTTTCTATTTTCCATTTATAACCTTTTTCTTTCTCCCAAACAGGCACTGTTTTATAATTTTACCGCATTACATTAGCAGAGTATATGAAACACCTCTGTAAGACAGCTAAAAGCCTGGACGGTGTGTGCTCTGCATGCTGCCATCTAGACGGCAGGACACAGAGACAAGAGGCCTGAGACTTAGAGAAGAAAGTAAGGTAAGTCTTAAACAGCTGAACGCTGTGCACCCACCTTGGTCACCTGTTGTCTAGGTGGAGTCACAATAAAGGATTTTCTATGCTGGGCTGGACTGTGGCCATGTTTTGGGTAGGGTGTAGTTAACTGATGTGGGAAGGACTATGGGTAGGGCTATTTCTGGACTGTGGGCTCTGGACTCTATTGTTAGCCAAGCAGCAAGCATGCAGGAATCCATTAACTCTCTGCACCTGCCTGTGGATGTGACACAGCCAGCTGTCTCAGGTTCCCACTACTGTAGCTTTTCCATGATGTGGAACCGCAACCTGGAATTGTGAACTAAAACAAATGCTTTGGGGTATCTTATTCCAGAGCAGGAAAAGAAACCAGAGTATCCCAAATCCGTTGGCTGAAGGGACATCTGTGGTGATGGGAATTACAATGGAAATAAGGACAGAGTCCTCGATGGAACGGGAAGGTGCCTTTGTAAGAAGTTAAGATGTTATGTGAGGACACAGTCAGAAGGCAACTGTTGGCAAAGAAGGACCAGTGTGTTCACCTGACAGTGTAAATGCCCCTTTCCTGGGTGCTTGACCACTAATGCCGTGATGACGACATCTCCCACCTTGGGCTCCAAGATCAAGGTACCCTGCTGGAGTGGCTGGAGTTGATGAGAGTCGGGGCATGGTGAGACAGGACAACAGTGAAGGTTAGCATCAGATCATCCTCATCCTCTGGGTGTACTTTTTTTGGGGGGCCAGGTACCTTGACAAAAATCTCTAGTTTAAGCTGATTTAGCTCTGGCTTTGTGATGATGTGGTTACAAATAAGGTTAAGTGTGACACTCAGGAAAAGGATTCACAGAAGGAACTCTGAGGATGCTCAGTCACCTTCCCCTGACCTTCTGACCAGCTGGACCACCCATGAAGATCAATGTCACCTCATTCTCACTGTCCACGTGCTGGGAAATTTAATCCTGGGTTTGAAGGCAGCAGGTAAAAAGCTGCTTCAATTCTGCCTAAACCTTACAATGGCCATCTCCACAGATGTGATGCCTGGGATAGGGCAAAGCAGATAGTTATGAACTGCATTTTCTCTTTAACAATGGAGCTGACACACACAAAAACTGCCCAGCTGCAACTTTCCACCATGTCCCCTGACTGCAGAGGAGGGACCTCACACTGTGGTCCAGCTTCCCAGGTGCTCCTAAATGACCAACGCAGTGTCTGGGGCTCCCTTTCCTCCCAGACTGTGTCACTTTTTCTAATTCTAATTCCATTTTAAGAATCAGCAATTTGCTTTGATGCTGTAGATATGTCTGAGATCTGATGAGGAATTCTCAGTTGCTACAATGTGACCTGTTGCTACAATGTGACCTGTTGCAACTTGTGAACTAACCTCGGCCACAGCTAAACCCCCAAAACTATTGAAAAAATCTAAACGTATCTCCCTAGTGATTTTTTTGCTTTCTCCCTTTCTACACTTCTCACTAAGTCAAACTCCCAATATGCTATCGTTATTGCAACTTTTGGTTTTTGTATTTTCTTTGTATAGCAGGGAAAAAATGAAATTAAACTGTGGGGATTCATCGACTTTGTCCAAACTAAATACACAGGGCTGAGAGTTGACTCTGTGGGTAAAAGATAATGACATGAGTGTGTACCTCCAATACCTGTGTCAAGGGGCAGCAAGGGCACAAGCTTGCCTGTACCCTTGCACTGGGGTGGTGGGGGCAGGCAGAGGATCCCTGGGCTTGCTGGCTGCTAGCCAAAGGAAAATGTGAGCCAGGTTTATTGAGGGAACCTGACTGAAGAGAAAGAGGAAGGATAAAGGGAAACACTCAGTGGCCTTTGACTTCCAAATGCATGTCCAGGAAGGAGGGCATATTCCCAAAGCCACACCCATGCATGTGCACATACACGCTCATGCACACTACATACTTCAACATAACTGCATATACACCCTCGTGCCCCTGGTTTTTCTGTGAGGAGATCATTTCCATCCCAAGAGAAGAAGCATTTAGAGGAGGACTGACTGAGTATCCCATCTCACTCTTCCTACAAGATTAAGCAAACAAAGTAACAGCAAAAAAAAAAGTCAGAAGAGTCCTCACTTATGGCACCATCTTCCCAATTTTTTTGTCGAAACACACTATTATTTTTGTCTCATCCCTTTCCAGCCATGTGATTAATTTTCTTTTTCCAACATTTTCTGTACCAAAATTTTAATTTCATGATTGGAGGCCATTTTCATGTTTGTCCATCGTCCCCATCATTCTTGTTCAGCCATTACCCTGGCATTCTTGTCAATTAATTCCAAACCATATATAATTTTTATACACATCTGCTGCAAACCTGAAATACAGACACAGACTGCCTGTACATCATGTAATGTTCAGAATTTGTATTGTATGGTGCGTGCTTTCAGAATTTGCACTCCGAGGCTCTGATGATCTTTCAGATGCCTCCCTCCTGTACAGGAGCTACTGGAGTCTAATGAATGAGGATGGTGAAAATATCAAAGAAGGCTAGACCTGGAATTTGTCCTTTTTCCTTTTCTCTGGTTCCTGTCATATTCTTTACTGCTGTCCTAAATTATGTTTCCTCATTCCCCTTTCTTATTTACTGCATTCACTTTTAGTTTTAACAATAGTTCGACCTGCTTTTAACACCTTGGTGCCATGCTTCAGGTGTTTTAGATTCTAAGGAAAATAGTTTCATGTGTCAGAAGATCATACCGCTATCTTCTATGTAAGTATCTGTATGGTTTCTAAATTCCTGCGCTTGTAAACAACGATGTATTGAGCATTCTCTCAGACCTTCGGGTTTATAAGTGTGTAAGGTAGAATTTTACATCCTGTGGTACTTGCCCCATTGGGATCTTCCTTGAATATGTTACGTTACCCAGGAGATAGCTTTGCACATGAAAAAGGACCCTAAATTAGAAAGGCATCTTCATATTGCTTCAGAAGTGTTACTATACCGGCAGCTACTCACAGAAGCACAGATTACTCTTGATGGAGACCTAAGAGAAAGTCAGACGCTTGGAGCAGGAGAATTCGGTGTTTTGTTGATTTGAGGATGAAGTGCCAAGAGAAAGGGGAACTTAGTCAGAAGATTCCAAGAAGCAGAATTATCAAAAACGCTTGTGTGAGGCTAGAAGGAAAACTTGTCTGGCCTCATTAATCCTTTGACTTTTCTCCTGTGGGGACCTCTGCAAAAGGCCCAGATAAACCGTATTATATCTGAGCACACATGTATTTGATAGAACAAGCTTGTGCTTTGGTTTATTATCTGGTTTATTAATATAAATTTACCTTTAAAAATAAGAAATCAAGCATGAGCATTTCAGTGAGAGCCATTCCACGTTTAGACACTGTGCACATACCCTACACAATGCCTGTGTCAGCCCAGCTGTACCTGTCACCTCAAGTATCCATCCGAAACTTCTTCTACCATTTGAAAAATGCAATGCTATCATGTAAAGTATGTACCATGCAGCAACACTCAGGACCTCCTGCTTCCCGTCAGACAACCTCTCCCCATCCCTGCCACTCTTCCCTCCAGGTCTCGAGAGTCACCATGCTCCTCTCAAATTTCATGAAATGAACATTTGTAGCTTTCTCATCTGCGTGGGATCATGGGGAACCCGTCTTTATGTGTTTGCCATTATTTATCATGCCACAAAAAATAAACAGGATCCCTCGATTTTTTTATTATTATTATTTCTGAGCAGTATTCGTAAGCGATGTGTTTTGTTTGTTTGGAGTGCCACCCTACACTAAGGAAACTGCAGGACAGGAACACAGCGTAGACAAACAAAGCCTGTGCCCTTGAGAGTGGTTGCTCCCTGACTCACCTGTGACATTCACAGGCCAGTTCCAGTTAGCGCAACAGAACCTTATTCCATCTGAAAATCTATTGCGCATTTCCAGTAAAATAAATGAACACACAACTGGTTTGTTGGTGATGAAGACTGAAAGGGGAGAGCTGCGTATGAAAATAGGGCAGGAAATCTAATAAAGATGCATTAACAGACCTGGATACATTATTACACAAGAAATCAATAGCTATTATTTCGGGAAAATGTAACAATAAAGATGTTGTACCAAAGAATAATCGGTAATGCCTACTTAACAAACATTACATTTGAATAATTATAAAACAAAATTTGTTTTTTTTGGGGGGAAAAAGCATTCCACGGTGAAATGCTATTAGGGGGATCAATAAACACCATAATCACCTAAAGGCAGCAGATTAATCCATAACAAAATTGATCACCTCCATGAGTGATGTGGAGGAAAAGAGTCATGTTCTTAGTAGAAGCCACGTGTCAGCAAAATCAGAAGAACTGTTGCAAAATAAAACACAAAAACAAGGTGGGGGGGTGCGGAGGTGAGACTGGAAATGATGACTGTTTTCTCTGAGAAACTACTCTTCAAGACTGCCACAAAATAATTTCTTGGTCACTGTGGGGAAGTCAGAAGGAATGGCAGGGAACAGGGGCTGAGCTCACTGGAGGTGTCCTTACATTTCATTCAACGACTCGGGATCAAGAGTCTCTAAGAATGCTTCGCAGAGAGTCTTCGCCTAAGACCCCTTGATGGATCCCAGAAAGAACAACAGCTGGGGATTTGCCTACGTTTTAAGATTAGTCGGCAGCAGGAGAATGGGGGTGACTCATAGTCACCACCTATCTTCCATTCCCTATCCGTGCTGCACGGTACTAGGTTCTGTGCACGGTATTTCCGTCAACTGACAAGTTTGTTGTTGCTTTCTCAACAGTTTCTTCATTGTATAGTCTATAGAATTTCTACCTGTGTTTGCCTAGACTGGTTTACAACAGTGTAGCAAAGTGATCAAATACCATTTTTGATTTGGTGATAAAGACCATATTCATATTTGGTGGGAACTAAATAGTAAGTTGACAAGGCAAAGCTCCTGGTTCCAGTTAGCATTTACAATAGATCAAATAGCTCAGCAACACTGCAGAAAATTGATTCCAGTGTATACAGAATGAACGTTCCTTGCAGCTTACCAAACATACTAAAGCAAAGGTCAGATATTATACTTAAAAACAAGTCTTGATGAATTAAAAAGTCTTGGCTCTGACCATCGTGGAAGAAAACTTGAATATAACAACAAAAGAAACATCAGAAACTCTCATCCATAGATGCTTAGCATCATGCTCATAAACAAAAGAAATGGTGACTATAAATAACTCCAAAGGAAATATTTAAATTTTCCTGAAACAATTTAGGTATAGAAACAAAGACTAACTTATTATTTCCTGTGAGGGATGTGTAGACATTAGTCCTGTCTGAACCTGAGAGGTCATGGTCATCCTGTGCAACAGAGCAAGTCATTGCCACAAAAGGTAAAACTATGTAATCCTTGAGGTAAATAAAAATATAAAAACAAAATCCTAAAACTCACAGAAAACTGCAAAAACACCTCAGTAAGTTTGCAGTAATAACAACTATGCCAAAAAAATGGTCATATAATCCCAGTACATGGGAAACTGAGGCAAAATTTCTGAGTTTGAGCCCAGCCTAGGCTACAAAATGAGACACTGCCTCAAAAATCCCCAAATCAAAACATTTAAAGTAACAAATTCAATATCCATTCTTTTATCTAGGAAAGACAAGCCCAAAATTAGAAGAAATGATGAAGAGGAGAAATGAACAAAGTACCAATGACTGTAGGAAATATTAATAAGTTCATTCTAAAAACTATAATATCAATGAAATTCTAGATAGACTAACTTAGAGAAGGAGACAGGCTCCAATAAGCACAATCAGTGATGAAAGGGGAGATGCAAGAGAAGATTACACAGATATGTAAAGCACCATTAGTGACAATTATAGGCTCATAGCAACTCAGAAAGCATGGAATAAGGCATGGATATTTACATACAAATAGCCTACTAAAATAGAAGCATAGCAACACAGGAATCCTAGCCAATACAATGAGGAGTGAGACTAAAGCAACTAAAAAAATTCTTCCAATAAAGGAAATGGTCAACTGTCTTCACAGTAGAACGAGCCAATACATAAGTCTCCTAAAACTACTCAAGGGATTAAAAGGGGAGGGACCCTTGCAAACTCATGCTATGAGGCTAGTGTTACCTGACACCACAGACAAGGAATAAAGGCCATGAACAAAAATCATGGGCCAACAACCTCATTGGACACAAATGGAAAACAAAACAAAATAAAAACCTCAGAACAAAATACCAGTGAACTGAATCCTTCAACAAGTCAAAATGATTATTCTCAAAAGCATGAGTTTATTCCCTAAATTTAATGATAGCTCAACACCAGAAAAACCCATAATTACAACACACAACATCAATGTGATAAATGATGGTGATCAAATACGAGCATTGCATTAGGCATAGAAAAACATCAGCCATCAATCTGGCAGCCTGGTGGAGTCAGTTATTCAGTTGAGGCTCTCTCTCCCCAAGTAGGCCAAGATTACTATCAAGATTAGATACCACACTTAGATGTCAATATTACACAGCCATTGTCCTAGATGGTACAAAAATGATTTACAATCACTGTGTTGCGGGTTTAGGGCAAGAGAGTCTATTAGGCACAGAACAAGCAAAAGTAAAAGAATAAGTAGCAAGTGGGCGATGGCAGAAGCTACACAGAGCTAAATAGAAGCCAACTGGGTTCCAGAGTGCCTATCAGATGAGGAAGTCAACAAAGGTGATGGCAGAAGAATCTGACCAGGGGAGCCCGGAAGCAGTCACACTGAAGTCCCTTCCAGGAGTTGCCAGACTTCTAGCTTCTCTTTCCACTCAGTAACATCTTTTGGCAGTTGCCCACCTTCTGGTTTTTCCCAGTTGCACAATGTTGTTAACATTACTCTCTGTTTTCCTTTCTTTCTGTTTTGCTCCTTATGCAGTCCTGGAACTTTCTTAGTTCTGAGTCGGGGAGGTAAGGGCAAATACACTCCTGGGGCCAGCCTGTCCGTGAGCTGAGCTGAATTAACACATGACATTTTACCAATGCAGCATACATTACCACTGCTGTCTACCCAACGGCCAAAAGCTAAACCCATTCTGTTTATGCTCTAGAACAATGGAAAGGACGCCCATTCTAAGGGCTCTTGTCCAGTCAATACTGGAAGTATATCAAGGGATGCTAGAGAAGAAAAAGTAACATTCCATACAAAAAAAAGGAAGCTGGACAAGCTTTCTCTTTTCAGAAGGTACGGCACAATCTCAAGAAAATCCTAAACATGATACCATAAGGTCAGTAGAACGAATGAGCAAACTCAGTAGTGTTAGCCACTTCCGAGATAAAAATTCAAAACTCAAAGCAGATTAGGCATCAACAGGAAATTACTGAGAAAGAATTAATGGAGCCAATCCTGTTCACGGGTGATACAATAAAGCATCTGGGTATGCATTCATTCAAAGATGCCCATGACCTCTTCAATGGATATTACAATGCTCTAATGAAATAACTTGAAGGAGCCACAGAAATGAAAACTGGAAAGACACCACATTTGTTTGAAATGGAGTAGTAATCCTGCTAATACATACACTGCATAAAATGTGCTTGTGAAGAGGTCTCCAGGGACTTAAGACTGAGCTGGGAAAACACACCTGGATGTGGCTGGAGTCCAAGGCTGAATAAAAAGAGGAAAGGCAGCAGCCTGTTTGCCTGGTCTTCAATGGTATCCATTATTCTGCTTCCTAGATGGCACTGAAGACCATGCAGTCCCTTCCTGCCACACTTTCCCTCCGTGACAGACATCCTTCTGAAGCATGTTTCAGAATAGACCCCCCCTCTCTCTGTTTCTTTTATTTTTGAGATTATAATATAATTGCATCATTTCTCCCTTCCTTATCTTG
Organism: Mesocricetus auratus; assembly: GCF_017639785.1. Classification (NCBI taxonomy): domain Eukaryota; kingdom Metazoa; phylum Chordata; class Mammalia; order Rodentia; family Cricetidae; genus Mesocricetus; species Mesocricetus auratus. The sequence goes on along the minus strand of NW_024429193.1, from coordinate 3,053,916 downwards.
CCTCCAAACCTTCCCATATACTCCTCCATGCTCTCTTTCTAATTCATGGCCTCTTTTTTCATTAATTGCTGTTGCATATACATTCATAAATACAACTTAAACACTCTGTGCAATGTTGCCTGTTTATACATGTAAAGAGAGAGTTTTCCCCATCCTGCCTGTCCCACTTAAACTAGTTTCTCTCTGCCCACTGGGTACCTGAAGCTGCTCATCAGATAACTACTTGATATGTATTTATATATGTATTTATAATTGTTTGACCAGTGGCTTAGGCTAATTAGTGGATAGCTCTCTCTTAAAATATCAACTCATCTTTATCTATCTGTTTATCTCCAAGTAGTTGTTGCTTACTGGAGATACCCTTGCATCTTGCTTCTCCAATGGCTGCATGGTTACTCCTTGACTCTGTCTTCTTTCTCTATTTTCCCTTTGTTCAGACTGTTTACCTTGTTAAATTCTGCCTGCCCATTGGCCAAAACAGCTTTATTCATCAATGAATAAAAGCAACACACATTTGCAGCATACAGGAAGACCTCCCTTGTCAAATACATTTTCAGCTGTGATCATTTAGTAACAGAAAACTATGGTATATTCAGTGAGTGCCTATAGGCTCACATGTTTTAATGCTTAGTCACCAGAGAGCGAAACTGTTTGGGGAGGATTAGGAAGCATGGCCTTATTGGAGGAGTTGTGTCACTATGGGTGGGCTTTAAGTTTTCAAATTCTCTCACCACCTCAAAGTCTGTCTTTTCTTATGCCTGCAACATGAGGACCAGGTGGGAGCTCTCAGCTCTTGCCCCTGCAGCAGCTACACTTGATTGTATATCACCATAGTCTCTACCACAGTGATCGCAGAATAAACCTCTGAACTCAAACAAGACACAATCAAATGCTACCTATTATAGGCTGCCATAGTCATAGTGTTTCATCACAGCAACAGATCAGTAACTAAGACAATAACAATTTGCTGTGTTATTCCCCAGGAAAGACTATTTTTCCTTCTCTCAACATTCTTCAGCTGCCTGTTGTTCTTTGTGTGAGGAGTGAGGCCGGGTAAGCTTTATTCGGTACACGTAGTATTTCTATTATTTTCATCCTTGTGCAGCTCTTGTTTAGGAAGACAAGGTAGTAAGACTTCATGGGTATAGCTTGTTATAAAGTTGTGAGCAGATACAATCTTACAGCAAACTCCTGGATCCTCTGGTTCTAACAAATTTTTCTGCCCCCTCTTTTGCAAAATTGTCTGAGACTTGAGTGTGGGAGTTTTTTGTAGATGCATGCATTGAGAATGGGATCCACAACTTTATAACGTTTTTATTGGTTGTCCTTTTCTGTAATGCTCCCTCAAAGAAACGAGGACCATTGAACAAAGTCCCAGGGACAGGCATGAAAAGCCCCATTTTGAGTAGTTGGCCGGTGTTGTTCTAGAGACTATCAAAACATATAGCCTATTGCTATTGTTCCCAGTTTCCCCTCAGAAGTAGAAGGTAAGTCCTTATTGATGAAGACGCCATGCTCTTCAGACACAGAACCCAGAGGAGCCCCCTATCTGGATCTGACCTGAAAGCCTCGGCCCTGATGACTAGCTTTCGTGTTACTAGGAGGCACCATGCAAACTTCTAAAGGGTTTGCAGCCTATAGTCCCATCCAGCGAGGATGCCTATGAACTACAACAATGACAAGCATGACACAGTATCCATAAAAGTACAGTAGTGACATACATACCTCATCAGTAGCCAGGTGTACTTTTATTGGCCTTAAGACCTGTTCAGCCATAGGGAACCATGTCTAGTATGGAAAACTTAACCAACTACCGACGACCAGTGAAGACATGAATCATGGAGGAGAACTTATATCCAAAACTTTACTAAACTAGCATAATACCTAGCTACACTGTAAAGAGTTGTCCTTATACCCAATAAGAACAGTCCTCACTGTTCTCCAAGGAAACTGCTGTCTCTCAAGTTGCCTTTTGTGAGGCAAATGGTCATAATGACTGGAGTGCCTGCATTCTCACATTTAGTGTGACTAAGGCAGGAGACCATCTTGGTCCCTACACAATGGGGTGTTTATTAATCCTGTCATTTGCATCAAGTAGGACCCATAGGTATTACATTAATTGGACTGAGCCAGACACAAAAACGGTAATCCTTGCTTACTTCTTCTGTATGAATATTAAAGATGAAAGTTGGCCTAAAACCAGACAAATAATTGGCAGAGGTTGCTGTGTGGTAGGGGCAACAATGGCAAGTAAAAGAAGGCCAGACTTACAAGTGCATGTAGTAAGCACACTTTGAGTTACTGCTCTAAGTCCTACTAATAAATACAATTACTGTATGCTAATCAAAAATAAGTAACTGAATAAATATTTCCAGTTTCTCTCAAGCTATATTATTTGGTTAAGCTAAGAAGAATTACTGGCTAAGCTGTAATTAAGCTAAGATTTACCTACTTAAGTATCTTGTTGCAATATGCTTTGCAATATTAAACTAATCTCTTCTCATTTCCCATATTTTGCATACTCTGTTTTGCATATGTTTAACCATCTTTTTCTCTGGTCATTACTATGCAGCAGTGACACTGGATGACAGCATTGCACATGTACAGTCGAGAAACAAAAACTTCTGTTGCTACCTCATTTATTTCACAGTTGAGAGAAATCCCGCACCTCCTCTGTTCTTGAACTGATTCTGTATCAGCCATGCTCTCATAAACAACGTCAGCAAGTTAGCACAGCGCAGCATTGTCATGAAGCACAGAACCGCAAATGCGTGGAGAATTACCGCAGACCCTGCAGGTCTTCCTGTCCTAGTTTGCCCTTCGGTCACTGTTATAAAACACTAACTAAAACCAACTTGGTAAGAAAGGGCCTATTTCTCCTTACACTTCCACGCCACCATCCTTCATTCAATAGAGTCAGTGTATGGACTCAAGGCAGGAACCTGGAGGCAGGAACTGAAGCAGAGGCTATGGAGGGGATGTTACCTACTGGCTGGCTCCTCATAGGTTACTCAACTTTATTTCTAGAGCACTGAGGATCACCTGCAAAGGGACAGCACTAACAGTTGTCTGGGTTTTCCCACATCAATATTCAATGCACAAAAATGCCACCAAAGTCTTGCACATGGGCCAATCTGAGGAGTCAGTTCCTAAACTGAGGTTCCTGCCTCCAGCGTGACTCTAGTTTTTGTCAAATGGACAAAAATCCAACCTGGACACTTTTATAAATTTCCAAATTAGTGTTTTCAGTTCATCAGGAGAGGGTCATTTGTTTGAAAACAAAAACAAATCAAAACAAAAAAAATGAACAATAACAAGAAAAAGCCATCAAGTTTGCATGATACTATTGATTCGCTATGTCATGGTTCATTAGTTATTTATGTTTCAGGATTGCATGAAAATGAGAGCACCAATCTCTCCCTAGTTAAAGATTGCAAGAGGGTAATATATAAATTATGTATGAAAAGCCACTCAGTGATATTGAGCTCAATAGTCTGTAATCTCCCAAAGCACAAAGAGTCCTGTGTTTGCTGTATAATATATGTGAACCAATCAAAAAGCCAGAAAACTGGTATTGCTTAATGATGGGATACACCCTGCTATCAACTTCAAGTGCAGAGATAAACGATCACAGTAAGAGTGATTAATGATGATTAGCAAAATCCAAATACAACCAAGATTGATTACAGTACAGAGCTCCATCATTCCTGTTGGAAGAAAAGGTGGGCCTTCCCTACGAAATAATTATTATATGATTTGAGCTGCAAGGATGAAACAATGACCATGAATAATTATTTTTCTCCTCCTTGCCTTTGTTTAACAAACCTGAATGAAGTTCTTTTTTTATGAGTAGATTAAATGAAGGATATCTCAGATTGATAATCTTAGCAGTTGGAACTGCACATTGTCTGGAAAGATCTGCAAGCGGTACATTGTTAAAACCATGAAAGAATTTAGGACAGAATCATCAAAAGAAAGATAGTGGGGGCTGCCTGTAGATGTGACTGGACTTTGATAAATCCTTTACAATTGAATTCCCATGAAAGAGAGAGAACCTCAGTTGATACTGGAAAGTGCACGCTGGAGAATCAGTTAGGGGAACATTCCAGAAGGAAGGTGGAAGGTGATGAGGAAGTCTATTAGCAAGCATTATGTTCCCAGTCATTAAGTCTTTGATACTGGCATGAGTTCCTTTATTTAAGTTGTTTATTTTTTAAATACAATAAAATTACACCAATTCCTACCTTCCTTTTCTCCTCTGCAAACCTTCTATATACTCCCTGGCTCCCTCAAACTCACAGCCTCTTTTATTTAAGTGTGTGTGTGTGTGTGTGTGTGTAAATATATGTGAATATATGCATATGTATTTCAATATAGGCAATATTGATCCTGAGAGTGTCTTCATATTACAATTCATGTTCAATAAATAAAACATATTAATAAGAAACAGTCAACTTTCCCAAATGGAAAAGCAAAACCTGGGGAGGCATTTTTCAGTGGCCGGTAAGCATATGAAGTGGGAATTAATGTAATAATCACCAGAAAAATACAAATCAAAACAATAGTAAGTGACTCTAACAGAGCCATAGAACTTCACAAAGCTCACTTATATACACCCTACAGACAGATGGAAAGTGGTTACTTGTGTTTTAAGTGGTGGTAAGTACTTCCATAACCAAAGGACCATGCCCCATGGCTCATTGTTGGACTACATTCATAAGACAATCTGATTGGTACAATGTAGAAAGTACAAGTGTCTTCAGCCAATTCTTTTCCAAGTATACTGAAAGAGGAAACATCCCCCAGTAGCACATTTAAGACCATATAAACTACGCATTCCTACAATGAACTACTACACGACACCAAGAAACCACCCTCTTAGACATGCTAATCAGAACTTAGATGCTGGCCATTTCTTGTGGTTATTTACAAAACATGCTACTAAGCCATAAATCAAGCATTTATAAAAGGGCTGAACATATTGAAAGTTTACGAACAAGTGATTAAATAACGCCAAAATACTAGGTACAAGGATTTATAGTACCTTCTATGAACTGTATTAAATTGTTTGGACATGGCCTATACTCATTCAGTTACTGACTGGTCTCTGAGTATGTGGCTGTTAGTATAAATTTTACCTTATGTTCAAATGGTTTCAATTTACAATTGAATTCAATTTGTAATTATAATCGAATTCAATATATGTTCAGCCTTTTCTGAACACAATCTTAGAAAACTAAACACGGCAAAGCATCAATTCCCTTTCAATTTCAAGAGTGGTTTTGAGGGTGGGGGAGTAACAATGTCTTGTTCCACCTAGATTTAAAAAAAACAGGATGAACTTGGCGTTCTATAGAGAGAAAAGCATAAGTATGTTATGTATGCACGGATTCACGTGACTCGGCTCAATATGGATTAATATAATTTTGTGGGGGGAAGAAACAGATGAAGACCCCAAGTACCGCTCCAAAGATCCACCCAGGCTGCTCTCTGTGACCCGACCAGAAGGAAGAGACAACTAGCTGAGGCCAGGACCCCAGACCCAGCCCTACCCTCCCTCAAATCTGCACCTGTGACCACACCCAAATGGGCGAGGTCAAGCGCTACAGGTGCGAGGTGGGGATGGGGGCTGGAGTGTATGTCACTACACTATGCATTAATTCATTCATGTCTGCTTCCCGATGCAAGCGCACCCTTACCTCCACAGCTGGCAATGGCATCAGCATATTCCCAAATATTTGCCACAGGCTACGCACCACAGTAGGCACTTCATCCAGCCACACATTTAACAGTAGCAGCAGCCTATGACAGCGTTTCTTCCTTGCCTTTGTTGATGAGAAGAGAAGTATCCAGGAGGCTTAGTGGGCCGGCGTCATTCCTCTACCGTGTCCCTGCAGGACTTTGGTGTGGGGAGCTCATATTCCCTCTCAGATACTTCTCTGCGGCTGTGACAAAAATGCCACAACCAAAGCAAACCACGGAATGAAAGCGTTTGTTTAGGCCCACAGTGGGATAGGAGCTCATCGCCGGCAGCAAATAGCCAGTACAGAGGCAGCAGGTGCCAGGACGCCGAGAGACAGATCCTCAACCCTGTGATGCAGACAGAGTGAACTGGTCGTGAGTTCACTATGAACTCTCAAAGCCTACCCCAGTCACATATGTCCTCCAGAAAAGCTCCATCCCCTGGAACATTCCATAACTGCCCCCAAACAGCTCCACCCACTAGGAGCCAAATGCTCAAGGACATGAGCCTCTGGGAGGCATTTCCTCTCCAGACCACCACATATGCAGACTTCCTGGTCCATCACAAGCAAGAAAGCACCAACTCCTCTCCAGCAGGGAAAGGTCCATTGCAGCCCGTCTGAGCTCTTCAACAGACTTGCACCCAAAGGGTCTAGGTGTGTCGCTTAATGCATTGTACCGTTGAATCAAGTCACTGCCCCTCCCTGGGAATTGTCCTTCTAGTTCTTTAAGACCCCGGAGGCTTCTCTGATTGTGAGTTAGGCTGGTCTCTCCCTGATTCACCTGCCAGGTGGTTTCCTCGGCCTCCTTTTTTCTGCTATTATTTTGTTGCTGTGTCCGGCACCGATGTGTGTGGGACTTTGGCAGGGTGCTTATGAATTGCTGCACCTGGAGGGGGGAAGCAAGTGTCCCCGACAGGTACTAAGGGTCTCACTTTGCTTTCTACAGATGCCGCTATAATACTCCCCCACCAGTTGCATCATTTCATCAGTATTTAGAGTACAGTGCTGCCATGTGAATAGTGTTTACTTCCTGAGGCCTCAAGATGCCAGGATCTGTACATTGCTTGTTTCTTGTAGTTTAGGCTAACGACGTTTGCCTGAGTTACAAGATGGACTTAAGATACTGAAGGTGCAACACTGATGAGCAGGTTAGCTCAGGTGCTTTGCTTGTGTGTGAGTGTACACATCAGATGGATGGCACACACCGGGTATTGCTGCTACTAAGCTTCCTGGACTCTCCGTAAAGGTCCTGGTGCTGAGACAGAATATGGGAAGTCCACATACAAAATAGCCAAAGAGTTGCCTGCCAGTCTCTTTCACTAAGTCAGTAAGCATGGGACACAGTTAGCATAAGGAAGGTGTTATGGTATGTTTACATCCTGAACATTGTGCCGCTGTTCCTATCATCCTAGTGCGAAAATGATGATGTGTCTTCTTATTCCGGCATGAAGGCCCTCAGGATTTTAGTACCAGTTCCACTCTTCAAGTCTCCTTATGCATGCTTGCTATTTCCTTTGCCTCCACAGCTAGCCTACAACATCCTCAAATACAGACCTTAAATGGTTTTGTATTTTCTCCCTATTTTGAAGCTAGTCTAGCTACTAACTCTGTCATGTGTCAAATGAATACATAATAAAATTCTTTAATTAAAATATCAGACAAACTCTATTTTCTCACCATTCTAGGGAATGAAATTATAGCATGTCTCTGGGAGTTCCCCTTTCCATGATTCTTTCAGCAACAACCCAGACAAGCAATGCTGCCAGTGGGACCCTGGCTCCTGCTGTAGCTGTTTGTAGATTTGAGCAGGCATTTGCAAGAGCACTCTTGGCGGTAAAGCAAGCACTTGGTTTAAGGTTTCTTTGTCAGTGGGTGGGTTCAGCATCTAGTTTACTGTTATACATAGTAAAGGTGAGTGGGAGTCTGTGGAGAAGGCAATCATGCAAAGCAGAGCTGGAGTGATCAGAAAGCCACCAGAATCCTCAGTCGAGAAAGCATGGAGGTCACCAGGGGCATGCACCAAAAGACAGGGGAAAGTGGTATCTGGGAGAGGCAGACACTGGGTCTTCGGGTTGAGGTGCAAGCTCAGCATCATATCGGATTGGAGCTCTCCGAGGTGCTGACTGTATCTCCTCAAACACCTCCTAGACCGCAGTCAGGAAAAAAATTAATGCAGGACAAAGCTGAGACTAAATGACTATATGTGGTGGTGTTTGTCTCAGGAGTAGTGGAATCAGAGAGGAGGAACACAGACAGGGCTGAGGGAGAGGGGGGACCAGTCTTCACTTCAGTCAAAGGACATTTACCCCCCAAAGCATTCAAAATTGCAAGAAAGAACATTTCAGCATTAGTGAAGGATAAAGTTTAGAAAGACCCAATGATTTTCTCTTGGGCAATAAACTCTGTGTTTGTTTAGATCACAGGTTACTGTATTGTATTTTGCCTATTGACGTTTTGATACCACATGTCCGAACGCTTGTTTTAAAGGCTTAGACTCTAGCCATGATGGGCAGTGAAACTCTGAAGGGCAGAGGCATGTGGGAGGAAGCAGCCATGGTAATGTGATCCCAAAGGAGGCATTGGGATGCCACTACCAGATTGCTCTTTCTTGTTGCTTCTGCTTCATGAGCTAATGAGGCTCTCTCTGCCATAACAGCCTGATGTTCTCAACAGCCGCTGCAGACCCAGTAGCAACAATGCAGAATGACTGTGCAAACCAGGCCTGAGAAATGACACAAGGGATAAAAGCACTTGACACACATGGATCCCATGTAAGAAGCAGGATGCAATGGTGGACGTCTGTATCGGCAGCACTCCTGAAGAGGGACATAAGACAGATAAGGGAGGTTTTCTGAAAGCTCACAGGTCAGCTATGGTACAGTTCAGCCCAAGGAGACGACCTTGCCTCAACCAGGTAGAATGTCAGAAACTACTCTGAAAAGTTGCCCTCTGATGGATTTTAGACATAGATCTGGGGAGTGCCAGCCTACAATCCCATGGCCAGAGACTCTGGGAAGCAGAACCTTCATTCAATGGCTGATGGAAGAAGAGGCAGATTCCCACAGCTAAGCACTGAGCTCAACTCAAGAAAGCCAGTAACAGAGAGGGAGGACTGATGACCAAAGGGTTTAAGACTGGACTGGTTTAACCTGAAAAAACAGCCGACCTGACAAGGGTTAGCTCTTGAATCCCAGGCTGATGCCTGGGAATCCAGCATGGGACTGATCAAGACCCCTTGAATGTGGGTGTCAGTGAGGAGGACTAGGTACTCTATTGAGCCTTGGGTAGTAGATCAGTATTTCTTCTAGGTATACAAATGGACTTTGGGATCCCATCCAACAATGAGAGATGCACTCTCACCCTGAACTCTTGGGGGAGTGTCCAGGCCCTGTCCTAGATGAAACGACAGATTATGGATACCCCCATGGATGGCCTCAACCTCCCTGGGGAAATGAGGGGATATCGAGGGAGTTGGTGGGAGGGCACAGGAGGAGGGGAGGGAAATGGAGAGGGACCTAGAATGAACATGTGAAGCAACCTTGTTTCTAATTTAAATTTAAATTTAAAAATAAAAAATATCAAAAAAGTTTGTCCTCTGACCACCACATAGCCACCATGACACACACACACACATACACACACGAATTAGAAGATAAACAATGAATGAATAAGTAAGAAAATGATTCATAATCTTGCAAATCTCCAAAATGGGTTCAGTAATGATTTCCCTTTTCTTTTTAAAGTCTCTTGCTTCAGTCCATTGTTTGCCTTTAGTGACCAAGCTCACTGAGTTGGTCCCTGGCATCATTGCTGGGGACTGACTTAAGATGTGGGTGACCTCATTGTGACTCTGCAGCGTCTCCTCCTTGCTGTTGCCTTCCAGCCTGTTGATACATATGTACAGTATTATTGATACATCATAGTCACACAGGCATCATTGGGCAGTCTAATTAGGCAGATGGCGACATGTAAGTTTTATCATAATACCCACAGGGTAGATCTTTCATGATTTTTAAATTTTTGTCTGAATCAGTACTTATGGGAACTTTTCTCCATAACTTGTAATTTATGGTTTACTCCTTTTCAACTCTTAGACCAAAGAACTAAGCTAGACCTCTCTTTTCTCACTGCCCCTGACTTTTGTGTAGAGCAGGGATTTGGGATCTTACACTATAGTCCAAGCTAGCCACAAACTCTCCTGTAACTCAAGCTGGACAGGAATTCCATGGCCTCCTGCCTTAGCCCCCTGAGTGCTAAGATTACAGCCCAGCACTACCACACTAAGCTAAACAGTCTCACTCAACGTGGCAAATACAGAAACATTTAAACAACCTATTATGTAAAAGGATGAAAGCTTCCTGTGTACAGAAGTAACGACATTGATAAATTACTTTAATTCGTAGCTTTTAATTATATAAATAACTGTATTGCAATGTCTGCTTTCCTATTTATTTTCATTATATAATGGTTGACAACAGTAATGTTTCCTATTTATATTACAGGTTTAACTAAGGGACTGACCTGCTCCTTCCAATTTCACCAAATTAAACAAACACGACTGTGACATTCTGTGGGAGTGTCGCCATTGTGGGTGTTAGTGAGCTACACTCCTAAGCACATTGTCTCATTCAATTAATTTCTAAATTGCACCAAATTGTTTGAGGGATAGTTGAAATTTAACAAATGATTGCTGAACACCTTCCCTTGTAGTTGTCATAATGCATTTGAGTCATCAGCAGAAATTTAATATATGCTGCATACATCAATCTTATCCAACTGTATTTTATACATAAATTTATGTCAACTTAATACATCTAAATTGGGATTGGGACCACATTTAAATAATTTTTTGGTTTTTGAATAAATAATAAGTATGTACCCAATAAGCACCAATTGTTAAAGAATCTGGGCAATGGGAAGTTCTGCCAGATGTTTTAATAGCCTCTGATCTACAAACTGTGGCTGGGTCAGGAAGATGCGTTGGAAGAGAATGGGAGTGAAATTGAAATAGGCATGGTCTGGTTATCTCGTACCAGCCAGCTATCAGTACAGAAAACGAGGAATCTTCCTTTACAGTGATTGTTCCTAGTATTTCTCTAGCTAAAGGGCTCTAACTAAGAGATCTGAGCAAAGCAAGACACAGTCTGCCTTCACCATCAGTGCTCCCCCATCTGTCTACGCACAGACATTTGCCGAATGCGGTATTCATATTAGTACTTGCCAAATATGGGCTCTTCACTTCTGTAGTTAACGTTGTTTACTGAAATCCTCATTGACTTTGAAGCTCAGTTTCCTTATCTAGTCCTTCTGGCAATTAGAAACAAACTGACTCCATCCTTTACAATAGCCAATCAAATCCCGAAAATCATCTGACTGGGTTGATGCCTCGCACCCATCCAAATCAAGGACCCCAACAGTGGCTTATATGCAATGATCATGCTTTCAGTAACATCATGCTGCATCTGGTACACATCCCATGTACCATAAGCAAACACTCTTTTTATTGCTACTTGGAAACAAATTATGCAAAGAAAATGTCCACAGGCCATAGAGCTCCTCTTTCCAAAGGTACACATTGCTACAGTGTAATGTGGTTTCAATAAGTCATGTCTGTAAACAAGAATCAGGGAAGCCACCCCTGAGGATAGCTACAGAGCCACAGTATATGGACTATCTCAAAACTTTTCTTGGTGAGACAAAACAAACATGTCTACTCACCCCAGACAGAGAACCCATTTGGATACCACCAAAGTCCAATTTGGTGAACCAACGAGTTTTATTGGGGGTGACTTACAGGAGTACAGGTGAGGGGTGGCTTACAGGAGCAGAAACAACTTAAAGACAACTACATCACCAAAGCCCACCAAGCATAGGTGAGGGCTCACAATCATGGGAAATAGAACTTGGAGTGCACTGCACAGCCTCTAGGCTACTCAGCATGTTGGAGGGTGTACTGTTTAAGTGACTCCAGTCTACCCCTCTTAAAGCAGAGTTCTATCCAGTCAGATAGTCTTGGATGAGGGTCTTCTTTGCAGCTTGGATTTAGCTCAGTCTAAGTGGGACTCAGGGAGGGCCTAATGAACCTGGTCAGTTTCAGGAACTTCCTGAAGCTGCCTGAGTTGTTTACTTTCCTGTTTAAGGAAATTCCTTTCAGGGTGGAATTTCCAGGGAGAGTCTCACACAAGTGTAAGCAGCCTGGAGCTTTTTGGTAAAAAAGTAACCATCACTCTAACCTCCAGGATGGGAGTTGGGGTTTATAATGGGCAGGCATTCTCAGGACTATTCTGAAAGAAAATGCCTTTATACACAAATGAGGGACTATTGGTTGAGCCTGTGGTTCGTAGACTTAAATGGAAATAGAAGCCGTATGGAGAGCTCAGGGGATCCTCACAAGATCTTCTTGGTGAGTAAGTGTGGCACCAGTTCCAATAATTTTCTCTATCTCCAATAATTTCTGTTCTTCCCCTCTGTGGGTGTAGTGATTTGAATGAGAAACGTCTCCCACAGGCTCATATTTGTAAAAAAAAATGGTCCCCAGTTGTTGATGCAGGGAGACCCCCAAAGAGTGGCAGTTTCCTCCCAGATCCCAGATTGGGCACAGACCACACCCAAACACGTTTTCACAGAGTGATCCTGTATTAATCAGGGAAGAAAAGTTAAAGTGGCTGCTTTCTGACTTAGGCAGAAAACATCAGCAAATGGCTTTGCAGGTAGAATCTTTTAGAGAAGGAAAAGGTGAGGTCTTTGTTAGAGCAGACTAGGATGCTGTGGTGGCAGAGGTGATAGGGGGCAAGGGAAAGAAAGGGTCAAGGGGCATTTGTCCCAGAGAAACAAAGGCCTGCCTCTAGATAGAGGGGAGACAGACATGGCACTTGGGCACACGGTGGCTTATAAAGGTAAAGGGGAAACCCTGTGTTAGGATGAAGTGTTTAACTTTAGTTGGGCATGTTAATTTAGGCAAGTCAAAGGGGGCTTCTGATTGCTGGGCTTTAATACTTCAGTAGTTGGACCTTGGCAGTCAACCTCGTGGGGAAGAAGTGGTCATAAAGAGGAACAGGCATTGGTGGCTGGCTTTAGGAATGTAATCTAAGGGTTTTTAGCAGGGGGGCATGCGGAGAAGGGCAAGTCCCGCCAGATTCATGTGCTGTGGTGAGCTAGTAGCCCCTCAGTGGTGCTTTGTGTGGGAAGGTTATGGAATCTTTAGTTGGAGAGTGAGGATGTACATCACCATCACTTTGAAGTGATCCGGCACATTCTCTCTCTCTCTCTCTCTCTCTCTCTCTCTCTCTCTCTCTCTCTCTCTCTCTCTCTCTCTCTCTCTCTCTCTCTCCCTCCCTCCCACGTCCCTCCCTTCCTTCCCCTTCTCTCTCTTCATCCTGCTTGTGGCTAAAAGTGTGTTTCCAGCTTCTGCTGCCATGCATCTTCCTTTCCCTATTTCTTGTTCTACCTTCCTTGCCAGGATGGATTCTAGCCCCTGGGATTGTAAAACAAGACAAAACAAAACCAAACCAAACAATCAAAAAAAAACCCAACCAACCAACAAACAAACAAACTAACTAAAAACATGATTAATAGCTTTTGTGAGGCCAGGTATCGGAACTGGCTTAAGGAATCCAAGCTGACTCTAATTCCAAGACTAGGGTATAGACTGATAATAAAAAAAGCTCATTCATTGAAACCAATAATCTCATATCCGTTAGGTAGGCACATGTGAGACAGTTGCTGGGCTGGGCACATTTGCTTTTTGTCTTCACTGCTGGTGATTTTCCTTGGCTGATTTACTTCTTTTTCATGTTAGTGAGTAGCTGTAACTTATATAACTACATATTAGGCAGGAATCGCCACCAAGAAAACCCATTCCCTATTTGGTATTGGTGTTTTTAAAAGGCAGTTTCCTATTAAATTTTCTATATAGATTTTAATTCATATATAAAAGAAAAAAGTCAATGCCAACATTCTTGAGAGGTATAATTTTTAAGCCAGGAAAAACTGCACAGGACTTGAAACATGAGCATATGTGGTGAATCCTTCTGCAAACACCTGTTAAGAAACAGCAGGATTTTTAACCTCACTTTAATTATTTCATTGATTTAACAGTGGTTTCTCCAGTTCTATGCAGTGGCTCCTGCGTTGATGTCTCAACCCTCACAGTGAGTACACACGCCAGGGAGGGAAAAAAATAACAGGAAATAACAAGATATTTATGATGGTTTGCCATGTGAGACCTTGGGATTCTTCATCTGCTTTATCCCTCACCTTTTTACTCTCTTTCCCAGCTTTTATCACCGTATCCCAACTCCTCATCTCCACAAGCAACAAGAACATCCCATGCTGTCCCTAGTCACTGCTCCCATTCTTGGCTTGTCCCATGCCTGCTTTCTCTGTTGAATCCCTGTCTCATTGCTGTATTTCTAAGGGACCACAACATGTCAATGAGAGGTGTGGTAGTTTCTTGTACTTTTGTGATGGATAACAGTCAATCGACACAGGCAATTGGCAGTCGACTTTGCAGTGTGTGTATATGTGTGTGTGTGTGTGTGTGTGTGTGTGTGTGTATACGTGTGTGCACGTGTGTATAAGAATTTTCCAACAACAAGCCTAATCAGAGGTTGTTGAGGTATGAAAAAAATTACGTATGCAAACGTGGTAGAAGATAAGGGTCACCTCTATTGGCCATATGGCTCCAGCCACTTGTCATGAGTCTTAGTTGTCTACTGAGCCTTAGTGGGTCATGTGACATCCCTGTCTATCTTCTCTGCTATTGTACGTGTTATCCTGAGGCCAGCAAATTCTCTTTGTTTACTCAGCCTATCTGTACCTCCCACCCCTTTCCACACCCCATCCGCTAGGCTGCCAACATACTCTATTTTTGTGTTTTTATTATTAACTTTTTTCTTCCACCTCTGGCCTTTCTCTTTTTTTTTCTATATTTATAATCAGGAAAAAATAAGTATCATTTCAAAATAACTAGTTTAAAATGCAGTATTTGTCAATAAATCTAACTGTGTTCTATATCCTATATTCTGTTATCTTCCTCAGTTCACATATGTAGAGTGTAGCCTTCCCCACCATCCTCCTGGGACCTGCCACAGTTGCAGTCCCCAAATAACACACAAGATACTGTATTAATTAGGAAGCTGTTGTCTATTTGCTTGGTTTCTTAGGGCTATCTCTGACTTAAGTATTTAATCCATAATTGTTAATCTAAGTATTTCTCTTACCGGAGAAAGGGTCTGGACCTCTTACTTCTATGGCAGCTACCTGATGTCTGCCTGTGTCTCTTTCCCAGAATCTTCCTCAACTCCTAATCCCACCTATCTTGCTTCCCTATTGGTCAACAGTGCTTTATTGACATATACACAGGACTTCCCCATCATCTCCTCTTCAAGTAAGAACATAGTTACAATATTTTGTTCATTAACATTTAGTACGATTTAAAGAAAATATCATATATCTTATCTTTGGGAGTCTAAAGTCATGAACTATGACTATGAACTATGTCCCCCAGAAACAGTAAGCAAGCCTCAATCAAATTCTTCTTTTATTAAGATGATTGTTCATGGTATTTTATCACAGCAGTAGAACAGCAACTGAGATGAGCATCTTTGTTTTTTACCCTGATACGTTCATGGGATTATCTCATGATGAAGTTTCGTAAGAGAACCAAGACCAGGAGCAGGTAATTCAACAAAATACACTTTGTATGAAAAAAACCAAAAATACTGAAACACTGGCAAATCGTTCAGTAGAAAGGTCACATCTGATGGAAAGGCTCAACATCATTAAGGAAATTGTTGTAGGGGTATCTCTAAGTAATTTTGTTTTTGAGTGTCACTTGTGATTATTTCAACCAATTATGAATTGAGTCAGCATAGTTTCATTTGAAGAATAAAAGACAAGATTACAGGCTATTGAAGGCACCCATAGTACTGAAAACAAAACTCACTATTTTCCTCAATTTTAGAAACGTCCAGCCTTTCTAATTGTAATAGAAGGTTCATGGGCATAAAATAATACCACTTATTCCCTGAAATGTCTGTGGGATTAGAGGTAGATACTTCAATCATCAGCTGATTATACACTGAGATAAAATTAACTCCTATTGATGAGTACCTATTGTTTATTCCCAGTCTAAACCCAACAATGTGAAGCACTGCTTGTTAGCTGTTTGCTCTGGAAATACCTAGATGAAAAATACCATTAATTTCTTGCTTTCCTTGTTAACGTCCCACTTACTAGACTTCACACTCATACCATTTTCACTGAAGATTGAGAAAGCAGATTGGCATAAAAGGTCTCAAACTATTTGCTTCCTTTAGAATTTAACTTTGAATCATTCTACATGCAAAAAAAGTGTGTGTGTGTGTGTGTGTGTATGTGTGTAGTGATACTAGAATGCCGATATTATGTGATACTTTGAGTTGTTAAGCTAGTATGTAACACCAAACATGTCTGATACTTCCCTGCTAGAGAATCATTTCAAAGTACAATAACAAACTGATACAAATAGAAGAATCAGAAAAGAATTACCACACAGAAAAATGTGGCCTGTAGAAATGTTTCTCTATGTCATAGGGTAGTTTTCTTAAAAATCCTTCATCATGTTCTAATGGTTAAACTATTCCAGATGCTCTGGGACATCCCAGAAGAGTCAATGCTTCCATTGGGTTCTCTCTTATTTGTAAATCACGATAAATAAATGTTTCAGACTTGTAACTAATCGGAGTTTTACTTGTGTTCTGTAATAATACCTGACCTTTTTTTTTTAGCTAATTACTAGTTTTCTAGCACTGGAGGTTTAGCCTTCGGCACTGGATAGACTACTTGGCAGTGAGAGTCTCCAAGGGGTTAGACAAGAGGCATCAACCAAAGATAGGACTGGAAACTAGACAAGATCTACAGTCCCATACCCTTAGCACAACCTAGCTATCCCATACTTACTAAGGAGACCCAGCTGAGGAACCAAACATTAAACAAGGAGCCTTTGGGGATTATGTCACCTCCGAACCCTGTCTCTCATGACACATGCATGCATTAATTCTTGCATTCCTCACAGCTCTTTGTAAGAACATTCCCCTCTTGCAATGTAGCTTACACCATGTTCTAATTTTATTCTTTGGGACATTTTCCTCTTAGCAAAGTAAATAAAAGGTTTTGAAATAGCTTTCCTTCCATCAGTTTACTTTGTTTTTAGTATATCTCCCTACACACCAATGAAATACATCCGTAGTTCCTGATTTGTAAAGCCCAGAAACAGGAAGCCTAAATATGAGTAGTGACCTTTTAGTCAGGTATAGATATTCTTCTCTGAAAAGAGTTGGAAAAGGCAAAACCAGCTTAGATCATAAATATCTTGTTTGCCAATCATCAATCGGTGTTCTAAAATGTTCTTCAAATGAGAAAGTATTAATTTGTTCTTTACAGGGTGCAAGATATAATGAATGTAAACACCCATTTGAGGTGAGGCATGCTTCAAACTCAAATTACATCATTATTTTAGCATTCAGCCATACATCCCTTCAGCCACTATCCTAAAAATATCAACCTTGGTACCTTTTCTAGGCCAATCTTAATCCTAGCATCTGAGGATAAGAATGTAGATAGGAAATGAACCTGCATCAAAGGTATGTTTACACCACTGGAATAAATATAAACAGAGCAAACACTGCCTGATAATTGACTGTGTTCAGGATGGAGTACACGCCACATTGGGGGGAGAGGATAACCATCCAAGGTCAGAGTACAATTACATATGTGTGTGAAAATGTCAGTGAATCCAATTACCATATAATCTAGCAAGATCATTAATTAAAAAGTTTCAATCATATTGGAAAAACAGTTTGTTACTGTTTTTATGCAGTCAAGCAAGTTCACTCCCTATCATGCATAACTTTAGAAGGTTCAAAACCTCAACTTACTTTGTGGCTTCAGTGTGTATCCAACCATTCAGATGTGTTCAGAGAAGGCACAATTAAGTGAAATAGAACCCGGGTCCTCTTAGCATTTGGTGATTAAGAAACAGGGATTGGGAGGAATGCACCCTGGGAAGATGCATCAGAATGAGGTGTGGCCTTGCACTCCAAGCTTGGAGCCAGCATTCCAGCAGAGAGGTCATGACACAAGGCCATCACTGTTCCTCCTCTTTCAGGATTGGGTAACAACTTTTTCCAATCATTTAATCTGTCCTTTATAACCTTACATAAACAATCAGAAATGGTATTTATATACCAACGAATGTTATATTCACTTTGTTTTTGAACACCCCAATAGTTTAAAACCAGTAATGATCCACTTGGGAAAACAATCTGAAAATCATTCATATTGGAAAAAGGAGTTTTATATTTCAAACAAAGGGCCAATCAACAAACTCAGAATGAACTGTTCGTTGAATAGGAAACTGCTTTCCACAGAGATACCCAGTAGAATTCTGATGTACACAAGCAAAACTGTGGAAGAGAAAGCCCCACAGACACAAACAGGGCTATCTACATTGGAGAGCATGACTGATTTATCCTACGGTAGTTAAAACAGTGGGTTGCCATGTAGCTTTTTACATATGTTTTTCCCCATTCAAAGTTTATATAAAATTGTATTATCCGGGATAAAATATAAAAACTTAATGTCAAGAGTCATATTGTAGAAAAGAAATTAATTCATGTACATTACCAAATGGAAGTCCTGAATGCGTAGCTCCTTTCTGGAAAAGGTTATTTGTAATGACCAAATTCGTCACTGTTTGGAGTCTTGGAAAGGTCACGGGGAGAAGGTTCTCACTTGTTTTAAATAAAATTCTATATTTTTAAAAATAAATATGCCTTTCTTCCATTTCATAGAAATATCAACGCTGTTTGCCCTATAATTCACTTTTTGAGCCTCTGACATTTACCCAGCTGACTGTCTTTGGAGAACAATCTCTTGACTGAGAAGGCTTTCGGTAAGAAAACTGTCCATTACAAATTACTGCTTGATGCATCCTAAAAGTGCAGCCATCTCCAGATTTAAAGACCAACCTTGTTAAGTACACTACAGCCTCTCCCTCTCCCTGACGTCCACACAGTGTCTCTATGCCATTGCCGATATACTTGTCTGACAAAGCTATGGCCAGGAAAGGAAAATGTCTTAATTAAATAATAATGCCAGCCTAAAGCTACCACTGCAGTGCATTTCCAAGTCTGATGATCGTTACACCTGACCTGAAACATTTAGAGGTTCTTAGAGTTTTGCACACACCTTATACTGTCTCACTGAGACTTTACTGAGCAATTAAGATATTGATTTAGGACCATGCGGTGCGCACAGATAAACACACAGCTTGGATTGGATCTGGAGAAGAAGCCACAGCACAGGCATGAATGCATCAGAGTTAAATACCCGTCTTGCACTTCCCCTGAACACAATTTAGTGCTTACAGTATCACCACAAACTGTAGCCTGTAAATATTTTGTAAAAATTACTCGAGATGGTGTCTCCAGAGGTATGAAAGCCACTGGGACGGGAGCTTATTGCCCTGGAGAGACGGCTTTCCCCTTGTAGTGGGCAGCATGGTGACACACATTATTTATGGGTGCTGAGTGGCACATGGATGACGCTTGCACACTTAGCCTCAAGTGCATTCCCAGCATTTCAAAACAGTGTAAGTCTGGGCTACCAAGGTACTTTCAGAAATTACTGGATATGCTACAACCTTTGCTACAAAAATAAATTTTACCTTTCAGTAAAAATGTCAGTGTTAGACAGAAAATAAGAATGAAATGTCTTTACCTTTCCATTCACACAGCAACCATCTCCATACAAAACAATCAAATTCCCCTGGTTATGCCTCAAGATGAGTTTAAAGAGCCTTTTTGACTTAATTGCATAAGAATTTGCATCTTAAACACACATCTTTTTAACTTTCATGTTTAATCTTAGGATAAAATAAAATATGGTTCCATCACACTTTATTTTCTTGTGGCTTACAAACATGCACACATGTTAGTACATATGCTTTATTGGCATATGTATATATGATATATAAATATATGATAAACACTTATGTTGCACATATATAAGCACCAATGAGTGCTGAAATGGTCACTTCTTAGTGGTTAAGTTTTCTTCATCCAGTAAATACATTGAAATCATTATGTTTAGAAAAATGTATATTCAATTCCAACTGTTTTGTCTCACCATAGGAAATAAGAGTGTCATCTCAAGTATAATACACAAATCAGGGTTGATATTCTGTTCTTGGTTTTGCATACTGCTTGGCATCAGACCCAGGTATTGTACATGCTAGAAAAAGCACTCAAACAGAGAAAGACAACCCAGATCTTTCCTAACCAGAACTATTTTCTAACAGTTGTAGGCACTTGCCATCTACCACACTCAATCTAAAACTCCTAGAATACCAGGTAAAATACTACGAGTCATAATTCCATTTAATCCAACATTTCTAACTTCTTGGATGTTATTATTCAGTAGAGCCAAGTGATAAACTAACATACAAATACCATGTGAGAAATTATATATTAGTGTTAAAGTTACCATACTAGAGAGCCTGTCATGAAGGTGAAAGGGAGTTAGTAGTGAGTAGGATTCCTGGACTGGAGGACAGGCTCGGTTTGCCAAAACCTTGTCATTTAAGAGCGAGGACTGGATGAAACAGAGGCAAACCCACAGCTGGGCACTGAACTGAACCCCTGGAACCCAGTGACACCCACAGCTGGGCACTGAACTGAACCCCTGGAACCCAGTGACAGAGAGAGAGGAGTGATGAACAAATGGGCTAAGAATGGGCTGGCGAAACCAGCAGAGACAGCTGATCTGAATGAGGGGGCGCTCTTGGACCCCAGACCGATGGCTGGGAGGCCAGCATGGGAGTGATGCAGAACCCCTGAGTGTCAGTAGGCCTGAGCAGCCTATGGGGCCCTGGAAAGTAGATCAGTGTTTATCCCTGGCATACAAATGGACTTTGTGTGCCCATAACACAAAGAGGGATGCTCTCTCGGCCTGGATTTTGGGGGCAGGCCTGGACCCTGACTGAGCGAAATGACAGATTCTGGATATCCCCTATGTGGAGGGAAGTGGGGATAGGATGGGAAGCTGGGGGGGGATAATGGGGGGCGTAGGAGGAGGGGAGGGAGAGGGAACTGGGACTGACATGTGAAGCAAGCTCTTTTCTAAACAAAATGTAATAAAAAATAATGAAAAGAAAAAAGAGGACTGGAGTTCAAATCCTCAACACCCATGCAAATACTAGGCAGGTGGCTATACCTGCCACTAATTCCAGAACATTGGGGTCAGAGAAGGGAATTCCAGATCCATACCTACCCAAGCCATTGAGCTCAAGTGAGACATCTTATATATTGACAGCAATGTAGACAGTAGATTTAATGTCTGCACAGGCTGATGGAGTTGAGGCACACTCCATGCCTAGATCATAGTGATTCCTTTGCAGTTCCCTGATTGGCCTACGGTTGCTCCTTGAGAAAATAAAACTACTAACAGCTCATTTCCAATTAGCTGGTAATTACAGTTGAGCTGTTTTCAAGAGCCATGAAGTACAATAAAATATTTGGACTGTGATTTGAATAACTCAAACTCTCAAAATAAAGGGTTGTCTCTGGAGGTGGTCGCCATACTAATGCGGTTGCAAACTGCCAGCTGAAAGCCAAACGCCCCTTCTCTAGACATAGTTCTGACCTTGCCTTGGAGTCACACCCCTGCAGAGGTGCCCCCCTGCAGTGATCAATGGTCATCTCCTGTCATCCCTTCCTTACTGCTCCCTATCGTCATGACATTTCCCTAGCATGGAGATTGTTCCTGTCAGAATGGAGATTTCAGCACTGCTTATGTGAGCCAAACCATCCGTTCACAGGCATAACATGGAGACTCTTCATCTACCAGGGGCATTTCACAAGCAAGAATAAAACCAAGGAGTCCACGAACAATGCCAGTTTATCAGAAAACACAGTGTCACAAAGTCCCTTGCATTCAGGATCTGCCTAGTCCGTGCAGTTTTTTTTTTCAACTATATGGCCCCAACACCCCTTTGACACGTACTTCAGACACCTTTATTAGAATCATTTTCTATCAGTAGATGAGGAAATTCAGCAAACATCATGTGTTGTAATAATCCTAGCCATTCAAAAAGGAGCAAGGAGGAAAACAACTCAAAATTTGAATGAAAATCCCATGTAAGGAATGATATTTATAGGAGAGATAATTTTCGTAAGGTAATTTTCTCTCATGATAGCACCCGCACCAATTTTCTGAGATAGAAACAAAAGAACACCATTCTCAACACTGTCTCTAGTGTCTATATGTTACACTGTACAAACCATCTGACGCTCACACAATTGAACAAACTGATGGAAAAACTGCTAGAGTTGAGTTGCATAATGAGAGAATTATCTTAAACAAGATACAACATTAGGAAATGACATGTTAGCACATGCCTTCCCCTCTGGAGCATTGTAATTATATCAGTATCCTTCTAGAGGATGCTTGTGGGACAAATCAAATGTCTTCCTCTCTAGTCCAGGACAGGAAATCGATCATGTTAAATAGTCAGGTAGCACTCAGAGAACATTGCCCCCTCTTCCATTGAATTGAAACTTCTTGGAGACACTTGCACATTCCAGATGTGCCCTGGAAGTGGGACCCTATTGTTGTGAAGATAAGACTTCAAACTAGGAATATTTGGTAGATGGGAAAATTGTTCCTGAGTGATGAGTCACCTTCCATGTGCAAAGCAAGCCCCATGTACAATGGTAGCCTTGTAACAGTATATAACCCGGTGTATAGTATGGTAAGACCACCGGGATATCAGATTGTGCTTGTACACTCACTAGTTTTCACAAATAATCAGGCCATCTAGCTGTGTATTTCCTTCCCAGGAATTGTGTCCTTCTTAAATGCCTCATGAGTTTATCTAAGTGACTGGTTGTATCCTCAAATTTGAATCCAAGGTTGCAATTAGCATATAGTTAATATGCTGCACTGTCATCAAAATTAACATGGGACATAGAGGAAAAAGGAAATGAGCTTTATTTTTGGTCTATGGAGTTATCTAAAATCTGTAAGTTGCAAAGCATGGATTATACATGCTTTGCAACCCATTAAACTGTAGTATCACTGCCTCTCATGATCAAGGCGCATGAATTCCAAGACCTCCCTATTGGATGTCTAAAATATCACATAGTTCTAAATCTTAAATGTTTTTTCTAACATTAAAAAATTTTGTACTCATGGTAAAATTTGATTATAAATAAAAACGATAAGAAATTAATGACACAAAAAGTCATAATCACACATTTCTAGAAAAGTTATGTCCTCTGTGTGTGTGTATGTGTGTTTGTTCATATTTCCTGTGATGCTATAAAGTGACACAGTGATGAGTGAAGTGAGTGTTGCAGGCTTCAAGGCATAAGGGTCACATCACTACAAGGACAGTTGCTAAGTGCCCACAGTAGGGTCACATAGAGACTGAAGATGCATGGCTAACTGATGACTTCCATTGCTCGCAGAGGGAACATGACTATACCAGAGGCCTCAACATGCTCACAACTGTGCCCAGTTTCAGCTTAGGAATTGTTTACCTCTAAAATACATTCATTGTTTGGACTATGATCGACTATGGTAACTGAAACCTTGCAAAATAAAGAAAAGGCAAAAGGCATCATTGCAGTCATTAGTAATTTTGAAGATGAGATTCCTACATTATTTGAGTTAGCAACTGTTTCCTATCTCTCATTTCTGTTCATGTCTTACCAAATTTCTTCAAGATGGAGCAATATGTCCATAGCTTCCAGACATGGCAATAGCATTGTATCTATGATGGATAAGTGTTTGAGAGAGGAATCCATTATGATGGGGCTAGTGGGTAATTGCTTCTCAAAGAATAAAGCTTTTCCAGAGGCAGACAATGCAAAAGTACTCTGTAGACAGGGTTGGCAACCAGCTGCTCTGAGTTCTTAAAGAAACTGGGGCATCAGAAATCGGTACCGAGGCAGAGCTGACATTGAACAGACTACAACTCTACTCAGTAGAAGTAACTCTTTTGAAAACTAGCTAGGAATTCAGTCAAGAAATGATGAAACTTGCTCATGGATGGCACGCACGCAGGGTGTTTGGCCCACCAGGAAAAGAGACTAAAATAAAATCTGTGAACGATATACTGTGGTGCATGATTGAAAAGAGTGACAAGGGTAGGGCAAAAGGTTTGTCATAGTGTGTGACTGAAGAGAATTAGTTATCACTAATTATTTTAATGAAGGCTAGAGCAACAGACAGGTCTATCAAGATCACGAGTGGCTGCGCCCTTTGACCGAAGAAACCAAACACTGAAGTTACGAAAGGGGCTGAAAGGCTGAAGATACCAAGTTCTGACAGCCATGTGGGGCTGGTTAGATGCGTTCAGAGACAATAACTCTACAGCAACATGAGGGGCAGTGTTTGCAGTTCCCAATTTGTCTCTAATTACTTAGTATAATTTCATTGATGTTTGTGTTAAAATATTTATTTCAAAATCAATGTGACAATTTTTAAGTGCTTTCTGTAATCCCATCCTGTGATAATGTGTTTTCTTTTAATTAATGGGGATTGGCATTTAGTTTTCTCTAATAAAAAGGCAGTGATGTATTTTCAAGTTTGAATCGGAAGTGGTAATTAATAAAGAGTGCGCAATCTGTGTGTTAGTCATCCTGAAGCAGATAAAATGTGGGACCTTAATGAAAGACTTGCCATAATTTTGGATTTCCTTCCAAAGCAAAAATGCAGTGTTTCTTCCAAATTTCTCCCACCAGTGACTTTAATTAGTGATTAGTGGTTAATGCTTATGGTTTCTAAACTCCTCTAATAATGACAGGTCACAAGCTAATGATAACGTTAAAATGTGTTGAAATACATCATCATTTTAAAACAACTTTTTTATTCATGTTCTTTTTGCCTGCCATCTTTAAGCGGTTGTAGAATATCCTGGGAAAGTGAATGTTCTATTGTTTACAACCATTTCTCTTTGTGTGGAATATGAAAAATATATTTGCCAGCATGACACTCCCAAGACAGAACAAGATTTTCAATTCCCGAGGATCCACAGTTTAATATAGCACAAAATGTAACAGATTAGTCAGTTTGGGTCAGACACAAGTGTACAGCCAACTTTCAGCTGAAACTAGAATAGTCATCCTTAATCAAAGGCACTAATAAATGAGCTGAAGGACAACGCACCATGTTTCTTAATCTAAAAGAAAACAAATTGCCCTGACCTGTTCAAATACCAGATCAAACAGTCTGAAAAGAAGCAAGAACAGAGCAGAATCGAATATAAATGTGTTGTTATTCTAAATTGCAGATTTATTCTATTATTATTTTGTTCCAACTATCGTTCAATCAAAGTGGTGCAGTTCTCAATCAGCCTGCTCCTCTCTCTCGAGTGGGGCTGTCAGCTAGTACAGGAGCGGGAAGGGGAACTTACCACCTACTCATGCCCGTACCATACATCTGTGTCCATTTGCTCTTACATTAGGTTTTGTTTAGATACTGGGATCTATTATACCCTCCCCAAAAATAACGAAGAAGCAAAAAGTTATAAGATTATTGAAAAGAAACAGTTATTCATCAGAAAATCGACGTGTGAACACTGGCAATATCTGCCCACGCTTAAGGCATTTTCCTACATCTCCGTGGGAAAAGAGTTTGGAGATTCAAAGCTGCAGGTTTAGCTCAGGGAGAAGCAAGACAGAGGTGAGCAGAGTTTGTGGAGACCCCTGGGTGTAGCCGAGGACATCCGAGGAAAAGAATGTGAAGTAAGAGAGAGATTTGTGTTGAGAACTGGGGAGATTGACAGTTACCTAGCTACAAACAGTTTCAAGTATTGGGTGATGCTGATTCCCCAGCTTTAAAGGGGGGAAAAGAACGGAAGCCACAGCTGGGGGACACACGCTATGCATAACTCAGCTTCTGTTTGCAAAATTGCTTCTCGTTTGCGTCCCGTTGTTTAAATAAATGCGAAAACTCTTAGGATCTCTGAGGAGAAAGGGACTAGCCTACTTGCAGGAAAAAGGTCACTCGTCGGAAAACGGCAAGGAACTTACGAACACAGGGACAGGCTAGCTAACACACAAACCGCATCAAGGAAATGCCGTGCTGGAAACTCAGAAGGCTTTCTTTGCTGTCTTTCGTTTTCATTAAGTAGAGCAGGAGGCAGAGGTAAGGTTGGTGTTTACTTGGGCAAACTCCAGTTTACAGAAGAGACAAAGGCACAGAGAGAGGTGACTAGCACTGAGAGGGCCAGGGAATCCCAGCTCCTGCCAGGGGAACACACAGCTCCAACGCCACAGGGGTCACTTACCGAGCTTCAAGACTGTAAGGGCCGTCTTCAGTGTGCAATGCCAGGGCTGTAGTACGGCCTGAAGGAGCTGCTCCAGGTGGGAGATCTCTGACTAAAGGGGGCCTCCGGGTGGTGTTCTGCTTTAGAGTAAACACATAGCACCTGGGTCGTCTCCAGAACAGACGTGGGGAAGCACAGTGAAGGGGCCGATTCCCTGGCCTTTTGCACAAGCTAGAACATAAATGCAAACACCTTGCTGCAGAATCTTCCTTGGAGAAAAAGGACAAAGCTTCCAGGCCTCTGTGCCGGATTGCCAAGGACTACCTGGAGGTCTTTCAAAGGAGGGTCCCAGTGACCGTAGAGCTGTCGACACTGCTGCAGTCAGCAACACTAATTACGCAGGCCTTCAACAAAGACGCCAGCATTTTGGGTGTTGCCAAAAGGAGAGCCGCATAGACGTCTAGAGATAAAAATAGGAAACGTTATCCTTAATGAAATCACACGCAGTGGGCTCGATGTTACAAACAACTGATTTCCAAGCAGAAGCCTGGGATTGTTGAGTCAACCTAAGCCTGGAGAGCAGCGGTCTGCTAGTTGGTGTTCAATTCCATTTCTTTTCATGTCAAAAGGACACTGGGAGAGGCAAAGTGTTGAGCAGTAATTCCAAGGACCTCTAGATTTAGTCCTTAATCTGGATGTGAAGAGAGAGGGAATGAGATTCAAATTGCAAATCCTATCAGGAATCTTTGCTACTTCTGCTTTCTGCGGCAGAGGCATCTGGGAGAAGACATTGAAATCAAGATTAAAATGAGTCCTTAATAATCCTGAGTTGACCACTTCCGACAGGTCACAGAAGATGAATTGGGAAACATAAACTGTTCTCTTTTATCTTGCATACTCGAAGAACACCGTTTTATCTCAGGTTTCTGGGGACCTTGGAGGTCAAAACTCTGCTCATATCAGCGATAATGGAAGACAGACCTTGCTCACCTCATTAACTTTCGTCAGAGGTAGGCTCCTGTTAAATGGGCATTTAAATTGACCATAGTTTTTTTTCTTGTCTATAAATTTAAACTATTTGTTTTTATAATTATTGTGCTATCAACGGAGGAAATATTACGATATAAACTAAACTATAGAACTCTACATTCTGTAGTACTTTTGAAATGCCGCAATAAACATCCAAACAGACAAACTTGATGTTTCATGTTGTTTGGGATCTGTGTCTGATTGCTCTTGGTGCGTGGGAAAGAAGCCTTTCTTGGAATTAAAAATCCATGCAGCATTTGCATCATCAGACCTACTTTCGAGGACCATTAACTTATAAAAGAAAGAAGAGTTTCGTTCCAACAGTGCTCAGGGGCATACTGAAGTGTGAGTGAAGATCCTTGAAATGTCAATACTATTTTTCTAACCACTGGCTAGTGTTACAGTTGGTGCCTGGGAATGTATGAACTCCCTCAGCCTATCTTTAAAATTCAACTCAATCCTCCTAAGATATCCAACAGTTTGCACATCTTATGAGTTCATTTTGACTTTATTTATTCAGTTCAGTTTCACTATATCCTACAGTAAGAAAAAAAAAGTAATCCATTTAACAAAATTGAGTTTAAAAACTCCACTCTTCTGAAATTGCTTGTAAAATGCCAGCTTTGAAATTATCATTCCAGATGAAGAAACACTCGTGGCAGTCTTAATTTAATAATTATGTGAACAAAGCCAATTAAAAGAGTGTTTGAAATCATTTTTATTGCTTTGCATAGCACACGCGCGCGCACGCACACACACACATACACACACACACACACACAAATAACTGTAGTGTATTGATAATCAGGACTAGATCCAGCTATTTGGACATAATGTGAGTTCATTCCCCAAGCCTCCTGGTCTTAGAAATCCATCCCAAAAAGCCAAGGTGGCCTGAAAGCTGCTGCACTCCTGAGAGTGGCCTGAAGAAATGGGGATGACACCAAAACGTGACAAAGAGCCTCCTTGCCCTGGGTTAGCAGTAGGGGGGAAAAAGAAGGAAATGGATTCATCTTACAGCCTCATCAGACCCTGACTAGGTATCTCTGAGAGGCACGAGTAGAGAAACAGTACAACCTCATTAACAATGTCACCAACAAAAAAAAATTCCAAAAATGATTAACAAGCCGAACTCATTTTCCCGCTGGGCATGTTCACATTTGAGTGGGCCAATCACAGAGGGATTGTTCATATCTCCGGCATATGGGAGTTGCTGTCAGAGGAAAGCAATTACCACACTACACTCTTCCAAAGCTGCTTTGGGCTACAGAAACAGCATTAGTTGATGGAGAAAGAGGCATTAAAATATAAACACACCGAGACTTCTTTGAAAATGTATTTGGTTTTAAAACAAAATGTTGAGAAGTATTATCTGCTTTGCATTTTAAATATTCCAAGAGAAAACAGTCATTTAAAATGTCATGAACATGAGAAGTTTCTTCCTTTAAAATATTTGTCAATTATTTCAACATTTTGTTCTATCTTGTGTCTAGACTTGAATTTCATAGGTAAAACTCAGAAGTCATTTGAATGACATTTTTTTCTTATCAGAGAGAGGGGATTTGAAGCAGAGAAATGGCTTGGTGTTTCAAATTAGGGCAGATAACTTCCTTTCTTTTTTTTTCTTTTAAAAATTGTGTGATGGTGTAGGTGGATGCACGTATGGGGTTCAGAGGATAACATCTGAGAGTCAGTGCTCTCCTTCTTCTATGTAAGGTGCTGGGACCAAACTCAGGTCCTCAGGCTTGATAAAAAGTACATTCCACAATGGGCCATCTCACCTTCTGAACAAGCTTTTTTCTGCAATGCTGAAAGGTTAAGGTTATTAGAACACACGTGAATAATGACAGCTATTTATCTGCCAGGTTCGTATTATTCATTCTCTATATTACACCTGTGTTATTAAGTCTTAGATGTGTAAATACAATGATTTATTACACAGTGTGTCAGGAGAATAATGCTTGAATGAAAATACAGCTTTGTCCTGCAGTAGGATGAGTGTCCCCTGTGTTAGTATTCAGGCATGTGTACTGGCTTGACCTTGGGGTTCTGACAGGATACGCCCTCAGCTGAAACCACTGAGAGCACCACCTGTGCACATTCTCTCTCTGTCTCTCTCTCTCTCTGTCTCTCTCTCTTTCTCTCTTTCTCTCTCTCTCTCTCTCTCTCTCTCTCTCTCTCTCTCTCTCCCTCCCTCCCTCCCTCTCTCTCTCTCCTCCTGCTCCTATCCCCAGAGGATGGTCTCCCTTCTTCCATTCCCCCTTTCCCATTCACTTTTCCCCAATTAAAAAAAAACTGTCCACCCAAGCTAACATATGACATCTTTCTCTTGAGCACCACTATTTAAAATTATAACACCCTAACCCTATAGAACCACATATAATGATCCAGAGAAGGCCAGCTGGAGAGAAGGTCTCATGATGGGGAAGTCCTGTGTATATGTCAATAAAGCATTGTTGGCAGATAGGGAAACAAGATAGGTCGGACTAGGAGTCGAGGAGGATTCTGGGAAAGAGAAACACAGGGAGTCATGATGCAGCCGCCATAGGAATAAGAGGTCTGGACCCTTTTCTCCGGTAAGAGAAATACTTATATTTACAATTATGGGGTAAATACTTAAGTCAGAGCTAGCCAGTAAGAAACAAGCAAGGCCAACAGCTTCATAATTAATATAGCCTCCTGTGTGTTCATTTAGGACTGATGCTGCTCTGGAACCAGGCTGGCGGGAAGGCTTCATTCTACAGTCTCAGAACATTTAGGGCTTCTACGCAGATTTGTGTGATGAGCACATCCATTACATGTCTGTTGGGATGTTCATCTGGGGGTTCAGCCCAGTGCAGCTCAAATGAACTTTTGATAACTGTGATTGTAGAGTGTGTGTGTGTGTGTGTGTGTGTGTGTGTGTGTGTGTGCAGTGTCCACCATTATCCCCCCAAACAATATGGCGTAACAGCTCTGTGTTTAGCCTCAACAACCGTGTACTGTTGTACACAGCTTAGCTGTGACTTTGTGTGCACAGGAAGATGCCCAGGGGCGACAGGAAAACTTGGGAATAATTTTCCACAGACACAAAGGGAAGCTGATGAACAGCTGTGTTGGGGAACACTCATTTCTCGGGACAGGTGAGCAAGATTGTCCACTGGTCATTTCTCTGGAAAGTGCTGACTGCTCTGTGGGATGCTGCTGTAGGCTTTTAGGATACACAAGCAGAGCCCTTTACTTTAGGAACCTGGGGGAGTGCTGGTAATTTAGGGGCAAACACGTCTATCGAGCAGAACGGTGAGAATGAAACCGGGGAGGGCTCAACGAACCTGTTTCCGGTTTGCAATCATGTTTGGTGCCTGAGACAGCTCCTGTTATAAAGAGGAGAAACAACACGTGTGTGCCCATCACGATGGTTTTGACAAATCTGCTTAGGAAAATCACGAGACCGTTGTTTACAAACAGAGACAGTTTGTAGAATATGTTGAGTGTCCACAAAGGCAAAAGCGACCGGTGAACAAAGATGAAGGAAAGTAGTAAATTAAAAGCATGTATGGAGCAGGAAAAAAAAAGTCAATGGGGGGGAGCGTAGAAGGCTAGGGGCAAATGGGATTGGCACAGCAAGGTCAGTGGGAGGAGCTCCATCGGGCACCCTTGCACAGATGAGCTAAGTGGAACAGAAGTCTAACGGGAGAGGAAAATGGTGTGCTCCAAGGACCACAGGTGCTGGCTGGCGGGTAGAAACTATGACAGAGGCTTGTCTCACAGGACATGACCAGGCAAAGAAGAAATCAGGGCACCGTTCACCACGGAGGAATTACGAGGAAGCCACGTGTTCTCAGACATGAAAGTGGAGACAGAGACAGAAGAGACACTCCGTGAAGTTTGCACCCGACACGTGCCGGCCAATAAGAAAAATGAGTGGGAAGAGATCAGAGTATCAGTTCGCACTTGCCTTAGTGTGTGAAAGCCTCTTGCCTCCGCCAGCTTTCTACTGCCGTAACCAAACCCCAGAGGAGGAAATCAGCTCGCAGAGTAGAAAGCTGTGTTTTCTTTTATTTTAACTCATGATTTCAGAGGGGACTGGTCCATGATGGCTGGTCCCTGGTGACTTTGGACCCAAGGTCAGGTGTAGCAGTTCTTGGCCCAGGAATGTGGTGAAAGAAACCAACCAACCAACAACCAAGAAGCAAAGAGAATGAAGGGGCCATGAACCCAGAGTCTCCTTGTAGGACACTCTGTCTCCCTGGCACCCTTTCCATTACTCTCAATGAATTTTGATGGGTGTAACCCATGTACCAGGAGTGAAAGGAAGGCGGTTTGATGGGGCGGAATCGTAGTCACAGTGAGGATGCTGTGATTTTTTTCCCCTTTGGGATAAGGTTACACTAAACCTATTCAGATCACCGTGTGGAGTAGAGATTTACTTTGGGTGGATCTGAACAAGTTTTTTTTGAATCGGTATACAAAGAATAAGTAAGGCTTGAAGAGTGTTTGGTGAGAAGCGGAAGTGAGGTTAGTGGAGGAGGTGATAAGAGCAGAGGAGCCAACGATTGGCTGGTGTTGCGGGATCTGGTATGGGGGACAGACAAAAGGAATAAACCAGGGGGAAACTCGAAGTACCGGCTCCGAATGTGACTCACCTGGGGTGTCAAGGACCCAAATGCGTGGTGTGAGGATTACAGAGCATTCGATGCAACCTAGAGTCATTTTCACTGCCTTGTTTTTTAAACGCCTGCCACTGAGTCCCAGAAGAGCTGAGCTCAGCAATACATATGAAATCTTCATGGTTCTCAGGAATGCTTCCTGAAGTTAGGTTGCAGATGACCCATGCCACGATTGTCTGGAATTACTTTGATATCCCTGGGGCCAGGCTGCCTGCTAGGTCTGACTTCATCATGCTAGTACCAGCGCAGTGCTAACATGCTGAAGTGTGATAATTCCTGACAGATGATGGATGAAGGATGTGTCACTCAGGGCACTGGGGAATGACTGCTGGGAGGGTTTTGGATGGTAAGGATACTAACAAAAATATTCAGACCTCTAGGGAGGTTCAGAAGGAACTATGAGGAAAAAAAATCCCCCAACAACAAGAAACATTATCAGAGAAACCTGGGTTAGGCTGCTTCAAATTTACAGGCTCCTAATTAAAGTTTATAAAACACTCTGAATATTTGCTTTTCCACTCAATTGTAATGCCGTGAGATTCACAGATTGGCTACTTAGCCCCCAAGTCTAAATGATGTGGCATAGGGGAAACATATTCTTTTTATGTTTACACTGCCTTTGCTTGTTTGTTTGACAAAGGAGTGCAAATGTTTAAGTCTCAGTAACGACAAAATGTGTTATTTATCATAAATGATAAGGAGAATTCAAATGGAGTTCTTCTGACGAAGAAGATACACTTTAAATAAATTTTCTATTAAAGATCTGAAGTACATGTTATTTCCTAACTTTAAATTTTGTTCATTTGTATTATCTAAGCAGTGTGGTTGTTACATATTTATATTTAATTCAACACACATATACATATATAATATGATAGATTATTATAGCATTTGAACACACTGAAAATGCCATACCTCTCTTCTGAAATGGAGCTGTCACTGGCTAATAGTCAATGAAAAGCAGAATCATCTAGTGAGGGTTCTGCACCACTGTTTAGCAGTGATGTAGCCATTCTGAATTGCTTTGCTATAAATGCCCACAATACAGTAAGTGTAGCAGCCTCTCAGGTATAGATGGCATGAATGTGTATAGCCCAAAGCTCTGTATTTTAAGACACACTTTGTAGGATTTGAAGTTTTAAAGAGTAAAAAAAGGCAGCAGAAAAAAAAGATGTAAGATTCAAATACATTTTTTTCTGACAATATATGATCACACCCCTTCTCAGTTTTCATTTGGCTAGTTGGTGCTGTTTTACCTGCTCTCATTTAAAACTCTTACATCTTTCACTCGTCGAAAGCTTGATTTATATCTATCCACATAAGGTAGTAATGTACAATAATGAAACAAATAGAAAAAGGTTATAAAACTATTGCAAAGAACATTCAAGACAGCAAAAGGAAAGGCTTCCCTTGTGGGGAAGGAGTGTTCATGTAACTGATCCAGCCCCTTAGTATTTCATTCAAAAAACTGATTCTTTCCCCTTCAGGTGGCGAGTCACATCTGCATTTAAATAGAAAAACGAATCCCAATTGGGATTTCAGCTCCTGGAATCAACAAGAATGCAATCAGTTATTGGCTGGAGTGTGCCTCAGTATCACACAGTTGAACATAGCTGAGGATGCACACCTACACACATTCATGAGATTAATTCTGTAGATGAAGATTCTAGTACATTTGTTTTTTTATTTCCTCTTGTCGAGATATGCAAGAAAAATGTCAGAAAGTGGCGCTCACCATAAAACTTTCGTCATGCTTCTCTCAGCCAATATTTATACTTAATGATGGCCTTAACGACGACATTTTCATCTATGTGCGTTTTTACGTTCTGATTACATTCATCACCATTGCCTCCCCCTGCCCCCTGTCCCACTTCATTAGTTCTCTTACTTTTTTCCAGAAAACTTCCCTTCTGCTTCATGTATTGTGAGCGTGTGAACCATCCCGTTTCATTGAGCTGCTTACAGGAGCATGTACACCTTTGCCAGTGGCTACACCACTGAAGAAGACGTCCCTCCTCCCCCTTCAGTGTCTATGTACAAATCTTCAGGGAGTGTGTGTGAGTCTTGTGAACCAATATTTCTCCCTAATCAGATGCTGACGATCAGATCATATGCAGACAGCCATGGCTGCTATGAATTCAAGACTTCCGATGCTACGTCATGGCTGATGTCAATGCTCCACACCAACACTCTTCCCCTTGCTCTGTTCCTTACGTTCCTTCTGGTCTTGATTTCATGATGCTCCCTGCACTGTGGGTGTGGGGATACAGATGAGTTATTTATCTCTGCAGAGTCTGCAGTTATTGTCTGTGCCTTGCAAAGTTATAAGTCGCTGTAGTCGCTGCTAATAATAAATGAATGAATGAATAGATAAATAAAAATATCTCTGTCCAAAGCTGAGAGCAGTACTGTTCTACAGGATAAACATAGCCATTTAAAAGGGAATTTGCTAGCCAAACAATGTCTGTTTACCAAAACTACAACAGATTTTTCCAGTTTGTCCATTTGATTTTCCCTGTCATGGACTATCGGTAGAGTTTACAGTACCAAATGTAAATTCCTTCCTGTGGATGGAGACTGGAATCTTGTTAGAAAGCACCTGGTTGTCCCTTTGACGGACTTTCCATTATCTCACCAGTGGGCTCATCCTTCCTGACACATTGGTACTTTACACACTGGTCCATCACTTAGTATCTGTTGATAGTTCTCCATAGCAACTTACGTGTCAACATCTGGTCCCATGAGGACATGACAGCAATGAGGAGGAGACATTATTCAACCCCTCCAGCTTGATCACTATATGTTCTGTAGCCATGTCTCATGGCATCTTCAGGATCCAGGGTCTTGCCAAGCGGCTGTGGCGGGCAATCCAAATGGAAGTGGCATTGGCCTATATTGTTGTGAGATCCTTCATAGCCTCCCTGGCCAGAGCAAGGCACTCTAGCCCTTACAATGGGATTTTGTAGAGAATTGCTAATAATCTCTCTTGAAGGGCCTCACTTAGCCAGAGGCCATTTCTGTCTGCACCACAGAGTACGCTTACCTCCAGTCTCCATCAACTGTCAGTCACCTAAGAAACTCCCACAACGTGAAATGGCAGGTGTGAGGCACACAGCCTTTGGGCTGCAGGCTGGCCTTCACCACTCATCCCCGTGTTTCAGTGTAAATTCAGCATTCAACGTGCTTCATAAAGGATTGATGCTTCCTCAGAATCTCCACAGCTGTCTTTCAAGAAAATGCACCTGAGAATTTTACTACAATTCAATCTGTAAAAATTTGTTTTGAATGGTAACAGTTGATTTGCCAGCAATCAGGAAAAGTCACTGTAGCAAAAATCCTATATGAGAATTTTTGTTTTCCTCCCACAGAAGAACTGGAAATGTTCTTGTAGCAGGGAACACCTTTCTTGAGACTCCAGTCTCCACTAAGGGAGCCAAATCCTAAGTGTGTGGTGTTATGTCCAACATTTCCTGAATGAGTTATGTCTGACATGGGAGACTGCCTCTTCTGATGTGTGATTTTTTGTAACAATATGCATAACTGTGCTTTAAATGCCATGCTTTGCATGCATTCCTATCGTGAGTTTACTCTGCTATTCTTCATATGGTTAAAAATGTATCAAGGATCAGCTGGCCAGTATCTTCTTTGCAAAGACTATATTTAACTATTTTCCCCTTTTCACACATATCAGCATTGTCACATTACCCAAATTAGATGGCAGAGAGACACACATGACATGGGTCTTAAAGGAACAATCTATACAGAAATGAATACATGTTTTTCTTGTGCACTCCTTCCAACTCCTCATCTATGCGACTCTTAGAAAGCATGTACTTCCTTGGTCTCTTCGTCTTCAGGAAGCATGATGTCACCACCCTAGTGCTTAAGGAAATGCGAATGAGACAGGGACTGACATGCAGCAGGTTTCTTAAACTGTCAATATGAGTTAACTGCAGCAAGTCTTCATGGAAGAGAACCTATGAATTTCCTCCCACAATGAGCTTTCAAAGGATTTACGTATTTGAAACATATATTGAAAATACTCAGTCCTCTCATCTATAGATTTTAGGCATTTCTAGACAAACCTTTAACATTAAAAAGATAATCAGCTTACAATATCAGTTTTTCTTGACTCCCAGGTTGTCTAAATTAAATTTCATGAAGCACATGATGCTATCAAATGCCTGTTATCAAAAAATTCAAAATGAAGCTAGTGCATCTTCTACGGTAGCCTAAGCTCAAAAAGGTGGACTAGCTTATGTCTTTAAAAATATCAGTGTACAAAGTAGATTTCTCAAAATCTTCCTTATGGAACATGCTAGTAAGAACAATATTAAAATATTTTTACATAAAAATGTGTAATATTCAGGCCTCGGAATAGGCTCCACTTTAAGCATGTTTTTTTTTTTTTATTTTTAATGCCGATTTCTATTTTCTACAGAGATCATCACCAAAGGAAGAGATTGATTAATGAGACAATTGATCACTTTGTTACATTAAATGGAAGTGAGAAGAATATGTTCTTGTACCTAGCTGAGCGACATCTACATCAAACCCTCCTCCACTTTTCAGTAAGAGTGTGAGCTTGTGTTAAAGTGCCTCATTTACA
This sequence comes from Mesocricetus auratus, assembly GCF_017639785.1. Lineage (NCBI taxonomy): Eukaryota > Metazoa > Chordata > Mammalia > Rodentia > Cricetidae > Mesocricetus > Mesocricetus auratus. Next base: position 3,017,571 of record NW_024429193.1, on the reverse strand, counting down.
AGGAAAAATAGCTGCCTGCCAAAAAAAGAGCAATGCAACATAATTACTCTTAGCTTGGAAGCCTACTATTATTTTATTCAATGACATTCCCAAATGCGGCTGGAAGAATTTGACATGAAACATTTTTTGTTAGAAAAAGCATCTTCCTGCTTATTTATAATATAGACATGGAACAAAAATATGAATGGCGGAAATGAGTTTCCATTTAACAGTGACAAACTGCTTTCCACACAAACCCCTTAGGTTTCAACCCTTGGGTTCTATTTTTGGACCAGAGTGATACACAATATCACAAATGGTTCTCTAGCAGAGTCAAAGCCGAGGAAAGCCTATAGCAGAAGGGGTGTTTTCTGCTAGAACACAGAGGACACCCATGAGAGTTACAGATAGAACTCCATGATGGACCTCACTTACTAGACAAAGGTCTGCACCACAGATCTACTCAACATCTAAAGAGAGTCATTATCAATGTGAAGTGGCTGAAAAAAATATATAGTCACATGGTTGTCATCATCGCATAGTGAATAAGTGAAGGTCTCAACAGAAAATTCCATTACTCCTCCCTTGAGTCTATGTGATGACAGTCCATGTGGGATAGTACTCCTGTTGGGTGTCATGCATCAAAGTTAGAGTTCCATATGAGGAAGACTTGACTTAGAACACTTGGCTTGATTTTCCTTGTCTTGTTTCCTTCCTCTGCCCAAATAGCGGAATAAGGCTATGATAGTTTTGAGTTGAAACCAGTATGATAGCATGAATGCTATGTGTCAACCATTTTTTTGTTTGGTGTATTATTTGGTGCTGGGGCAGAGAGGCACAAGGCACACCTTGTCAACTGCCAAAGCAGGTATCATATGGTGTCAAAGGGATTCTACTGTAGTCATTCAAGAATGGACAATAATACCAAGTACTCACCACATCAAGCCAGAGACCTGGCTATGAAAGAGGAGAACAAAGCAGCGATTGTTGGTTATGAGTTCATATCTTGCACCAAGGCAGAGCTGACGTAGAAATACGGGATTCAAGTGGCCTTTGTTTCCTTACATTAATATTACAAAAGAAGAAATATAGTACAGACATAGAAACCAACTCATCCAAGATTACTTATGAAACACTGGGACCAAGTTCTCCAAGAAATCTAAGAAGAGGCCTCACCAACCACTGCAACATTGTAAGGAAAAGTTAAATTGGGGGGTTGAAAAAAAAAGAGAAACTCTGGATTTGGGGACAAAAAGGACAATGTGGATAAAATCATCACACACATCTAAGATGGGAACAAATATTTCTGTCCAGAGAACTTTGCTTAAATAAAGCACAATGCAAGGTTATAGTTATTAGGAAGTTTACATACAAGGCTACAGATTGAGGTATGTTACCTAAGAATGAAAATGAAACAACAAAAGGAGCCCATCTCTTACTGAATAACTGACAGCCATCATAGACGTCATAGACATTGTCATCGCCAACCTCATCATCATCGACTTCCTGTGTCCAGGAACACGATCAGAAGAACATTTTCCCTGAAAATGGGAAGGGACCATGACCTCCACTGTCTCTTTGATAGGCAGATTTAAAAAGAAATTTACAAGTGATACCATAGGTCAAAGTTACTGTGACAGTTCATACTGGGTTATACACTGGATACTGGTGTTTTTTGTTGCTGGTGTTTCTTTCCAGCCTGGTCCCACAGCTGCTTTGCCCCAAATAAACACACAAAGACTATATTAGTTATAAAACTGTTGGCCAATGGCTAGGGCTTCTTACTGGCTAGCTGTCTCTTAATGATTAACACATTTCTATTAATCTAGGTATTTCCACAGGGTCTTATCATGCCAGAGAATGTCTGGACCTGTTACTCCTTCTTCAGCTACATGGCTTCTCTCTGTGCCCTTCCTCTATCCCTCCTCACTCCTTCCTCTCCTAACCGGATCTATTCTTCCTGCCTGGTTATTGGTCAAGTAGTGTTTGATTCATCAACCAATAAGAGAAACACACACACACACACACACACACACACACACACACACACACACATGAACATATGTGTGTGAACATCCCCCATCATGTTTTAATGTAAATGAAATGTTTGCCAAGCTGCCTTGAGCAAGAATTATACTTCCTGTCTGGATTCCAGAGGGAAACCTAATATAGTAGATCATCGTGATTGCCTAACCTAAATACAACTTTCTAAATAAATGGCTGCATGGACAGAAAATATTAAAAAGTGTGGCTGGCAACCTCACAAGTTATGTGATTTTCCTGAATGAGATCACTCTGTGGTTCTGCACACTAGGACATGAAGAAAGGTGGGACAAAGGCATTCAAGGAGTTTAGCCTTCACAACTTCTAATTAAAACTTAATATATATATATCGATATTGTCAAATGAAGAAGGATGGGAGTAACGTGAGTGGCACGCAGGCTTTTTCTGATATGTTTCAAGAGTGTCATCACTGTCCTGGAAACAGCTGCCTGCCAGAGGATCATGGGCAAACCTGTCTTTGGGGACCATACCACCGGTCACAGATACTGTTCAGAGTTTGCCTTTGGGGATCCGCATTGCATCACTGTCTGAATCATTCATTGTTCATCTGGAGTGCTGGTTTCCAGAATCCTTCTATAACCCAGTTGGCTTCTGTTAAGCCCATGTGTGACTGTGTGATGAGAGTTTACTTTAAGGTTCTAACTCCCATCCACGGAAAGTCAACCCCATGGACCCATGGAGCCCAGCACATCCTGCCCTCCCCTGACTCAGTCTGTATGGGACACTTGAGGGTGGGAACTGGCTTTGTGAGCAGAGACTTGCAAAGCAAGACTCTCAGTTTTCTCGGTCCCTACCCCACATTTTTCAGCCACCTAAAATTGCTCCTCGACCCATGGTTTGTTTAATCTAAAACACAATGGTCGTTCCCCTTTCCACCCATTTCATCTGTGAGCTCCATCATTCCGGCTCCCAACACTCTGACAAACTGACCTTGCCAGTGTCCGTCGCCGTCCTCATCCAGCATTAGAAAACCTCACAGCGGTCACCACTGTTGTTCCATCCTTTGATTTCACTCAACCACCTATCACCAGTTTTGGAAGCTGCAAGAAGAATCATGTATGAAACAATACGACTCCAGTTCCGTCAACATCCTGCTTAAGCCCTGCTCGGACCTTATCGTGGTAATCGAGGCTATATAGGGAAAAACAATATATTTATTTATCAGGGAGAGAGAGAGTCGCACATACCAGGAGTTAGAAGCGTGGCTGGCTTCCAGGAGAAAAAAAAGGGAGGCCCCTTTTCCTTTCACTACCTTTTATCTCTACCTTGACCCCGCCCTGTTGGGCGGGTAGCTTTGTGGGGTTCACTCCTACAATTCCCCTTTTAGTCTAAATAGAAGATTTAAATTTGATACAAACTCAAACATATGCAACATATATACATAGAGGGTGATAATTAAGTTATAATCTACTTATCCTAAACTAAACATATCCATTCCACCTAAATTCTAAACTTATCCGAAAGGGATGCCTAAGTCTGAACACCTTCCGGTTCCAACCCTAAATAATTGCAAATTACACTAACAGGGGTAAACTATCCTTTTATGTCAATAGTAGGGAGAGGGGACGTGGAATTCTCAAAGTTACTTCCTGCTGAAGTGGGACGATGACAATCATGGGGACCTGTGGGAAAAAATTGTTAGTATAACAAGAGTCTTAAATAGGTCGTTTTGCAGGAGAGGCTTGACTGAAGTTCTGGATTAGATTTCTGATTTTGATTGAAGCTCTTGTCTGAAGCTCTGATCAGATTGTAGAAGATGCACTGTATCAGTTTCTTGGCCTGACGATGTTTCGGGTGATGTAGTTCCAAGCTGGTTTCAGGAGAAAAAAAAGGGAGGCCCCTTTTCCTTTCACTACCTTTTATCTCTACCTTGACCCCGCCCTGTTGGGCGGGTAGCTTTGTGGGGTTCACTCCTACAGGACCTACCATAATGTCTACGACAGAAGGAATCCAAACTCTGTATCATGCTCTTACAAGCCCTCTCCGTTGCTTATCTCCCCACCGGATCTCAAAGCATTCCCGATCCAAGCGTACCACCCACTCTGGCTTTACCCTGGTCTCTGCTTATAACACTTCTCTATTCCAATCTGTCTTCGAAAGATTGGCTTCCCTTCCTCCCTCACACCCCTCTGCTTCTTTAAACTGAAAGACCTGAAGTAAGCGGGCTTCAAGCTGAACACCCCAGTGACGTCCTGAGCTCAATAACCAGACCGTTGGATGCAAGAGGTTTTATTGTTTACACAGGTATCTGTGGTCGATTCAGCAGCTAGGCTAACTGAACACGTGCAGATGCCTGGGTACGGGAAAGAGACACTCCAGACTTCCAATATCCCGCAGCAAAAGCAGGTATGCAACGGCACATGTGCATGGAGAAATCTACCAGAGGAGAGGGCTACTGACCTCAGGAGGACCAGAGGACACCGCCCTGATATCTATTGATTTGGAAAATGGACTTTACAGAAGTTAAACCTGGCCTGTACGGTAACAAATACTTGCTAGCTTTTATAGATACCTTCTCAGGATGGGTTGAGGCCTTCCCTACCAAGAGAGAAACTGCCCAGATGGTAGTTTGAAAGATTTTGGAAGAAATCTTCCCCCGATTTGGCCTACCCAGGGTAATCAGGTCTGATAATGGGCCTGCTTTTGTCTCCCAGGTAAGTCAGTTGGTGGCCAAGTTACTGGGGTTTGATTGGAAATTACATTGTTCTAATAGACCCCAAAGTTCAGGCTTTTCATTACCACCACCATCCCCCACTCTGACACTCTGTCACAAACGTCTTCTATATATGTTTATTACAGCCTTATTATGAAATGTACAGCATACATTTCTCTTGTCTTCTTAATAGGGCATCAGAAGAAATGTTTAATAATAACATGCAGAATTGTTTTTGTTGTTGTTGTTATTACCTGTTTCCATTATTATCATGCTGAAACACCACAGAGGATTTATCACGGAAGAATGAATGAGGGAAATATGGGTTTCATTTTGAATGATTTCGTGTGTGATATTGCAAAAAGAGGTTTATGTTAATGAATAAGGTCATGAGCGGAATGTATCTTCACCTACAGTGCAGGTTCATAGCATACACTGTAAAATTTTAAATTATGCATTGCTGGCTGGAGCTGGAGACGGCTCACTGGTAAAGAGGACATCCTGTTCTTTCATAGCACAGGTAGGTCAGACAGCTTGAGAACATCCAAAGGTTCTGGTCTCCAAGAGCATCCTTATTCTTGTACACACGTAGCATACCGACATACACACACACATACATACAAGTCTGAACATGATTTAAAATTTTAAAAATTAAATGTTACATATGTATGTATACACTGCTGACCACCGATGAAGGCAAAAATCCATACTTGCTGACTCTGGACAAGGCTGCTTCTGGACCTCACAGCTGTTTTCTGTCTAAGAGAATTGATTTCTTCTCAGTCTTTCCAATGCGCTGGCTTCCATCCCTTCTTCTCCCCCCTCCATTCCTTTTATGTGTATAGTATTTTTTCTTAAAGCACTCTAATTGTTTAGACATGGTTCCTTCTTTCTGATGTTCACAGAGGGTACCAGAAGGCTCACCCTTCCTTCTTGATCCTTTGAACTTGGAAGCAGATGTCATTTCCTATTATGAGTACCCAAGGCACCATGAGTGGTTATCATGGCTGGGATCACAGTCATCCATGCCCATAGTCTGTGTGGACCCTCATATTTTCCTGTGCATTCTGGGCTTTGAAGAATAGTGCATTGGTTGAGTTCACCTCTGTAGAACTCACCCACTCCTCTGAACCCCTCTATTTGCCTTCTCTCTTTTCTCACGGATGGCAGAAAACGACGGATTTATTTTAGTGTTCATGTACTTTTGTATTTTCCAGAACATCTTATCCTTACAGTCAAACAATGTATTGTTTTTTCAGGCTAGCTTCTATCATTTTGTGATAAGAATACTTATTCCCTTCCTAACTCTTCATAGCTTGAAAATCAATCACTTGTATTAAACAGTGTCATCTCATTGCCTAGAATCACCACAGTGTGTATCTGTCTGTTCAAGAAAAGTTTGGTTGGCCTAGGTTTATATTTTGGAAATGATCAGTTACCTTCTGACTATTTTTAATTTAAGTCTATTGTTAGGGCGGGTGAGGTAGCTCAGTGGGTCAACATGCTTGTAGGGCAAATCTGGCTACCCCAGTTTAGCACTGAAAACCAGGTGAAGTTAGAAGGAAAATCCAACTCCACAAGTTTCTACACTGACCTACACAGTCATCATACACACACACACACATACACACACACACACACACACACACTATGAAATCACAATAACTAACTAAATATATTTGAAAAATATAAATTGTTTATAACAGTTATAAAAAAGTAAAAAATGTACCTATTTAAAGGTAATATTCATTTTAACAGTGCTGGTCACCCCCAAGCCATGCCCAATGTCTTCATCCCTTCACATGCCCTTTAACCTATTTGACACTGACTGCAAATTGTATCCATACTGTTAAATTTAATTATGAAGCAACTATAATCCAGATATTTTTGTTTCCATTTTAGGGAATTGATATTGATATATGCAACTACATTTTTAAAAAAAATTTCTTTTGAAGTATTTCAAAAATAAAACTGACAATATGACAAGAAAGGAAAGAAAGAAGGAAGGAAGGAAGGAAAGAAGGAAGGAAGGAAGGGAGGAAGGAAGGAAGGAAAACCAATCTGTGCCTATATCCTTGAAGAATAAGTATATTCACAAACTAAGTCAAGAAGCATACTAAAGACGATATTTTAACATGGTGAAGTTGTATTATCCCAGCAATGCAAGGATGGTTCATCATATGCAAATCAACTGGCACACCACTATACAATAAGAGAATGAGAAGTTAGTTAAAACAATATAAAATTTTCAGTAGATGAAACAAGAATACATCAGAGAAAACTTCAGCATCCCTTCAAAATACAAAGTCTCAACTAGTAATTCACGGAAGAAATGTACCCGTGAAATTTTGCTTACACTGAGTTGGCAGAGAGCATTGTGTATAAAGAGAAAAGGTTGAAAGCTGTCTGTCTGACGTCTGGAAGAAAAGAAGGGTTTGACTTTCAGTGATTTCATTCCTGGAAAGTCTGGAGGTAACAGTCAGAACTACGGAGCTACCCTGAGGCAGAGATATGTGTAGGATATGCAAACTGGAAAAGATGTCAGGGTGTCAGTGTCTGCAGATGGTGTGACTTTTACATGCTGAAAACCACAAAGAAGCCCCAAACCTATTTATAACAACTAGTAAATTGTTTCACCCAAGTTGCATTCTAAACTTTGTGTCTATTTTGACTTGTAAACTTTTGATGTTTGGACAGAGATTTTGTCTTTGTTCTTTTTAACTTTGTTAAAGCTGATTTTAACATTTTTTTCCTGGTATTTGCTTCTTAAGTCTCCTGTCAGTTTCAGCCTAAAGGCAACTCCTTGCTTGATAAACAGCCCTTATATCATTGACAAAAATCTTGTAGAATTATCCTCGGTAGTGCCTTTTTGTTTTATAGACTGCTGTGGTCTTAGTGGTTGACATTCAAGGGTGAGTCTCACTAAACTGGTAATCTCACTTCCTCAGACCCAATTCCAAATAACAGTGGATGCACTTTGGAACTGTTGCATAAAACCATGGATACCCACTTAGAGGAGTCTCAAACAGAAATTAAAGTCTTACTATTTCTTAAATGGTTTGAGGTGGATATCAAACACTCCCTGACCAGCAGTGGCTTCACAAATTGAGGCTCTGAGGAGTGATGAGGAAGAGGCCAAGGCTTTCACAACATTCCTGTTTGCAACAATTGTTTCCCTCATCCAATCCTTTTCACAACAGAAACACTGAATTAAATAATTCAACCTCCAGGAGTCCTTTTTTCATCCATTAATTTCATCTTTTTACTCACATATGCATTCAGTTTTCAAGATTGGCTCATGAAAGAGATTTCTAATGATTTGATTTCAGATGCTAATCACATGCTTGGCTCTGTGGTAGGTGTCAAGAAATAAAATTTTAAAAATAAAATCAATCAGATTGATCCATGGCTAGTCAATCAATGCATCTTTGGATGGAGCTGTAAGTCATAACACTTTGCTAGGAAATATTAATTGCAGGATTATAAAAATACTATATATGAAATAAACTAAACTATCATGGGGTGTGGCAAGTTGTGTTAGAGCCAATATCTCAGTCATTGTCAAGTAAATTGGCCTTATATTCAGCCTTACAAATTCTAAAATGGTTGGTCACAAGAAAACCCAGTGAAGAATTAATTAACACCCTTATATAGTGTTCACCTTTAAGTCTGAACTCAAAAATTCTGCTCCCATTCCAGTGGTTTTGGCCCAAAACTAGAAAGAGTCTGAAGTGTAAAAATTCAGTTGTGATGTCATTTCACACTCGTACACAGGTATAATCCCCTAGAAGAACACTTTGGAGGGAATTTGGGCAGAAAATGAAGCCTTCAAACCACACATTTAGGTTTAAATTAAGTCAGATAATTTAGAACTTCCCCAACCTCAAGAAACAACAGCAGATCTAAGACAACCTTGGTAACTTCGTCAAGCAACAACCCAGTGACAAAATCAATTGCTCCATCTCAACAACAACAAAACAAGAAAGAGAAGTAAAAGTTCCAGAATGCTACAGAATGGGAGATTATGACCCCTACTTTCCATCTCTTTTAAATGCACAAAGGTTATCATTTTGCAAGCATAGAAAAGGATAGTTTTCTGATAGCATGCTATTTCTTCCTCTTGTGCATTCCAACGCTGTTTTTAATACCTTCTTACCAGGGAACCCTCTGATCACAGCGTGTTAGAGTTTTCAAACACAGCTCAGCCTCCCCTCAGCTCACATGCCACAGGAGCATCTGTCTCCTGATCCAAGCTTCCATGCTCCTTTGTGATCACATCTAAACAGCTGTGTCACTGAGAGCATGGCAAACCCATATCCACTGATTCATTCAAAGTGGGAAGCTGACACCTGCTAGACATTTGCTAAAATATGAGGGAGGGCATTGCCATACCTGTGTGGCATTCCACTGAGAAATACCCGTGGTTACAGTAGACATTTCAGATGAAGAGTCAAAAGTTTGGCCCACAACCAAATGACTCATTTACTCACATTTTTTCTATGACTGGCAAATGTTTCTTAGCCTGCTATACAGTTATATCAGAAGATTAAAGTTCTCATGAAGGAGACATCTACAGTCTATAAGAATACCCACTGTAAAAAATGTTCTCTTTTATCTATTCTATTTATGTGGGCTGTCCCAAAATGTCTAATAACAATTTCAGAGGACATGAGTGCAATAATAATTCTTACCGCTTGTTGAAACTCTTATTTGATGATTCAGTAGAAGTTTTGGACTGGATTTAGAACCCAGATCAGTGATTCAGGTCCACATGCAGTGTTTCCAAAACCAAAGGCTACATGAGACACGTTAATTTAGGTTTACACTGAAATACATATACAGTATTTGTGCATACATATATGAATATTTTGAATACAGTTATGCCAATTTCATTGTCCATACTACCCCAAGATCCTCAGACTCTTTAGAAATCTTCCTTTGACTCCCTGCCGGAGGAGTTTAAGACAGTTCTAAAACACCATAGGTCACTGGCACTGTACCTGGTTGCCTCCTGGAATGTGAAGGTAAGACCTCATTGCTAAAGACACTAGACACCTTAGACACAGAACTTGGAGGAATCCAGATGAAATAGAACTGGAAAACCGCTCCCTGAAAATTATTTTCATAGGACAAGAAGGTGCTGAACAGGCTGCTTGGGAAGAAAAGCAATGAAAAGCCCTACCAGTGTGGATGTGGCAAATCTGAGAAGGAACCTCTAGACTAAGAACTACAGACAACAAATGTCTTCTGAGAGAGTCCATCCTCTCCAGGGACCAGATTCCTGCCAGTTCATCCAGTTATAAGTGGTCAGTCCTAAAATGTAGGAGCAACACTGAATGGGCTCAAAGATTGTATTGGTGTGTGTGTGTGTGTGTGTGTTTGTAAATACTTAAATATTTAAAGTAGAAGAGGACATGAGGTTGAGAGGAATGGGGAAGAACACAGGAAAAGTTGGAGAGTGGGTTCATGGGATAGAAATTATGTACATAAGTACTCTGTGTGAAATTCTCAAAATTTAGTAATATACCATAAAATTGATTTTCTAGACTTATCCATACTAAATATTTCCCGTTTACTTTTTTATTACATTCCCATTAAAACGGCACTCAGAAAGATCAAACCTAAGAATAACAGGTATAGAAGAAGGTGAAGAAACCCAACTCAAAGGGACAGAAAGCATATTCAACAAAATAATAGAAGAAAACTTTCCCAACCTAAAGAAAGACATGCCATTGAAGGTACAAGAAGCTTACAGAACACCAAATAGAGTGGATCACAAAAAGTCCCCTTGCCACATAATAGACAAGACCCCAAGCATATAAAATAAAGAAAGAATATTTAGAGCAGCTAAGAAAAAAGGTCAAATAACATATAAAGGCAAATTACACTTGACTTCTCCATGGAAACTCTGAAAGCCAGAAGGTCCTGGGTAGATATTCATTCAACACTAAGAATCCACGGATGCCAGCCCAGACTACTATACACAGCAAAGCTTTCAATCACTATAGATGGAGAAAACAAGATATTCCATGACAAAACCAGATTTAAACAATACATATCCACTAACCCAGCCCTACAGAAAGTTCTGGAAAGAAAACTCCAGTCCAAAGACATTAACTACAACCAGAAAAACATAGGAAATAGATAATCCCACTTTACCAATACCCAAAAGAGAAAAGGGGTGGAAATCCACATACAATTCCACCAAGAACAACCATTCCAAAACAAACGAGAACCAGCAAGCAAAGATCATTAATATCCCTCAATATTCTCCCATAAAAAGGAATAGGCTGACAGAATAGATTCGAAGACAGAACCCATCCTTCTACTGCATACAAGAAACACACCTCAGCCTCAAAGACAGACATTACCTCAGAGTTAAGGGTTGGGAAAAGATTTTCCTATCAAATGGCCCCAAGAAACAATCAGGGGTAGCAATCGTAATATCTAACAAACTAGACTATAAACTGAAATCAATCAAAAGAGATGAAGGAGATAATTTCATATTCATCACAGGAAAAATCCACCAGGATGAAGTCTTGATTCTGAACTTCTATGCCCCAAATACAAAGGCATCCACGTTCATAAAAGAAACATTACTAAAACTCAAATCACACATAAAACTTCACACACTAATAGTGGGAGACTTCAACACCCCATTTTCACCACTAGACAGGACTACAAGACAGAAACTTAACAATGAAACAAAGGAACTAATAGAGGTTATGACCCAATTGGGTTTGACAGACATCTATAGAACATTCCATCCAAATACAAAAGAATATACCTTCTTCTCAGCACCACACGGAACCTTCTCAAAAACTGACCACAGAATTGGCAACATAGCAAACCAGGTACAAAAAAAGTTGGAATAACTCCATGTATCTTATCAGACCACCATGCTTTAAAGTTAGAGTTCAACAACAACACAAACTGCAGGAACCCTACAAACTCATGGAAATTGAATAATGCGCTATTGCACCATGCCTGGGTCAAAGAAGAAATAAAAAAAAAGAAATTAAAGACTTCCTAGTTTTTACCGAGAATGTGAGAATGAAGACACTACACATCCAAACTTATGGGACACTTTAAAACAGCACTTGGAAATATTAAAAATTTGTGAGGGAAAAGCAGTTAGTTGATGCACTGAAGGTAACAGGATTTCCCTAATTTAAAGCTAAACGACTCTGAAGGACTAGACATTGCTCAGACTGCAACTCATATCCTGATTGTACTTGATAACTCACATGACTCAAAATGAGAATTTAAACACAGCTCCATCCTTTTTCTGCAAGCTTCTCGGGATAAGATGTAAATATTGCCAGCGAGTACATCTGTCCTTGGAAATACACTCAGTATTCTCATGCTTTCCACAGAGTTTTCTATGTTAAGAACCTACACATCTTTAAGAACGTCCCCAAGGGATATATTAAAATAAATAAAATCTCCCAGTATTCCACAAAATAGCTTTTGAATTCAACTGGATTTTAGCTAAAAATAGATATTAATCACTATATTATAGAACGCAACAACTCAAACTCCGTAATTAGGAAGGCATTTGGCATCAGAAAACAGAATATTATTTTATACATTAATTGCAAATAAAAGAGAATAAAAGGCTCTGATGAATCAAATGTCAGTTTAGAAATCATAACATGTACTGAGATGATAATTTACAGGTGTTTGACATTATGTGAGAATCAGAATCAAAACAAAGCCTGCATTTGAGTGTGAGTGATGCTGTGTGATCGTTCATTAAAATCTCTTTATAAACATCTGAGCAAAGGATCTGGATTGCAAATGGGCTCACCCTGTGTTTAAATAAATGTCTGACAAGGGGTGTGGAGGGACTTTTCTGTTTAGTCACCGGAGCACAGAGCACCTCCCTTAATTCTGTTATAGACAATAACAAGACAATCTGTAGGAAACTGCTGGAAGGAATGTGGCTGTGATTTGTTTCAGACACGTAGAACATCTCTACAAGAATGTTATTTCTTCCTGATTACTGAATGGTACATCACTAAGTGGCTTGTGTGTGATATCCATTCAGCGCCCCCGAGTGTTATGAACTCACAGTTATAAGCACACGGGTGGTGACTTCAAAGTGTTTAAGGAAGGCTGACACTGTCATTACCATGAACACTAACGGGAAAGAGGATGTTATCAAAAGTATCCAGGCAAAGATGCATGTGGCTGATGACATAGGTAAGTATTGTTTGATTATATGGAAGACAAGATTTAGCACTTCAACATTTAATGTGATATACCAATGTAAACCAGTGGATTTTATTACACTGGGTGTCTAATAGTGATTTATTTTCCTTTTTGATGAAAACCACTGAGATGGATTTACACAAAATGTCCTATAGTTTACATTATAATTACTCTTATTCAATTTTCCAGCCAAAGAAAGCCTCCAACTAACAGGGTAATGATCATAAAACACCCATATTTTTTTTTTTGCTTGGAGTATTCCATTTATCTAAGCAAACCTCGTATCTCCTCCATTAATCTGAAATTATTGGTAGCTACATGAGTGATGGGTCTGTATTAATACCAGATGTATATTAATGGAACAATAAATACTTCAAAATTCTCTTTTAAATTACAAGAACATTTTCACATATAGCAGTGCTTTTCAACCCTGGGGTCATGCCCCCTGTGGTGGTCAAATGATCCTTTCACAGGCGTCATCTAAGACCATTGTAAAACACAGATGTTTGCATTGCAAATCCTAACAGTCACAAAATTATAATTATGCAGTAACAATGAAAATAATTTTATGGTTGGGGGTCACCACAACAGGAGGAACTGCATGAAAGGGGCAAAGCCTTAAGAAGGTTGAGAAACACTGAGATCCTAGAGACACTAGAGTATCTATCTACTTATTCCAAGGCATGTTAGAAAATTCCTGAAGTGCATGGGTGCTTGCACTGTATGCTCTTTCAGTGATAACACACACACTCTCATATCCTTGCACATACATACTCATGCAAACACAAACAATCATCCTAAGCAGAAACTCATGGTTAAATTTAAAAATATTTGTCCTAGTTCATTCTGTTTAAAACTTTAAACACTATTTCGGGCTATCACTATATTTCATTTGGCTAGATATATTCCTTTCACTTTAAGCAAATACATTCCTTTGATTTGGACATCTTTCTCTTTCAGTTCATTTATATTTAAATTCGAAGGAATGAAGCACAAACACATGGTTGACTAAGTGTAAAGATTGTTGTCCTATTATAATTCTGCAGATATTTTCCCTCCCTGATAGATTAGTTCAGATGGTTCCCAAAACTGTCAGAAACCACAAACAGGTTAAAGGTCATGTAATTTCTGTGTTGGGCCCTCTCAAGTCATGTTTACTCTCACTGAAAGGTTGGCAGGGTGAGGAATGGAGAAAGTGCACAGTAATTGTGGCAGGGAAGTGAAACACTCAATGCACCCTTGTTTTCAGTCAGACTCTCTGTTGTCAACTCAGTTTCTCAAAACATATGTAAATTGAGGTCTGGATATTGCACACATATTCTGGCCCTGACACTAAGAGAATTATCATGGATGGATAAGTTTTCTGGCTGATCTGTGAAATTGGGCATGTTCCCGTATTGAAGAAAGAAGAAAATGGAAAGATCTCGCATGCTGTTGGATAGGTAGGGTCAACATAGCTAAAATGGCAATCTTGCCAAAAACCCCATCAAAATCCCAGCATAATTCTTCACAGACATTGAAAGTACAATTCTCAACTTTATATGGAAAAAGAAAAGACCCAGGATAACCAAAACAACCCTGTACAACAAAGGAAAATCAGGGGGCAAAACCATCACTGACTTCAGGCTTTATTATAGAGCTATAATATGAAAAGAGCTTGGTATTAGCACGGAAAAATAGACAGGTAGACCAATGGAATCAAATTAAAATCCCTGATATTAACTCACACACCTACCAATACCTGATCTTTAACAAAGAAGCTAAAATTATACAATGGAAAAAAGAAAGCATGTTCAACAAATGGTGCTGGCATAACTGGATGCTGACATGTAAAAGACTGCAGATAGATTCATGTCTATTGTCATGCACAAAACTTAAATCCAAATGGATCAAAATCTCAACATGAATCCATCCACACTGAACCTCTTAGAAGAAAAAGTGGAAGGTACCCTCGAACGAGTTGGTACAAGAGACTGCCTCCTAAACATAACTTCAGTGGCACAGATAATGAGATAAACAATTAATAAATGGGACCTCCAGAAACTGAGAAGCTTCTGTAAAGCAAAGACACAGTCAACAAGACAAAATGGCAGCCCACAGAATGGGAAAAGATATTCACTAACCCCACATCGGACAAGGGCTGATCTCCAGCATATACAAATTACTCAAGAAGTAAGTCTCCAAAACACCAAAATATCCAATTAAAAAGTGGGGTACAGAACTAAATAGAGAATTCTCAATAAAGGTATCTAAAGTGACTGATAGACACTTAAGAAAGTGCTCAACATCCTTAGCCATCAGGGAAGTGCAAATCAAAACAACTCTGAGATACCATCTCACTCCTGTCAGAATGGCTAAAATCAAAAACACCAATGACAGTTTATGCTGGAGAGGATGTGGAGAAAGGGGAACACTCCTCCATTGCTGGTGGGAGTGCCAACTTGCACAGCCACTTTGAAAATCAGTATGGAGATTCCTCAGGAAAATGGGAATCAGTCTACCGTAATTTCCAGCAATTCCACTCTTAGGCATATACACAAAAGACTCACATTCATACAACAACTTTGGAAATCAGTACGGAGAATCTCAGGAAAATGGGCATCAGTCTACCACAATATCCAGCAATTCCACTCTTAGGCATATACACAAAAGACTCACATCCATACAACAAGGCGTTTCATTTTTACATTAAACATTTTGACACTAAGCAGCCTCAAACAATGAAAGGCTCATTCATTGTGCTTAGTCATCTTGCAAAGAGTATCTCATAAACAGCTGAAAAAAAAGTACTTCCCTATTTATTTAAGGAATGGTATGCCCACTCAATAACATTACAGGTTCATGGCACTTGACTGACAGTAATGTGCAAATATTTTATTGTTGCAGTTAAAATGTCTTCTGAGGTATTATTATCCCTTTCAGGGAAAGCTCTGATGTCCATTTCAGCTGATATCCTGCAGCAGTTCCTGGGGAACAGCTGAATCCCCAATGTCATGTCACAGCCCCTGACACATAGATACTGAGTCTAAAAAAAAGCTATCCCCTTGCCAAGTGCAAGCCAACCAACCTGTTACAGTTCTTGAGAACCATGCCAGAACTAACATTCAGATCAAGCCCTTATTGGGTCCACTTCCTTCAAAGGCTTTGGTATCCAATGAGCCCACCTGGGAGCCAACCCTGACCTTTTGACTTACCAGTTGGTTAAAGTTTCACATAGCTATTGTGAGTTTCATTCCTCCATGTGTCACATAGATAAATCTCAAGGTATGAGGAGTTACAGGGACAAACCCATGAACGTGACAAACTCTTCTATCTTTCACAGTTCATCATTCCCCCAACTGCACAGTTTGGATCTTGACCCAGAGATGACCCATGATCTCTGGAGACATAGGAGCCACACAGCTGAAGTGAGGAAATTCCATCTGAATTCAGAGTCTCAATCCTGATGTCCTGCAGCCTGGTGATTCTGTATCTGACCACATAGCAGGACATCAGGAAGACCTGTGCACACACAACATGATCCCATTTGACTTAGAGAAACAGCTCCGAGGCTGGACACAGTGTTGGGTCTAAATTACTGAGGGGTAAACGAGGAGAAACATATTAAAGACTCTACCTTGTCAATCTGTTTCCATGAGTGGAAGGCATTCCATCCTTCTAATCCTTCCTTCCTTCCTTCCTTCACCTGGCCTCATTTTCCCTCTGCCTTTTGTCTTCTCTTTTCATCTATAAGACTTTTTAACAAGCTCTTTTTCTTTAGGATGTTGAGTGGGATATTCTAAGTTTAAGTCCTAGCATGAACATAATCAATTCTGCAGCTTCATAAGTTACTTAAGCTCTGCGCCCGACCCCTTTACAGGTCAACCTCAGAAGACAGTGGAATCTACGACTGAGGATTGTGCTAAGAACAAATGAGGGATTGTGCAGTTTATTATGGGAACTGGGCATACACAGCTCAGGAAATGTTAGCTTGAAGATGTGATCTTCGAGCTAGTGAGTAAGTGTATTCAGTTGATAAACATTTGTGAAGGAGAATCATTTTGGAGGAATAAGTGAGGAAACTCTAGGGGGAAGACTCAAGATGTGTTAAAAGGCCCTCTGTGGCTTTTAAAGAGACATTTGAGTCAATACCCAGACAAAAGGCTCCATAAAGATAAAAGTAAACAAACGGATAGGAGCCTCTGTAGCTGACAGCAAGAGGGAAAAAAGTCTTACATTAAGATCTTGTTGGGCAACTGCAGATCCCATGAGCTTCTTAGGTGCACAATTAAGTCCTTCAAGGGTCCGTACTGTGTGATATTTCTGTTGTCCTCAAAATGGCTGTTTTTCAATTTTCGATATTTTCGATTTTTGCCGTTCTTTGTCATCTTTAAGCCTCTCAACATGTAGAAGGCGGCTCGCTTTAGTGAGCATGCCCAGGACAGGATGACTGCCATGGGGAAAGAGCAATGAACACAACACACATCAAACAAACGTTGCTAAAATCTTCAAATTATGCATCAGTTAGGATTTTAATTTACTGGAGCTGTTTTCTTAATTCTGTAGGCTTTGTTCGCAGATGGGAGCATTTAAATCACAGAGTTAACATAAAGTGATAAAAAGGAAAGATCTCGGTAGTGTGATGCCTCAAGTAAACCAGAGCTGTGCAAACTCACCAATTAAACTTGACAGCTCCTTAAACCATTTAATCCCACAGATGCAACGCCACAGTCCCAAAGCGGGCATGCATTCTGTTATTTTTCTCAGTTGTTCTGTCTTAAGGTGGCACCCAGTAGAACCACACATCAGGAACGGATATTCAGAAATTTAAGTTACTATCAGGACATCAGGACCCCTTTCACAGAGGGACTCAGAGTGAGTCTTTAGATCTGAGGGACATCTAACTGGACTGGCTTCATGTCACTGTGGGATTGTCTTATTTAGGTTAAAAAAAAACAAAACAGACAGCACAGCCCCAATAGCCTTTAAAGTAATTGAGCAATATTTTTCTTTTTTTATGCAGTAGGACTCCTGGAATTTATTTTAAAAATGCAGATCTTGGTTTACTGTCCCTGGACAATACTGCGCCGTCTTGAAAGAAAATGTCCCCCAAAAGGAATGGTGATGGGGGAAGTCCTGTACAGTTGTCAATAAAGTACTGTTGAGCTAATAGGAAATCTAGATAGGAGGGACTAGGAGTCCAGGAGGATTCTGGGAAGGAGAAACACAGGAGAGTCGACATGTAACGCCATGGGGTAGGAGCCCGGAACTATTCTCCGGTAAGAGACATACTTAGATTAACAATTATGGGGTAATTACTTAAGGCAGAGCTAGCCAGTAAGAGACAAGCAAGGCCAACAGCTTCATAATTAATATAGCCTCCTGTGTGTTTATTTGGGACTGATGTGGATCTGGAACCAGGCTGGCGGGACGGCTTCACTCAAGGAAATAGCTTCTCTTAACAGAATGGTACTTATTAGGAGGTGTGGCCTTCTTGGAGGAAGTGCGTCACCAAGAGGGTGGGGCTTGAGGTCTCTTATGCTCAAGCTTCCCACAGTGTGACTGTAAGTCAACTTTGTGCTGCCTTCTGGTCAAGATGCAGCCAGCATCGTATCTGCCTGCCTGCTACCGTGCTCCCTGCCATGATGATAATAAACCGACTCTCAGAAACTGAAAGCCAGGCCCCTCAGTTAAAGGTTTTCTCTGTTAAGAGTGGCTGGGGTTGTGGACCCTCTTCACAGCCATGAAAACCCTCACTAAGACAAACGCTTCCATAGTCTTACAGAATCTCATCTCAGCCCTAAGGTGTGTAAATCAAGGTCCCACTTGAGTTCCTGCCCAGACTTCCCACTCCCCCACCCCCACCCCCACCCCCACAATGAACGGTGTGACCTGGACTGAGCCAAATTAACCCTTTCTACTCTTAAGCTCCTTTGGTCATGGCATTTTTTTTTGTCACAGAAACAGAAAATAAATGAGAAGAGAGATTGCACCCCTCATCAACCCTTCCTCTACCGCTGGAACATTCTTGTACAAGCCCTGCCCACTTCCATGTCTTCCTTTTCCATGTGAATCCCCCCACACACACACACACTAGACCAATGAAGAAAATAACACCCCTCCTCCAAGGACTGATAATTGCCAAGAGTCCCTCTGGGAAGGGGGGTGGAGCCTCTGGACTGTCCCTATCTAGGATGAACAAGATGCGGTTTTTATTTTTTACTAATAGAGGAGATCTCACCAATCATGACATTAATGAACATCCATCAAGTGTCTTGTGAGACAAGACTTACTTATTTCTTTATTATTGAGCTGGATATACTGGACTTCTCACATGGTGGAATACAGCCTTTGACTGCTTGCAAGATAGCAGCATGCTAAGGAGCTCTCTGCAAGCTATAAAACATTGATTATCTCTGCTGGCCTAGTTAGCTCCAGAAGCAGACACTTTGGTTAACCGGACTGGGTGTCTTTCCTATTTCAGCTTGAATCAGACCCTATCCTGTATCGGCCCTCTGGTTGAAGCCATGGTAACAGGCAGGATTCTTTGTCTACAGGTGGGAGCCGTCTTTCACAGGGCTGGGGTGCTGAACCCCACTGAACCCTAGCCGAGAATGTTTCGAGTGCCATTGTACCTATTAATCTAAACAGCTGCAGAAGACCCACATGGAGGAGCCGTTCACAGCCACTCACCATTGTTCTCTTGCTAATGTGAGTGGTAAAATTACACCGAATCTGCTGTTTTGTTCATTTCTGCCATGGCATAACAGAAATGGGAAGGGATAAATAGTACATGGGATTACAAAGTCTCTGTTAAGGGAATCAGCATCTGCATGGTAACAGCAGGCTTATTATTTTAAAGCATTTCTATAGAAAAAAAGTTTTTCTGCCATTGTGAGTAATATTTAAACACATGCAAAAGAAAAAAAAAAGGAATCTCACAGAGTGTTTCCCCATAGAAAGTTGTGATCAGCGTGGTTTGTCAGGCGCGCTGGGAATCGGGAGCCTTGCTGTCTTTGCTACAGCTCTCAGGTCTGTCCTCACATTACTGCTTTTCATAACAAGGAAAGAAAGACATGCTGAATGCCGTAAAGAAGCAATAAAATGCCGTTTAAATAAAGAAATGCATTATTGAGAAGTTGTGTAGGCACTGTAGCTGGGAAATATTTCATGACATGTTGCCGTGTCTACTCATTTGAGGAAATGTTTGAAATTGCTCAAAAAAAGGCTTAGTTTCATGTTTTGGGGGAATGGTTAAGTTTAGTGTGACGGTTTGTTAAAAGAGGACAGTGAGGGAAAAAATGGTCTCTTACTGAACTACTCATCTTTTAATAGCTTCCCCCCCCCCAGATATACATAAACCAAGCAGCATTTTTTGCCAAATAGAAAATAAAATTTCAATTATAACCATTTATGATATCTACATAAATAAATTCTCACTGGTGGCCTCCATTCACATCATCTGGTAGGGAATTACTGAATTGATGTGGTCAGAAACCTCCTCTACTTGTAGCTGTGTGACTGTAATAGTGGCCGCTGGAGTCCCAGGAGTATATAGGGTTGAGATCATGAGCCACTAAATGCAGCACGGTGTGATGAAGTATGGGTGTGGTACCCAGTGTGGTCCTCGATATCAGCACTGTACCTTGATGAAGGTAGTTCAGCTTCATCAACCTCAAATTTTTCATCAATATAATGGGAATAATGAAGAACGTCTTTAAAAATTAAAGATCATGCATATTAAGTGGTTAAAAAGGAATTTTTACATTGCACAATCACACAACATATATTATCTATTCCAACTTACTTGAATGTTTAAGATAATGTATTTATATTGAATCCAAACAAATCCTGTGCTTAAAAACCATATTATAACTAAAAAATGTCAGGTTTTCTCACAGGCTTTCTAGAAGCAGCTACATTTTTACATCAAGCTCAGAGGGTTCCAAACTAAGATAAAATTCTTGCACATCAATCTATGATGACTACCTTAAATGCCATCATAGAGTCTTCATCCAGTAGCTGATGAAAGCAGAAGCAGAGAGCAGCTAAGCACTGAGCTGAACTCCTGGAATCCAGTTGTAGAGAGGAAAGAATGATGACCAAAGGGGTCAATGCCATGCTAGGGAAACCCACAGAAACAGCTGACCTGTACAAATGGGAGATCACAGACTCCAGACTGAAAGCTAGGAAACCAGCATAAGAGTTAATTAGGCCCCCTGAATGTGGAAGTCAGTTTGGGGTCTTGGGCAGTCTAACAGCATCTCTGGCAGTGAAACCATTATTTATCCCTAGTGCATGAACTGACTTTTTGAAACCCATTTTCTATGGAGGGGTACTCTGTCAGACTAGACAAATGGGGAGGGCCTCAATACTGTCCCAAATGATGTGAAAAATTTTGATGATCCCCCATGGGAGGCCTCACCCTCTCTGAGGAATTGATGAGGGGTTGAATGTGGAGATGGGGAGGGGAAGGGAGGAGGGGAGGGAAAAGGAACTGTGATTGGTATGTAAAATAAGATTGTTTTAAATTTAAATAAAATGATAAAAACGCAGATGGTAGAGTTCACTCATTCCTAAATACTCTTCTGTCTTACTAGTATGCATATATAAATTATAAATATACACATGTTAGTTGTGTGTGGTCAGCTAACGCGGCAGGCTCATAACATTGACTCTTCAGTAACTCTAGTGCCCTGCAGTAGTCATGCGCTTTCAGGCTCTGCCCTGAAGGAAGCCATCAGTGATTACAACAGAATGTCTGTGACCCCAGTTCTATCTGTTGTTTGACCCCGTCCATCCTCTGCACTTCAGTGAGGTCAAAGGCAGCCCATGATCACATCTCATCTGCAATCAGTTCTGTCTAAGAACTTCCTCTGAAGACTTGGCACAGTGCAGCTGTGATGACTGCAATGGGCTTAGTTCATTAGTGATGAGGGCACATGAACATTCGCCAAACAATTCGGTAGAACATGAGCAAGTCTGCTTGACATACAGTAAATTGAGTGGGGACCACCATCATAACAGCATTTGGAGACATTACCTGTACTCTTTCCGTTTCTCCAGATAAAGACAGAGGGCACAAAATGACTTGTCTATGAAAGTCCAACTAAAGTACTAAAAGAGCTTGTCACTTCTTAAGATATTTTAATCCAAAGTTAGGAAATCTGCACTTGTGCTTACATTGTCAACTTGACACAACCAAGAGGCACCTGGGAAGAGGGAGTTTCAGCTGAGGGATTTCCTGGATCTGACTGTCCTGTAGCTATGTCTGTGGAGAACTGTCATGATTGCTAATAGATGTGGGAGGTCACAGGGTCACAGTTCACTGTAGGTGGTACCACACCCAGGCAGTTACATCAATAGGACCCAAGGGATAATGGTAATTTTCACTGAGATATTTTGACACCCTTCAGGTTACTTCTCTGTGTCTACCTCTAGGTTCTTTTCATTCATTCACACACACACACACACACACACACACACACACACATATATATATGTATATATATATATATATATCTTTCCAAATAATGATTAACTCTAGATTCTTTCTTCCTGATTCTTTGTCTCTAGAGAATCTCTCTCTCCCCCCCTGTTTGTGTGTGTGTGTGTGTTTGTGTGTGTGTATACTAAGCACAATTACATACTTGCTCCTGGTAGTTAAGCTGGTGATGCACCTGACATTTGTGACAGGACCAAGAGCAAGACTAGTGATCAGTAAACTTCTTTTCTAAATGCTCATGGAAGCTGCTTTAGACTAACCCTTCTGAAATAGTGGAAAATGTAAAAATAGATATCAAAATTCCACACAATCTTCCCATGTTTTTAGCTAAGAACTTGGGATCTGTCTTAGTCAGTGTTCTACTGCCGAGGAGAGACAATATGACCACGGCAAACTTGCAGAGAAGAGCATTTAAGTAGCAGGGCTTGCACACATTCAGAGGTTATCAGTCTATTATCAACATACTGGGAAGCATGGCGAGACACAAGTAGACTTGGTGCTAGAAAAAGAGCCAAGAGTTTTACATCTGGATCTTCAGCCAAGAGAGAGAGATATATACATAGATAGACAGAGAGACAGAAAGAGAGAGAGAGAGAGAGAGAGAGAGAGAGAGAGAGAGAGAGAGAGAGGGAGAGAGAGAGCAATAATGGGACCTGGCTTGAGCATTTGAAACCCCAAAGCCTGCCCCCAGTGCTATAGTACCTCCACAAAGTTTACCTACCTATAACAAGGCCATACTTTCTAATCCTTCCAAATAGTGCCTCTCCTGTACGGAGCATTCTTCCCAGAGGCACATCAGTCCCAAATGAACATGCAGGACACTATATTAATTATGAAGCTGTTGGCTGTTTGCTATGCTTTCTTGTTGGCTAGCTCTGAGTTAATTATTAACCCACAACAGCTAATCTAAGTATTTCCAGGTGATCTTCTCTTACCAGCAAAAGGGCCCAGACCTCTTACTCCTCTCCAGTCCTACATGGTGACTGACTGTGCCTCCATTTCCCAGAATCCTCCACCTCTCCTAGTCCCGCCTATCTTGCCTCTCTATTGGCCAACAGTTCTTTATTTGTCAACCAATAAGGCAGACATATACACGGAAGTACTTCCCACCCTCACACTCCCTCTGAAGGTACGGGGGAATTTCCTAATCAAACTACTACACAGTCTTTAGTTGATGAGAAATAAAGTATACATCATAATGCAGCATCAGGCAAACCATATCAGCCTGTAGTTTTTTTCTCTTATGGCAAGGGATGAGGAGCAGAGCTGACCTGCAGGTTTTCAATTTCCTTTTCTGTGGTATCAAGAAGGAGTTCAGATTCATCACCTCGAGTTCTATGACTTTGGACAAATTGTGCAATCTTTTTTGTGGCATTGTTCACAGATTTTGTTACTATCTTTAATGAAAATAATGCGGATAATTCATCAATGTCTGGGCTGCAAATGCTGTGGAGCTAAACCCATCCTGCTGTATGTTTTTGTCCCTGACACCTGCGCACTTAGCCAAACCAGTGATTCGCACAGACAGCATGTGGCCCACAGCTGTAGCCCCTAGATGTTTACTACAGGGCCCTTAATGGAAGGTCTAGAAACCTTGGCTGTATGAAGAATTTTTCTCTCCCTTGCCTTTCTTCTTTGTTGGTGTTAGAGAGGTTGATCTTGGTTCAGAAGGGAATCTTTGTTTCTAACGCTCATTATTCTTAGTCAGATGCAAATCAAAGCGATGTCCTGGTGATAACAGAGATACCCTTGGATCAGTGGAAATGTAGTTATTTAGTCCATCGATGGACCCAAACAACTGTCCTTTCTCTACTTCACTTTTGACAATTTCATAAATGTATGTAAAGCATTGTGATCATGTCCCCCACCTGTTAACTGCCTCTCATATTATTCCCACACCTGCCCCTTCTTACCCCAAGCAGTCCCTTCCCACTCTCATGTCTTTGTAAAAAAATTTACTGTGTTAGTGTTACTTGTTTTAGGGTCTGAGAATCCAAGAATAATCCAGCACAAAAGACCGAGTTCAAGTGAGCTATCATTCTATTTAGAAAAACTCCTATCAGGGAGGCAGCAAGGCTCAGGTTCCAAATTGAATCCTTGAGGCAGGGGCAACAGTCAGTTTCACAGGGAAACAAAAGTCAGGAAGATAGTTCCATATTCCCATCCAAACATAATGTAACATGGGGGAAGGCAGTTGGGGGCTTTCGACAGTGGTATATTTTAGCCTATCAGGGGTTTGTGAGGTTTGTTGGCCCAGACTTGGTTCTGGGCCCCTCACTCAGGAGAGGATTGAATGCTTATGGTTTGGCCTTACTCTATGTATGTTTCAGGTTGTAGCCTGTTCTCAGCAAATTATGGGTAACAGTTCAGAGCAGAACAAACGGGAACAAAAGTGAAGTTTTTACTGTTAACTAGAATGCAACACTTGCCCGAGCCAAGGTAGGGTTATGATTGGAACATGGCAGCTACACATGCTCACCCTTCTTCTAAGATGCACCATGTTCTTGGAGCAGGTGACATCGATGTCCCTTTTCCCGCAGAGAACTCAGTAGTCGCTTATAACCAGTCAGCACAGTGGTGAGTCAAATGTCTTGCAATAGATTGACCATTACCTGAAGTAGATGCGTTAATCGCTAGATCTCGCTCTCAGCAATCCACATTCATCCACGTTCAAAACTGAGTGGATGTGATTCACACATCTCTCTATTGGCTTCTTACAGAAACACAAATTGGGCAGATTATAATTGCATATGACATGGTACGAATTGGATCCTAGAGGCCCTGCCATTTAATGTGAACTCAGAGTGCTCTAATAGTCTTTTAAAATATATGACACAACCCTGGGAGAATATATGGTATACTCGGAATTTATTCATAGAAGTCACTTTGTATCCTGAATTTTCACTCTACTTGGAATAGCTGAAGACAAAATTTAAATTCTGTGTGTGTGTGTTTACTCCATAGAAAGAGACAGCTTAAATCATCTATACATGCCATTAATATTCTTTTGGATACATATTTTAAGCCATCATGCTTGCTTATAGCATTAATATGTATTTAACAATTCAAACCATACCATTTCAGTTTTTTTCAAAGAGAACACTATATGTCAAGGAAGAACCATTAATCAATACGATAGTTGGCTGTAGGATCTTCAGTGAAGGCCATGGTCACAAATGTGCTCAACAACAACGACGAAATACGTATATGAAAAAAATGCACAAAATGTTCGGGGAATCACCATGTAAATACCACACTCAAACTTGCTTGCTGTCAAATCCTTGGAAAGAACACTTTTAAAAGAAATTCTGAAATTAATCAGAGTGCCTAACTATATCTAAAAATATCTTTTTGCTTGTTTGGTTTTTGAGACAGGGTTTCTCTGTGTAATAGCCCTACCTCTCCTGGAGCTAGCTCTGTAGACCTGGCTGGCCTCCAACTCATGGAAATCTGCCTGCCTCTGCCTCCCAAGTGCTGGAATTATGCCTTCTAACCTTAAAAATCCAGAATTGGAAAAGTACCTGTCTACCCATTGTCTGTTTTAATTAATAACTTAGACCTGCATACAAAACAATGGGCCTGTCATGGCATCTTCATGCACATACACCTCATGTTTGCCTCTCTGTAGCTGGAAACCTGTGCCTATAAGGACAGCTAAGAACAATCTCAATATGGGTAACATTAAAGAATGGAGACTATATATTAGACCCTATTCAGGAAAGGAGCCCACAGATTTGTGGCTATTGTAACTCACCCTTAAAATAAACATGACATCTTATATTAGGTTAAATATACTTTTGTACTTCAGGAAAACATAAGATCTGGAAAGATCTGGAAGACATTAGAAATTCCAGTAAATTGATAAGAAATACTGATTTGCACTGGTCTGAACTTATAAACTACTTCCTACACCCACATGGATGAGCTGGATGGCATCTTTTCCATGTCATCTCCCTCACAAAGTAAGGCATGTGCTTGCCTTAAGACTATATCTGTATGCGCATATTAACCCTTAGGTTTCCTTCCCTGTATACTCCATAACGTTTTGTTTTGTTTTGTTTTTAAATATAATAGCACTATTCAGGAGAGTTATGGGAATGCATTTAGATTCAAATTAAGGGAAAAGGCTATTTTTCTAATCATCTGGCCAAATCAAATTTCTAATTGTTTTTGCTCTATATCACCGAGAAGATATAAGCAGCGAATGAAAAAGGAACCCATTTCTACCACCAGCTTACCAGCAATGTCTGTGTCCACACGCTTACCCACACTCACAGGCTCACAGCATACACATGACATCTCTACTTAAACTCAACCCTTCTACTTACTTTAGGTTTGGGTCTTATTTGGCCATCCGCATGTCTCTGTTGTTTACGATACCATACACATCCACCATAGACCTATCCACATCTTCAAAGCAAAGAAACAGCTAAACAACAGGCTGGCTTGCAACCTGTCCTTTTCACACATCATTCCTGAGGGGCCTCATTTGGTTATTGATATTGACTGTCAGTTGATAGCATGTAGAACCACCCAGGGCATAAGCCTCCAGGAACACATCTGGGTGATTATCTAGATTAGGTTCGTCACCAGAATGGGTGTGAGAAATTACCTAGGTTAGATTAGCCTCCAGCACGCACCTGAGAAATTATCTAGGTTAGGTTAATTGAGGTGGGAAGATCACATTCCATGAATGGGGTTGGAGACCAGAGGGAAAGGGGACAGTGAGCTGAGTGCCAATATTAATTACCCTTTCCTCCTCGCTGTTGATGCAACCACTGCATGAACCAGCTGCCCAAAACTCTGCCAGCCATGCTTTTCTCATTACAATAGACCTGATTCAAAATAAACCCCCCTCCCTCAAGTTCTGACACAGAGGCTGTGAAATCAACCTGATCTTGCAGCAGCATCCAAAATTCTTGATCCTAGGACCCCCACCTGCCCAACCAATCAGGGCTGACCTGCCTCTTCTCTCACTAGTGCTCCTTTGACTTTGTGAAGCAAATTCAATCCCAACTTTCCCCTGTATTTTCCAAACACCCATTGCTCACCATTATCGTTCCACCGTTTCTAAGTATCAAACATTTGGATGCTTACATGGCCTAATTATTTTAATTTTTAGATATTTTTCACCTCAGGCAATGGTTTTAGTCACGACTTATTCGTAATCATAAATAATATATAAAAGTCATGACTACTATGCAATGGGAAGTGTTGTAATTAATGTACCTAGACTGATTAATTTTCAAGGAAAATCAATTTTATTTTTCAGATGGTTAAGCAGGACTCTTGGCTGTTGGGTGAAGCCTTTTCCTTACCAGTCGCTTTGTTTTTCCCCACCTGGCCTCTGCTGCACAGTAGGCCCCAAATAACATACAAGACACTGTATTAATTATGAAGCTGTTAGCCTTGCTTCTTTCTTACTGGCTAGCTCTGACTTAAGTATTTACCCCATAGTTGTTAATCTAAGTGTTTCTCTTACCGGAGAATAGGATCCGGACTTCTTACCCATATGGCAGCTACATGGTGACTTTCTTCTTCCCAGAGTCTTCCTGGACTCCCAGTCCCACCTATCTTGCTTCCCCATTGGCCAACAGTGCTTTATTGACATATACACAGGACTTCTCCATCACTTGGCCAAGCTGGAAATTTGCACAGTACATGAGGTGCTTTCTTCTGTTTATTTTATTCCAGAGTGCATATCTCTCAAAACTATAATAAGCAAAAAGACTTAGTTTCAAAGTCATGATCACTCCCCCACAAACTTTCAGTGTCTTATTTCTTAACTTCTTACCCAATACATTTGCATGCATTTGGACGTTCCAAGCACGTTTAAAAGGTGAACAGACAAGTATAATTATTCACCCCACCTCTCTTGATCCTCCAAATCCCTGTGTCTCTGAGATGATCTCTTGCATTTCCACTGAACTGACTGTGATTCTGGTTCCATCTTGCCCTGTGCCTGGACTCTCCATCACCAGGAACTCTCGCTTCTCTTTTAGGCTCATGGTGCCTCCTGCAGAACATCTTCTAGGAGTGACATGGATTTATTATTTTCCTACTCTTTTCATTGTTATTCAGCCTTTCTCTGTATGGCCTATTTTATTGTTACTCAGAATGCTTTCAGCCATTTGACATTAAATATTTTTGATCATGGCCCATCTTTCCCTTACAATGGCATCTTCATCGCTAGAAGCACGATTTATGGTGAGGCCATTCTCTCCTTCTGCCAATCCTTGATGGGGAAGTCCTATGTATATGTCAATAAAGCACTGTTGGCCAATAGGGAAGCAAGATATGTGGGACTAGGAGTTGAGGAGGATTCTGGGAAAGAGAGACACAGGCAGCCACCATGTAGCTGCCATAGAGGTAAGAGGTCTGGACCCCTTTCTCAGGTAAGATAAATACTTAGATTAACAATTATGCACTCGGGCCGGGCGTTGGTGGTGCACGCCTTTAATCCCAGCACTCGGGAGGCAGAGGCAGGCGGATCTCTGTGAGTTCGAGGCCAGCCTGGTCTACAAAGTGAGTTCCAGGACAGCCTCCAAAACAATACAGAGAAACCCTGTCTCGAAAAACCAAAAAAAAAAAAAATTATGCACTCGGGAGGCAGAGGCAGGCGGATCTCTGTGAGTTCGAGGCTGGGCTCGACCGACAGCCTCCAAAACAATACAGAGAAACCCTGTCTCGTAAAAACCAAAAAACAACAACAACAACAACAACAAAAACAATTATGGGTTAAATACTTAAGTCAGAGATAGCCAGTAAGAAACCAAGCAAATGGCCAACAGTTTCATAATTAATATAGCCTCCTGTGTGTTCATTTGGGACTGACGCGGCTCTGGAACCAGGTTGGCGGGAAGGATACACTCAAAAATCCTATTACTGATCCTCCCCTGAACTGGCTGTATGCTGTTTCATCCTCTCCAATGGTATTTATTCATCCTGGGGCCTGCATAAAAAGCTGCCATGTCTGTAATATGGTGACCCACATTTGCTTCCACGAAGACGTTACTGTTCTATTTCCAGAGAGATTTCCTTTTGATTCCAGACATCGTTTTCAATGTCTGCCTGGGAACACTATGCCTGTGCCTCTTCTTCTATCCCTCATACATTTTTTTGTTTAATTATGAGTCCAATCTAATTAACAAACAATTATGGATGCTCTCACACCTGTCTGGCAATATTACCATCATTATACCTTACTTCCCTAAGGACAGGTACAGCAGTCTGCATGTAGCTGCCACTCAATAAGTATTTGTGGCAGTTACTCAGTTATAGTAATGGTGGTTTGAATAATAATAATCCTGTGGCTTCATATATTTTGTTCCCAGTTGATCGAACCTTTGGGAAGGATTAGCATGTGTGGTCATGTTGGAAGAGGTATGTCACCATAGACAGGCGGATTTGGGGTTTCAAAAGTCCATGCCAGACCCTCCAGCTCTCTGCAAAGTGCCTGAGGATCAGGTATAAGCTCTCAGCTACTACTCCAGCACTATGCCCACATGCCTGCTGCCTTGCTGCCCCCTCCATGATATCACAGGATTCTAGCCTCCTGGAACCACAAGCGCCAAATGAACCATTCTATAAGGTGTCTTGGTTATGGCGTCTTATTACAGAAATTGAGAAGTAACTAAGACAATACCCTCTTTCTGGGGGAAAAAGTAAATTTCCTGTCGAGTTATGTAACTGTCACTACAAATTTTTCTGTTTAGAATCATCTGCCACTAGCACTAGGATGAGTCACATGTCTAAGTGTTCATACTCTTTGTCTTTTCATGTCTATGTTTTTTTCTTTTTTCTTTTTTTCACATGATGAGGCTCTCAGGTGTTTATACTATTTGTCTTTTTCACATCCTTGTTTTTTTTCCTTTTTCTTTCTTTTTTTTTGACAGGAAAAACAATGAAGCTCTCGACAATTGTCCATCGTCTGCTTTCCCGGCTGTTTTGTTTCTGTTCACTGGAGCCAAATGAATGGTGCCCCTCTCTCCCATTACTCTTATCTAGCTGGCAGGAAGTGGGCCAGCATTCCCATTGCTAAGAAAAACACAGAGAAGACGAGGCCCCAGCACAGGGTCTGCCTCCAGTAGGTGTGCCACTAATTCCCTCTCACATAGTGAAGGTAAGAAAGGTCATGGCACCTTTTGTTTCCCTGGGCTTGAACTTCCTATGCCAGTACTAACTTCTTCGTGGACTAGACTGGCAGACAGGGCAGCTGCTTGCTGCCCCGGGGGTCGTAGTTTCTCATAAAATCCATTGTCTTATGAAAGAGGCTGAAACAGAAATCACAAAATACAGAAATTCCGTTTTATTCTGTGAAGCCATAGAATATGAGATTTGTTTTTTTAAAAAACCTCTAAATATAACTGCCATAAATATCAGATGCCCTGTAGAAACCAACATCTCTACTCTCTGAGGTCACATTCCTCAAGATCTCAATCTCAAAAAGGGTCAGCATAACTACTACGATTTATTAAATCTGTGTGTACTCTCTTTGCTGTGTGGTTAGCATAATGATACCAATATCCTGAATGCAAAAATGACACAGTTATCACATAAATGTATTCAGCAAACAATCTAGTTCTATCCTTGATGCTTTGTTAGGGAAGTGGAGGGAAAATTATTAAATGTGCCTTGCTACTTTCCTATGGAGAAGCATAAAAACTACAGGTTTTTCTCCCTAAAGCCCATTGCTTCCCTAAGAGAGCTGGATGAGTCCCTACTTTGAGGACTGTGTCACAGCTTTGGCCCCTCCTACTATGTGAGTCAACCAACTCCACGTGTATGTGCACGCTCATATTTTAAATGTAAACTGCTACCTAACATGTTGTTATAAAACTATGTCTGTGTAGCATATTTATTTTAACTCAAACTCAAGATACAAGGGCCACCCTTCCAAGCAGCCTAAATTGTACTATAATTTAATTTGATTGCCTAAAAACCATGGCCACTGTCTTTTAAATATGTGCCACCTAAGAACTGATGATGATAGTTTCCCCGTGACTCTTAGAGAGTTGCTGAAGTGACAGGACACAAGGCTTAGCTTCAGGAAACACTGCACCGTTTGGAATATGTTCCTCTGGGGTTTCTGCATAGGAGCCTCTAGACTGACTTCCACCACGTTCTCTCCATTGGCAGCTACAGTCAACCTCCATCATAGGGACAGTGCTATTACAAGAGTGGTGGAGCATTCCTTGCGTCTAGAATAGTTCCTACTGGATGGTGCGTCTCACACTGCTCAATTCTTAGTAAGAGCCTGCCATGATTGACTTAACAGTGATCCCTAATGACCACAATGAGGTTTTCTTTACTGTTTCTTTTTCTAGATTCAGAATACACTTTCCATTTTTTCATCATAAAAAGTAAAATCATTG
Organism: Mesocricetus auratus; assembly: GCF_017639785.1. Taxonomy (NCBI): domain Eukaryota; kingdom Metazoa; phylum Chordata; class Mammalia; order Rodentia; family Cricetidae; genus Mesocricetus; species Mesocricetus auratus. The sequence continues at coordinate 2,985,803 of NW_024429193.1, read as the reverse complement.
AAGTCAATTAAATTTGATTTGATATATTTGATATATATACAAAAGCTCTGTGTAAGAATTTAGATCGTGAAACTGAGTAAGTGACCTGTAAGAAGAAAGTGCTGAGAGAATATTTTACATATTGAAACAATTGTGGAGGACCTCCCTTGTGTCTAGGAGGCTTTCGGTACATCACTTCCCATTGTAAGTAATCCTGTCTGTAAGGGAAAGCAAAATCCTGCCACACCCTGTGTTTCCCTCCGGAGGGAAGTTATTTCTGTAGTTCATAAATAGTATTCCAAGAAACTCACTTTTCAAAATCAAGGTTGTCTATACAAAGTGCCCTGGCCACCGTGCTTCATATCGAAGCCGATGAAACCCAGAGTATCTGTTGGCTTAGTCCCCGGCTCTAACCTGGCTCCTTTGTAGCTGAGGAGAAAACAATGTCACGGTAGTGACGGTAGTGTGTAGACGATCCACCATGAGGCTGTTTGCCTCCTGTCTTCTCACAGTCAACAGCGACCCTTGTAAGAATGTAGTAAGCGATGGCACCAGTAAAGGTGTTTCTACAAGTGCCAAGAGGCAGGTGAGTGTCTAATTCAACTCAACTGCCTCAGTTCTCTAAGGTGAGGGCCTTAACTCTCACTGCGGCCAGGTGTCACAGCCCGAGCTCAGACTCAAATGAGAGCATCTGGCTCAGGTTCCAGGCTGGTCACACCTCAGAAGACACACTCAGGACACTTCCTAGGGCCATGCCCTGTAACGTTTCCACAGCTTGAGCTATTTGCTGTAGGTCTTAGGCTACATGAAAGACAGTCATGTTCATTTGATAGAGACTATATTTTAAAAAGGAAAATATGTCTTCCTGACCTTGAAAGTCAGGCATTTGACGGGAATCTATCAGACAAAAACCGTATTTCAATAAAAATATACAGTGTTGGAATTTTGTGCTTAACAAACAAATTAACATTCTATTGTTTTATAAAACTATGTCTCTCTCATTTACCGGCATATAAGGGAGAGAGAGAGAGAGAGAGAGAGAGAGAGAGAGAGAGAGAGAGAGAGAGAGAGAGAGAGAGGGAGGGAGGGAGGGAGGGAAGGAGGGAAGGAGGGAGGGAGGGAGGGAGGGAGGGAGAAGAGAGAGAAAGGAAATTAAAATTATTCAGGTATGAAAGATATACAGTTCTCCTAAGCCTGCCAACTTCCAGACTTGGCATAATAACAAAAATGATGAAGACAGGTAAAATAAGTGTGCAGGAGTTTTAAATGATGTGGAGATAATTGCCCCACTACATAAATATTGTTTTCAACAAAGCAGATGTTTTGTTACTCACATTTCATCTGTGAATGTGGCATGGCTCTGAAATGTGTTTTCCTAGGGAGAAAGGAATTCATGTCTGAAAGCAAAGTACGAACCACACGTCTAGGAAAAGCATATTGGAACAGGAAAGGTCTCTGACCCAATGCAGTCTTGGTTGTTTGGCTTTGCTTGGTCACCCCACCACAGGCACTGAAACACAGCACCTCCACGGAAGAGCATCTCTTTACTCATAGTCTGACTAGCCACAGTTTCTGTCACTAGCATTCCAAAATACTTACGTGAACTCATCAGTCAGTCATTCTATTCTGTCAAATGTAACCCAGTCTCACCCTGACCCCACAGGCCTCTCCTTCTGAGGTCGGAAATCATTCCTTTCACAGAGTGTCCGTGCTCAAACCAAACTGACTAGCTTCCCTTCATGCCCCCAGGTGTTCATGCAAACTCTATTGCACACAGACATGGCTCCAGTGGCCACAGATGGCAATTCAGACATGCCCACAAGGAGCCATGGGGTTCTTTTTTAAAGGAGAAGGTGGAAGCCGTCTACTTAATAAAGAGAAGGGACTGGGGGCACTCATCTGTATCGACAACACTTGGGAGGTTGAAGGGGGATGTGCTTATCTTACTGGTTGTTGAGTAAAGCACTGTTGGCCAATAGAGAAGCAAGCTAGGTGGGACTAGGAGTAGAGGAGGATTCTTGGAAATGGAGGCACAATCAGTCACCATGTAGGACGCAAGAGCAGTAACTGGTCCGTTAAAATACAGCTATGAGATGTCATCTCAAGAAAGAGAGAGACAGACAGATAGAGAGAGGGGTGGGGGGAAGGAACGAAGAGACACCATGTCTGATGAAATTGATGAGATCTGTAATCAACACAAACCCTTCCACGAAATTATGAAGAGAAAAAAAGAAGTTCATGCACACAGGCTTCACTTCTTCACATAGCAGAAGGTAGGGTGTTAAGTGTGGCAAATGTCTGGTTAAGATAAGCAGGCACTAATCACAGGGTCAGGGCTGTGTGTGGCTTGGGGTGTCAGGGTGTCATCCTTGCAACACAGGGGAGCACTGCTTAGCTAAATTTTGCCATTGTCTGGTTAAATAAAATGCCAAAATGTACATGTTTCTGCATGGTTATCAAACACACTAATTTCTTTGGCCAAAATTTTTTTGTTAATCAAAATCATGTCGGAAAACATGCAGGATGTGTCTTCGAGTTGATTTTTATAGCAAATAATTCTCTACCTTCTCCCCTGTGTTGCATAAGTTTGTAGATTAGGTGGAAGCATGAAGGAGATTGAGCAACTACAATGAATGATTGCTGGATCGAGTCTTCAGAGCGTTGGATAAATGGACTGTGTGAGAGGGAAGGAGATAAAGAAAGGTCTCTAACGGATCCGTTGGAACAAACTTGGCATCATATTAAATCTTTAGTCCATGTGACAAGTGAAGATGGACACATTTCTTAGTGGCATTTTTACACATGCATGTGCACGCTTGGGTCAACCCATCCTCCCTGGTAGCTGCATATACCACCTGTCCCTGTCCCTAATATCCTTAACCCCTCCTTCTTATTATTTGCTTTTACATTTTCAAATCGTGATTTTCTTCCTTGCCCGCTTTTCTCTTCTTCATTATTTTTTTGCTGACATATGAGACAGAAGACAGGTAAACGTCCTCCTACTGTCTAGCATATTTGCTTTGACATGATGACCCACGGTCCTATTCACTCAACAGAAAGCCACATTACTCCCCTCTCTTTGACGGAATAACATGCCAGTCTATCACATATTTTCAATCCATGGTTGTCTTGTAGAACCCCAGTGAACACAGCTTGCAGGCACCTATTTTCTGCATCGTCTATGCAAGTGTTAGAGGTGGGTCCATAGTTTGGGGTGAGCTGTCCCTTCCCCCGCAGCGATTGAGCTGACTTAGTAGTCTTAGCAGCATTGGGTATGAGATTCCTTTCCTCGCTGGTGTGAGACTGAACCTCAGTATAGTTTTGAGTTTGATGTCTCCAAATGTCTAACAAGTTTTTGAGCGATTGAAGCATATTTTGAGGCATTTATACTTATGAGAACTCTCCAGCGAATTAACAGATGGGTTGTTCCTTTCATGGTGACTTGTGAGTTCTTTATATATTCTGGATATTAGTTTTCTTTTATACAAATAGCAGCTGGCACACTTCCCATCATGCTCCTACAGGTTGTTCAGCAAGTCCTTTGACTATTTCAAACTGAGGGGTATCCATCTGTCATCCTTGGGTTTGCTTCTTAAGCTAATATAAATGCCTGAGCTACCCGACTCTTCACTTTGAGTGAGGGCATAACTCAAGTCTTCCCCGGTAGCAACTTCCTAGGGATTTCCTTTCTTTGCACATTCCTAAAGGAGAGAGGAGTTTAGTAGCTGTCCTGCACAGTCCTCTGTCCTTTTTTGGAAATGTCTGCTTATGAGGGGTGGCGCTTCGGGAAGCTGTTGTGGGGTGTCAGCCATCAGCAGAGGTTCCCTTGTCACCTTCGCAGTCCCCCTATCTTAAAATGAAAAGTGACTTCTGGTTTCTCACATATTTCAGGCTGGCTTCCTCCAGCTTGGGAGGCACTGGTGGTTGTGTTTCAGAATCTCTCTCCATATACTCCCAACAGTTCTCTGAGTATAGATCTCCAGGTGGCTTTATTGATATTCTGGCATTCGTTCAAGTTTTCCTGAGAGAGAAAAGTGCTGGGACCTCAGAGTCTCATACCATCAGTTCCAGACCAAGCTGCTCAAGGTGTCCCCAGTCCCACACAGCTGCTTCGGAGAAGGGATGGAGCTCCCTGGTGCAGCAGTGAGGAGGTTCCAGCTGCAGTGTCCTGAGGACACTTCTGCACAGGACTGGGTCCAGGATACTTGTACCGTATGGGGGTCTTCTGCTTTTCGTTCAACTATCTGTCCACCGTCTGCTGTTCAGACCTGTCCTGGTATAGCTTGGCACACCCCCATCCCTTCCTCTGTCTGGTGCCCCACTGTCTCTCTAGATCTCCCAAGCTGCTCACAATGATCTTCGGCACCTCGAAGCAGCCGCCAAGCTCTGGTGTCCTCTAATTCCAGTTCTTTCTCGTGCCTGGTGTCTCGTGCTGGATTATTTTTAATATATATATATATATATATATATATATATATAAATCACACCTGTGATTACAGGCATTTTACCCTACTTGCGTTGTTTCTAAGTGGCTCCTGAGAAAACGTGGCGTCGCAGAAATGCTTGTCACAGACAAGGGGACTGCGCTTCCCACTTGTGTCTTACCTTCCTGGGGTATTCATTGTGATCACTGTTAAAACGATGTTCAGCCTGGAGTCTAACTCTGACTCCATGTTGGAGCACGCAGCGAGAATCGTGTCAAGGGATCCAGGCTTTCCGCACAAGCCATGTGTGAAAGCACGACGTTTCTATAAATGCCTGCCAGGAATGTAGTAAGCAAGCCTGGAACACAAAGCTTCACACAGTTGCTAAATTTATCCCAGAGTCTAAAAGTACACACACGGCCTAAAAACTCCACGGTTCCAAAACGAGCTGTACACAGCTTTAAAGGACATTGGGTACCAATGTTGGAGAGATTCACAGGGCTGGGAATGTGGGGGGGGGGTGTTCTCGTGTAATTGAAATCAGGCTGGAGTAAAATGAAATGGGTGATGTTCAGAACGTTAAGAGAAACACCCAGCAGAAGTGTACAATCCACAGAGCTGTCAGAACGTCAGGAGTTCTGACTGGTAAGCTACAAGAGAGTCACGGGCCTGTGGAAGCCTCACCTCTGGAAACTGAATTGTTTGAAAGTGAAGCTTGCTGTGAATTTGTCTGTTCTTTCTTCAGACAAAAGAGGAAGCTGGGTGCGGTGACTCAAATCAGGATAGCACAGGTTTCAGTCCAACTTGGAATATCTCAAGGAAAAAAAAGAAAGGAAATGGACAGGATGAAGGGAAGGATTTTAAAAAAGAAGAAAAAATAAGTAGGAGTAGTTATTGCATAGGAAATGGAACAACTAGATTGTGAGAAACTGAAAAAAAATATGAGACATGAAGGACACTGCTGTTTCAGGCTGGAGTTTTACCGGGGAAATCGTAAAATGATTAGTTGACAAATCAGCTGAACATGGTCACTTTTCGTAATAACTAGCTGTAATTGTGTTCATGAATCACAATCACATATAAGCATATTGTTGTAATTAAACACACACACACAACATGAAGAGGACTCAGATTATACAACAGGACTCACATAGAACATTTATTGGAAGATGAGAGAAAAGTGGGCAGAGAGGGAGGCAGAAAAAGTTCCCTGGGAACAGAAGTAGTGAAATAAAAAGAGAGGGAGGGAAAGAGAAAGAGAGAAAGGAAGGGAGAGAGAGGAGAGAGAGAGTAAAAGAGAGTCATGATTTCAAAAGGGAGCAAGCAGGGAGGTTACACGTGGAGGAGAGGGAGGTAGGGAAAACAAGGGGTAAAATTACGGAACTTCAATCTTAACTTCAAATAATTTAAAAACTTTAAAAGATGTTGAAAAACAGAAAAAAAAATCCGCTGGTGAAATTTAATTGGTTTAGTAGAAATTTCACTGGACATTTTATGCCCAGCCTTGATGCAGGGTGAGGAGCTTGGTTCTGTATTAACTCGGTATGTCATGCTTTGTTGATGCCCACGGGAGGCCTGCCCCTTTCTGAACAGAAACAGAAGAGGAGTGGATGGGGGTGGCAGGGGAGGGGACGTGGGTCAAGGGGAACATGCATGAAGGTGGGAGGGGAAACTGTCCTCGGACTGTAAAATAGATAAAAAATTTTGATTAATAAAATCAATAAGTAATAAAATAAATAAATGGAACATTCCAGTTTGAATATTCATCATTGTATGATGTCAGGGAGGGGTGCGTGTATGTACGTATGGGGTAAGAGACTGAGTAATGGTAGGTGTAATGGTAAATACTGTGTAGACTTGGTTACGGGGTGTCCACATGTTTGGGGACATGTCATTCCAACTGCCTCTGAGGCTGTTGCCAGATGACAGTCACTCAAGTCTCCGTCACTCACCATATCCTTGAAAGGTCTGATTGGAATGAAGAAAGCTGAGCAGGGGAGCTTAACTTTGTCTTTCTAACCCCATTTTGACTGGGATTTTGGTTTTCTCCTGCTCAGGGCTCAGCATGCACCCATTGGAGTCCTGTTACTCAGGTTCCCAATTTAGACTAATCTCAGGCGTCAGTTTCTCTGAGTCTCTGATGTCCATTGCAGATTATGAAATGGTGAGTCTTGCAGCCTGTGAGTCTGTGGCGTACATCTTCATCTGTGTAGACACATAATGACGTGCTGGTCACTGACAGAATGTGCACCTAATGGTGGGTCACCATAGATAATAATCAGCTCAAAGTTGCTCTCCTGCTGTTGCACAGTATGTATGAAGAGTGTAACACACGCAGTGCCTTACAGTGTGGAACACTTGACCATGATGATAAGTATGTTGTCAGCTTACATATTAACCGTTCTATACTTATATTTTATATCATCTACCTTTAACATATGAAGTATATTTTCTATATCGTCTCAGAGTGCTATGCTGGCAGCGGACCCAGGCACTGCTGGTTGCTGGCTTTGCAGTCTCTAACTGCCTCAAGTCCAAGGCCAGCTATGAAGCTGTAATGTTTGGGTCTGTGCCTGATTTATGCACAACTAAAGTCACCTAGCAGCTGGTGATGGGAGATGTCATTCTGTCAATATTTTTCTCTTATTGGTTAATGAATAAAGCACTGTGCAGCCAATGAGGCAGAATGATAGTTGGGACTAGGATACAAGGAGGATTCTGGGAGGTGTTGGCAGACAGTGGTCACCATGTAGGACACCAGAATAGTAACGGATTCCCTGACCTTTCTCCACTAAGATAAGACCATGTGGAAATACTTAAATAAATAGAAATGGGATAGTAATTAAGACAGAACTAGCCAACAAGAAGCCCTAGCCATTAACCAACAGTATTATAATTAATATAAGTCTCTGAGTGGTCATTTAAGGCTGACACAGTTGTAAGACCAGGCTGGTAGGAAAGAGTGCTCATAACAAGTTGGTATTGTCCTGAATATATACTGAGTATGGCATGTTGATTTCATAGAGTAATTTGAGAACAAGATGAAAACAGGAACCAGTTGGCTTTGAGTACAAGATGTCAGGAACCAGTTGGCTTTGAGTACAAGATGTCAGGAACCAATTGGCTAATCCATTCAGCAACCCTTGGAGTGAAGTTCATGTTTGAGGGTGGTTGCACTTGGTTCCAAGTCTTGAAGTATCAAAACAAAGCAACGCCTGATGGCCAGCTGGAAGTAGACCAATTCAAGTACTCTTCCTTGACCAGAGGTCTATAAATAGCTTAAATCTGTACCATTTAATACTATACATATGAGATGCTTAATATTTATGCTCATTTTTATTTTTTAAAAATTATTTTATGTGTACAGTGCCTTATGTGCAGGAATACCTGCATAACATGAGTGTCTTTCTTTGGGGCCCACCGAGGCCAGAAGAAAGCAACTTTGGAACTCAGATTACAAATGGTTGCAAGCTTCCCTGTGGATGATAGGAATCAAACCTAGGTCTTTTGCAAGGACAACCAGTGTTGTTCTTAAGTACTGAGTCATTGCTCCAGGCCAGAATTTGTATTTATACTAATTCTAATCAATAAAACTGAAACTCACATCCTGGGCACCTCCAGCGATGCCCCGATTGCTCAGCAACTATGGGGAGCCGCTGTCACCCTGAAGTGTTCTGGTGACGAGCTCATCCATCATGAGAAACATCTGTGTGGGAGGGCTGCTCTCAGACATTGGAGCTTCCTGAGACTATGCCACTGTAGGGTAATGAACAGTATCTAGCATGCCACCAAATAACTACAGGTTATTTAAGGAAGTTCCTCCAGGCATTTTCTTTTAGATTGGAAGATGCCACAAGGAAAGCCTGAAGTTGTGGCCTAAATTTGACTGTTTTTCTGATTTCTTTGTTAACCTTTGACGCATTACCACTGCATTAATGTTTCCTTTGGCATAACTTTGCCAGACATTAGAAGTGACTTAGTGGTTTTCCAGAGGACCCAAGTTCAGGTCCCAGCATCCACTCGAGGTGGCCCACAATCACCTGTAACTCTAGCCCTTATGTCCCCCAAATGAAACTGTGCACACATGCATGCATTTCATCAGAACTGAAGAAATTTATGTAGAAGTGCAGTAGTTGGTCTTTACTGCTTATAAGCCCTCATTTCAGTGGTGGATGAGTATCTCTTCCGTGTCACCTCTTCCTCTAGCAGTACAAATGACAGATTGTATTTTCTTTAATTTTAATGAACCCGGAGTAGAACGCATTGCCCAGACAGATAAAACAGCAAAATCAGAGGTTCATAATTACTTGAGAGTTCTGGAAGGGAGTTTTCAGGATGGTTTTCTTAAGTAAATTATAGAGGTATATAACTGAAAGTACTGACTGTGTGTGCAAATCATATATGGACTACTAAAATATGCCTTTTTTTTCAACCGACAGTGATATTTTAAAACAAATTTTGGCTTCCGTATTCAGAAGTTATAAACAATACCAGGAGAGAAAATGCTTTTAAATTGAAAGGTACTTGATTAGTGGCGCATTAATCTAAAACACATTCTATTCATAAAATAGAAATCCATTTCCCCCTTGCTTTTGAGTAAGAATACTCAGAGAGCAACTGTCTCCGATTCTTCACATTTCTGATATGGAAAGCACTATACTCGGTGAAGTTTTCCTACCAGTTTCATACTTAGTAGCCATTCTTCCTAACGTGGCTTATCAGAATTCTTTCCCCCTCAGTTTAAGAAAACATTGTTTGCACTTATCTATTATGCAAAACACAGTTGTAGTTCTTAAAAGCTGTTCATTATAGATTTATTACTACTGGCTTCTATTTGTCTAGACAGCGATTTAAATACCCACTCCTATTACTCCAGTTTTCAGGAACTCCTTATACTTTTTTGTTTGGCAGAGACCTCAGAACAGCTTCCCTTCCAGGTGAGGCTTTGAACACCCAGACTCAGGAGAATCTAAGACCCATAGCGTCCATGTCATAGTTGGATCCTTCTGAGGGTCACTAGCTACATGAAAAAGACTCTGCGTTGCGTTTAATGAACCGTGACGCATTAAGACCAAATAAAAACTCGGTTTGTCTGTCCTTAGAGCCAGAGGGTGGGCACACCTCCAATTAAAGCATTTGAAGAGTCTATGTCTACAGCCAAACATGGGCATAGGGGAGATGAGGTATAACCGGACTCTTCACCTCCCACGACAGAGCAACTGCTTACACAGTTTAACAGGGCAAGGGTGGACCAGGTCATAAAGACCCGATTAGACAATGAGTGTTTTAGTTGCAATACTAGAGGAAAAGTAGGCTAGGAAATTAAAAACAGCAAAATGATGGGAACTGCTCAACCATCTAAGTATTATTCATTAGTGCTATGGAAAGAGGTAGGCGGCCTACCTACGGCTGCAATTAGGTTCCACGCAATTTGGCAAGAATAATATTAAGCAATAGACGGATGTTGCTGTTTGGTTGGTAAACACAATAAAACCCCTGCGTCGTCCCTATGTAATGATGAAACTTAATCTCTCCCCTTGATTTATTCCTCGTCTTTGTGCCTGGCATTTTTGTGGAAACACAAAAAAAAAATAATGTCAGATCAGTGTTCATGTTTGCCCCTGGTTGCCTGATGCACCCTTACCCAGCAGGCTTTTCTCTTCTGATTCTATTCCGTTTTGTTCATTTCATCTAAATGTCAACAGAATCTTGGGACTTCCTTACATAATAAATGGAAGGTAGATTTAATATCTGGTCCTTTTCTAAGCTCAGATTATTAACTAGATAAACCTATGACCTCCCAGTGCTACAGAAACTGCCACTCTTTCTTGTCAGGAACCCAAATATAAATAAATAAATAAATAAATAAATAAATAAATAAATAAATAAATAGTTTTCGGAAGCCAGGTAGGAAAATGTTACTTTTAGGCGCTAATGTTCATCAGGTTAACTGTTTTCACATCAGGATGCTTGACAGAATTTGAATTTCAGGAAGTACATGACACATTTTTTTTGAAAGAATATCCAGCCTAGCTGTTGATGTAGAATGGATTCTGAGGAGAGGGCTTCGGAGCTGTTTTCATGACAAAATTACCTAATTTGGAGCTACAGGCCTGGGAAAGGGAGGGAAGGGGGAAGGGAAGAAGGGCTAAGTGAAATGGGAAGGGGGCCTGTGGGTGTGACGTAGAGCCAGTGCAACCTCTGTGGACCTATGCAGCTTCAGGGAGCTCAGGGTTCACAAGTAGCAGAGAACTAATCCCAAAATCTGTCTCCACATTTGTGGCAGGGTTCTGAGTAGGAGGAACACTTCAGGTAGGAAGGCTTGCAATGTTGCCTATGGCACCATCTGTGGGTACAGGTCCTTTTCCTGTGATTTTGCTCTACTGAGACGTCTTTTAGAGTGGTTTGGTGCTCCCTGGTATCCCCAAAGACTGAGTGCATTATCAGAAGAGGATGCAAGATGCTCACGCTTACAGTGTCTTCCAGAGTAACCTCTTTCTTGTCAGTCACACCTGTGAAAGATTTTAATTATTTTCCTTATGAATAAAGGTCCTTGGAGTTTTGTTGGGTCTCCAAAGCCCAGGTGAAAGCATCTCTTGTTTTGTATATTGGGAAACAGCAGGATGAGCTACATAATCTGATCTGCAAGGCAAGCTCTTCTGTAAGTTCTGTATCAAAGAGACTCAGGAGAGTCAGCCACTGCCTTAAAAAAGAAAATTCTATATTTAATTTGCATTCCCCTGACTCTAGGAATGTCGGATAGCTGTTTAGAATCATTTAGTGGCCATTGGTGTTTCTTCTTTAAGAAAAGTGTATCAGGTTTGTCAACCTAGTTGGGGTTGGAAGGTTTTTTTGGTAGATTCCAGATTTCATCCTGATGCCATGGGGATAGTTGCGATGAGTTCCCTCCCACTCCACGGTCTGTCTCTTCACTCTGGTCACAGTTTCCTTGTTCCATTCCACAGGTGGATACCTTGTCTTGCCGTGTCCTAGCTGGTGCTGTCATTGTTTCCCCTCGTATTGTTTTAAATAACCCTTCAATGTCCATCTCATGTCAGGTGGACTCAAACCACGAATGCAAAGGACAAAGCATGCTGGTGAAGAAATGGGCAGGGAGGACCTTCGTTCACTACTGGTGAGAATGTTAACTGTGTAGACACTGTGGGAAACCAGTTAAGAGGCTTTGGGGGATTGTGAGGAGCCGCCCTCGCTATCGCTATTGCCGTTAGAAGATGGCGCTGACATCCACTGTCAGTTGGAGTTAACTGTCGCTGTCAGTTGGAGTTAACTGTCGCTGTCAGTTGGAGTTAACTGTCGCTGTCAGTTGGAGTTAACTGTCGCTGTCAGTTGGAGTTAACTGTCGCTGTCAGTTAGAGTTAACTGTCGCTGTCAGTTGGAGTTAACCGTTTAAACTGTGCCTCTCCCGTGACGTCATCTGGGGTGATGTGCAAACCACCAATCCCGGCTCTACACATCTCACTCGGAGCTCCTAGGCTTATATAAGGGGCTGGGTTTCTTAGCTTGGGGTCTCCCTCTAAGAAGCTGATCATCTATCTCTCAAGATGCATTAAAGCTTTACTGCAGAAGGATCCGAGTGTTCTGCGTCGTTCTTGCTGGCGAGACGGTAGCGCGGGACATCTGGTGCCGAAACCCGGGAACTCTTCAACATCGCCGGCGCCGCGGGAGACCCCTCGGAAGACGGGGCGGATTCAGAACTGCAGGGACGTAGGTTCAGAGAGGTATGCTTTATCCTGAACAACCCTTTTCTCGACTTTGGCCTTAGTTTGTCATCACCGTGGGACGGGTCAGTGGAGGCTTTGGTGCTAGTCCTGTTTGTCCTTCTCCTTCATCGTGGCTGGTGCTGACAGAACGGCGCTGTCCGTCTGGCGCTGTCCGTCTGGCGCTGTCCGTCTGGCGCTGTCCATCTGGCGCTGTCCATCTGGCGCTGTCAGTCTGGCGCTGTCAGTCTGGTGCTGTCAGTCTGGTGCTGTCAGTCTGGTGCTGTCAGTCTGGTAACGGAGTTGAGCGCGTTTTTAGATAAGCTGTCAGCGCGATGGGGTCGTCACAGTCAGTGGTTACAGCCTTACAGACTGTGCTAAAACAAAGAGATCTTAAAATTGCACCACGAACACTTCAAAATTTTGTGAAGGAGGTAGATAGAGTGGCACCATGGTATGCTTGTTCCGGGTCCCTCACTGTGGCCTCATGGAACAAGCTAGGTAAAGAACTAGACAGGAAGCATGCAGAAGGAGATCTCTGCTTAGGTACCAAAGCCATTTGGAAGCTAGTTAAAAACTGCTTGGAGGATGAGGCCTGTCACCCTGCTATAATAGAAAGTCAGGGAACCTTAGAGGAAGTTCAGGATAGCATGTCAGAAACTGAACGGAGTGAGAGAATGGGAGCTCGCAAAAGAAAAGACATGTCTAAGAAAAAGGCCCTCCCCAGGAAGTTAAGAAAGGGGAGAGAAAGAAGGGAGTTATCATTCACCCCTTAACAAATCTAAGAAAAAGAAAAAGCCAGAATCTAGTCTATACCCTGCAGTAGAGCTAGAAGCCTTGGAGCTAGATAATTCTGATTCTGACACTCTGGATTCTAGCGAAGAAGGTGGTCTAGAGGAGGAGGTGGCACGGTATGAGGAAAAAAGATATCACCCTGATAGACACCGGCCACTGAAAACAAAAATGAATGTGAGGCCACCGCCTATAAATCCGGCGGGCTCACGCCCCTCAGCGCCTCCGCCATATGAGCTTCGGCTGAATACTGGTACTGACTCCTTTTTACCTTTAGAGGAACGGAGAAAAATACAAATGGCTTTTCCAGTATTCGAGAATGTGGAAGGCGGAAGAGTACATACCCCGTAGATTACAATCAAATTAAAGAATTGGCCGAATCCGTTCGTAATTATGGGGTCAATGCTAACTTTACCACATTACAGGTGGAAAGGCTTGCTAATTTTGCCATGACTCCCACTGACTGGCAAACGACAGTGAAAGCAGTGCTTCCCAACATGGGACAATACATGGAATGGAAGGCGCTCTGGTATGATGCAGCCCAGGCACAAGCTAGAGTTAATGCCACGGCTGAAGATGAGAATCAGAGGCAGTGGACATTTGAAATGCTGACAGGTCAGGGTCAACATGCCCTTAATCAAACCAACTACATCTGGGGCGTCTATGGTCAGGTGTCGGCCGCCGCTATTAAAGCATGGAAGGCCCTCACAAAAGGGGAGAGTCCAGTGGACACCTTACAAAGATTGTCCAAGGACCCCAAGAGCCATTTTCAGACTTTGTGGCCAGAATGACAGAGGCCGCCAGTCGCATCTTTGGTGATTCAGAACAAGCTATGCCCCTGATTGAGCAACTTGTCTATGAACAAGCAACCCAGGAATGTCGAGCGGCTATCGCCCCTCGCAAAAGCAAAGGTTTACAAGATTGGCTCAGAGTGTGCAGGGAGCTGGGGGACCCCTAACCAATGCAGGACTAGCTGCCGCCATTTTACAAACGCACAGGTATAGAGATTTATCTAATCGAAAAGCTTGTTTTAATTGTGGGAGAATGGGGCACCTTAAGAAAGATTGTCAAGCCCCTGAAAGAACAAGAGAATCGAAGCTTTGCTATCGTTGTGGTAAAGGTTATCATAGGGCTAGCGAATGCAGGTCAGTCCGGGATGTAAAAGGGAGGCTTCTGCCCCCTATTGAAGAATCCAAGGTACCCCAATCAAAAAACGGGTCACGGGGCCCATGGTCCCAGGGCCCTCAGAAATATGGGAACCAATTTCAGAAAAGCAATCAAGAGGAAGTAGAGGTTTCCGAGGAACCTCCGGAATGGACTTGCGTGCCGCCTCCGACTTCTTACTCATGCCCCAAATGAATGTTCAACCGGTCCCAGTCCATTCCCCTGGACCTTTGCCCCCTGCCACCATTGGGCTTATTCTGGGCCGTGGCTCCTTAACTTTACAGGGACTCATTATATATCCTGGGATTGTTGACCCATATCATAAAGAGGAGATTCAAGTTCTCTGTTCTAGCCCTCGGGGTGTATTTTCTATAAAGCAGGGAGATAGAATTGCACAACTGGTGTTGCTGCCCTCCCTCGGGGATGGAGAAACCTACACTTTACAAAAAAGGGCTATGGGATCTTCTGGAAGTGATTCAGCCTATCTGGCTATACCCCTAAATGAGAGACCTACAATAAAATTGTTAATTAATGGAAAAGAATTTGAAGGGATAATGGATTCGGGAGCAGACAAAAGCATTATTTCACTCCATTGGTGGCCGAAGTCTTGGCCCACTGTTGTTTCATCTCATTCTCTACAAGGTCTTGGATACCAGTCCTCTCCTGCCATCAGTGCCTCAGCCTTAACCTGGCGGGATGCTGAAGGCAAACAGGGATGTTTTACCCCCTATGTGTTGCCACTCCCTGTAAATTTATGGGGACGAGATGTGTTACAAGCCATGGGCATGACCCTAACTAATGAATACTCCCCCAGGCATCAGCCATTATGGCAAAGATGGGGTATACAAATGGTAGAGGCTTGGGTAGGCAAGAACAAGGCAGAATAAAACCCATTACACAACACGGAAATCGGGGTAGAAAAGGACTGGGTTTTATTTAGGGGCCGTTGAGGCTTCACGACCCATACCATGGAAAACAGAGGAGCCGTTATGGGTCTCTCAATGGCCTCTATCCTCTGAAAAATTAGAGGCTGTCACAAGATTAGTGCAAGAACAGGAACGGCTGGGGCATCTAGAGCCTTCTACCTCCCCATGGAATACACCAATTTTTGTTATTAAGAAGAAATCTGGGAAGTGGAGATTACTCCACGACCTGCGGGCCATTAACAATCAGATGCATCTTTTTGGCCCTGTTCAAAGAGGCCTTCCTTTGCTTTCTGCACTTCCTCAAGATTGGAAGCTTATTATTATAGATATTAAGGATTGTTTCTTCTCTATTCCACTTTACCCACAGGATAGACCAAGGTTTGCCTTCACTATCCCTTCTCTTAATCATATGGAACCAGACAAGAGATTTCAGTGGAAGGTACTGCCGCAAGGCATGGCCAATAGCCCAACAATATGTCAGCTATATGTGCAGGAGGCTTTGGAGCCAATTAGGAAGCAATTTACATCTTTAATCGTTATCCATTATATGGACGATATTCTTATTTGTCACAAAGAGTTAGATGTTTTACAAAAGGCTTTTCCCATGCTGGTGGCTGAATTAAAACAGTGGGGATTAGAGATTGCCTCAGAAAAGGTTCAAATTGCAGATACAGGCCTCTTTTTGGGCTCAAAGATTACTCCCAAAAATATAGTTCCTCAGAAAATAGAAATTCGCAAAGACCACTTACAAACATTAAATGATTTTCAGAAACTTCTGGGAGATATAAATTGGTTGAGGCCCTTTTTAAAAATTCCATCTGCTGATCTAAAACCCCTCTTCGATCTCCTGGAGGGTGAGCCTCATATCTCCTCACCCAGAAAATTTACCCCTGCCGCCCACCGAGCCTTACAGATGGTGGAAGAGGCCTTACAGGAAGCACAATTACAACGAATTGAGGAGTCACTACCTTTTAATCTGTGTGTTTTTAAGACAGCTCAATTGCCAACTGCAGTCCTGTGGCAACATGGACCATTACTTTGGATTCATCCAAATGCTTCCCCTGCTAAGATTATTGACTGGTACCCTGATGCTGTTGCACAGCTCGCGCTTCGCGGAATAAAAGCAGCTGTTACACATTTTGGCAGGGATCCTGATTCCTTGATTGTGCCTTATACTGCTGCACAAGTTCAGACCTTGGCAGCCACATCTAGTGATTGGGCAGTTTTAGTTACTTCCTTTTCAGGACAAATTGATAATCATTTTCCAAAGCATCCAATTTTACAGTTTGCCCTAAACCAGGCTATAGTGTTTCCACAAGTGACAGCTAAAGACCCACTCCCAGATGGGACTGTGGTGTACACTGATGGATCAAAAACTGGTATGGGAGCTTATGTGGTCAAGGATAGGGTTATATCTAAACAATATAATGAAACTTCACCTCAAGTTGTAGAATGTCTGATAGTACTGGAGGTTCTTGAGGCTTTTCCAGGACCCCTCAATATTGTATCAGATTCCTCTTATGTGGTTAATGCAGTTAATCTCCTTGAGATAGCTGGAATAATAAGATCCTCCAGCAGAGTTGCTAACATCTTTCAGAAGATACAAGCTGCCTTGTTAAATAGGAGATTTCCTGTTTTCATTACCCATGTCCGAGCACATTCTGGACTCCCAGGTCCCATGTCCTTAGGGAATGACTTAGCGGACAAGGCTACAAAGCTGGTGGCCGCTGCCTTGTCTACCCATGCACAAGCAGCAAAAGAATTCCATAAGCGCTTTCATGTGACGGCTGAGACCTTGCGCCGTCGTTTTGCTCTATCCAGGAAAGAGGCTAGGGAAATTGTTACTCAATGCCAGAATTGCTGCGAATTCTTACCTACTCCCCACATGGGAATAAACCCACGTGGCATTAGACCATTGCAGATGTGGCAGATGGATGTTACTCATATTCCCTCTTTTGGAAGGCTTCAATATGTTCATGTTTCTGTTGACACCTGTTCTGGCGTAATGTTTGCCACACCCCTAACAGGGAAAAGGCCTCATATGTGATTCAACATTGCCTTGAGGCCTGGAGTGCTTGGGGAAAACCCAGAATTTTAAAAACAGACAATGGACCAGCATATACCTCTCAAAAATTCCGACAGTTTTGTCGGCAAATGGATGTTACCCATCTAACTGGCCTACCTTATAACCCTCAAGGACAGGGCATTGTGGAACGTGCCCATCGTACACTCAAATCATATCTGATTAAACAAAAGGGGAGTATTGAGGATGTTCTACCCTCGGTACCAAGAGTTGCTGTATCCATGGCACTTTTTACCCTTAATTTCTTGAACTGTGATGCCCAAGGCCACACTGCGGCTGATCGCCACAGTTTAGAGCCTGATAGGCCAAAAGAAATGGTAAAATGGAAAGATGTCTTGACTGATCTCTGGAAAGGCCCGGATCCTATTCTTATAAGATCCAGGGGAGCTGTGTGTGTTTTTCCACAGGAGGAAGAAAACCCCCTGTGGATCCCTGAAAGACTCACTCGAAGAGCTCCTTCACAACTCCAGAATAAGAAGGATGGAGGCCAAGTGGGTGATGAAGACTCTCCTACTCGGGATGATGGTTCCTAGTATGATGGGAGAGTTACGGTGGGCCATCATGTCTACCTTCCCCTACCGATGCCAGTGATGCAGAATGCCCAGGTGTTCCCTAGATTTTTCACAAATAATAGAGAGTTGGGGCTTGCCTTTTTGCCTTTAGATCCTCAGATACAGAGTTTTCAGGATGAGAGAACCTTGTCATTAGTAGGAAGCTTGTGCTTTACTGTGATTTCTTCATTAAAGGATAATTTTATTCATATGGATCCAGAAAGATCTAATGCTAATCCTTTTGAATTAATGGAAGCTGTACTGATCTTTCTCCTATGATAGTGAGAAGGGACAGATTACTTTTGATTGGAAAGGGGCATTAGGCAACAGTCTGAGTGAGGGACAGAGCTCTGGATCATCTGATTGGTCCTCCTCCAATGTTAAGTATACCCCTTTTAAGAGAACTAATTATTCAGCTGCCCTTTATTTGGGTTGTGAGTAATGATACCTTAGGTAAGAATCAGAAAGAAATAAATTGTTCTGCTTAGAATTGTTTTTATGCATTATGCTGGGATGCTATTAAGCACCCTTTTGCTTTGGTAATGCGCATGCCTCGATTTATTCCAGCTCCTGTTGAGGCGCCAAGTAATTTGAGTTTGTTTAGGGAAAAGCGAGATTTTTGGGATCTCTGCTATTATTGTGGGCCTGATAGCCACCGCCGCGGTTACTGCTTCGGTTACCGCCTCGGCCCTTGCACTTTCTGCCACTGTGCAGACAACTCAAACCATTAATGAACTATAGGCCACTGTGACCATGGTCCTAGATAAACAGGCCACTGCCAATTCTCAGATACAAGGAGGCCTGATGTTGGTAAACCAACAGATTAATTTGGTTCAGGAACAATTGGATATATTGTGGCAGATGGCCAAATTGGGATGTGAACAAAGTTGCCTGGCCTTTGTGTCACTTCAGTACAATATGAGAATTTTACAAGAGCAGCTAACCTGTCAAAAGCTCTGTCTCAACATTTATTACAGAATTGGACTTTTGAGTTTGAGCAGACACTCCGTGAGTTGAGAATGGCGATCCTGCAAATGAATTCGACGCATCTGGATCTTTCTCTGATGGAAGACCTCTCCCCTGGATTTCATCTGCATTTTCTTATTTTAAGGAATGGGTGGGGGTAGGATCATTTAGCCTAGTTCTCTGCTGTGGAATAGTGTTGATGCTTTGGATGGTGTGTACGCTCAGAGCCCAAACAAAAGGAGAAAGTGGTGGTGGCACAAGCACTTGCTGCCTTAGAACACGGAGCATCCCCTGACATTTGGTTAACCATGTTAAAGCAATAGGTCGCTGGCCTCCCAGCTCTTGCACCCCACGAGGCTAGTCTCATTGCACGGGATAGAGTGGGTAGGCTTCAGCAGCCCAAGGAGTTGCAAGGCTAAGCACTGCACAGGAGAGGTCTGCGGTATAACGACTTTCTCCTGGGAGATAAGTCATCTTGCATGAAGGTTCTATGTCATGATCTCCTTCCCCCAGAAAAAAGACATCGGACTGGTCAGGACTTCCTCTGGGGATAAGACCCTGGAGAGGAGCTTTGTACATGTTCCGAATTTGCACATGGGGATTTGACCTCTATCTCCACTCCAAAGTTGTGGGTGTCCTATTGCTTCAAAAATAAATGAATAGGGGAGATGTGAGGAGCCGCCCTCGCTATCGCTATTGCCGTTAGAAGATGGCGCTGACATCCACTGTCAGTTGGAGTTAACTGTCGCTGTCAGTTGGAGTTAACTGTCGCTGTCAGTTGGAGTTAACTGTCGCTGTCAGTTGGAGTTAACTGTCGCTGTCAGTTGGAGTTAACTGTCGCTGTCAGTTAGAGTTAACTGTCGCTGTCAGTTGGAGTTAACCGTTTAAACTGTGCCTCTCCCGTGACGTCATCTGGGGTGATGTGCAAACCACCAATCCCGGCTCTACACATCTCACTCGGAGCTCCTAGGCTTATATAAGGGGCTGGGTTTCTTAGCTTGGGGTCTCCCTCTAAGAAGCTGATCATCTATCTCTCAAGATGCATTAAAGCTTTACTGCAGAAGGATCCGAGTGTTCTGCGTCGTTCTTGCTGGCGAGACGGTAGCGCGGGACAGGGGATGTTGCAAATAAAGCTACCACACGATTCCAGCCACGCTGTTCTAGGCGCTGCTCAAAGAACGGGAGCCTACGGTAGAGATATTCATTTCCACATGCGTATCCGTGACTTCTGACAACAGCCAGAAAACAGAGACGGTCTGATGCCCATAGGCGGATGAACGAAATGCTTGTCTACAAAATGAAATTTTATTCATCTGCAGAGAAAAATGAAATCACTACATATAAGTGAAGAGAACTTAGGGTCATTATGTTAAGTGAATTGTGCTGAATTAAGAAAGACAGTGCACCTTTTGCTTACTCAAGGAGCCCCATCAATTGAGAGTTTACGAGTGTATGTGTGTGGTTCAGGAAACATGTTCTTAGGATGACCACTGGGGAGGGGGGAAGAAAAGATCTTACCTAAGGGGAGGGGATGAAGCAGTCTGTTTGAGAAATGCCACCCCCCCACACACACTGTGAGTTCAAGTATTTGAATCCATGGCACTCAGTTAGTAGCACTGTTTGGGGGAGGTTAAGTATTCCTTACGTGCAGGAGGTTAGCAGGGGAAGTTGACTGTCTTTGGATGGGAGAGAGGAAGTGCACCATTAGGATTGAGCTGTGAGGGTTTGCAGCCTGTTCTGTGTTTCACTACCTGTTCTATGCCTCAGCTACCTGGTCCTCCTGCCCACCATTGTTGACTCCATTCCCCTGAAGCAATAAGATAGAATAAAGCCTTCTTTGGTCTTTGTAGTTTTATCACAGCACCAGGAGGTAGTAAGTTCCTCAAGGGAAAGGGTGGGTGATTCTAATTATGTAAAATTAAAGTAAAGGAGAAATACAGGGGTGGGGGGTGTAGTAAGGGGAGACAGAGCTGAGGAACAGAGTGATGGAGAAGACAAATGGGTAAGAGGAGAGTATGAAGAAACAATGAAGCTCACTGCTCCTTTTGCTAACTTAAGAAATTACTTAAGAAATGAAAAGAGAGGGGACATTTTGTAAGCTCATGCGTCATTTGACTGACATTTTAAACGTATTTCCAGGGACTCTTGTAGTTTGTATTGTTTGTGACAGAGGACACAATCTCTGTCTGATGCCTCAAAGGGAAAAATAATAATAAAACTTGGCCCAGAATTCACATGCCCATCTACTGTTCTTAGAATATCCCATTAGCTGTGGATTTGAATAATATTTCTTTGGCCTCTATCCATATAAATGTAGTCAATATCGTTTGCCTTTTAAAATTCTTAACAAGGAATCCATTCATCTAATTTATACGGAAGCGTTCGACAACAGCCCCAGTGTATAATCACCTACCATCAGTTCAGCAAAGAGCCACTATGTATTCATCAGACACTGTTATTAATCATGACCAGCTTATAATGGCTATGCTTACATCTCCCTAACAGCTTCACTCTGTCAAAGAAGTCATTGTGGCCTGAGCTAAGAATTTCATTAAGTGCCTATTTTTCAGAGGCAACCTTTGTAAAGAACATGGAAATACATGCACGCAAGCAGTATATAATTGCCCGATTATTTCACCACCATAATTCTGTTGAGAGCTGGCTTTAGCTATCCATCGTCACAATCAGAAACATGGGAGAACAATTCAAATTTACTTCATTTTAAAGTGTAGCAAAATATCATAAGATAGAAAAAGCTTTGGAGGGCACCCTTAATGTGGGTCTTGGTCTTCATCCCTTCAGATGTATATAAGTGCAAAATTGAAAGGATGATTGTAGGAAGAGACACTAGAACTGAGCAGATAGCCATGCCCACTTTGGGCGTGGCTAGAGACACGTACCGAGGTGGTAATATAAGGCAGTTCGGGAGAGACACACACACACTCTTTTTCCGGCTTCCATTCCTGTAGCGAAAGCTGCTGACTCACCTTGGTTACCAGTTTTTTCTTGTAAATAATTTCTACAATAGTTACCTATACCCTCATCAAGTGTGCTCTTTATTGTTACAGGTGGTTATATATGTTAAGCAATGCATCTTGGGTCATCACTGATTGGAGTCATAAGTTTGGGGTCAGGGTGCATCAGGAATGTTCTCTTTCAAATGTGTATGTATACATCCCCCCAAGGTGAATTTTGTCTACATCTATCCAGTATCTTAATATGAATAGTCTTACCATGGACACAAGATCTGATTATTTTCATGGCAAGGATATGAATATGGTAGGTAGATAATAGGCAGAGAGATGATGATGAAAGATAGATGATAGAAGATTGACATAAAGAAGAAATAGATACATGGTAGGTGGATAGATGATAAACAGATGATAGATTGATATTTGATAAACACATGGTAGGTAAATAGATAGATAGTAGGTCGATAGATGATAGATATAGATAGAAGACAGAAAAAAAGATATAGATGATAGAAGATTAATATAGAAAGGATGGGATACATGGTAGAATGATGATAGATGTAGACACATGATGGTTAATAGATAACAGATAAGTTAATGATATATGGATGACAGAGTTGTGATAGATGGCAGACAGACAGGTAATTATTAAAATGGGTTGTGGACATAAATATATTGATGATAGCCAGACAACAGATTATGAAATAGACTGATAAATGACAAATACTGAATGATAGATAACTGATAAGTTGTAGTAGCACACATAATTTCTATAGACATCTAAATTTACTAAATAAATCCAATATTTTACATGTTTGAAGAAAGAATCAATGAATGAAGTCAAGAAAATCAGGAAATCTTCAAGAGGTGAGAAGCAAATAGAGTGTTGAACATTCCTGGGTGGGTAGAGAGAAGAGTCTAGAATGGTGCCAACGATTAGCCTTAGAACGCTAGTGTGGATCAGTGCTGCAAGGAACAAGACTGCGATCAGCAACATTGACCTATGGTGGCTTCACCACACAGGGAACGTATGAAAGATGACGACAGGCCAAGCTGTTCACAGCCTGCACAAGGAGATGCATCAAGATTTAAAATACAATGAGAAGCCTTGCTAAGGAGATGCCCATATTTTCCGTGAATCCCTTGCTCCTGTATCCTCTATCCAGTGACTTCCATATCTCTGTTTGACTGTTTTTCAAATCTACTTGTATCTTTTCATAGACTTAACCTTGGGGTTTCCCCCTTCCATAGGTCATGTTCTTCTTCCTAAGGTATTCTCACTACCCTGATCTTCAAGGCTCACCTGCATGCTGTGGCATACAATGCTCAGACTGCACCTTCCGTTTCTAGGTAACAGCTCAGGCTTTGCTTCCCCCTCCCCAATCGCCCAGTAAGAAGGTGTCTTGTGTATCAGTTCTGTTACCAGGCACAAAACTGTTGTGTCCAAACTCTTAAACCCCCAAATCACCAAGAGACACAATCCAATGCAAAAGCAAAGAGTCTTTAATTAATGAGTTAGCTTTATTAACTTGGGTCCTCTGTCTGTCTGACACAGTGGGTGGAGTGAGAAGGACCCAAAGGGACCATGGGGCAGGGAATATATTGGGATAAAGCAAGGGGAGTGTCTGGGGGTTCACATCAGTCACAGGATTGGTGCACTCCTAGGTTTGGGTGACCTGTCCTGAGTTGATTGATCAACTGCAGTTACAGGTAGGTTGCTACAGCCCTCCCAGGGTGGTTGCTAAGCTCCACATTCCAGAGCCCCCCAGCTAACTTCTGATTAGCTTATCACCACATTGAGGGCAAGGTCTGGCAAGGTCAGGAGCTCAGCACATGTTGCTGACTAATGGTCCTTTTGTCTTTCTGGGTCTTTTCTGCAGCCTGTCATGGCTGCCAAAGCAGGGGTCTGGGTGAGGGTCTGGTCCCTTCAATATAAAGGTGTTGCTTCACACCCAAATAATCTATCAGTCCAGTGTTTGTTTGCCTTTTCCCCTTCCTCTCCTTCCTGTACTGTTCAAATAGTGCTTTCCTATAGGACCCAGTGACTTCACTGCTTCTGTAAGATCTTCCAGCTCTGATACCATCCGCACACCCTTGCTCACCCTCAGCTGTATATGTGATAACAGAATGAGGCCATTTCATAACACTCTCCTTGACAAGTTCCTTATTGTTAAGGAAACACTACTGAGAGCACAATAAAATGACATTTCAATTTAAAGTGATTGGATCACTGTAGTAGTGGGCTGATCTGAAAAATTGTCAGCTCAAGGTAGACATAGCCCTAACCCTAACCCTAGCTGGAGTCTAACATACCTCAATCTTAGATAAAATAGTGAACACCACTCTAGATTTTAACTAACAAGTGTAAAAATAATGATGGGTTTTATTTTTGCTTGTTTGTTTTTAGCTTTAGTGGAACACTTTCATGTTATGACATTAGGGCATTTCAAAAATACAGAGGATAAAATTTTGTGATTACTACTGATCATTTCAAGATTGTTAAATTATGGCTATAAA
Source organism: Mesocricetus auratus (assembly GCF_017639785.1). Classification (NCBI taxonomy): domain Eukaryota; kingdom Metazoa; phylum Chordata; class Mammalia; order Rodentia; family Cricetidae; genus Mesocricetus; species Mesocricetus auratus. The sequence goes on along the minus strand of NW_024429193.1, from coordinate 2,961,711 downwards.
TAAGGTCAATGCTTAACATGCTCCCTAAATTCTATTCTCCAATTTCTGCACTGTTTAACGAATAAAAATCTCTGAAGTTTTACAGTCACTAAAAACATTCATGACATCTTCATCCTCTCTTAATTGTAAAGTCTGGCAAAAGTCATGCAACGTCTTAACTGTAATCCCCTATAAAATCAAAATCAAAGTAATAAAAAAGATCACGTACTTCCAACATATAAATGGCACAGAATATACATTACTCTTCCAAAAAATAGGGAAGGGAGCATAGGGAGGAAATACTGGGCTAAAACAAGACCAAAAACCAGCTGGGCAAACTCCAAACTCTGAATCTCCATGTTGAGTATCAAAACACTCCTTGGATATCTAGGTTATTTCATCTTTGTTTATTTGGACCTACTTCTTTCTCTTGGGCTGTTTCTACTCCCTGTTAGCAGCTCTCCTCAGCAGGTATTCCATGAATCTGGCATCTCCAACATCTTGGAGTCTCCAAGGCAATGCAAGCTTCTCCTTCACATCCACACAATGGCCTCCCTTGGTCTCCATTCAGGGGCATCTCTGACACTTGCCTGACCTCAGAAGCTTTCTTTGGTCACAGAGGGAGTTCTGCTGCCAAGTTCTTCTGTTGGCTGGGGCTGGAAGATGGCTCCCTCATGCAAATGCAGCTTCACCAGCTTTCCGTTTTCCATGGCATCGTTTATTGCCTAAATTTGACTGTCCTGAACCTAGATCTGTAGACCAGGCCAGCCTCAAAGTCAGAGATCTATAACCTCTGCATTCAGAGCACCGGGATTAAAGGTATGCAACAACTACTACACTAGGTTCTAAGCTTTTCTTTAGTTCTTTTTGACATTATAATGTATCAATAACTTCATAAGCCCAGATGTTTAAAAATAGGTTTGTGTTTAAAAGGAAATAAAAAAGGTAGTGGATTTTATTTCTCTTTGTTTTGTTTTGCTGATAATAAATCTAAGTAGATGGCATAATTATTGCAAAGCATTTTTTGTGAAACTTAAAAGTACCAGAAATTTTTGGCAGTTCCTCAGAATTACCAACTAAGGAAGAAAAAGAAACATAGCTCATTATGAATTTGCTTCAGTCAAGTGTTACAAAGACTAAGTCTGGCACATACCCTGTGGTTATTCTCAAAATCAAAGCTAAACAAGGCTAACTATCCTGGTTACCTGTTATTTTTATTTGAATATAATATATATATATATATATATATATATATATATATGGTTCTTCTCAAGGGAAAGTGTTGGAATATGGAAAATACTCAACTACTAAACTCAGAATGTACTATTGTTAGGAAGCTTTTCTAAGATTAGAGAAGGTATGCTATGATAAAAAAATTATACTGACACCAACTATAAGTTGTCACCATGACCTGACTCCAGTCACACATGTGGAAACAGGTCTCTCAGATCCCACATATTATTATCTTAGGAAAACCCATGTTTAATTCACATACTAGCATGTAGCAGGTATATAAAGAGAAGCTTTTTCCTTTGAGAGAAGCCTTCCCGCCAGCCTGGTTCTAGAGCCATATCAGTCCCAAATAAACACACAGGAGGCTATATTAATTATGAAGCTGTTGGCCTTGCTTGTTTCTTACTGGCTAGCTCTGACTTAAGTAATTACCCCATGATTGTTAATCTAAGTATTTCTCTTACCGGAGAATAGTTCCGGGCTTCCTACCCCATGGTGTTACATCTTGACTCTCTGTGTTTCTCCTTCCCAGAGTCCTCCTGGACTCCTAGTCCCACCTATCTTGATTCCTATTGGCCCAACAGTGCTTTATTGACATAAGACTTCCCCAACACAGGTATACATCCTACGGTGCAGTATGACCTGCTGTAAGGAGCTGTTAGTAAAACCAGTAAATCAGTCACAGGTAGTTTCCACCACAACGAAGTATTTAAACATCACAGCCATGTGGGCGTGGCAAATAAATCACACATCGTCATCAAAGAACTGCAGTTATACCAAGAAAAGCCCTGGCTGAGAGTATTTTTGTTTTTTGGTGTTTTTTTTGAGAGTATTTTGCTGAGAACTGTGTGTGTGTGTGTGTGTGTGTGTGTGTGTGTGTATGGCAGGGTGTGTCTTCCAACAAAGCAACTGTGTGTTCCCTTTCCAGATACTGATGAAACAAGGCTAGAGATTTTTAAACTCAGTCTGAGGGAATATTTATTATTTCAAAAACCTTAGCAACTTAGGACATCGTACACACCTACACATATCAAATGTGCTGAAAGAATGTAGCTTTACTGTGAATTCATTCTTCTTTCAGTACTTCACACATTTCTGTACGTACCGAGCTTCCTAATTTACTCTGTGGATCCACAGCCATATATGTCTGACTATGTTGTGTATCCCACTCCTTCATTTTTCACTCATGAACAATGTCTCATATTATGTCCCCATGAATCTTAACATTGCAATCACCCTATCCTTCTGAAACAAACCAGTAATTATGGGCAGCCTCAGCAATTATTTTTATAACTTTTCTTTCTGTCTCCCATGTCAGAGAAATACATTGGTGAGTTTCCTTCACTTCCTTCTGTTTCTGATAGGTCTTTCCCATGATTCAGTCATACTACATCACCGCTTATCTGCACTTTTGCAAGTTTAGTTGCTGGCTTTTAATCTCCTTGTTGAGTCATCCCCTCTATTCACCAGGAGGAAATGACAATATTTTTATTTATAGTTATTTTTAAGTCTGTGTATGTGTTTGTGCTTCCCCACAGATGCCGGAAGATGGAGATGAGGTTGCATGCAGTTGTGAGACACCCAAAATGCTGCTGGGAACTGAACCTCAGCCTTCTGTAAAAATAGCAAGTCCTCTTACCTGCTAAACTGTCTCTCAAGAGCCATGATGTCTAGATGGCTTTAGACATCATGTTTAGATGTTACAGCTAAAAGGGCATAGATTATAAATCATGCCTGTATTTAGAAATCAGCAGGCACATGAAAAACAATCCACAATATAGCATATTCCAACTACCAGCACACGGAAACTACCAATTAAACTGCAATATGAAATATTCCAGTGATGTAGAACCCTTTGGGTTTTTTTATTTAATTAGGTATTTTTAACCCATATGGCTACATATGTCTCCATATTTCTCTCCTTTGTGTAAAACTATGTGTGAAACTTGTTTTGAAATTCTTGTCACCCTCGGGTTTGCAACACAACCGGTGTCCTTTCCAGTTTACAAGTATTAACGATCCCCTTTCCATTAACTATTGTCAGTTTATTGCCAAGACCATTGGATGCACCACATTCAAGTCTTCAAAGGTCAACCGCTAGATATGAGTTTCAGGATGTTAGAGAATTAGAAAAGATGTGTATTTTTTTAAGATTCTCTTTGTCTGGAGATGGTGGAGATGCTAATTCTCAAAAAAAATGAAGAAAAGAAAAGAAAAGAAAGGAGGAAGGAAAAGAAAGAAAAACAGCTGATCTAGTCCCAGAGAGAACCTGAGATTAGCTATAGTAGTAAAGCAGTAGAGTAGATGTGAGCACTACCAAAACACTGATGAGATTTTGTTCTCACTGAACTGTGACACTACAGTGTTTGTCCACTGTAGAGAACATACAAAGAGAATGTAGTGGCTTTCCAATGGTATTCAGTGACCAATACACAAATAAACTGCTGTAACTTCCCATGTAGAAGTCTGAGGCTTGCTATCTTATGCCATACATCCCTTTAAAAACCTCTACCTAAATAGTAATACCTGTATGTTACAATATTTTCTCTATTTTCAGAAAATACATATTATACAACTGGTCAGTTATTTATGGTACCTGCTATATCTAAATTATTTTGACTAAAGTTAAATATCCTGAATATTGTTTTTTATTTTCCATATTCAAGGAGTAAAGATAGCATCACATAAATTATCAATTATGACTTATAAGCCCTGTTAATAATAATTGTCAGTTTTCTTCAGTCTGAGCTGTACTAATTGCATCAGCAATTATTGTCTTATGGATTATCGATTTATCACATACTGACTTTGATAAGTAGCACTGCGCATGTAGTGTGGAGGTTGTGACTGTGTACTTTACTGAATTTTTAGTCATCGCTGACCTGTGGATGGGTGTGTCTGTGAGGCTGATTCTGGAGTGGTTTGAATGAGGTGGGAAGACCTGTTCTAAAGGCAGGTTCTGGGCTCCGGACTGAATCAAGTGGGTATTGGCACAGTTAAGGTAAACCGTGACACATGGGTCCCTGAGCAAGAAAAACTGCCCTGAGAATGAGACCCACTAAAGGAAAGCTCCAGTTAAAAATGCAAAATAATTTGGAGGAAGAGACCTGAGCTCTCAATTTACCTGATGAGTTTCTCTGCTTGGAAACAGCTTCGCAGGGACATGGTTTTCCAGCAGGAAAACCACCCAGCAACCATCCATACTGGGAGGGGAACTGGCCCCCAAGCTACAGCAGAAGTTATCATCATCATCATCATCACAATCATCAACAACAACATCAGCAGCATCAACAACAGCAGCAGCAGCAGCAGCAGCAGCAGCAAGGGTCTGTCTTTGTAGCACGCACAAGCAAGGATACCATGGAGTCTTGCACCAAGGTTCCAGACAGTTCTTTTTACCATGCAATGTGTGACTACATTAGGTTCCCACCTAGGAGGCCCTGAGTGCCTGTTTCAAGATGCTGGACAAAGTATCCAGACCTGGGTTTGCCACCATGCCTTTAATCCCAGCACTCAGAAGGCAAAGGCGTGAGGATCTCTGCGTTCCAGGCCACCGGTGAGTCCCTGTCTCAAAAAGCAAACAGCAATGCAGTACCCAACTGCCTTCCAGAGCATTCTCTTAACAGCTTGATCAGTCAGTCTGTGGTAAAGATATATTTGTGAATACATATTGTCACTTCTCAACATTCTGTTTTCTGGAAAGCAGCTGCTCCTTGCTGACCTAAAGTATTAAAAATGTTTTTCGTTAAACTGCATCATTAGTCTTTTAAATTGGCTAACCCAGGAAAGAAATTAGAATTATTTATGAATTTTAGCAAAATGCTTGGCATCTTTTAAAAAACTGGTAAATATTACAATAATACAAATATCCAAAATAAATTAAATGTGATATAATCAAATTTGTAAAGATAAAATAACAGTATTCATGGTTCAGTTCTTGTTAAGTATTATGAGTAAATAGGAATTAAAGAAGGGAAATTATGTATTATGCAAATTATATATAATTACATGAGATAATAAAACATAGTTAAACATTAGTCAATGTAAATAGGAGTGTAAATTCAAATACAATTATTCAAACACAAATAAGTAAAATTAGATAATTATTAGCGTTTGAATTTCGCTGGTTTCACGTCAAAAAATAATGTAGAAGTAGCTGCACTTAGTTAAAAAACACTTGTTACTACTTAGTTACACAATTAGCTTTTAAAATGTAAGCATAATATTCATTTAAATGTATAATGTATGCTTAATTATTAAGATATAAAATAAAATTTCCAAGTTTTCAACAGATAAATGTTTTGGAAATACAAACCTTATGGTTTGGTTTCTTTTTTTTTTCAGTTTAAATTTAGATAAGAAACAAGGTTACTTCACAAGTCAGTTCCAGGTCCCTCTCCCTTTCCCTCCCCTCCTCCGGTACCCTCCTCCCAGCTCCCTATTATCCCCTCATTTCCCCAGGGAGGGTGAGGCCCTCCATGGGGGTGTCCATAGTCTGTCATTTCATATAGGGCAGGGCCTAGACCCTTCCCCAAGAGTTCAGGGTGAGAGTGCACCTCACATTGTAGGATGGGAGTCCAAAGTCCGTGTGTATACTCGGGATGGGTACTGATCTGCTGCCCAAGGCTCAATAGATTACCTAGGCCTCCTCACTGACACCTACATTCAGGGGGTGGGTTTCTAACAGCGTAGGGAAAACTATGGTGGTCAGATAATAAAGACGGGAGAGAGATTCAGGTATTCTGGAAACAGAGAAGACAGAGTCAGAGAAGCAAGGAAGCTAAAACTGTGGCCCATCTGTTCCTGCAACCACTCTGTTTCCTAAACAAGTGGAGTGAAAAGAGTGGGAGGCTATTTTGAGATGCTTAGGGAAGCCCACAGAATGTAAATTCATCAATAAATTTCAGAAAACTGATTGAGCAGTCTGAGTTCAGGTTTAGTTAAAGTGATTAAATAAAGACAAGACTGACTGGAGCTTTGGTTATTTAAAAACTTTTCAAAGTGATGCTACAAGTCTTAGTCTTTGCATCAGAGATATTCCAGAATCCTCAGGCTTACACGGGTATTGATTGCATTGATTGGATGCCTTGTGGCCATAGGGTTGGCTATGGTGACATATGGAGGTGACACTCAGTGCTTAAAACCAGAAACCAGGAAGCTGCTGTGGCTTTGTCCTCCCCGGAGTGGGAACAATATGGAAAAGCAGCAATAACCCAGGAAAAAAAAACGAAACTCTCTGAGCACCGTCTTTGCAGAGGCCATTTACGTTAAGATCAAAGCTAAGGCCAAATTAGAGTTGTGACTCGTTAGAAACAACCGTGATCTCTGCTTCATTTTGCCTCCTAAATAAAGTTCACATGGATAATTTGCCTGTAAGTCCCTAGAAATACTGTTTTGCATCCTTGTAAAGCACAAAAACATGGACACAGCCCATGGTGAAGTTTAGAAAAGAGAAGTTATTGGCTTTTGCCTTTTATGAACATCACTAATTTTGAGTGAATATTTTAAAAGAATATCTCATTTATTAAGAATTTCACAAATGTGTACAGTTTACCATTGTTCCCTCTGACTCTGAAGGTTTTAACGATCAAATTAACTGAAATAATAAATATTCATATACAGTTTTTCCAATTTATCACTTGTAGAATACTGTTTGATGTTTGTTTTCGTAATTGTGTATACAATAATGCAATAAGTTAAATATTCTTTTTTTAACCTCTGGGTGTAGTTACTGTCTGGATCATGAAAACTATTTCCTGAAATCTCAACCAAATACTATTCTCAGCACACTTAGAAAGAAACATAGCTGAGGCATATTAACGATTTAAATTGTTAATACTGTGGGACATGTTGAGATTGTACTGGTTTCTTCATTTCTTCCATTTGGAAGCAATCAGTCATTCTCTATATTGTTCCTGCTTTTAAAAAAGTAGAAGGGCAGAAAGCAGTCACACTGTGTTTAACTGTGTGATTAAATGATATGTTATTTGGCAGATGTCAGCAGGTTAAATTTGAAGGATGGTAGGTTAGCTTTCTGTGCTGCTGTGTTTGGCCATTTAAAACTGACGGGCAGGACACTTTAAATGAGCTTGTCGTCTCTTACACTAAAGGCAGGCTTTCATCAGAGCGGTCAGCAAATGATGCCATGTCAAAGTTTGATGTAATCTTCAGTTTTACGCTGTCACTCTAGATGCGGTACCTGTGCCTCACATCAGAGTGTCTTGCATCTTTATTTATTAGCATGAAATAGTAAACAATAATTAGTTCTGCCTATTGTCGTTTAGTCCTGGAACTGTTACTCCTTTCTTGTCAGCATGTCAGTGTTGGGTAAATACGTCTCAAGTAATGCCAAAGGCAGTGAGATCATGCTCTACCAGGAGGAACTTCTATATGTTGAGATGTGTGCTCCTGATCCCTGTGCCTCATACACACTACGTGAGCACCAGATACATTCTTTCAGGTTAAATAAACACCTCAAAATGAGTATAAATCGAGGACTACTGAAAACAGTCATGCAAGATTAATTTTGTTAGGTGGTGTTTGTGTTTTTAAGGACTTTTAAGAGGATATCACATAACACAAGTGTTAGAATTTTATAGAGTGTCTAAGGCCCTGTTTGCAGCACATTGTGGAAGAGACACACTATTAACTTTAGATGGAAAGTTATTTATAAATTCTTGGCCAATACTTCAGGCTTATTACTAACTAGCTCTTACATTTAAATCAACCCATTTCTATTAATCTATGTTTTGCCATGTGGCTCCTGGCTTTAGTTGTACTCCAGTACATCTTGTTCCCCTGCAGCTGGCTGACATCTCCCTCTGACTCTGCCCTTTCCTCCCTTTATCCTCAGTTTGATCACCCTCCCAATACATTTTGCATAGATTTATTAGCCAATGAAAGTAATACATGTTCATAGAATACAAAAGTATTGTTCCATAGCAATTAACCCTAGAAAAACAATAATCTATTTGGCCCTTGGCTTCTGGTGCAAGTGTAAGAGTTGCTTCTGCAGGCTCTAGTACACTTTGACCTACAGATGGATGACCATTTTCTCCTTCAGAGCATGCAGCAAAGGCCAGGGATACCCTTAACAGACTCACGGTGGGCTTTCCTGACATGCATGCTTGGATCTATCATAACCTGTGTTAGGTTAACACATTAAGACACACTCAGCTATACCCTCTATGAACATGGTCATCACAGGCACTTCAGTGAAACAGGGGAAGCAGAAAGCACTGCCCGGGAAGTGGCCTAAATGCATACACAACAAAAGCATTCCTGGAGACATGTTATCCTCTATTCTTGCCAGACCAGGCAGAGAGACCAGCTTTCTGAGCCCATGTCTCTGGTCATGAGAACACATGGGATCTGCTAGAGCTATTTATTCATGAGCTGATCAGTCAAACGTCCTTATTGCAAACTGTCCATCATACACCCAATGTTTTTCTTCGAAATTCTTGATGCTTTTACCCAGAATGTACTTTTAAGTTACTAGCATCGTACAAACTATGTTCTAAAAATCCCACCTCGAATCACCAAGCTCTTTTGATGTTCCTGAACTCCAGAAATCCATGGGATATATTCCCCCCTGGCTTTCATAGTTTCCCAATTTTATCAGGAGTGTGGAGATGGGTCTTTTAATTGGAGTCCACGAGAAAACTGAATTCAGAGTACAGCCCATTTCTCCTCCACAGGCAGTGAACAATCAGGTAACCTTTTGTCACTGATAAGTCTCTGAGAGAAAAAAAAAACATTACAGATTAGGTCTTTAGTAGCAATGTCTTTCCTGAAACTGCTTGTCGTCTCTCTTAGTTTGTTTTCTATTGCAGGGCTAGAGGCCATGACCAAATGCAATGTGGGGAGGAAAGGGTTTCTTTCCACTTACACATCTTTTGCTGGAAAGTTAGGGAAGAGCTCAAGGCAGGAACCTAGGGTCAGAGATTGAAGCAGAGGCCACAGAGGAGTAATGTCTACTAACTCGCTGCCCATGGCTTACTCAGCCTGCTTTTTTTTAATACCGCCAGCCCTGAGGTGACACTGTCCATATGAATCCGTCCATATTAAATCATCCATCAAGGTAGCACCCTAAACAGTTTTCATAGGGCAATCTGATAGAGACAATCTCTCTTCCCAGATACAGCTAGGTTTATGTCAACTTGACTGAAAGTAGTCAGTACATTATCCTTCTCAATTATGACATCATTTGAGAAGACATCGGGACATTATGATCTTCGAATCACAGTCTGTCATTACCTAAGTTTCTATCACTAATTAAATTAGACAAAATAAAATGAAGGTGTGCGCGCATGCATGCGCGCGCGCGCGCACACACACACACACACACACACACACACACACCTATTTTTAAAACAGCTAACTTGTAAAGGGGATGAAATAGTTCCTATTATTATAATTAGTATGTCTTCCCCAGATAGCTAGGTGTAGCAATAGATTACAAAGTATGGATGGTAATGAGACAATTTAATGAAACCAATGAGCGCCCTCCCCTTTGGCTTCTATTTATTGGATTAATCACTGTCCCAGAAAGCAGCATATATCTTGGGCACTGTTGTTACCACTCTGCCCCAGAGGTTTGTAACTAATGAGTATGAATGACATGGATGTATGACACACAAAGAAGCTGAAAATATAAGCCCTAAATCTAGAAAGAGGAAATCAATGCGATTAGCAAATACAAAATTAGCTGTCAATGTCTCTGCTACCTTACCTGCCCTCCTGCTCATTGCTGAAAATGGCCCAGGATTTCCCATACCTTTAGTTCTCTGTTGCTGTCAATAATGAAGTGGCGGAGGTATTAAGTTGTCTTGCAGGTGGACTGTGGAGGATCTGGAAAATGCCACTGGCTTCCAAGAGTCCATGAGACATGCACTCAGAATGAATGGCAATATTACCGACCTACATTTGACAGTGGCCCCAGAACGACAAGGACACTACACGATGCTTACCACTCTCGATGGAAAATCTCTCTGGACACAGATCTGCAATTCTTTTTTTTAAGGATAAAAGACTGATGAAGATTTAAATGGGTAATTTTGAATTACAGCCATAATGAGGGAAGCCCAGGCACTGCTTATTATATAATCCATTCATTCATTCTTCCTCATTCTTTCCTCCTGTCCCTCCTCTCTCCCTCCCTCCCATTCTCCCTTGCCCTGTTGACTCTGTTTCCTTCTTTTCTTCTTTCTTTCCATCTCCCCTTGGTTCCTCCCTATTTCCATTCTGTTGTGGAGGTTTACTTGTCCCTCCAGGTCCAACTGCCGCTTCAGCCCCAAATGAGCACACAAAGACTTAGATTAGGTATTCACTTTTCCCAATGGCTATGGCTTCTTATTGGCTAACGCTGTCTTAGTTACTAACCCATAAGTACTAATCTATATATTTCTGCATGGCCTTATCTTATCAGAGAATGCCTGCCACATCCTGTCCTCCTGGTCTCCATGTGGCAACTCCTTCCAGACTCCTCCGCCTACCTTTCCCAGAATTCTCCTCATTTCCTCGCCCCACCTATCTTCCTGCCTCTATTGACCAAACAGTGTTTTAGTCATCAGCCAATAAGAGAAACATCTGTACAGAGGATCATTCCCCCATCACCTTTCATTCCTCTCTTATTGCTCCCCTTACTTTACTCCTTTCTTCCATCCCTTCCCTCCTCTTCCTCTTGCCTCTCTAGTCTTCTCTTCCATCATTTTCTCCTCTCAGTTCCCTTCTTTCACGGGCTCACAAGACTATAGTTACCTGGCTTTTCCCTGGATTCTCCAGCACATCTAAAGCAAAGTATTCTGAAATGAAGATGGTAAGTACTGACCTCTAAACACTGAACTTCAGTTTTATTATGTTTTTGTCAAAAATTGCTGGGCTGCAGCATCTGGAAAATAAAAGCAATTGGCTGGATCCTGAAGACTTGCAAACTATTTTTATTATGATATTTCTGGAAGTACATGCTGCATGCATATTCATGGCTCTGAAAGGCTTCCCATTTCTATAGATCTCCCCCTCATTTGCAGGTGTGATTGTGGATTCATGAATACAGCTAATCACGTCTAATGTGTCCCACACTCCAGCCACTGCATGGATATTTTACTTGATTTTGTGATAAAACAGAGTCCCAAATGAAGCTCACTGCCTTAGGCACTCTAGGATAGCCTTCAGAAATAGTGGGGGCTGCACAGAAAGCTTGGGTGGTTTGACATTCACACTTGAGGAGGATTGTGGTGGAATCCTCATGTCTGTCCTCACTGTTCCAATCCACCCTGTTTCCTGCATGCTACATGTGAGTGGTGAGAACTTAAACTACACTCTCACATCTCCTCTGTGTACTTTTTACAAAAGATGTAGTCACATCTCTAGGGATTTACTTTCTGTGTAGGTCAGAGGAATACCTGTATGAACTGAGTCTCCACTTCCAATATGTGGGCTCCAGGAATGGAACTCAGGTCATCAGGTTTGATAGTAAGAACTGTTGCCCCCTGAGCCCTCCTTGCAGAATCAGTTTAGTAATTCTTAAACTAAGAAGTCAATTTTAAAATGCATAGGTAAAAATTAGTAAGAGAATTTGAATTTCTTAAGTAGGGGATGGGTAAGTCAGAGGCAACTCTCAGTGTAAGGTTTGTCCCACAGCTTTGCAGAAAATTGCTTTCCCCTTTTTCCTCAGATATAGGTAGAAATCGTAAGAATGATGCTGTGGTTTGGACAATGGAATGTTGGAACCATTCACTATAAACAAAATCATTTCAGATTATGAAAAGAATCTCCGTGAGTTGTCTCAGACCTGCTGGCACTGGGGGCTTCTTCGAGAAGTCACACTTAGGGGACTCCCTCATTTACTGTCAGTCACTCAGATCTAAGCCCTTGAGTAGACTAGAGCCACTGCAGACTTGGCAATGGGGAGACACATTAACTTTAAACGTTGGGAAACTCCTAGGGATATTTCAATTTCTTTGTATTTCTTTGTTGAAAGGGATTATTTCAGACTGAAAGTTGGGTACTCTAGCAAAATGTGCCACTGTGATGGCCACGTGACAGAACATAAGAAGGAAAATTCTTTCAAGTATGGCAACTAACAGAGATAGGTAGAGCTACCAAGAAGACATGAGTTTGGATGTGAAAAACTGGATGGTTGGGCATGAATCATTCTGTATCTAAAGGAAACTTACATGATTTTAGTAAAGTTGCTTGAGTTCTATTTCTCCTGCTTTCTACAAATCTAAAAGAGGAAAGAGAGTGTCTACCTTGTATGTTTGCTTGGAAGCTTCAATGTGTTGATGGGTAGCACTTTCTAAATACTATGTTCTGGCATGAAGAGAGAGCTTCACTATACTACAATATACGTGTCTGTTTGCTTACTTCCTCTATTTCTTACACAAAGATAAGATTTACACAAAATCCATACATTTGGAAAATGAAACTATAAACAGTTGGTTACTCTTTATATTGTGGACATGTCTTATATTGAGGACAGAACATGATAGAAGTAGACTGCAGTATAAGAATCCAATTCTGTAGGGGCTGATAAAGATTTGCCTTTCTCTACTATGTGAAGAATGGAGCAATCCCTGTGTTGAATTAAAACAGTGCTGGTCACAGTAGTAGAACCACAACACATCAAGATAGGACAACATCTCTCTTCAATGAAAAACAACAACTGTAAAAACAAGAGAAGCTTATGCAGAGAAATTTATAATAAAAATTTTATAATAAAATAATAAAAAATATTATAATAAAAATAAGAAAGCAGCATATTTCCCCACTACTTATCCTTATTCCAAAGACTGTGAAAATGAAATGGAATAAAGTTAACTATAAACTTTTAGGAGATTAATCTCCAAGATGTTTGTAGTTAACCTTTATCTAACTCTTTTACATTTCTAACTAAACTTGATGTGTCCTTCCCTTAAACATGAAGAAATGTCAAGTTGTTGAGAAAAATCAGCAAAAATCTTTCATCAGGCCCATTGCTCAGTGTCCCCCTCCCTTGAACAGATATAATAATGAACCCAAAGGGTGTGAACATCCTTGTGAAACCTGTGGATAATTTACTCTACACAGCTAAGAGAGAGACTGCTCATGTGACTCACTAAAGCGTGTTCTGTTGCTCCACAGTGATCCTTGTGGGCCTTGGGTAATTACAGAGACTGTGGCGATGGAGAATCAGGAGAGCCAGAGACAAGAGTTCAGACAGAGGAAAAGGCCTGAGTGATGACGTCAGGACAGCAAAGGAACAGAAGCCAGATCCACCCCGCACTGCCTGATTGATCACCCTTGCTGCCTGTGCAGGATGGGAAAGGGAGAGAAAGCTATGTGAAGACTGGGGAGTAGTGAACATAAGCCTTTTATTCCATGTTCACAGCGTTTAATGGGAAGGAAGGTTAATCCAGGGTGGGATAGGTGAAGAAGTCTAAAGTTAATTAAGAATGAAATGCACATACGAAATAGAACTTTTCTAAGCTAGAGATTTCGACACAATCCAATGTCAACAGTATGAAATGAGTTCCAACCTTCACCAAAAATATTATCTCTGTGAAGATTAGTTAGTAACTTACGATGTCAATATTTTTCACAGAAGTCTTAATGAGTGAGTGCCGTACTTTTACAAGAATCATTTTTTGTTCTTTGTGTGTGTGTGTGTGTGTGTGTGTTGTGGTTGTGTGAGCACACATGCATATACTTAGGGAAGCCAAAATAGGCCTTTAGATCCCCAGAGCTAGAGTTACTGGAAGTTGTGAGCTGCTTGGTGTTGGTGTTGGGAACTGAACTCTGTTCCTCTTGTAAAGCAATAGGTACCCTTAAGAGCTGAGTGATCTCTTCAGGCCTCAAACACCACTTTTTTTTGTAGTGGAGCATGAGGCATACCTCCTTCTCTGCTACGTCTATGACAACCCTATGACAACCAGTAAAGAAATGTGTCCTAGCACTCCCTGAGACCCTATCACCTCTTGTGACCCTAAACCAAACAACAGTTGGAACTCTTGCTTTTATTTTAAACATGATAATAATATACATTTCCAAAACCGTTTTTATACCAGGACCTCAGAAAGAGTCTTTAAAGATCAATTCAGATGATTTACTGACCACCTCCTCTCTCAGGAAAGAATCAGTTTTTGACACGTAGTGCTAACCAAACCACACATCTTGCGGCAGCACAGACAATAACAAGTATGACAGTCAGTGAGGTATGCTGATTTTCAGCCCTCTTCAAGGCATGCCTAGCTAGTGCCGGATCCAGTATTCCAGAGGACGATTGTCTGTGAGAAACAGCGAGATCTGCACTATGATAAAAAGTCTTTGGATTGAAACCAAAAGCTACTGCTGTGGTTAGTCGTCTGGGAGTAGATAGCAGAGAGTGTGCCTTCAGTGCCAGGGGCATTCTGCCTCCAGAAAATTCCAGTAAGAGCTGAGAACTCTTTGAGTCCTCCTATTACTTCCTGACTTCTTGATGGGAAAATTGTTGAGACATGGCTTTGTCTTGATACTGTGAAATTATCCGGATGGTAGAAGGTTAAAAACAGACCAGTATTCTCGGTGATTTATAATGAGAATAAAAATATTAGCTTCACATTCCTTGATATCACCATTGGTAGCAACTGAACCATCAGACATCTAAGATTTGACATGGATATCCCTGTATATACAGGTTCTGGGGTAAGAAGATCAGGGTGTTTTTATGAGTTTGTAACCAGGATTTTGCTTATGTTACTGCTTAGGCTTAAGGTTTTTTAAATTTTGGCTAGGGCTGCAGCAGTGTTTACAGTTTGTACCATTTAGCTTGTGACTGTTAAAATCCTCATCCACTCACATGTTGCTAGAAAATAAGTGGCCCTGGAAATCTGAACAGCACTTCAGGACATCTGAAACCATTTAAAGTCACACATGAGTGACTCCGAGAGTGTCTTGGGAATTTTGTGACACCAAACCCTTTGCATGAATTTTAACTCTTTTATCTTTGGGGTTGTGTTTGCATTGTCTGCTGGAATTGTTCCCTGAGCGTGTTGACAAAGATTAAACTGACAAACACAACTTAGCAGTTTAAGTACAATATTGTGGATCAGAACTCTATTACAATGTACACAAAATACATGGAGTCTTTACATGAATTAGTCTATGTCTTCTGTCTTCTAAGTTGTTCACCCCAAATGCTTTTATAGTTTATATAGCTAATTGGCGGCCTCGCTTGATTTTTTTTTTTTACTTAACTAGTTAATTAACTTACAGGCAGGGTATCATGAAATTCCCAGGCTGGCTTCAATATTGCTATGTAGTCAAGTGAACTTCTAATCCTCCTGCCTCTACCTCCCCAGCACTGGGATTACAGGCATGTATCCTCTGTGACATCATTGGAATTGAACCCAGGGCATTCTGTAATGTAAACTAATCAGGCACTCCGTTAATTGAGCTACAGTCCAGCCCTTGTCTTCTGACTTGCTATATAGTTCAAGTTGTCCTCACACATATAAAATTCTCCTACTTCAGCTCCTGAATGTAGAATTCGCATGTGTGCTTATGAAGCCATCCGTCATGTCTTGGCTTTTAAATAATTCTTCATACACATTTATGGATTTCAAAAGTTCTGTAAATATCTGGAGTGCCTGTGGAAAGACCTTCACACTAAGCTTCAGGAGTTTGGGTATTTTAATATCCCATGCCCCAGAGAAGACCATGATAAATATATGGATCATGAACTATTTGTAGAGAATTTATCATGCTCTACTTATTCCAATAATGCAGGCACAAAATTGGTAGGAAAATACATTATGTTTATGTAGACACGGTATGCAATTTAACACATAGACACAAGAAACTAAAATTAGGATTCGAGTTCAAGATTCCCTGAATTCATTTCATTGTTAAGGCAAACACAGCAATGTAGCCCATTAGAAAGGAAGCAGATGGGTCATTAAAATCCTCCATACCTGCTCACTCATAGACTATCCTCTGCTCTGAGTCAGTCAGCTTCCTGTTTTGCCCTCTGCTTGTGTGAATGCAGAGGGCTTACATTGTTTCTCCACAATAGAAACACATTTTGTTCTGGTTTCCTAATTGTACATTATACTCTGAAAATTTCTGTCTGGTCCTTTGGGTGATAATTGGCATTCATCCTTCGTGTGCTGTTTGTTTGGGTCCCTTTCTTTCTGTGTATTGGCATTTACTTATGAAAAGAACAGTTGGCTTAGCAATCCATATACATATATTTTTAGTTAATAAATCAAGAGGACTATTAATTTGCATGCAACATGTAGACCTGTTATTACAAATACACACTTGTCATCTTTTGTTGTGGGGGGAGGGGCTCAAGAATGAGCACAGACGTCATCCCAAGATTCCCTGGAAGAAAATGTGGTGGATGTGGCTACAGTAACAGGAACAGCCCACAGGGGTGGGGTGGGGGATGAATGTGGCTACAGTAACAGGGACAGTCTGCAGGGATGGGGTGGGACATGAATATGGCTACAGTTACAGGGACAGCCCGCAGGGGTGGGGGCCTACAGTAAGTAACTCAGAAGGCAGGTGCAAGTAGCTACAGTATCGGGGAAGCCAGGTGCCATCTAAATCTGGAAAGAGAACAGAATGAAATCTTTATCTTTAGCTACTGTATAATTTGCCAGCAAGATCATTTTCCTCTTGTCCAGATGGCATACCTCTGCACTGGAAACCTGCAGGCTTAAGCAATAAGATCTTATAACCTAGGAAGACTCTCTCTTTCACTGTATTGAAGATAGCAAACACAAGGTCCCGTAGGAAGCACTACCAAGAGTCTCATTGTCAAGAAAAGCAGAGTCTACGTGATATGTGCATTTTGAAATTGACATAATTATTTCTCAGGATTTAATGCTTTTTCCTGTGTAATACTGATGACACAGTGGACAATACTGAGCACTTAAGAAAAGTATGATAATGATGCAAATGCAAATTGTAATGGAAAGCTGCTGAATTGTTAGAGATTAATAACTAGTACAGAAATTGTCAGCTAGGATTTTTAGTAAAGCCTAAGTTACGTAGAGAAATGCAATTGAGTAATCTAAATTTAAAAATTTCCTCTGCTCCACAAAATAAAATTGGCTGTACTCATTATTTTATGTACATAGAGCGCTCTCCTCTCTCTCTCTCTCTCTCTCTCTCTCTCTCTCTCTCTCTCTCTCTCTCGTGTGTGTGGGTGTGTGTGATTTAATGCAATCCTCATCAAAATCTCAACACAATTCTTCACTAAAATTGAAAAGCAACCTTCAACTTCAAATGGAAACACAATAAACCTAGGTAGCTAGAAGAGTACTGAATAATAAAAGAATGGCTGGAGGTCTCACAGTCCTTTATTTCAAGTTGTATTAGAGAGCTATAGTAATACAAACAGCATGGTGTTGGCATAAAAACAGACACATAGATTCATGGAATCAAATAGAAGTCCATATGCCTACAGACACCTAATAAAGAAGTCAAACATACACACTGAGAAACAAAAGAGACAACAACTCCAAAAAATGGTACCAATCAAACTGGACAGCTATATGATTGAAATAAAAGAATGAAGATAGATCCATACTTATCACCTTGCCCAAAACTCAACTGCATATATATCAAGGACCTCAACATAAGACTAGATACATTCCGTCTGATAGAAGTGAAGGTAGCAGTAGTTTTGAACTCATTGACCCAGGAAAAGACATTCTAACAAAAACATCGATAGCACAGTACTAAGATCGACAACTAATATATGGGACTTCATAAAACTGAGAAGTTTCTGTGTGACAAAGGACTCAGTCTTTCAAGCAAAGCAACAACCTACAGAATCGGGGAACGTATTCATCGAGTATACGTCTGACAAGTATTGAAATCACATGCTTTAGGAAAAAGACATTCAGCATTCAAAAAACGGAATTTTAAACAAGAATCAAACCAACAAATCACAAGCATGTCATGTCACAAACTTATCACGCATTCATATAAAATGTACCCAAAGGGCTAAATTTAGATCCCCATCACTATAGGGAGAGCAGACAGTGTTTCCTGCTTGGTAAAAGCTTTGTGTATTATCTGCTGGTAATAACTGCAAAGCAGAGGCATGCATTTGTCATTAGCACGTTTAGTTCTTTATTTCGTTTTCCCAGAATTACAGCTAAGAACGCCATCATGACCGAGCAGGGGCTGCCAGGAGGAGCAGAGGCAGCGAGATCAAGGGTCGCCACCTTCAACATGATCCACTTCCCCGTTTCTCAGCTTGACTTCATGAAGCTAAGTGGAAGCATTATATTTCATATCAATATCAACACACATTTCACAGTCCCATCGTGAATTTTAAATAGCATCCTAAATCAATATTTTTTTCTTTTAAGAAGACATACTTAAATACAACCAAGTCACCAAGAAATACTGAGGCTTTTATGCTTATAGAATGTGTTGGCTGTCAGGAGAAGCTGGGAGAATTTCTGGGTATATCCCTGACATCCCTGTCAGTATGGAGATAGATGTGTGTTTCTTAAAACTGATATAAACTTGATTCAGAACGGCAGTTAATACTGTTTGAAGTAAGCCCTTCTAGAATGATTCCTAACTGCCTGCTAATTTTAAATGTTGACCATTTTGACCTGTTTGAAATAGAAAAGGTATTAATAAAAACACTTTCCAGAAAAACAGTTTAATATCATAACAAAGGAATCTATTCTCTAGATCTAATCTGTCCAATATAAATATATTGAACACCTAAAAAGTTAAAAACAAAAACATCTTGTTCTGAGTGTTGAGAACACATGAAGAGAACACCTCAAGCCCTCTATTAGAAACCTGAAGAAAACTACAATACGGAGGTTATTGTCCTAAAACAGTATTATAACAATCATTTTGTACATATGCATCTTTATTATTAAATTCCATGACAGCAAAAGTTACTTGTGCCTGGGTATGTTGGACCTACCTGATAACAGAAGGAAGCAAGAGTCACAGAAGAACCTGGATTAATTAGCAGTAATACCTGTCTCAACAAATGTGACACAGGAAGGAGGAGTCTCCGTGATATAAATATAAGAATCAGTCATGATTATTAAACTATATCCAGTCAAATAACATCTCTTTCTGGGATTAAGAGGAGTCCAATGGGCTCAGCCTGGTATGACTTCAGTTCAGTAGCTGACTTACTGTGTACTGGCGTTATATTATATTGGTGGCCACTTACTGCTTCTTGTATGTGAGTCGTCAGTGTATATATCACGTCACTGATTAGAAAACAGTCCATTGATTTTAAGAAAGAAAATAACATATCTGAATGCATTTTAAATAACACACAAAAAATGTAAGGACAAGTAAAAAAATTACTTTGTTGGTCATACAGCATCTTCATTCTATTTTACATCAAGTAAAGTCTAAAGTGATTATAAAAAGGAAATTCTCTGACTGGGTAGATATCTTAATGACTTAAAGGACTGACTCTGAGCATCATGAAGTCCTGAGTTGAGGATCCCAGTGCTAGGGATGGGGGCACACAACTGTGAGTCCTGCCATGGGGAGACATACACACATAGGCAGGCAACACATACACATTCTTACAATACACAGAGTGTGACCTCAGTTTTAGTATGTTTGAAAGATGTCAAGACCTGTGAATATGTAAACTGTGTGGTACGGAAGACCTCCGTTCCTTGTACATGAAGATCTTTGGCTACGGTGTGCTTCTCACGCTCCAAAAACCAGCGTATTAGCAAATTATCTTTAGAACTACAGCAGATGAGGAAGGCCGATATGATTACATGTGAAGGATGCTGCAATAACCCTTTGGGCGACTGGTGGCCACAGTCAACGTAAAGGTGAAAGTTTATAGCAGAATATACAGGACAGGTTAAGTGCTAGGAGGACATTGAAGATTTGAAAGTTGTTTGACAAAACATGGGTGTCTCTTTGATACTTGAATATTGCCAATAGCTAGAGTTTCAAATTTTGTTTTAGAGCAATTTTGTGCTACTGTTATTTATAACCAAATGTTCTAAGTTGTAGGCAAGAACTCTTAAAACACCACAGAGTTTTATATTCAGTGATACTCATGCCGTCTCCATTACAGCACGTGCTTTGAGATTGATGGGGCAAGTAAGAGTCCATAGCCTGCGATTTCAACAAAAGAGAGTTAAGAAGAACCTAGACGCTCTTTGTCAGTCTACATCTTTTAAACTTTAACACTCCCTGAGAACAGTCTTACCAAAATTTACAACTACTGCTATTTACATTTGGCTGTCATATTCTGAAGAGCTTTGTGAATTTATTTGCAAGCATTTGGAGGTCACATTTTTTAAAATATATATCTCAATCATAAAAGTACTTTTCTAAAGCATACATTAAAAAAAGTCTAGTTTTAGCCGGGCGGTGGTGGCGCACGCCTTTAATCCCAGCACTCGGGAGGCAGAGGCAGGCGGATCTTTGTGCGTTCGAGGCCAGGCTGGACCGACAGCCTCCAAAACAATACAGAGAAACCCTGTCTCGTAAAAACCAAAAAAAAAAAGTCTAGTTTTGCTGAAATGCAGTGGTGCCTCCCTTTAATCACAGTACTCGCGAGGCAGAGGCAGGCGGATCTCTGTGAGTTGAAGATCAGTCTGGTCTACAGAGACAGGGCTACAAAGAGAAACCATATCCCTCTTGCGGCAAACAAAACAAAACAAAAAAGTTCAAAAGCTTGAGAAGGTGTCCCCCTGTCATCTTAAGTTAACAAACACGAGAGCATCTTACAAAGTGTACCATACTGAAATGGTCTGCGTGGTGCTATGTGTTGTATAAACAATTTATAAGATATGAATGCTGGGGAGAGATGGTTGTTGAAACAGAGACCATGTGATCATTTCCAAGCAAATCTTTAGTTTACTTTTACATAAAACACTGTATTTATTGGCCAAAGATAAATGAATTCACAGTGACTTAGTCTGTGAAATGTTTCTGGGTCTGATTATAATAATTAAGCGGCAGTTAATTAAAACACCTCTCAGGGAGAACTTCACTAATTCACAGTGACTGGTTCCTTTGTGCTGCTCTATATTGTACTATTCATGACCCCAGGCATAGGAGGAGCAGCTCTGACTTCTGAATTTTAATATGGTCTTCACAGATTCCCATTGAAACCTGTTAACGGGTGAAGGCACGCTAGCTAACACGGCCTCCGCATCCAGCACTGACTTCTGGTGCTAAGTTTTCTTTTTCCAAGATGATATCAACCCTGGCCTCGAAGCTAGTCCCTTCATATGCACTAGATATTCACCCTGAACTCATTTTCTATCATGAGTTCCATTGTGGTCTGGGTAGTGTAATGTTCCTGCCGTATTTTTTTTCTTTCCTGAGTCGTTCTACTTCTAAAATGAAGTCTAGGAAGGGATTGGTTCATCTCCAGCCACCTGGCGGTTTCTTCTTTTATGTAGGATCATTTGCAATCTCTAGAATATACTATATGTATATATATATATGTGTGTATATTATGTATAAAATATCTGAAATATTCCATGAATATACATATATATAATATCTGATATATATATATACATATAAATAAAACACTTCACAGATACACTTCTGACTGTGTTGGATGTGATGGTTCTACCATGAACAGTCAATAGACATGTATAATTAATGAGAAAATAACAAACCCCTTAGTGTAGTGGAGATCCACCCAGCCTCACCAATGGGGCTGACCAGGCACTACACCTCAGATGAAGGACAACGTCCTCATATTCCCCTCCCATCAAGTGCAAACAAGTGCCACCAAAGCAATTTAGGACACATCTAGCCCTAGTTATGAGAGTCCTTTCAGCAACTCATGGCAGTTTCTTTGTATGAAATTTTATTCTGTATACTATACTGAATCACTGGGATTGGAGACCACTGAGTGATATCAGAGCCACAAAAGAACACTGGAAAAGGAAGTAGGAAGGCAGAAAAAATCAGTTTCCCAGAGTATAATAGTGTCCATCCGTTCACAAAGACCTCTTTGGCTTAATCTGAAGAGAAAAGGGAGATGGAGAAAGAGAAGAATGCCCTGGCAGCCACCCAGGGCAAAGTAAAAACAGGGAAGCCAATATGGGATTATTCTTGGGGTCACCAGTATGTCATTTTTCTCTGGTGGACTCAACAAGTCAGCTACACACGACGTCCTACTGAGCCTGCCAGAGCTGTGGAGAGGGACAGCAGCTCAGGGAACCACTTGGGACTGCAGACTGTAATCAATACCACACTGCACTGAGATCTCTCTGCCCAGACAGGGGTGTGGGGAAGTGGGGAACAAACTACCATCATATTGTTTGTCTCTGTTTGCATTTTATATTTGAGATCATTATTTCATCTTCCCTCTGCATCTGCCTTTGGGTAAAGCTTTGCACCCTAAACAAAGAAATCTTGGTTGGCACATCTAACGCACTTCACTGAAAAATGCTAATAATAAAGAGTGAATGCTATATCTTAGCTAACCCTGAGTAGTCAAACAAGTGATTGCAATTCCAATATTCATATTTAGAGCTAAATGTGGATCCGTGTACTCTTCATGAAACCAGAGTGACAAACAACAGTGTTTCTTTTACTTGCATTGACTTAGTATTTTCAAACAAATCACAAATGAAGATGTCTACAAAACTCTCCCAGCACCTGAACAATAGAGCTACAGAAAGAACCTAGAGGATAGAAAGAAAACATTTCAAACATGACTTAGCAGGTGGTGATGTTGTCATTTTACATATATATATATATGTATGTATATACATAGACATATATAATAGGTTAGCATTTGTTTATTATTTTGTCACTTCTTTGAGAATTGTGTACAATGTGCTTTGATTATATTCACCTCTATTTCCCTGTTTTCTCATAGACACATACCACTATCTCCCCACGCCTGATTGTCTTGTTCTCTTATTTTTTTTTTAATTCTTAAATTTACCATGTATTTATTGCCCACATACTCGTTGTTGTGGGGCCTTCCATTGGAGTTTGGTAGAACTACCACGTCTTTAAAGTAAAGTGACTTTTCATCTCGCAGCATCTATTGCTTGCCGATAGCTCCTCAGCTAGCGGTGGGATTTCATACCTACGTCTCTTCTCCACGCTGGCATTTGTCTTACTTAAGTTTGCACAGGTCTTGTGGACGCTGTTACCACTACTGTGAGCTCCTACTGCAATCTCCCTGCTGTGTCCAGAAAACACCGTTTTATTGCAGTCAGCCACAACTTTTGGCTTCTTACAAACTTGCCACCTCCTCTTCATCAGTGATCTCTGAGCCTTGAAATAATGGTTTATACAACTCATGATCGGTCTAAAAACTCAGGGCCTGGAGATAGACTATGTGAAATATAATTGTAGAGCTGTCTTATCTAATTTTTAAAATAAACTTTCTTCTAAAATTCCTGGACAAAAAAAATTTACACAATGAAATTCACCAGAACCAGTTTATACTTCTCAGTTAATTTCTGTACAGTTAGATGACCTGTTCTGCCGCTGTGGATTTTACACTTCCATTATCAAATATATTTTTATGAATTTATCCACCACCCCAAATGAAAAATTACCACAGAGATAGAAGTAGATAGACAATTAGCTTTATAACCTCCATTATACCATGTGTGCATTACCTGAATTTTTGTCCTTCCTAGTATTTAGCCTTCCTTGTTCTCTTTGCTCTATATTACACTACACCCACATGTATATAATACAGAGGTCCATGTATTATTGATTAGTTTCAACATATGAGGGAGATCATTATTCTTTCTTTCTGAGACTGTATGACCTCACTTAATAGTATGCATTTTAAGCCTATCCATTTCCTGCAAATTGTGTATAGATATGAATATTCATTATCATATATAGTCATTATATATTTATCTGTTGATGGATAATTACATTGACCCCAATTCTTTGCTAAAATGAATAGAGCAGCAATATACCTGGGAATACAAATATCTCTAGGGTAGGGCATGAAGTTCTTCGGGTATATGTCCAGGAGTGGAATAGCTTGGTCATGTGGTAGTTCAATTTTTACTTTTTGAGAAGTATCCAAATTGAATTCTAATAATAATAAATATAAAATAATAATACTATGATCAAAATATGCCAGAGCTATGAGAAACTATTAAGAAATTAAATGTGTGACTATGAGCAGAGAAGTCAACCATTAGTTGATATACAATAAGATAAAGATTTCTACATAAAATCTTTTAGGGGTCTATGCTGTTTACCAAGATGAGCTCAGTTATAAAACTGGGTTTACATATACTTCCTTTAGAATTATTTCATTACATGCCTATAACCAATCATAACTACTAATGAGCCACAATATCACTGTCATCATTACAAACAATTTATGTAACAATCTAATAATGACATATTCATTGAAATGACAGATTGAATATTCTTTCTTACAGGATAAACTCAGTACTACAGTTGAAGAAATCATGTACAAAACACTTACTCTTATCTACTAAACGTTTATTCTTTCAGTGTCTACTTTTACTTAAAATTGTGACAAGTGATATCTCTTACTTAACACACAGTCACATGTTTTTCCTTTTTTTGTTTTGTTTTTTTGAGGCAGTGTTTCTATCTTTGTAAACCCTGCTAGCCTCCAACTCATAGAGATCCACCTGCCTCTGTCTCCTGGGTGCTGGAATTAAAAGCTTGTACCACCACCACCTGATTATAGTCATATGTTTTAATGGCCTCTGGAACTCTACATTTCCCTAACTAAACCACTTTCATGCTTCCCTGTAAAGTACATAGACCTTACATTCTGTCAGAATCTTTTGAGCCTTATGTAACCTATTCTCTATTGATGATCTTAGAGAGAGAATCCAGTGACAGTGACAAAATTTAGTTAAGAGTTGATAGGTAGCAACATGGAGGCAAGAGCAAGTTTGAGGAAGATTTGCAAATGGTTTTATTTTGCTAAATGGATGTGTTGGAAAACTGCTTTTTAAATATTTATGTTTCTATTCATAGGAGTGCTGGCATCTGCTATGATCAAGGAAATTTCCATTTGAAGGGTTCAAAGTTCATCAGAGAGATCCACGGCTAACCAAAGTGCTAATGGGAAGTGACTGTTGAATGATTACCCTTGGTCCATAGAATCACCTGCAAAGGTCAGAGAAAATTTTAAAAGAATAGAGGAGAGTAAGAAAAGAGATATATTAATAGAGGAAACCATTATACATTTAAAGAGACATCTGGCACTAGGGAAATGTCCATAGATTCATAAGGATGACCCCCAACTAAGAGTCTAAGTAATAGTGGAGAGGCTAACTTAAATGCTCTTCCCCTATAATGAGAATGAGGACTACCTTAAATGCCATTGTGGGGCCTTCATACAGTAGCTGATGGAAGCAGAAGCAGACACCCATAGCTAAACACTGAGCCACACTCCTGGAATCCAGTTGTAAAGAGGGAGGAGTGATGAACAAAGGAGTCAAGACTGTGCTGGAGAAACCCACAGAAACAGCTGACCTGACCAAGTTAGAGCACACAGACCCCAGTTGTAAAGATAGGGAACCAGAATTGGACCAAATCAAGCCCTCTGATACAGTTAGGAGGCATGGAAAGTCTATGGGACCTCGGACGGTGGAACCAGTACTTTTCCCTAGTGCACAAATGGACTTTGGGAGACCATTCCACGTGGAGGGATACCCTCTCAGCCCAGACACACGGAGGAGAACCTAGGCCCTCCCCCAAATGATGTCATAGACCTTGATGATCCCCCATAGGAGGCCTCACCCTCCCTGGGGAGTGGATGGGGGGTGTGACGGGGGTGTAAGTGGGAATCAGGGGAGGATGGGAGGGAGAGGGAAAAAGATTGTTTCTAAATTAAATAAATTTTTTATAAAGGATGGGGAAAGGTTAAACAGAAAAAAAAATAGAAAATGGGGAAGAGGGCTGTAAAACTCTGTCTTCTATAAATGACGTGGCCATGACAATAACCTTCTGACGGTAGCTGCAGTTGCCTGCAAAGGGTCTACCTGAGACTGGATCCAAAACATTCAGTCATAGGGGAAGAAGGCTTCATGAGGCTTCACCTCAACGGGAGCAACCAACGACAGAGCAGATGGAAGAGAAAAAGCCATTGTCCTCAGCAGCTCCACATCCATGCCAGTGGTTTAACTACAGCACCGTAACAAAAAGCAGATACAGAATAAACCCAAAAGACAAGGGATTCTGCCTTGTTGGGAGGAGAGGGAGGGATACCAAGGTGGGAGTGGAAAGGGGAAGAAGGAAAGGGAAATGAATCTAACCACAACGTATCACATGCGTGCACGAATTCATCACAGAATAAATCTATAGCAAAGAGGAGTTCGAGGTGCACGCAACTACACCAGGCAGATGGGGATGCGCTCACTCTGGTCTCACCCCCTGGCCCTCCACATTGCCTTCCTTCTCATTCCACTTCCTGTCCAATGCTCCCACCTTTATTCTTAATTTCTGCATCTGTGTTTACTGTATTGTGTTTCCGCCTACATCGCCGTGAAACTAAGTTCCCTAAGGAATTCAGCACAGATTCAAAACCAGTGCTTGATGCCTTGTGAATGTCATACTGCGAAACTTACTCAGTAAAATATCCGTTGTCTCGTAAACACTGGTATCCTACCAACACATGCTTCTACTTAATTATAGCTGGTACCTTAAATATTTTTTCTCCAACATTACTTTGTTCTAGAATTAAATAAATACCGAATATTTGAAATCCAGACTGCAACCTTCAAAAATTATATGTAATTAAATCCCTATGAATAAAGTCATAAAAACACAATCTTAATAATACAACAAAAATATAACATCTAAAGTCTCCTCAGGGGCAAATCTACACACTGTAATGTATTTTCTCCATTGTATCACACTGGTCTCAGTAGATAATCATTTCCTAGTTATTTAATAGCACCACATAACTGGCAATTTGGTGTAAAACATATCAGCAGGAATACTTGATGTCACATACATCTAGGAAGAGGCCCTTTCAGTGAGCCTATGGCCTTGATATCCTAGGAATAAGAATGTTTCATTGTGTTCCTTGGTCATGCTGAGGCCCACTATTTACTAAAAGAAGTTTAATTATAAACCCAAAGTCTGTTGATAAATTAAATTTGTAAGTGAATGGGTTTCTACACAATAGATCTTTTTTTCTTTCCTCTTATTTTCATAGCAATAAACCTGGAATGACTGATGGGTGACACCTGAGAAAATTATAGCGAAAGGTGCCTAGAAAAAAAATTTAATGGATATTGATGACAGATATACTGATTTACTCCTCTGTTGCTTTGATTAAAACACTGGCCAACAACAACTTGTGGAGAAAAGGGTTCTTGTTTGTTTGTTTTTTGTT
Source organism: Mesocricetus auratus (assembly GCF_017639785.1). Taxonomy (NCBI): domain Eukaryota; kingdom Metazoa; phylum Chordata; class Mammalia; order Rodentia; family Cricetidae; genus Mesocricetus; species Mesocricetus auratus. Next base: position 2,934,173 of record NW_024429193.1, on the reverse strand, counting down.
TTTAGCTTACACTTACACATCATAGTCCATTGTTGAGGGAAGTAGGGAACTGAGAGATCTTAGATGAACGCTTCCCTAAAATGGAATAGCTTGTTCCCTTGGGCTTGCTTCCTGCTTCCTTATATAGCTGAGAACCAGATTCCTCAGTGGTGGCACTGCCTGGAGGAGTCTGTGTGTAGGCTTTCCCACATCAATCTTTAATCAAGACAATATCATAGTCAGGCTGACAGGCCAATATGATGGAGGCAATTCCTTGGGTGAAGTTCCTTTTCTCTGGGCATGTCACATTAACAAAAAGCAAGTCAAAACGGCAACAAATATGATTTTATTAGTTTTAACATACGGTTCTTACATACGTATGTGCTAAATATTCTATAGTCAGTGAAAGAGAATCCATTTCCCCTTACATATATACATGTATCCTTACCTTTATTTTTTTCTTTACTCATTGGTTGATTATGTTTATTATGTCACATGCATACCTTTAGTTAAAATCATTTGTGTCCCTTTTCTTTAATGAGCATAGGGAAAATAGTACTGTTTTGTGGTGATATCGCAAATAGTCAATGAGAAAAAAATCATTATTACATATTAAGAATTAACACTAAATACTATTTGGCAAATCCTACACAGCAATCCTGTTGTTAGTAAACTGAATATTTGTATTGAGTGCCTGGATTGAGAAAGGCTGAATGCCGGAGAAAGCATAAAAGGGAAGTGAACCCTTAGGTTGATGACCACAGCATCTTACGCTGTTTATTTTTTCTTCTGATACTGTGATAAAATACTACCAAGAATAACTTGGGGAGGAAAGGGTTATTTTGGCTTGCACTTCCCACCATGGTCCATCATGGAAGGAAATCAGGCCTGGCAGTCAAGGCAAGAACCTGGAGGCAGAAACCAAAGTAGAGGCCATGGAGGAACACTGCTTCTGCTTGATCCTGGCTTGCTCTGTTTCTGCACTCACACAGCTCACAACTAACTGCTCAGTGCTGGCACTGCCCTTAGTGAGCCTGGCCCTCCCCCAAGGCTTGTTAACCAAGAAGATACCCCCACAGCCATGCCCACAGGCCAATTATAAAGGCAACTCTTCAGTTGAGGTTCTCTCTTCCCAAGTGACTCTGGCTTGTGTCAAACTGACTAGCATAGAATCCATGGCAGTTGCTTGAGAATTCTTCTGACAGACTTTATTTCTGGCAGGCAGGCTTATTCTGTGTGTAGAGAAGTTTAATTACTGGGAATTATATTTTATTTTATTTTCTATGTGAGACCTGACTTCAGCTGATAGAGAAATATCTTCTATCATATTCCTAATTTCTATCAAGAAATTTGAAGGCAGAATAACATCAAATTGTAAGAGTGTGAAAATTTCTTTAAGGCTTTCTTTTCCTTCTCCCTTTTTATAATACTGACACATGTAATGGATCCGTTGACTATTCTGTGTAGAATGCTGTTGTTTCATTTCTGCTGACTTCTAAACAAAACACCCTAACCAAGAGGATAAATAACAGGCTGACCTGGCCTACTTGTTTCCAACATATTATTAAGCTGCAATATATTTCCTTTGAGAAAAAATACCCCACTATTTCCTTTGCACTATATATATATATGAATTTCACCTCGACCATGGGAGAGAGCTGAAGAAATAAAACTTGACAAAGCTGGGTTCAGCTAATGAGAGGTGAGGGAGCTGAGAGCTTTTCCAGGAATGAGGGTTTTCATTACAGCTTTTGGGAGGCAGGAAGCATTGAGGAGAGGGATTAAATAGCAGGGGAAAGAGAGGGCATGATTAGATTTCGCCTTTGAAGAGATATATTAGAAAATACGCTGTCAGAATCTGACAGTTACCTTCAGCTTTCCCAGTTACAGCAATATTGTTCTCCCAAATAAGACTGTTTGGGGAAGCATTTTTCACTTCGCGCTTTTCAATTTGAGCAAAATAATGGAGCAACTTGTTGGCATTATTTGTTAATAAAAATGAGACAGGAATGTGGTGTTTTTATTAGAATGCTCATTCTCATATTTTGCTACTGTGATGTCACTTTCTACCTGTCTAAATTTGACGCTTTATATTACTGCAGGCAGTAAAGAAATGCACACACATCAAACTGCTGTTGCTAGCAAACACATCTCTGAGCAACCTCATGTTTCGAACAGGAAAAACGGGCACACATCTACAAGACTAACTGTCAACACCTGATGAAGTATTTATATGCTACCTGTCACCAAGGACTTGAAAGGGAGGCCCTTACTCGCTGAATTCTTCTGCAAGGATTAAGACTGCTCCTTGTTAATATTAAAATTTTACATATAAAAGCAAGCTTAACAAATATTGGAAATGGAAAGAAAGCGTTTTCAAAGCTGCTATATGTGAATTTTGTTCTCCATTTCGTATTAGCAATGCTTTAGTAAACGTGGAGCTTATTGTATTTCTCATAATTGCAGCTATTCCTGTTAACATCTCCATCATGGTGGTTATAGCTCTGAGAGTGTCTACAAGGGTCATCAGTCATTTAGGAAGGATCTACGATTGTGACTCTGCTAAAGGGACAGAATAGTAAGCCCAATCCTAGGGAATTATCATTATGTGCACAGATCAGTGCCTGTCTGTCCCCATCCCAGAAGCTTCATGTTGCAGTGGATGTCGATTAACATTGAGACTTGTGAGTGGTTCAGATGCAGAGAATAGGAGACCGTAGAATTCCAGGCTTCCGTGGGACATACACATCCCTTCAACTCAATGCTCATGGAACTCAGCAGGAAGATGGAAAGAGCCAGAGGCAGTGGATGACCATAAGGAAACGGTGCTTTTTTGGACACCGCTAGTGGCTCTACATAAGAACACACAGCAGTTGTGACACCAAGCACCAGGTCTGTGTAAGGTTAAGTCAGACAAAATGCCAGCATGGGGAGAGAAGGTGTAAACCCCACCCTAAGCTGAGGAATTGTTGGAAATTGATGGCTTCTGAGAGAAGAGAGGCAATTCTGTTTTCTTTTTCCAATGTCTCTTCCTCTTCCTCCTCCTCCTCCTCCTCCTCCTCCTCCTCCTTCTTTAATGCATTAACCCCTTTGGTAACACAAATTGGGACTTGATTTTTTAAGGAGGACACAAAATGTGTTATTAGGGAAGAGGAATGGATCTGGGAAGTATTGGAATGGGGTAGATACAATCAAAATACGTTGGATGAAATTATCCAAGAAATAGTTTTTAAAGAGAGAATAAAGAAAAAAAGTATCAAACTAACATATAATTCAATAGTAACAATAGTAACATATAATTGAATGTACTATAACTTCATTTAAACCCCTTATGAAACTGTGTGATTTAAATATTCAAAACATTACTTCATAGGATGGGTACATTAAAATGTGAGTAAAATTCACATAAGTTTTTCTGTTGTTCCAGGTGGGTCTTCATAAACAACCAACAAGTTCTGAATCCAAGTTTAAAACTTTGAGCTTAAATTTTACAAATCAATGATCATTTCAAGTATGATTCAAAATTTTGTTTCTAACCAAGATGAATTAGCAATATTCAGGTTTATATACCTGATAAACAACGCCAGGCAAAGTATATGGAACAGTTATTTTCAAAAAGCTGGAAACGACATGGGGGAAAAGTTGATTACCATTATCTAAGACATAGCAAATCTATAAGTATATTTTCATGGTACTGTTGGAGTAAAACACAGAAATAGCATGCGGTGATGAGGCAGAGAGTCCAAGAGGGCTAGCCAACTGCAGACCCTTAACTAGACTTAGACTGAGCACTGCTCCCAATCTCCTGAACAAATCATGAAAGCAAAGCCGGAAAAGATTTGAACATGTTCAAGCTACTAAACCGAGTCCTATCAAGAGCTCAAAACCAAATATAGGAATATGAAATAAGCCCACATCTTAAAGGGGGAGTGAACACTTATAAAGCCTGTAGAAAGTAGGAGAAAAATCCACCTAGGACAAACACAGGTGCTAGAGAGAGTAAACACAGAACTGTCATTGTTATCCACCTGCTTAAAATGCTAAAGAAAAAACATGGAAAAGGCTTTAAATCTCACAGTAACTTTGAGGAAAAAAGGGAGCTTAAGATAAATGTAGTAGATAGATGTAAAGAACATGGAAAATTCTAAAGTCTGTCATTGAGATGATTAAATTAACAAACCTTGAGCCTAACATGTTATGAATAGAAACAAATAAGTACAGATACAACATGCAATCTGATCAAAATAGCATAGCTCATAATAGTCATGGTGATGTAAACTTGAAATTGTATGTGAGATAATAACATCATATTTAAAACATTGACACTTGCTCAGACAGAATAGATTGAATATCTGGGTACCTACCGAACATGTAAATGGGAACCTTGCGAATAAGAAACAGTCAACATAGGTATGTTCACCAATGGATTACACCAAGTGAGTAGCAAGCTCTAATATACATGAACAATTACAAATCAATGAGAAATTTTCATTTGTTTTATGACTGTGAGATTCTACTGACATCCAAAGACAATAGTATATCAAATAAAACCAAAATAACACAAAACATTTGAAGCTTGATGTGTGCTGTGAAGATACCTCAATCTAACATTGTATTGCTTTTTTTATTTAAGAAATATTGCAGAAGGCGATTTTTCATAAAAACCTACTCACCTCTTAACGGCAACACTCTATACAAAATACTACAGGAGAAGAAATTCCTTCTAGCACCTGAGTAACTCCCATCGCTCTGTGCCCCACCCAGCCTGTGACAAAGTTTGCCTGCTTGCTTTAGCAAAAAAGAGTTAACAGAGGTTACTGTGAGACATAACCTCCTGTGCTACAGTCTTGTCCAATTAGGAACCTCTTGAAAGCTCTGTGTATGCTCCATGTAAGGACACCATCAAGCTTACACAATGCACACCTTCTAACCAGAGGGTGGAAGAAGTCATTGCCTCTACATGACAACTCTTCATTCCTCCATGGTTTCACAGTGACACTTCTATGTGGGTGGTGTCACAGACAGAATGACAAGTGGACTACCGGTAAAGTCTACTTGCAAAGAGTCAAACCTCAACTACATACTTACTACCATATAAAGTGTACTACTAACTACAAACTATTTTTTTTCTTGATTTGTGCATTCAGGTTTATAATACTTAGATAAAACAAGGAAGTAAAACCCTTATCCCCAAAGTACAAAGTTCTCAGGACAGTGAATTTGATATTACCCGTGACGTCTACGAGAAGAGTTGGCGAAGCTACAGTCATCCACTGAGGATCTCCCGAGGCTGGCAGCGGACTCGCCTGCATTCGCACAGGCAGTGTAAAACCTGGTGTTTGTGAATGGAGCTCATAGTGGTGCATTTTCTTTGCCTGGATCTCATGGCTTATGATAGGATACACTTGAAGAGGTTAATTTACAGAAAGGAGACCTTATACAGCTGCGTGGAAAAAAAAAGCTGAGCCTGAGAAAGCACTGCGGAAGCATTCTGGCCAGTCCACTGTCCTTCGAGAAGCAGAAAAAAACTCTGGGGCATCCAGCCAGCCTCAGTATGGGTCGCTGCAACTTTCCCTTGTCTAATGTGGAACTAACTCTCTAGGTCCTCTGAAACCCGAGCTATTGCTCCTCTCTTACTGTTCTTAAAATCGAATTCCCTGAAACTTACGCATCTAGAAACTTACCCTCTCTGAATTCATATATTGCTGATGTTTGGAGATAGGGTTTTAAGGAAGTGGTTAGGGTTAACTGAGTCCTGAGAGTAGAACTATAATGATAGGATTGGGTAATGTAGGGAAGCAGAAAACACTAAACGTAACCCGTGGGATCCTTCGGTCCACACTTTGCATGTTCTCTTGCAGCTAGATGTTCTGCACCCATTTGGTCTCTTGACCGTGAATCTCTCCTCACCCAAAATGGTAAGAAATAACTCAACTTCCATTTTCAGTTATTCAGTCTTGAGGATTTTTAGCATGGCGACAGCCTCCATGACTACTGTTTCCTTTTAACGCCTCCTAGTATGATCCCCTCAGTCTTTTGCTTTCCCATTTAAACCGCCAGACAAATGAGTTAGTCATATCAGTAGGCCAGTCACCAGTTGAGAAACACTATTAAAACAAAATCGTCTTGTTTTAGCCTAGCTGAGGAATGTCTGTCATTCCTAGGATGTACTTTCATATCTTATGTCATACCCTGGGACCTCTTCCTGACAAAACATGCCCCAGACTCTAGAGATTACCCTGTTTTGCTCATGTTGTTCAGGGCAGGATATGTATAAACAGGTGAGCCTGGCATGTAACCATACCTTCGAAGGTGAAACCATTAGTTATGTCCCCAGGAAGCCTTACGAAAAGAGTAAGGGTGATCTCTAAGATAGGGTAATAAGTTGCATGAGGAACTCTTAGATGATGCTAATTTTATTTTTATTCAGCTAGAAGAAGACAGTTCTGAACAAGGGCAACTTCTACAGTGAGGTTTAGTATTGACATGTTGAAATGTATGGGGATAGGTCACAGGTACCAGGGTCAGAGCAAGAATGTTATTGGGCACAGAGAAAAACTGCTTTTCTCATGGCAACAACATCATCTGAATTTTTGACATGATTGCAAATTTCATTTAGCAGGAACATGAACAGACAGAAATACAAATTCCCGTTAATTTATTTGTTATCCAGAACATGGCTGTCATTCTTTAAAAATTAAAATAATAAGGCAGTGTTATGAAAATATACATCCTCATGCAAATTAATGATGCTGGTTTAAAATAAGCATTTCCTAAAGTACTTACAGATTTGTCAGTTATACATGAAACAAGCAAACTAATAAAATCTCTGTTGACATTACTGTTTGGAGTTTACCTGCTTAGCTGTAATTGAAACATAACAAAGTGTAAACACATCTCAACAATTACATTTTGTAAGCTGAATTGTCACAGATCCCTTCACTAAGTTCTATGATAAACCTTCAAGCAGAGATTGTGTCAAAACTTTTTTGAAGTGGTGGCCACTTCAGCTTTCATCTGAAAAGAATATCCTTGCACTAACTGACAATTAGCACAGAGATATTCAACTGGTCCACTGCAGGGAATAAAATATGGAGTGCTCAGTTCTAAATAGACCAGCTAAATCCAACTGCTATTATCAAGGCTCATGGGCCTTCATGGAAGAGGAGGAAGAAGGACTTTAAGACTCAGTTATCCATATAAATTCATAGTAGTTCTAACTTTGTACACTAGATCTGATCCAGGTCACACCAGATAAAAATCCTGGCATGGAGGGTTTGGGAAGGCGGGCATGAAATCCCGCCATTATCTAAGAGGCCATTGACATATGATTGCTGGTGAGAAACGGGGAGTTAGTTTTCTTTAATGATATGACTCCATGTAGGCTGAAAATGGTCTATTCAGGCTCCACTCTCAAGTTTACTTGGGTAACATAAACTGCACTGAATCAAGGGAAAAGGGAAATTTAAAACTTGGGCAAATAGAAAGGTAAAATTGGAGAGGATGAGTCTGGGTGGGTTGAGAGAGAGTCAAGTGGGATCAAATACATTGAAGGACACTCTAAGGGGAGATATATACATATAGGTGTGTTGCCTGTGTGTGTGTGTGTGTGTGTGTGTGTGTGTGTGTGCCTGCATGTGTGTAACAAATGCAAGCCTCATAGAGGGTTTTATGTCTCTTGGAACTGTAATTGTGGATAGCTGTAAGCTGCCAAACCCAGTGTTCTTAATTATCAAGCCAAATTTCCAACTCTATAGTAAAAAAAAAACTTTTAAAATATGTGGCTTTGGTTGTAAGGTGACTCTAATTTTAAAAACTATTTAATCATTAATGATTCTGGGAAATGTACAGATTGTATTACATTTTACCCTCAATCACAGCAGCTTCTTGTCGGCAATTTGTTTTCTAGCATCATTATTACTTTATGTTTTGACAGTTTGTTTATGAAGAATTGTGGACAGTTCCAAGGCAAGGAGTGAACTCAGATGGATCGAACGCAGACCCTTTCTACACAGGGCTTCGACACCACTGGCCTTAGATGAGTGCAAGGCAGGGGAGTGTTTCCACAGAAGGCAACATTTGTACATCAAGTCTGGAGGCTGAAGACAAATCCAAATGTTTCAAATGTAGGACATATTCCGAATATATTCTCTCTTTCTCTGGCTCTGTGGCAGGACTGGTAACAACAGAAGGAAGCATCCTTGATACATGAAAAAGTTGAGAAGCATTCGGCAGTGGTTTGAGATGATGAAATATTGGTGCATTGGTGTAAAAACGTATCAGCAGCAACCGCCTTAAGTGTTATGTACAGGGTGACTTCACCACGAGGAAGGCCACTCCTAGAATCATACATAATTTCAGATTATGTTAAGAAATACATTGTGTTTTAAGGATCTGAGTTTAAGTATACTTACACTTAGAGACTTCTGCACTTTTCCAAACACCAGTTAAAATATTTACAGCTCAAATCACCACTGTGCTCTAATTATAAGAATTAGGCAGATCAATAAGAATCATACGTCCCTGTCTTCTCAATTGAAGATGATCCATGGACATCAATTGTAGCTGTAACAATTGCAGAGAGAGGCCCAGGCAGGGGAAGAGGGTCCATCAGATGCCTGGACAAGAAAGGAGCAAGAGCAGTGCGTGTTGTTTTGGCTCTAAGACGATGCAACATTTCTTTGGCCCTCCCTTGTCAGGACAAACCATCACAAAAGAGGACTCTACTGCAAGTAGCAGCTCAGAGGTGACTGTCAGCACAAGCCCTTCAGACAGGAGCTGCTTAGTGCTGCCTTCATTTCCTTCCTCGTCAAATCTCTCAAGCCTGCTCTCCTTTGGGGGAGTTTTCTGTGAAATGAGCTCATTGGTTTGTGTGTGTGAAGGAGGGAAGAGGAGGGGACATTAGTGATCGGAGAGCTTTGGTTTTGACCCCACTGCCTTCAAGTCTAACCTGGGAGATCCTCCAAATGTTGTTTGGGTTGTTGCCACTCCATGGTGGCTTTTATGGGTCACCGTTCATTCAGATCCCCCATAATCCATCTCTTCCAGGCTCCCAATGTGGCCTGAAGGCAAAGAATAGTGACTCTCTAGGAATCTTCCAGGTCTCCAGCCCCGGATCAGGAAGTCTGATGCATCCAGGATCTTGGATTGAGGAAGTACTGGATCCTTGGCCTCTCCAGTGTGAAATAGGGCATTGTTGGACTACCCAGACAGGTTGTGTAACTCAGCACAATGGCTCCTCTATTAAGGTCTAAATTTACTATATCTGTTGTGTTTGTCTTTTGAAACCAGACTAATGCAAATGCTAACTGTCCTGTGCACAAACTAAGAAACGCTCCCACTGCAGCACTGCTAGAGAAAGACCAAATGTGGACCAAGGTTTGGGAAGAGAAAATAGTCCTTAAGTTCAGTAACTATTCCAAGGAGATTTTCTTAATACGAATAAACCAGTCTATATTTTGTGCTGTTAAGAGTTCTAGAAAACAAGATGCAAATTAGCAAAACTGCACACCAAACTATCGGAAATCACTGTATTTTATCCTTGCTACCACAGATCCAGTAATCATCACAGGAGAGATTAGTCAGCCAAAATATTTGGAGAGATTCTTATTGCATCTAATCAAAAGATAAAGTTCTAAGGGAATGGCCATAAATATTATTTACAATCATTAAATCATGATCACAGGCGTAAGACCTCATTATATAATTTCAAAGCATGCTAACTGTATGTATTTGCATGTCACTTGCTAGGGAGAGAGATTGACAGGAAGACATATAATCACGAAAACTGATTTAATGTGACATGCAAATCAGGGAACACTTCAAAGGAGGAAAGATTTTTGTAACATCAGTACGATTATTTTGTACCTGCTTTGTGAAGGCAGAAGAAGAAAGAGGTTGGGAGGGAGAAAGGATGAGAGAGGAGAGGAGGGGGGAGGGAAGGAGAATGGGAGTCAAGGAAGCAGGCAGATAGGAATGGGAGGAAAGAGAGACAAAGAAGAATGCAGGATGGGGGAGGATGGGGGAGAGAGGAGGGAAGGAAGGTTGGATGGAGGATGGAGGGGGGTAGAAGTTTTCAATACAAACTTGGCTTCTTATCTATGGGATAATCTTGGGCAAAGGTGTTTAGGCAATGGAAGCTGTTGACCCATCTGATGATTAGAATGCAAATAATACTTTTATAAATATCAGATGTTACACTGTTTATGCTTAAAAATTCATCTTTGAATGCAGCCGTTTAATGTATTAAATCATGACCGAGTGTGGCCAGTTTCTTCAAGCCAAGTTTGCCATCTGTGTTGTGCTCTTCATGCAATTCTAAACAAGGGCTGCTGAGCCCATAGAGGAAAGCTCATTAAAGGCACGGGACTAATAAAATGCTGCATGCAGAATTCGGTCTTTAATAACATCTTTAGCCTTCCCTTCCCACCTTAGAGAATCTCTTTTTAATCTTCCCACAGTCACCGCTGAAATCACAAATCTATAAGATGCTCTACCTGGGGGCTTCATCCCCGTGACATCTCCCTGGCAATGGTGATGGATTCTGTTCATTGGGTGTTAGATCAGTGTGTCTGCTTTGTTGACCAGGAAGCCAGAAAACACATAGCAATTAAAAAGATGTACAGTCTAATATATTCCAATTAGAGAGGGTCGCCCACATCCACCAGTGGGTAATTCACAAATTACCAGCTAACCCTTTCAAGTCTAGGGCTGTCTTGTGTTGTTACATCTGCTTCTGAAGAATGTAGTGAAAACGGAGATTACTGGGGACACAGAGAGCTTGGTTTCCATTTTGCTTTCTTTGCCTTTTTTCCCTTAACAACTTGGTTATTTTCTTATTAATATTATAATGCTCATTAAAACATAATTTTTAAAGGGTCCTTTTGTGATTGGGGGATATTTTTATTTTATAGATGGCAAAGCAGTGGATGACATTATAACTAAATGCTATTATAACAATATTAGCAATAAGGAAAATAAATAGAAAGATATTTTCAAGCATACATTTTTATCTAGAGACGAGAAGGGAGTAAAGCACAGATATGTCAAAGACATGCTGTATACATGCATGAAATTTCAAAGGATGAATTAAAAACGATGAAAAGTCAGCAGTACAAGGTCCATTAAAATAATGCACTTACTTGAAATCACATTTTCTTCAGTGAAAGGGGAAACAAGGAACAGCAAAAGGAAAGGGTGAGTAACAACATGAAGCTGGCAGAGCTCACAACATGAAGGAATTTTCCTGACAGAGTTAGGTTGCTGCAGCCCAATCAGAACCTTTGCCCTTCCGCTTTAACCGAATTCTTCACCATAGAGGATTCATGAACGTTACCACCATCCCACTCAACAAGAAACCTAAGTCACCTGTACCCTAGTCTCACACCCCGGCCCTGCAGCAGACCACCAGCTGCAAGCTTCCCTCCCTCTATGCCCCCAACTCCAGTATATCACACAGATTCCCACCAAATTTCATCCCTACCTCTCCCTTTGTTTCAGGTCCCAAATCCAGCAGGAACTCACTAGGAGCCTGCCTGCCAAGCCTACACTAGGAGCAAGTAGGCCAGGGAAGTATGGAGGTAAGTTCACACTCTTCCTCTCCTCCAAACCCCCCTGGTCTCATGCCCAGCTATTTAGCGGCCCAGTGGCCCTGGCATCTCCTCACTCTCTACCTCTGTCCCCCAGGATTCTGGTGACATACACTCTCCTAGGAACCAGAGAGGGCAACAAAAGCCAAGGAACAAAACAGCCACCTAACAAAGACAAGTTATCTGCACGTAGAATTATAATGGCCCCAAACCCAAATGTATGTATACCATAGTGAAAACATATAATCAGTAACAGTCAGAAAAAATATGTGCCCACTGTAGCCCAACAACCCAACTACAGTAGGCTATGGGAAATGTAACTTAGCTGACGCACAAGAGAAAAGACATTAATATGGCCTGTATGAATATGGCAGGTGTTTAAAGAGGAAGTGGATGAATCCATTAAAGAAAACTAAGAAAATGCAAACACTGGAAGAAAGCAAATAAAACCATTTTAAGAACCAGAAGTAGAAATAGAATCAATGAAAAACAAAATGAAGGAAATCCTGGAAATAAAAAATATAAGTACTTGAATAAGAATCTCAGAGGCAAGCTTTATCAACATAATACAAAAGATGAGAGAGAGAATTCCAGGCACTAAAAATAAGACAAAAACAAAGGATACCTCTGTCAAAGAAAATTTCTTTTCACAAAGAATACAGGCACAAAACTTCCAGGAAATTTGGGACACTATGAAAATACAAAGCCTACAAACAATAGAAATAGATGAAAGAGAAGGAACACAGCTCAAAGGCATAGAAAATGTTTTAAACAAAATTTCCATAACCTAAATAAGGAGGTGCCTATCAAGGTACAAGAGGCATATAGAAGACCAAATAGACTGGACCAGAAAAGTACCTTTGGCACATAATAATTGAATCGATAAATGTACAGAACAAAAAACCAACAGTCAAATCTGCAAGGGATAAAGATCGAGTACCATATACATCAGGCTGCTTAGAATAACATTTGAGTTTGTAATAAAGAAAATAAAAGCCAAAAGGGCTTAGACAGATGTTTTACCAATTCTAAGAGATCTCCAATGTTAGCCCTGTACCCAAGAAAATTTTCAGTCACAGTAGATTGAGAAAGAAAGACGTTCCCTAACAAAAATCCATTACAAGCAGTATCTTCCTACAAAAGCAGCCCTACAGAAAGCACTAGAAAGAAAATTCCAATCTGAAAAAGTTAACCATGCTCAGGAAATAAGTAACACCATGCCAGCAAATCAAAAGAAGTGAGCAAAAGAAAAAACACAAGAGCAAAATAAAAGAAATCAACAAAGCCTGCTCATTGATAATTCTCAGCATCAATAGTCTCAACTCCCCAATAAAAATGCACAGACTCACAGAATAGGTGCCGAAACAGAATCCATCCTTGAGTTGCAACCAAGAAATACACTTAGCATCAAGGGTAGACATCACCTTAGGTTAAAAGCAGGGAAAAAGATATCCCAAGCAAATGGACCTCAGAAGAAAGCTTCAATAGACTCTTTAATATCTCATAAAAGAAACTTCAAATCAAAACTAGTCAGAAGAGATGTTGGAGGACTCCGCATAGCCATCAAAGGAAAAATCCACCAAGAAGACATTGCAAATCCCAACAGCTATGTGGCAAACACAAACGAACCCAATTCCATAAAAGAAACACTACTGCAGTTTAAATAATAATGACTATCATACACTTGATGGTCAATGAGGTATGGAAGGGAGACTTCAATGCCTCAGTCTCACCAATGGACAGCTCATAAAGACAAGAACTAAACAGAGAAATGCTGGAGATAACGGACATCATAAACCAAATGGACCTAAAAGATATTTACAAAACATCTCATTCACACAAGCAAACAAAATGATCATTTTTTTTCTCAGTAGCTCAGGGAACTCTCTCCAAAATTGACCTTATACACAGACAAAAAGCATGTCATATCTGGTACAAGAAAATTGGAATGAAACCCTGTATCCCATCTGACAACCAAAGGTTAAAAGTGGATATCAACAACAGAAACAACACAATCCTTAGAATCTCATGGAAACTGAACAACTCTCTACTGAATGAAAAAAAAAATGGGACAAGACAGAAATAAAGAAATTGAGGACTTTAAAGAATGGAATGAAAATGAAAGCAGAGCACACATAAATTCCCGGGTCACAGTGAAAGCAATTCTTAGAGGCAAGTGCATAGCACTAGGTGCCTACATTAAAACAAACAAAAAACTTCTCATAGTGGTAACTTAACAGCACACTCGAAAGCGCAGCTGTTTTATAGGGGCATGGGAGATCAGAATGTTACAAGCACTCCAGGCTTCCTTGTGAAGTTTCAGGGGGAAGTAAAGACTCTACAGGCCCTAGGTGGATATACAATCCAGATGTTGGGCACCAAATGCAGTCAGACTTCCCTTCTTTTGGCACTGTCAGCACCCAAATAATGACATGGAGACGTTTATTAATTATGAAAGCTTGGCCTTTAGCTTAGGCTTATTCCCAGCTACTTCTTATAGCTTAAATGAACCTGTTTCTATTAATCTGAATTCTTCCATGTGTTTTTTTTTACCTCTGCTCAGTACTGTGTACTCCACATCCTCCCTGTCTGGCTGCCAAATCTCTTGCATGCCTAGATTCAGCCTGAGGTCCCCCTCTCAGTTGGGAAATACTGCCCAACCGCTCCTGCCTAGATGCTAAAATAACATTCAGCTATTTACCGAAACAATCAGGTGCCTTAAGCAGGCACGGTAAAACAGCAACACGGTTTGTTCAAATGTCCTTCAGCATGCCGGTGTGGTGGTATGACCACCAAGGACAGCAGCAGGTATGGAATGGGACGAGTCTGAGCCTAGGAGACAGCCCAGATGGACTACAGAGCACAGAGCAGAGAAGTGACCCAAACCCTTCAGAGGAGGCTAGATGACGAGTGGATCCCAAACATTGGATACTGAGATATTCGCACAGTTGGAGTTCGGTTTTTACTTTGATTTGATTGTGACCGTGTCCTAGCTATCCCCTCTTGAAGTCAAAATGTATTGTTTTATTTATTATTATTTTACAAGAGCCCACAGTGGAGATATTTTGAATTTTCAAAGACTTTGACTTTTGAAAGAGACCATTTTAAAGAGACTGAATATTTAAGTATTTGGATTTTTAAAGACTTTTATAACTTGAAATGTTAATGATGTAATGCTCACACTAATGTGCAATCTTGAGGAAGGAAGGAAAAGTTATGGCTTAACAAAGATGTTGTCATGTGTCAAATTGACAAAGGTGTCAATTGTGTTTGTTACCTTCTTTTTGTGGGGGGGTTCTTCATTTGTTTTTGTCAAAGTGACCCAAGCTAGAGTTATATGAAAAAATGGAAACCCAATTCAGAATGCCTACACACGGTCTGAATGTATGGCATTTTCTTAATTGCTGATTACTGGGGGAGGGTCCAGCCCATTGTGCATTGTGCCACACATGGACTGGTGTCATGGATTCTATGATAAATCAGTCTGAGTAAGCAGTGGTGAACAACGCTGTAAGTAGCACCCCCCCATGGCCTCTGTGTCTGCTCTGGCCTCCAGGTTCCTGCACCGTTTTAGTTACTGTCCTGGGGTCTTTTGATGATGAGCAGGAACATGGAAGTGTAAGTCAAATAAACCCTTTGCTCCCCACATTGCTTTGTTCATAGTGTTATCACAGCAATAGAAAGCCTAACTAAGGTAACCATTAAAAAGCATGTTCTGCATTTCCAGACATGCCTAAAGGTTGGGCAGGTGCTTTGTCCTGTTCCTTCAAGGGTTCCTCCACTTTGTAACAATCTTCAGAAATCACAAGCAAGGTCATGTGACTCTGTCAGCAAAACTACTTTGTAGCGAGACTTTATTCTCAGTTCACTGCTGATTCTGCTAAGCCAGCTGTCCCATGACCTCTCAGAGTCATTGAGACTTGCCTTGATCCTTGCAATGTTCTCTGGATCTGGATTGAGACAATGAACTTTAAACTACAGGTCAAGGAGACCAGGAAAGCGCGGATAGCTCTCTTCCTGGGATTAATTGGGAAATTCTCTGTTTCCTTACAACATGAAGAAGATTCAAGAGAACTTCTCAGTTCATTTTATGTCTTTGTAATCCCAAATCTGAGCAGTATGGACAGTGGGACTGTGGACTCAAGGCCAGCCTCGGAAACATGGTGAGTTCAGAGACAGTCTGTGCTGCATGATACTCTGTCTTAAGAAAGAAAAAAAAAGGAAGGAAGGAAGGAAGGAAGGAAGGAAGGAAGGGAAAGAAGGAAAGAAAGAAGGAAGGAAGGAAGGAAGGAAGGAAGGAAGGAAGGAAGGAAGGAAAGAAAGTATTCAGAAGTGCCTCAGGAAAAACAACAAAAATAAGCACTAGACAACGTTTTTTTAACCATTAGCAGTGTAGAGCAAAGGCAAAGAAAAAATAATGGTGAAAATTTGGCATGAGTTCCCTGAAGCAAGCATGGCATTCACAGCAAGAAGAACTTATAATAAGATGCCCACTTTTTATTTGCAGAAGTAACAGCAAGTAGCATTTCATCTTAAAAATTAAAGTAACACTGCTTTGCAGAACAAAATAGTGGCATGCTTCTTTCATCATATTGATGGTATCTAAACCTTGCTCGGTTTTAGAATAATCCCTCTGTTTTCTTGATTTTCCTACCTTTCTGTTACCTTGGTCAAATTCTTGGAAAGTCAAAAGTAGTATATGGCCCAGAGAAGCCAGGAAGATCAAGGCTGTGCCTAAGCAAAAGCAGAAGGCAGTCTGCTTGTCCATGCAAGCTCATCAGGGGTGCATTTGCCAGCCCAAGGTGCTATGGGTTGAGTCTGACATAGACTATGGTTAGTTCTCTGGCTTCCTTGTCACAAGGTAGAAATCCAGGATCTCAACAGACTAAATTACTGAAGAGCTCTGGGTGGTGGTGGTGCTGTTCTTTGCTGAGGTAGTTGGTGTAGGCAAACAATGCTTTGCTCTGATGGTTCACGGGAGACTGTTTCCTGACTGACTGTTGACTGCTACAGACCTTAAAGTCTATGTTCAAACACAAGTAATCCTATGTCCTTTTATGTTTCAGAACTCTTTCTTTCTGCAACCAGCCAAAGGAATCTCTCTTGATAAAGACCTCCTGCTGTCAGCACAGCCCACTGAGATAATGTGAAATTATACTGAGCAAAGACTGAAATCACACCTGCAAGTTTGGCTCAGTGGCCCATCTTGATTGATATTTTAATGAACAAGCAGGACCCTGGTGTCTTTGATGGACTATATTAGAATTCTGTCTCCCCCACGCTCCTCTTTCTACTATAAAGACCTCAAATGGCCCAAACAATGCTGAGAATGAGGAGAAAAAAAATGGAGTCGTAGGTGTGATTATTGTGTTTTAATGTATTTGGGCTTTAAATGAGTATAAACGATTTCCATTGTAAGTTATGAGAATTAGTCGTTGTCAGCAGTTGAGAACTGAAGAGCACATGGTGGTGAATTATTCAAAGACTGCATCACTGTGGCTTTAGCAGAGCCTGCCTCTCAGGTCTTAATAAAACCATTGTTTACCTCCTCAAGCTCTTCTTATGAACAGAATATCTGTTTCCTGATGACTAACTAAGCAGCCAGAGAGTACACAGATTTCCACACAATTCCCTCTTAGGGTAGGAGTTTTCCTGACCACACTTCCTTAGCTGATACCTTGGCATTGTATGTTTTGTATTCCATCCATGCCATGAATTACAATTTACAGCTGTATATTTACTTGCTGGTGTATTTATGTGTTGTTGTCACAGATAGACCTGAGTTTTAATATCTACAGTGGTCATAGCAGTCTTTGACTCTTTAAAAATTCAGTATCTTACACAAAAGCAAATGCATAGTCAGTACATATTATATAATATGTACAGAGAGTTACATATTGATACTCAGCCATGCTTTCCAACTAAATTTAAATATCTGTCAACGTATTGAGAAAAAAATGATATGTCTAACAAGAAGATAAAGTCACAAACAGCTATACATAGAGACCTCTGCATACACAGTCCAGCATACGAATGTACATACTTAAAGACTATCCTTGTGAACCTAAATATTACCCATTTGAAACTGAGTTTTAGCATCTGATCTAGCGTCTCATCATTCGGTGCATTTATAATCTATATATCCTCCTGCTTCTCTCACTACTGAGCTTCAGACTTCCGATTTTACAGCGGGAACCAACAAATTTGAATTTAAGAAGAGTGAAAAAGAACTCAGGAGTTTCTGTCTATCTGTTTTGTTTACATACAGATAGACAGTCAACACATGTTACCCTTCATTAACCGGAGACCTAAACTCAGACCATTAAGTCCTGTGACCCTCAACTTACCAGGCAAGATGCAGTTCCACAAACACTACCCAGGCCTATTAAATAGTTTGAGGGGGACACAGTAAGAGTTTTAATGGTGCTGTTGAGATTGCTCAGTTAGTTGACTCTTGCCACACAAATGCAAAGAGCCCCAGACCCAGTGTCAAAGTGTGCACTTGTAGTGTCCACATGAAAGCTTGATGTTATAAGGGTAGAGATGGGAGGGTGCCAGCCAGAATATCCTGAGCCTCGAACCCCAAGTCCCAGAGAGAGGTTCTGTCTCACAAAATAAGGAAGATAGATCCTGAGGAGTGGTAGCTAAGGTTTACCTCTGGCCCCCACGCGTGCGCCCACACACATGAGCGCACAGACACCTGGACACACAAGCACGTGAACCCTAACACAGGTTTTAAGTCTTCCATAGATCTCTATATATGTTTACGTTCAGCAAGCATGTCCTGAATCAGATGCGAAAAAGAGATGAGTGTTTGATGGTTATGAAGGCATAGCTGTTGAAGTCTTCCAAGACTCAGACAGACTTTTCCTCAGGATTATCTAACTCAGATTTAGAGCTTTGACAGGAAGGCCATATTTCTGGGGTTCGTTTGGAGCTTGTGTTGCTTCCTTCATTGCAGTTCAAACACACTTAAGCTTCACACAGATTTATGAAGCAGCTAACATCTTTATGTCAGGCGCAGATTTCACCCATCATTATTTTTATATGTCTGCCAGATGAATTTTTGTCATAAAAAGAATGTTGTCTTAGGAAGTGTCACACAGTAACCATGGGATACTGGCTTCCCTGCACACCTGCAAATTAGTCCTGCATGCTTTGATGAGGAAGGCTGCCGCTGATACTTCTCTGCTACCTTTTTTTCAGGTAAGTCAGTGGAAATGATATTTGTGAAAAACTTGAAGAGTCTTGGTCTTGGTGGTTAAATTTCACCAGTTTCAAGAAAATGTAAATTTCCCAAGGTAAAAAAACAACTCAGAACATCTTCTTTCCTTTGTTGGGTTTTTTTTCTTTTGGTTTTGTTTATTTAAGTTAGAAACAATCTTGTTTCACATGTCAATCCCAGCTCCCTCTCCGTCCCCTCCTCCCTCTCCCTCCCCACCAGGTTCCCCAGTCCCCCACTCAATCTCCACTCTGATACCCAGGGAGGGTGAGGCCCTCCATGGTGGATCTCCAGTAACTGTCATTTCATCCAGGGCAGGGCCTAGGCTCTCCCCCAAGATTCCTGGCTGAGAGAACCTCTCATATTTTGGGATGGGCACTCAAAGTCTATTTGTACGCCAGGGATAAATACTACCCAAGGCCCCACAGATTACCTAGGCCTCCTCACTGACACCCACATTCAGGGGGTCTGGGTTAGTCCCATGCTTTCCACACAGCCATCAGTCTGGGGTCCAAGAGCTCCTGCTTGTTCAGTTCAAATCTTTCTGTGGGTTAAACCAGCCAAGTCTTAACTTCTTTGCCCATCAGTTCTCTCTTTCTGACACTGGAGTCCAGGAGTTCAGTTCAGTGTTTGTCAGAGCAGCTTCTTCCTTCTTCCCCAGCGACCTGGGGATATTGTGTGTGATGCACCAGTCGTGGAGGTTTCTGTGGGTGCCTAGCTCTACTGAAATGGGGTGGTGGAAGTTCTGTGTGGCTCTGACAAACTCTGCCGTAGTCCCTCTTAAGTTTAGACATTGTTCAGTCTCATCTCTGTCCCATGGTCTTATGGTTGTCCTCTGGGCATTTGGATCATTTTGAAGGGAACCAACAGTTGTCATTCCAACAGAGACCGGGTCTGCTGGTTTCAGCCATTCCAATCTTTCCACTTAATTTTGTTAATAGCCTTAGGAAGTAATGGCTTTGCTCTTACCAAATGCCCCCTTTCAGCTTGCAATAAACACCTTCCTGTGTAGGAGGAAGTCTGTATGCTGCCATTAACCATGTGACTTACTAGAGGCGCATACAGATCAGGTAATAAAAGGGTGGTTTACCACACTGCTAACCACACCCACTTTAGGCAGGACTAAAGACAGGAGTGGGATTGAATTTCCACGCAAAACAACAAAAGCTTTAAAGGAATTTTAGAAACAGAAGAACAGAGAGAAACACAGATTTTGGTAGCAGCATTTTTCTCAGGTGTGCTCTGTTTTGCTAGCAACAAGCTGAGATTCATGTGGCTCGCTTACCGGAGTCTTCCTGACAGGGCATAAAAAGAAAAAAAAAAATCAGCCAGCAAGGTTGTTTTAAGAGACTCTGCTAACGATTGAAAGGTGTGTACGTACAGCTGGAAGTGGCAGCTTTTGCTGGATGTCAGCATGGACTGAGGCTGTAAGCTGAATCACGCATACGCCCGCCATCTTGAAAAAAAAGGCATTTTAAACTGCCACGGTTTTAACAGATAAGACACGTGGCCAGAAAAACATAAAGATTTACAGTAAAGTCAGACTTGGATAAAGAAAAACCTCTAAAGGTTTACAGTGTGTTTAAAAATATATGTGAGATTGAGAGAGAAAATGAAACGGCAAAGTGGTAAATAAATAGAAAAGCCGACGTTGTGGTGGCGCACGCCGGTAGGATTTACTCCAGAGGCAGAGGCAGGCAGATTTCCAAAGAGAAATCCTGTCTCAAAGAAAAATAAATAAAGTAATAATATATAAATAAATAAGCCACGTAAAGATGGAAAATACACAGAGAGTCTGGATACTGTATGCTATTGTGTTTTTCAGTTTTTTCATTGCTAAGGAAGGAACAGCTACTGAAGTACACTTGATTATAAATGCTGCTGAATTAATTCAACTTATATCTTTTGAAAATGCCTTGACTTCAAAATTTAATTATAAGGATATGTTACTTGGAAAAGGAGTTTTTCTTTATGTTTCTGCAGAAAATGAAAAGCTGAGAATTCCTTCCAGGCTTCTGTGGTTTGACGAACCAAGACCCCCGGAAGCAGTGGAGCAGGTGTTCCAATAACTGAAACAGCTAAGATGATACAGCTTTACAGACCACGAAAATATGGACTTATACAGGTTTCTGAGTTTTGTCATGATCCCCATGGTATGAACAGTGCCCCCTTCCAGCAGGAAGCAGTTTGGAATGAGCGACGGCCCAATTCCCATCTTGTTTATAAATCTTTGTTTTCATTTAAATGGGATTGTTTATAATTGGTTAATGATCACAACCAATCTCTTTTTAATGGTAAAAAGGGGAATTATGTTATGGGTATTGTTTTTCATTTATTGATACAAATTCAAGGTCAATTTTGTGATATGTATATTTCTCCTCTTGATTAAGTATTGTGCTTATACTGATCTTTTAAAACGTAATGCATAATTGAATACAGTCTATAGATAGTTATAATAGTCAGAATTTATAGTTAGGTAAGTTAGGTTTTCTAGATATACAGAAATATATTTGAGATAGATAAACAGTCTTCAAACCTCTCAAAGACCTTCAGAACATGGCATTTAAAATAGTTTAGGGTTTTTCTTGACAATGAGAAATGTCTGCTCCTGGCAGCACCAATTACGTATGAGAGGAAGATGGGCATGGAAGAAACTTGTTACGGAGTTTGCTTTCAACATGGCAAGATTAGCCATTTGGGCAAGAAACTGCTCTTGCCTAGACTGACTGTTGCTGTATAAACTGGACATGCAGGACCCACAGGAAAGTGACTGCTAAACTCAGTCTTCAGGGTTCCTGCTTCATGGAAGAGTCTACGAGACTTTCTGCAGGACAGAAAAATGACTAACAGACTGCTGATGCAGATGGACAGTTTGAAATTTCCTGCTTTGCTGAGAAATCTTCTGGATACATTGTGGCCTATGGGCTGAAGATGGATGCCCCAACGCTACAGAGGAACTTCGGGTGACTGTCCAGGCAGTGAGATATCTCTGTCAATCCTAGTGTTTATATATTATCCTTCTGTGGTCTTTGATGGAGTTGAAGACAGATAGTTATAATTATAGTTTCCTTAGTTATGATAAAAGATAAGCTAAATATAGAACTTTGGACTCACAAGGATGGGATGGATGATATTTTCTTTAAATCTTGCTAAAATATTGTAACTATGTTCTTACTTGATAACTGTTCTGTTATATATAATTTGACTATGTTAAAGTTAAGACCTTTCTTTTTGTTTAAACAGAAAAGAGGAGATGATGGGGGAAGTCCTGTACATTTGTCAATAAAGTACTGTTGAGCCAATAGGAATCTAGATGGGTGGGACTAGGAGTCCAGGAGGATTCTGGGAAGGAGAAACACAAGAGAGTCAACATGTAACGCCATGGGTTAGGAGCCCGGAACTATTCTCCGGTAAGAGACATACTTAGATTAACAATTATGGGGTAATTACTTAAGCAGAGCTAGCCAGTAAGAGACAAGCAAGGCCAACAGCTTTATAATTAATACAGCGTCTTGTGTGTTTATTTGGGGACTACAAAGCGGCAGAGCCCAGGTGACTGGCGGGTGATAAACCAAAGCAGCTAGCAAGAAAAAGCTTCACTTAACATTCTTGCCTGGTATAAATGTTTCCATTTTTTTCCAACAGTCAATCGAAACACAGAGTAAATATTTGACATTAAAGACCACTCCCCCACCCCAGCCCACACACAAAAATTCATTTTTTTAACAGAGAAACTCTTAACAAAAGTAATGAGCAGCTTCATACAGAGCAACCAAGCTACCTCAAAGCTTTAAACGGGAAGCGGTTAAGTCAATAAAATAATTCCATAGTCTAACTAGTTCACCAAGTGCCCTTATCTGATTGTGTGGATGTGTATGTCTATTCCACCTGTCTCTCTCACCCCTGTGTGATAGAAGTCAAAAGTTCAAGGGCTTGGTCAGGGGCGTCCTTCATGTCGCTTTCAAGGATCAGCTTCTTACTGGCACCAAGCAGGGTTATACATAAAACTTCCCAGATTCAACGTAAATGGCTGACGTGAGATACATCGGGTCTTGCAGCTAATACAGTCCCTGTTTCTTACATTTTTGAAAACTAACAAGAGAACAGCAATCCTGACTTTAGACTGACAGCTGAAATAGAGGTCATCTCCACTGTGTTCTGCTTTCCAAAACTTCATTGATTTTGATATTTGCATTTGCTGGCCTAGAGTGGGATAGTTCTTGCTGAATTAGGAACTGACAATGTCATCACCCGTGATTGATATGCTTCTGTTTGTGGGACTCAAGGCTGGAACACGAAGCCCTCACCTTTGTTCTGATTTGCATCTGACCTACTCAAAATAACGCACATTACAGAATGGAGGCAAGTTGGCATCGCTGGATTCAGTAATAGTTGTTGGGGAAATCCTGCCACAAGCAAGACTCTTGTTTAGTCAGTACTGAATTACCCGATTCTGCATTGTAGGACTGTGTTGTTCATCTGAAATTGTCTGTATGTGACCTAGCCTAATGTGATGAGCAACCCTTTAAAATACAGTCACGTGTGTCTCCACGTCGTAAGTACTGTCCTATTCTCCACCTTAGCCAAATGTATGACATAGTCTGTGAAGATGCATTTTAGAGACATATTTTAGAGATCAGAGCTTTAAAGTATCTGTAATGTCCTTTAGAAACACTGCTGTTTTCAAGACGATTCTACCTTTTCCGTCAGAAGCCGAGGCAAGGTGGAGGAGAGTGACATTGTCATTGGAACCGGTGTGAACTAGTTGGAATTGTCTCTATGTCACTTACTAGTTGGGCAAACATACCAGTTGATTCATAGGCCTGAGGCTCAGATTTTCCACCAGAATGTTCACAATCATTCAACTGGTGCTAATCTTGTGGATTCTACCCAGGGTTAAGGAAAATAGGGGTCAGGTAGAAATCTCTTATAATACCCACTACGCAGGGGACACCCTCAATATGTCAAGGCATTTCTATAGAGATCACTGCTTTCTGATGGCTTTCCTAACTTGACTCTATGTCTTCTTTAAAGCAATCAAGGGATGATACCTAGTTTCAAAAATAAAAAAAAAGGAAAGAAAGGAAAAGAAAAAAATTGCCAAGTTCACTTTTAAAGAATTGTCTTATTTTTAGTCAATTGACAAGGGAATGAGAATAGCCCCAACTAGGGTTTTGTAGGAGAATTAAACCAGTATATACCATGGTGCTTGAAAGCACAATGAGCTACTGTTTCATCATTCATATCAAACTGTTTCTAATGTAGGGGAAGAAATTCTATCAAATTCAGTGGAAACAGGTATACAAAACAGAAAAACACACACAGAATTTTATTTTTTTCCAATTTGAAGCTATGTCTAAGTTTTCATACACTTACCTGCATAAGTTTTGAGTTGATTCTAAAACTCCATAGACATATTTTTTGATTTGCACATTAATGTTCAATTACCCAATGGTTCCTAAATGTTGAGCAGCTCAACTTCCAAACTTTATTTTTCTCCTTTGCACACCATGAGAATATTCCAACCTCTTGCTTTTTCATGTAAATTTTAAAATCAGTTCAGCTGCATGTGTAGATTAAGTCACGAAGATATGACTCAATATCAAAATTTTCCACTTGCAAGGATGAATTTTCCTCAATTTTTCCTTCTTAAATAGTTGTGTCATTCAGGGTTTTGCTCCTTAACTCTTATACATGCTCTGTTACATTGATGCCTAAGCGCTGCAATTTGAAAGGTACTAATACAAATGGCACTGGCCCTTTAAGTCAAATGCTACTTATTCGTTGCTAGGAGATATTAAAATAATTGATCTTCCTGTGTTAGCCTCCTGTCTTCCGATTTTATGTTGCTTTTTTTAAATATAGCTTCAGATTCTCTAGGTTGACTGTCATACCATAATCAAATACAAAGTTTCACTTCTTTTCTAGTCAGCTATGTAATAGTAAGTAGGGGCATGAGGCTTTCAAATTTTCAGCAAATATTTATCTCAGTCCGTCTCATCTTGCTGAATTCTAAAAAAACCATCATTTTCCCTTGTCTTTGGAGGACCAGTGTGGGTGTTTGTGGGGTGCTGTGTGGGTATGTTTATGGGGAACTATTATGGGCATCTTCAGTGACAGGAAGAGATTAAGAGAAGGGTGACTGGGAAGCTTCTCGCTGCTATGTCACCCTGCTGCTTCAGGACTCTGGCCTCTCATGAGACATCACATGCCCCTTCCTCCTTCGCAGAGCCAACAGTAGCACAGTCACCCTCTACTCGTCTCCATCCCTTAGAAGACCCGGTGTTTGAGTTCCTTCTCTGTTGATGTGACAAAACGCTATGACCAAGGAAGCTTAGGGAGGAGTGTGTTTCTTCACTGAGGGTCCAGGGGATGATTCTGTACCGGTGGGAATAGCATTGCGGGAGGTGGCACTTAGTGGCAAGAGGAGGAAGCTGGGAGCTCACATCCTTGACAACCAGTGGGAAGCAGAATGAATAAATTGCAAGTAGGTAAAGTATTTACCCTCACAGCCCAGCCCTGACAGTGGCCAGTGACTTCCCCCTGCAAGGTCTCCACACCTAAATTTCCCCCAAACAGCACCTCTAACTTGAACCAGGTATTCAAATGCTGGAAACTATGTGGACTATTTAGAATTCAAACCAACTTGCTCAACAACCTGAAACACGCCTTGCATTGGGGATTGGGGGGGGGGGGAGAGTGAGCACATGCCCTTGCCTTGGGGGTGGGTGGTGGTAGGGTGGGGGGGCTTTGAGCACATGGAACTCTGGGAAAATACTGAAAGCATACTAAATTATAGATATATTCCTTATAGAGTAGAGAAGCCCAGAGACAGATATTGAGGTTCAAGCTGAAGATCAGAAAAAGAAAGCAGCCAAGCCGGTGGCAGTTACCTCTACCAAGCTGAAATGGCAATCCTGTCTCCACAAATCCTGAGAGACAAATGCTCTCCGTGAATCCTCAGAGACAATGCTCTCCTGGAAACCTCAGAGGCAAATGCTCTCAGTTCCTGACTCCTCCTGCCTTGTATTTCCTTCTCCATCCAGCTATATCACACCTATCTCCACCTCCCTAGAGCTGGGATTAAAGGCATGAGCTGTGTTGCTCTTTTGGAGTGCTTTGTTATGTAGCCCCAGGTGGTCTTGAATTCACAGGGATCCATCTGCCTCTGTCTCCTGAGTCCTGGGATTAAAGGTGTGTGCCTCTATGGTTTGTGGCTGGCTTTGCTTTCTGAACCCTTAGGCAAGAATTATTAAATCATAAATAATATATCACCACAAAACCATACTTGATTTCTTAATGAGAATTTCATTAATTACCTCTTCAAGGTTGGGTGAGAATCATATATGAACTAGATTTGAATTGGTCAAATACATCTTCTGGACCCATTTTTGTACCAAGTGGTTTTTCTTGGATCATGGTTGATTTGAGTGTATTGTTTCTTAAGTCTTCACAGCACATGTACGAGTTTAACGGGAGGCTCTTGCTACCTGTGAATCCTGAGATTGTCTGTCTAGTTCCTCCAGCCAGGAGCTAACACCCCCTGAGGTTTCCTTACTGTTCATTAAGGTCTCTTTCCTTACCTTTGAGAAACTCCTTTCGGTGTTGATTGTATAGGGAATCTGGTAGAGATGCCTTCCTTTTTGTCTATGTCTCCTTCCCTCCTATATTCTAAAGGACAGTTTTGCTGGATAGCATACGTAAATGCTTCTGCTGAGAGTTCCCAGACCAGGCTTACTGTGTGCCTCATATGCAGATACAGATCTTCTGTGTGAAGGCAAGGATATAAGGACTTCACTAGACACCAAGATGAATAATAAATGGGTATCTGTTGGGGAATAATTCGACAGAAAAATACAAAAAAAAACATGGGAGCTTTTCTGGGCCCATCAGATCATCTGACCCACCAGAAAGGAAGTGCTAAGAAAATCAGGCCTCAAGCTTCCCTCTTTCTCTTTCTGGCTGCCTGAGGCCACACCCACCATTACAAATCCACTGCAAGACTGCTATATCTGTGTTTTTCCCATAAGAGTTTGAGTGTAACCTGTCTTGGGCAGATGCGGATAAGATGAAAATGACCATGACTGTAATCCTTCCAGCACCTGGGTGTTTGTGTTCTGCAGATTTGGGACCTGGCCTACCATTGTCTCTGGGAGAGGATTCCTCTACCCTTGAGATTGTTGAGTCCCTCTGGAACACCAAAGAGGCACAGGCTTATTATTCTCTGTGAGCAGAATAGAAGTCCCTATGTGTCGCTCCTTCATTCCATCACTGGAGAACAAACAAATAACCTGCTTTTGAATTAACCCTTTCTATTCTCAACCCGTTCTGCTACCAGGGCCTTCAATTCTGCTCAGTTTCAATTTCAAGGATGTTTGTCTGGTACTTTCAAAATTCCATCACTTCTCTTGGAAAAAAATCTGAATTGAATAGTTTTTCTATGTTTCTTTAATGAACATTATAATTTTTCTTTTCAGACCGGATTTGATTTTCATGTCTAAGAGTTTTCTAGGACTGCTTGAGATATGATCACTCTCTGACATCTGGTGTTGCTGGGTTTTGAATCTGTTGTGTGTTACCTCCATCAGATAATCATACCTCCCAGTCTTTACCATAAAGCTTTGTGTGTGTTGAAGTTCTAATCATCTGTGATCACTCCTATTCATATGACAGGGGTGTTGTAAGTCTGATTTGCTCATGGCTTTTCTCTCAACTTCGTAGTAGAGAGTAACACAAGCCTAGGTTTTGCCCCAATCTCCAGGAGGTACATTCTTCAGCATGAACTGGGCCAGGGTTGTTAATCAAATAAAACTATATGCCAACCTGCCTCTCCCTGGGTGGGGCCAGCGTTCTCACAGAGACCTTGTTCACAGTCACCAATAGGGGTTAGATCTTTCAACTTTCTACCAGTTTGGACAGAATCATGGGGGAGATCAGTCCCACCTCCCAGCACACCGACAACTCTGAAGTGCTTGTCATACACCAGGTTTTACCTTGACAACACAGGATGAAGACCCATTTGCATACTGGCATATGGGCAGCTTTGCACTGATGTTGAACTTTGACCCTCAGCTGTTCTGTGCCCACATTGCTCTCAGGACATGCTCATTGCTAGTTTCTTCTGTTAGAAGTTAATTAATTAATTAATTAAGAATATTTTTTGTATGTGTGTGGACATTTGTACACCGTGGAGGCCGTGTGAAACCCTAGAGGAGATCTTATGGAGATCTGTCCTCTTCTCAGCCATGAGGGTCTAGAGGATAGTCAGGTTTGGCATTAAGTGTCTTTCCCTACTGAGTTCTCTATTTGTTTTGCATCTGGAGGGCAGCTAACAGATTCTGTCTTGTTTGGGGCAATATCCAATTGAATTTTGTGTCGTTCAGCATTTAGGGACTATGGTTACAGGTGATAATATCCTAGAGCCTGCTGCAATGATAAAACACAATGAATAATTTTGAATTTTGATGTGTGTGTTTACTCCTTATATATGGCTGTTATCTTATCTCTCCAAAGAAAACAGAATCAACAGAATGGGCAAGGACTGAGTATGATTGATAGGTTAGAGACAGACAGACAGACAGACAGACAGACAACAAAGAGGGCATTTAAAGTTAGTACCATGCTTACAGGGTCTGAAATGTCCACACTACTGTCTGCAAGCTGGTCATCCTGGCAAACTAGAAACGTAATGCAGCCAAAGTCTAAAGCCCCAAGAACCAGGGAAGCCAGTTGCCTGTCACTGATTTTGAGGTCAGGGGTTTGAAAGCCTGGTGGAAGTGGAGAGTGAGGGACCACCACAAGTCCTGAGTTGTAAGACGTGACACCAGAGAAGAGCAAATCCTTCTTCCCACCTCCTTCCTTCCCCTTGATGCTTGGGGGTCTCTGCATGGCATCCTATTGCCCATCCTTGCTGATAGGGTTGGGCATCCTGAAAAATGCTCCAAATCCATGTTTGCCCAACTGTCTGTGTACCCTTCAGGACAGTCAAGTCAATGAATAGATCACCACAGCAAATTACTGATCCAGTCATGAGTTGTTCAACCCTGAAATTCTGTGTTAATTTACTGCTGCTTTCACAGAGGAGTCGGTGGCTAAAATTCAGATTCCAGTGATGCAACCATTTCCAGCTCACGCTGTGGTTTCACAGGGAAAAAAAATCAAAGTTCATTATTATACTCCTAGAATAATCTTTACATTCTTCTTTCAACAAAACAATCACTTTAACTAGCTATTCTCTTCTAGACGAGGAAAAGAGTTTCAAGATCATGCATCCTCTCCTCGCGTAGAAATCAAACTATGAACTGTATTCCTGCTTTTAAAAATGCCTACATTTATGTGAAATCAATTTTGTTTCTTGTTTTTCTGACTCTAATTTCACTAAATATCTTTGGGATAAATGGGCTGTTTCTAAAACATTTTTTTTGTTTATTCAAACTGCAAGCATCCCTAATTTACAAAAGACAGATATCCTTATTTCAGATTCTAGTTATGTTCATTATTAAAATAATTAGTTTAATTTTGAGACAGCAGTTAGGCAATGAGGGGTACATAGAAATGAATATATTAGCTGGAGGAGCATTGCTCTTTAAAATACATCATTTCTTTCTGATTACTTTATTACTGGCTGTGTTACTAACGTATTACCACTTATTGGCTAGCACAATCCCTAATTTTACATTACAAATAAGATCATTATTAATTTTATTAGTGACAAGAAACACTGAATATCACGTGTGAAATATTCAGCATGCCCATTTATTGTCAGGGATGTGTTATAAAATACAGTTTTAGTTCCAACAAAACACATTTGTCACTCAACAGCTGAAAAAAACTGTTTCAGAGATTATTTGTATGACTGATAGGGAAAAGAATTGGTCATATTCTAAAGTCTAAAGTCTGTTACAAACTGTTATCTTTATAGCATCCTAGGTAACTTTGTGACTTTATGTAAATTTCTATATTACCTTTTAATTAAAAAAATAAGAAATCCAGTATCTATTTATGCTATGAACTAAATTTTTATATATGTATGTACATTATATATATATATAAAACCACATATTTAATGGTTGAGCAAAATTAATTTCATGAAATAATCAGGCACATTACCCTTAAAAAATTAATTTTCCCTTGTGATATATGTAGCATTAAAACATGTCATTTTAAGTTTTAATGTGGCAAGCAATTTTCTTTTTAGTAATTTATTATTTTGACCTAAAAGCTCTAGGATAATTGCATAGGATAATAAAACATACTAATTTATAAAAATGAATAAATATTACCAGAAATTTGATTTCTAAAATATATATTTAGTAGTTCCTTCTTGTTTAGTAGTTGTATGTGACCTTGTGTATATAAAAACTCTAGTGGAAATGGATGTATTAAAAGTCAATGTATTGAATCAAAGTGAGATCAGTAATCCTTGCAAGGCATCATTGTAAATGTCAGTACCATTCATTGCTTGGTTCTAATAGGGAGGCCTTCAGCATCTCTGATACCTATCACTTAGCTCACAGCATGCATATACCACTCACCATAGCAATACAGGTTGGGGTCATCTTCAAATGAATGGCAGTATTGTCGACTCTTGAGCTCCACGTACAGGGACAAGACAAGTGTTGACACAAGGTACAACTCAGTAGACAAATGGTTTGCCCAACTTTACTTACAGCAATGTATTCCACTTTTGCAGATTGAAGCAAATTATGGAGAAGGGGGGAAATAGTAGTGGGAATAGATATTAAAACGCACAATGAGGGTTTTAAATTATTTTTAATCAGAACACATGAATCATTATTAAGCTCCCTGAACTGTAAAACACAATGTGTAGACATAGGGTGTAGACACCTTCCATTCCAAGAAATCCTCCTTCCATGATTGTGGAGTAACCACCAGAGAAGACCACTTGAACACAGGTTTAAGTCAATAGAACAGCTTTATTGCCTGGCAAGAGGTTAGCAAATATGCTGGATGCTCAGGATCCCAGTGTAGACATAAACCTTTCCCAAACACAGAAATCATATCCTGGCTTGACATACTTCAATTAACAAGAAAGATTAGCCAAAAGCAGCACTGCAGAAGCCAAAAGGCAAGGTTAATACATTGAGAGACTTCCTTAGAACGATGGACTTTGATGGGTTAAGTTTTTGTTTTCATTTTGGCAGGTGGTCCTATCTATGGGATGAGTTTTATGCCGTGAGTGAATGATACTTCCATTGTGGAATCAATTGTGCTAAAGTTTAAGGGCCTATTAAAGTTTGGGTGCCTGGTCTATCATGAGAAATTCCCACTACCCAGAGTTTGCATCACCCAGATGGTTTATATCTTATCGGAACTCACAGTGATGATCAATTGAATGATGATGTAAAGCAGAGAATTTATTCTCTCTGGTATTTCAATTTTAGAATCAGGCCTTCTAAAGGGTGACTTCAAAACCTTTATTTGTTACAGAATACAACAGACACGTTTACGCCCTTTTAGACCACCATATCTCAGTAGAAAGTAATCTGTTGAAGTCAATACCAGCGGAGAAGGCAAAGAGAGTAGCTGCTGTCCACTTCCTGCATTCTAACTGGCTTTATTCCTGTGCTTGAGTTCTGCCATACCCCAATATATAATTAACAATGTCATCAGGATTTAATCTGCCCTGGACAGCTTCCTTTATACACACAGGGGCATAAAATATGTATTGTATTAAAAGGGCTTTGCGTGATAGAGCGTTGTTCTGATCCTGCGGAGCCATTGACAAGGCCCTGAGTAGTACAGAGCCTTGCAGAATGCAACAAATCTCCCATTTTCCCACAAGAGGAAGTGAGATATACTATCAGATGTAATGCATGCACTTAACATAAGATATGAAAACGCACAAACGCACCGGCAGAACTTAGAGAATTAGACCATGTTTGAATCTCGCCCCGTGGAACTTGCCGCTCTTTGGTTTCTGACAGTTGTTTCCACTTGATTTCCCACACTGCATTCACCTATTCCAGAACGCAAGCAAGATACACGAGTCAAGCAGAGCTTTCCTCTGCTCAAAATGGACAGAGAGCCTCCTTAGCAGTGAGGGAATCTCAGTTTCCCACCAGAAGCTCTGCTCCTTTCTGTAGCCTCTTGAGTGGGTTCTATCATTTGTAACTAACATTTTTTTCCTTGTAGAAACAAGGCAAGGGAGCCAATAGTAGACAAGTATTAAAACCCTGAGTAAATTCAGAGCACAGTCCACTCAGAGTATTGATACCTCTTGCTAACACAGCTGGAGTCATGTCCGGTGCACAGTGAATGCATAGAGGTGATCGGTTCCTACCCTGGTAAGAGTCATTTTGATTATGTATTTGACTAGACTCTGCCTAATAACAACAATAATAACAATAGTAACAATAAATACATGGTGGTCATTGACCACCAACTAGGTCACAATCAGCTACATGTTGTGTCATGCACTGGAATTAATCTATAAATGAAAAGCTGGAGTTGCAGATAGTTATGACCTATGGAATGTAGGTTCTGGGAAATAAACTCCAGTCCTCTGCAAAAGCAATACACACCATTCACCACAGGGTCATCTCTCCAGCCTCTTAATACTTAAAAGAAATGATTGAAAGAAAGGAAGGAAGGAAAGAAGAAAGAAAGAAAAAAAGAAGGAAGGAAAGAAAGGGAGGAAGGAAGGAAGGAAGAAAGAAAGAAGAAGGAAGGAAAGAAAAGAGAAAGAAAGAAGGAAAAGACCCACATTGGCTGATTATTTTAGTGGCCCAACTATATGCTGCTCACAAGAAATTCACCTCAGTAAATGAGCTTGAGATATCCAATGATAGAAATGGAAAGGACAACAAATGTTGCACCGAATAATCAAATCCCAAGCAATTTGGGGCGGCTATGCCCACAACCAGTAAGACAGCATGCAAGCCCAAGTCAGAAGAGTACATATCACTTCATTTCCATGAGGGGAGAGATCCAGTAACCCCCCAACCTCAGTGCCCTCAGAGATTAACATGCAAAGATCGTTTGACACACAGGCAGAGTGGCATGGTTTTCAGGGCTACAGAAGGAAAGAATCTCGTCTTTTCAGGAAAATGAGTATGTGGGTGATTGTGCTCATCAAATTTTAGGAGGAATAAAAGACACAAAGAGGCCATGAAATCAAAATACAGATGTTTAAGTCATGAAAAGAGGAGTGAGGCTATGGAATGGAAGAATGGAAGGAGGGAGAGGACAGTGTGAAGAGTGATGGAAAGAAAGCATGAAAACAGGAGCTGTGCCTTTTTCCACTTCTAAACCCTTTAAGAGTGTCCAGACATTCATGACTATATTCATTATTTCTGGGAGCAGCCCCAGCCCCTCTGTCGCATGTGTATCTGGGGCTGTGGAACGTGGTAGCAGTGAAGATGATGACTTGGATCTTGAGGAAGAAAAGATTATTGTGGCCATAAAATTGTCCTCCCAGAATCCCTATGCCGAAGCTTCACCCCCAACAGCTGCATTTGTCCACAGAGCCACCAAAAGGGGCACCAAATGATTAGGAGTCCTGAAGCAGCATGGCCTGTCCCTGTGGTTATGTTGAAGGCAGCTACCAGCCAGCAGATGAAGGAAGACACAGGAGAAACTCACCCTATGAGACCTGTACCTTCCACTCTCAGCCTCCAGCTATGAGAGAAAACAACACAAAACAAAACAATTGTAGTTCTCTGCTTCTTAAACTTTGTTGCACTCATCCTAGAAAACTAATATGTTAGTCCATGGTTGAGGGCTAACATGGGTGACAGATGTCAGATCCTGGATTCTGACACACACTGAGATTTTGGGTCATTCCTCCTGGAAGTGTGTGGGATATGTGTGTGCGTGTGCGTGTGTGTGTGTGTGTGTGTGTGTGTGTGCACGTGCACGTGTGTGTGTATAATTTTTTGTGTGTTGAAGAGATTTCTCTGAAGTATTAGATTGTATGTGGGCAAGGGGAGTTAGGACATGAGTCTCCAGTTAAAAAATCAATGCTGAATTTTATATTTCCCCCTTGCCAAATTGAAGTAACAAGTTAAAAAAATACAGACAGGGATTTATTATTTTCTTCCTACAGACGAAAACTTAGGACATGGGACACCTAGATGGTTTGGTGGCTGAAGGCGCCTGTCACGAAGCCCGATGATCTAAGTTTGATCCCCCAAGATACATGTAGTAGAAGGAGTATGCTGATTCCATATTGTTGTCCTCTGAGGTCCGCACATTCACAGGCACACACCAAAATCAAATAAACAAACAAATGTAATTAAAAAAATCTTAGGATGTAATATATTATCAATTAAATATATCCAAGCTTGGGGCCAGGGTAAGCTTGGTTCTGGGAGGATTTCACAATACACCGATCCCTGGGTTTGATCTCTTGTACTCCTTTGTGCTCTCAGCATTGTTCTGGGGGTGGAGATAGGAGGGTTAGATGTTCAAGGACATCTCCAACTACACAGCTGCCTTGGAACTAACCTTGTACACTGGAACACTACCACCCTCAACAACTGTTTCACATAATGTTTTCAAATATGTTTGCTATTAATTGATAAATAAAATAAGGATGATTTTCTGTTTGATTTAAACAGGAAGAAATGAATTGGGTATAAGACGATGCTAAACCAAATCCTGTCTATTAAGTAGCTTTAAAATAATTTATATCACAGGTGTGACTAGCAAATGTGTTTAGATGCACTTGTTACTTATTTCTATCATATGCAAACATATTTCAAGTGAGATAAGACATTACAATTTACAGAGTTTGGCACAGAATTTGTCAGAGGAGGTGGTGGTTTTGTAATGTTTTCCCCTACATTTTTATCTGATTTGGCTTAAATCCTCTTTATTTGTCACTTGATTTTAATACTTTTCATTGCTTCTACAATTAAATAGTAGCTACAGCTGTTCTGTAGCACCAAGTTGATTTAGACAATTTCCTGGTCATCTACAGCAAATCTGTTTGGAATGATTCATTAAAACGTAAATGTAGACCTTGTGAGGAAACAGACCATTTCCTATTCCCCTGCTGTCCCTCCCGACCCCCACTGAAAAGTTTATGAAAATAATTCATCTGAAAATTTAGTTCTAATCTTCAAAAGCCAGGAGAGGCCACAGGGAAAACCTACCACAGTTATATAAAAGTTTCCCAAGTAAGTGAGTCATTTGAGAAGGCCAAGATTGGATTTTAAATAATTACTCGGAAGGGAAGGAGCATTCGGTAACATGAGCCATCCTCTGCTTTCTCTGGGGATATGGGACTGAACAGCATCAAGAGTTCTGATGGCATCAAGGTTTGCCTTCTGAGTAACAGCAAATTACATTACCCACGAGTGATCGAAGATCAGTGATAACTCACAAATCTAAATAAAACTGGCAGACAGTAGTGGGTGTAGCTTTGTGGTGATAATTACAGAAACAAAGGACATTGATTGTTGTTCAAAATCATGCTTTATATGCCTTTCGCGGAAATCAGGGATTCCATGCAAATATCACCCAAAGTGAGGGCTTGTGTCCAGTATGAAGCTGTTTCAATGAGCATAACGCAAAAGTTTATTGAACCCAGTAATGTTGAGTCTACACATAACATGTTATACATAGCATATCTGAATATGCAAGAAAATATGTACCAGGATAAAGTTTTGTTTTTTACTAAAATTAAAATTATAGGTAAATTCTAAGTATTTTCATTCTGAAAACCTTTGTAGACACTTGTTATTCTTCACTTGGGCATGTATTCTGTACAAACTCACATTTACAGTTCTGATGAGATTCCCCTTCAGTTGCCAGGAGAAACATAAACCCGGGCGTCGCAGGGATGTAAAATATTTTTTACAGCAATGAAACAAGAAACATTTGTCAAGATTGCCTATGTTTTGGAGCCTTATCCAGAAGAATGAGAAGCTACGGAGCGATTATTGACCACCCAGGGATGATGAGCCTTTGGTTGCTGAGGCCTGCACTGACCATGACCAGCAGTGGCAAGCCTAAACATTCATCTTTTAGATATTGTGGTTATCCCGAAGAAACCCTAGAGACAGGACAGCATCCTGTTTTTGCCTGGACAGGGCCAAAAGCCTTAGTCGTCACTAGTATTTCATCATGGGGTGGCTGAACACTGATGATAACTCTGGGTTCTGGTGTGCTAGTCTTCTAGTTCACAGTCAGCTGTGAGGAGCATTCACCCTGGAGGTACTGCCTCACCAACCAGAACTTGGATGTTTCCATTTCGTTCTCTGCTGTGGGCCTTTCCCAAAGAAGTCACGGTTAACAATTGAGTTGTAGTGAGCCGGAGCTATTGTGATGGGCACAAAACAAGCAACAAGAGTGACAGGAAAAATGTTAGCAGTCAATGGTAATAGTAATAATAATATCAGTCATACGTTTTCTTTGGAGAAAGGTCTTGGACTGCCCATCAGGAGTCCAGTTTAATCGCGTTTTTTTCCCCTGCCTTTGCCTTCTAAGAGTTTAAATTTTGAATATCAATAAAGCATCAAATACGCAACTTGAAAATGCTTTCCTTATTCCATAGACTACTCTCCATTTTGAACACGTTCACGTTGAAAGCTTTTTAGAGTGCTTTACCGGAAGTATGTACTTTTGATTTGTCCTAAGACTTTGATATGCTGTGTCAACCAATGCCAAATTAAGTACCTAGAACATCTCCCTCCATGCTCTTTACTACGGATAAAGATATGCTTGGATGTTTCATCCCTTTGAGTTGATATTTTGCACACTGTAAGATAAATACCAGCTTTATTCTGCTGTAAGTAAGAATTCATTTTCCTCCAGCAGTATCTATGTAACTTTGGAACACCCTTGCTGAAACTTAGCCTGGTATATTTGTGTGGATTTGTTTCTAAAGACCGTGTTGTTGCATCATTTAATCTATGTAACTGCAATCATACTGTTTTCATTGGCACAGGCCTATAACTTTAAACCAGAAAGGTAACAGGAGCTTTGGTTTCCATGCCCAATATTTGTTAGTTGGGATGTTTGGTCCTTGTTTGCCAACTGACTAAGTATAGACTCTCATGGGAGACTGGGGGATGGGCATATGAGGGTACTCGGAAGACAGTTGTCTGAGGGGGAAAGACAAGTCATGAATGCAGGTAGCAGGATCCACCTGCTGGAAGAACCAGATGCTGTTAGAAGAGGAAAAGAAGCGGATGAGGGCAGTAGCGACTTCCAACTGCTTCCTGATTACCTCAGCATTGGTGGTGGCAGAGCTCTGCCCTTCCTGCGTGGACTGAGACTCACTGTGACAGTTTGAATAAAACTATGGTGGTAATGCTTGCCACAAGAGCTCTTGGGAGGTGCTCAGGTGTTGGTGGCGCTCTCTTCACTTTGTCTAGAAGTGGATACACAGCACAATACTTTATTAAAGTTTCCATACTGTTGCACCTCTCTAAAAGTGATTTTTTTTTGCGGGGGAAGGCAACAATGTAATGAATCCGGATGGTCATTGTAAAATTTGAAAGGTCTTTGAGATAGTTCTTTTAAATTTCATCCACTTCACAGGTGTGCTTTCCGCTTGTCTTTACTTCCTTATTAATATCATACTACACAGCAAGAATTATAATGATGCAGGAGTTTCCAGAACTCTCCTTGTGCTGAGCTGGCCACAGTTACTTTTGAACCTATTTAAATCAGCCATGTTTTTGCATTATTCCTCTTATGAAACTAAGAACAATAATTATCCCAAGTGAAAACTGTGAATTCCAATCCAAAAGCCTTATGCTTGCCCAGTAAGCAGTCCCCTTTTAGAGATGCACAAAGATGTACAGATGCAAAAAAAAACTGATGAAGGAAAGAAGTAGTCATTATAAAGATTATAAAGACAAGAAAAAGACAAAATAAACATGTCTACATTGAGTAAGATCCTTTTGTCAAATTATGAAAGAGAATAGTAACATAACATACTTTTTGGGAAAAATATCTTTTTGCTCTTCACAGTAAAATTAAAAACATAAAATTGGATGTTTTTGTTTTAGTTCATGTACTGGATGCTCCTACAGACTTTTGGAAATGAGACCATCATTAAGATTATTAAATGAAAGTTATGAGATTATAAAATATGTAACGATATGAAGTCTCTCATCTTACAAGCAGAAGGAATGAAGATTAGTGTTTGAGAATTTTTTTTCTCTCACTCTTTGTAGATTCCTAGTTGAGCAAATAGATGACATTTATGGGGTCTCATGGGGATTTGGGGGAACATTCTGGGAACAGCCTTGGGTATGGGCCCCACCCACCCCAGCAGCATGTAGACCTCTGTGCTCTGACTCGCTGAATCAGAGCCAGTTGAGGAGTCTGACTTAATGAGGAACCACTTCTATTCTGCAGACTTCAAAGCAGGATGGCTCTTAGGCCCACAGCTCTGCCTCATTAATATGGGTGACCCGGAATGGATGTAGACAGGTGTTTACACTTATGACTTCTCGCCAACCGAATGGTCAGCTTAACTTGGAGTGATTTGCTCCTGTGTGCCAGGACTTTGACAGTGCAGTGGCCATCTCCAGGTGCTGTTAGCATTTATCTGCTGAGGCTGCTGCACTTATTGAGTCTGTGCCAAGGCAATCCTGGTCACCTGCTTCAAAATGTTAAGAGTCTAAGCTGAGAATCTCTTTAAAAAATCCCTAAAGCTTTTTGTGAAATATCTCACAATGTCTTGAAAAGGCCTCAAACTTAAACTGGTTAAACTGAAAATGAAACAGCAGGCAAGCTAGAGAGCTGTTAGCCTATTCCCTGGCCAGATGGTGCTCTGACTGACTCCTGCAGGAATTATAAAGTATTCTTATTTTCAGCCCTTTCAGTTAGATCCTAGGTCCTGACCTGCCTAACATTTTTCATGCACAGAGAGTAATGAGCTGGGAGTTGAAACTGGCTTCACTTGCCTTCAACAAAAGCAAATAAAACAGTGAATTTCTATCCTACATTTTCATAATAGCAATCTCAATTGCACCACTGAATTCTAAAGGAAAACTCAAAATAAGTTTTATAACTACTGACTTGGCTGCTTTTGTCTCTGGATTTATTATTATTATTATTATTCATGCTACATACAACAGTTTCTTTTCCTATAACATTGAGTATTTAAAAATGTAGACCTGGAGGTCACAAGGAAAAAATGTGTAAATCCATGGAAAATTATTTGCCATCACTGTCTAGCTCCACCTCTCCTGTTCCAAACCATCTACATATTGATCATTATGAGTCTTCGAATGTGAGCACTTGAGATTTAGAAATAGCAAGCCACATGATTACAAAGTAAGACATTAACAGTTTGTTAGTTTCTAAGACTTCGGACCAAGATCTTCATTATCCAGAATGCTTAAAACAGTGTGGTTTTCCATTCTATCATTCTCATTTTTCCCATTTGGTTTTGCTCCAGAGTTCCCTCAAAAGGAGCCAAGAATTCCAAGGTTTATATCTCTTCTGGGAAGAATTCTGGAACCGCAGAGCAAATGCTGGAAACCATGCAAAATCCTCTCAGATCTGAACCCTCAGAAGGGTTAAGGGGAAAGTCTGCTATTGCTAAACTTAATTCCCCCTCTAGCTGGAAGACAGCAGAAATGCACTAGGGCCAGAGCTGCAGCCCCAGGTACATTCTTGCTGTCCCTTTTGTCAGACCTATAAGTAACTCGAATGTCCGCACATCTATCACCCGGGTTTCCCTTTTGCTTTTATTTGGATCGGTTCTGCAAGAGTTAAGTGTTTTCTGATCATGGAATAAAGAAGCTGAGATAGAAACCAGAAACTGGGAAAAGAAGCCCCGAGCGCCTTGAGACAGAAGTGGCCCCAGTTTCGGTTTACAAGCCTGCAGGGTTGCTGTACATATGAACATTGCTGCAGAGTCCAGTCCTTGGCCACAGAACACAACACACCACCACCACCACCACACAGCCCTGTGCGCACTGAGGATGTCAGTCTCTGGGGAAAGCAGTTAGGAAAGGATGCTGTTCTGTGGCTTGTCCTCGAAGGCTCTGGCTCACCCGTTCTTGCCTCATTTCATTGGTGTCTAGCTTGTTGATAGCGAAATAATACCGCGTGGACCTAGCTGGCCACGTAGTGGGAAGTCAAGTCTTCTAATACCTCGTTTGTCCTCGATAATTTTAGGCTTTATCAGGAGTGCACCACCCAGAATGTTAAATGAAGTCAACAAGAGGAGAGCGTTCTCTAGGTGTCTGCTGGCATCAGTATTAGCGGGAGGCAGCCATTTGACAATTATTTCCTTAGCACAGCAGACGGTAAAGAAAAATGTTTTCATTCATCCGCAAATGACTAACATTTTATTGATGTTTCGAAATGCGGCTGAATACTACCGCACTTTCAAATCCCGAGCGGGTTCTGAGAATTAAGCCTGAATACTAATCACCTCAGTAGTTCCTGCTGCAAACCCTGCGGTTAATTGCTGAGCCTGGCAGGGAAATCTTCTGCAGGGAGGCGAGGTTGCTTAGAGGCTCCGGGATAAGTCAGTCTGGGTGGTCTCGTGGTCTCGGGCGGTGGGAATTGCTGGCCCTACCCCATCTACCCTTAGACTTGGTGATAAATAAAAATAAAAATTAAAAAGCCACCCTGGGTACCACCGACATCTATGACTCCCTGCCTGCCTGTCAAGAGCTCAGCTTGGGGAGGAAGCCGGATGCTGACCCCTGCAGAGATCATTGCTTCAGTGCGCTCTGCCGCGGGGCCCTGCTAGCTTTCAGAAGAGGGAGTTCAAATGAGCAGCAGTCCGAGAGGAACGTGTGTGTGTGTGTGTGTGTGTGTGTGTGTGTGTGTGTGTGTAAATACCGCTACAGGCGGAGGGTGTGGGAAGCCAGGAGGAGAGGGCCAGTTATTTCTAACTACCCGTTTTCCCCCACTTCCATGTTCACTCTTAAACTCCGCAGGCAGCTCTAGACTCAGATTCTCTCCCTGATTTGTAACCCACTCCCTCCCCTGAAGAAGTCTAGGAGGCTGAAAATGAGTGCCAGAAGGGAAGGAAATTAAAAATAAAGAGTGGACTGTGGGGTGACTCCAAGCCATGGACCCTGCTCTGCCCTGACCTGGGCCTGGGCGTTGGCTAAGCAGGTGCCAGGCTGCAGCTTGGGGAGCTGAGGTTGCTGCTCAGAGGATGGGAGCCCACACCATCTGGGAGGTGGTGAAAATAAATACAACTGGGACTCCTTGAAGGCGAGGAATGTCTTGGCTTCACCCGAATGTGCGAGCCTTCCACCCAATAGGCTCAAATGGGTTAAACTGCCTCTTACATAACAGGACCGCCTAGCTCCACACAATTAAAACACTTGATTGCAGCCTCCTCCAACTCTGCATCCCAGCAAGGCCCGCCCATCCCTCCCAGTGCGCCTGCGTGCTGCGCGCGCTCCCGGACCCACACGCGCCCTATGCACTCCGTGTTCCTCTCACACACGCGCACACCCGGTGCTGATACTACACGCGCGCCGCGCGCGCGCACACACACACACTCACGCACAAGTTAGTGTCAAGACGCACAGAGAAGGGCAGGCACCCAATAGTCCGCACAGGCGGACTCACACACTAGCTCTGATCCACAAGGCCCGGATCGCTCCACTGTCCCTGCAAAGCCCCAGTGCCACCACTGTCCATGCACACCTCCAAAAGAGGGTAAAAAGACATACCACCCCCCCAAAAAGAAAAATAACGGAGAGAAAGACGCACAGAGAAAGACGAGGGGAGAGAGGAGAGAGAGAGAGAGAGAGAGAGAGAGAGAGAGAGAGAGAGAGAGAGAGAGAGAGAGAGAGAGAGAGAGAGAGAGAGAGAGAGAGAGAGAGAGAGAGAGAGAGAGAGAGAGAGAGAGAGAGAGAGAGAGAGAGAGAGAGAGAGAGAGAGAGAGAGAGAGAGAGTTAAAAAATATCACCACAAAAAACAGCCAACTCACTCACTGTCTTGGGCGTCATGATGGCGCCGACCCCAACTTGAGCACTTTAAAGTCCGGGTGCCCTGGGAGGCCCCAGGAACTGAACGCACCCGAGGGCAGGCCAGGCCCCGGTGCCCTGACTTCCCAGCCAAGCAGTCCGCACACCTCCCTTGCTTGTGCTGCCAAGCCTTACCAGACCTCGGCGTCCTAGCCCGCTGTCTCCCTAGCTTCCCTGTCACTCTCTTTCCCTCTTTTTGATCTATCTCTTTCGCTTCCCGGCCCCCCTCCCTGCCTGGTCCTCCATCCCCGGGCGGGGTTGCTACGGAAACGGCCGCTTGGCAACGCGCGCGAGCCCGGGGGCCGCCGGCCGCTGCTGCGCCCCGCGCTGCCTGCGCCTCCTCCCGCGCTCTGCTCGTCGCCTCGCAGGACAGTGTGCGGCCGCCGGGGATTAGCCACGCTCCGGACGCGGCCCGGCGCCCCGGAGGAGGTGGAGCGCGGTGCCAGGGGGCGGGAGGGGAGGGAGGGAAGGCGAGCTGCAGACGAGCAGAAAGGAGGCGAGGCCGGGGAAAGAGGGAAACTACGCCTGACAACTAGGGAGGGGGCGAGAAAGAGAAGAAACCCACCCACCCACTCAGAAAAAGGAAAAGAGGGGAAAAAAATCTCGTGTGGCGCGCCGCCTGGTTACCGGGCAGCCTCGCCAGCAGCAGGGGGTGGGAGCCGACGCTGCCGGAGAGCGAGCAGCTTGGCAGGCACGGACATGGTGCTCCTGGCGCAGGGCGCTTGTTGCTCGAACCAGTGGCTGGCGGCGGTGCTTTTAAGCCTGTGCTCTTGCCTCCCGGCTGGGCAGAGCGTGGACTTCCCCTGGGCGGCCGTGGACAACATGCTGGTGCGGAAAGGTGACACGGCGGTGCTCAGGTAGGGACCGCGCGGCGCCCTCTCCACTCCTGCCTCAGTCTATCTTCCTGTCCCCTTCCCTCTCTCGCCTTGCTTTACACCCAGCGCGAATGCTGCTGTTGCACACTAGCAAAACACCACACCTCTGGCTACCCACGCGTGACCCTTTCCGGGTGTCCTCGGATCCCGGGGCAGGGGCTGGCTGGACGGGGGGAAGAGAGAGAGGGAGACACTTTCTGGGCAGTCCTGGGTGAGGAGTGTGGGGTATGATGGAGGGACAGGTGCCACTTTGGAGCTGGGTCTCCGCTCTGCTCTGCTGCAAGGGATACTCCAGGAGTCTGACAAGTTTACAGGGTTTGTTTCTGCTTCACTCCGTAAGCGACTTTTCCCAACTGCTGGCTCTATGCTCCATTTATTTTCCCTGTCACTCGAACAGTAAGACCAAAATATTCCCTGTTCCGCTCTTTTTTTTTCTTTTAGCGGTTTTCTTTTCTCATTTCTCCCTTCTCCTTAACCTCTCCCGTTTCTCCACGCCCCTCTTTTCTCAACCCTTGTAGCCTTCACTTTCTTCTTTATCCCTGTTCCTTGTCTGTTTCCCGTTTCACACTCACCTTCTCAGTTCTACAGCTGTTGTTTCTGATACTGCCCCCTTTCTCCAGCCTTCCCTTTCTCCCAATTTCTGGTCCTCACCATAGCCCTTATTTCTCCCCTCCCAGACTCTCTTAGAGCCTCCTCTCCATCATCTCCCCGGGTGCACTTTTTACTGTCACACCCACAAGCCTGTTCCAGGACCATCTTCAAACCCCGATGAATCTCCGGAGGCTACGAGAGAGCACACTCCCTCTCAGCTCTTCCATCCTGTGAGGATCACTTCATGTTCAGATTCTCCCTTCTAGCATTTAAAAAAAAAAAAGGTGCACACTCCACACTCACCGCCACACGCCTGCACCCTCCCCCACTTCCCTTCCTCTTCTCTCTTAGGCTTCACCTCTTTTTCTCCCCTTATTATCACTGAGCTTGAACAGTGAAAGGATACCCTAGCCTGGCTGTCCCCCCATAAGCCACACTGCCAAGCGTGCCCCGGAAAGATTCCCTTTCCCGTTGGATATAAATTGAGGATCAGTAGTGCTTAGAGCTGAACAGGGCTTACTGCCCTGTCTTGTCCCTCTGCTTCCCATAGACCCACCGATGCTGGCACCCCCACCTGGTTCGCTTCCCCAATCTTCCTGGAAGATCTTCAGTCTCTCCACTGGGTGGTAGTTTGCCTATGAGTACAGATTGCACAGGGCCAGTATAATACATGCACGTCGAAGGTGGGGAGAAAGAATGGCATCTATTTCCGCTTTTAAACCGGGCGACGTTTTAAATTTAACCATGTGAGCTGGAGTATGACTTAAAGCTTTTTTAAATGCGCTTGAGGCCACTTTCACAGATAAATACTGATGCACATTTAGTAACATGTTTTAATAGTGTATTATTATTGTTATGAGTCTAACACGAAAGTAATGGATTTTTCTCACATTAAAGTAGGATAACTTTTTTATTTTCTACAAAGGCGATGGGCATTGTATTATGGGGGCAGATGTGAATTAACCTTCCTCCTTAGCTTGTGATCCTGGGTTTCTTGTAGAAGTTTGAAAAGCAGCATTGGACACAATCCTAAATCACAGAAATTGAACCGTTTGTGTTTGAAGTAGAAAATGGCCAACGTGTGGTGTGGCAAACAGCACTGTTTTCAGCCTGAAGGATTTAATCTTATCACTCACACACTCTGGTGATATGTCTTGGCAATCCCTTTCCTAATG
This sequence comes from Mesocricetus auratus, assembly GCF_017639785.1. NCBI lineage: Eukaryota > Metazoa > Chordata > Mammalia > Rodentia > Cricetidae > Mesocricetus > Mesocricetus auratus. Next base: position 2,889,815 of record NW_024429193.1, on the reverse strand, counting down.
AGCAATTTAATAAGTGGTATGCTCAATTAAAGTGTGGGGATCATGTTCTGCTCCCAGGAGAGCCTGGCTCTGACAGCTTAGAGCGCCAGCTTGTAGGGAGGGTGCCTACTGTGATGAGTTTGGTGTGGCCCTGGCTTGCTTTCAGGCTTCAGACCTCATCCATTGTATGACACAATTTTATAATATTCTAGAGAACGCTTGACTCGCAAAACTTGTCAGATATATTAACCAATTGCTTATAATTTTCAATACCATTTTTGTCACTTGAAGCTCATTTTATCTGATTTACTTTCTAATATTGATTTCATAACTCTATATGAATTCTCCAATTATTGAACTTTTAGATTATGCAAATTCAGGGGATGATTTATTATTATTTATTTACAGGAAATTGCGTCTCCATTAAAATGTTGAATATTGCTCTCAGTGTTCTGTGACTTCTTCAGCCTCTGGAATCGATTCTCTCATAAGCTGATACAGGTGGTCTAGGGGACCAGCAGATGGGGCCAGCATGGGGGGCATGTTTTCATTAGAAGTAAATACATAGGGAGATACATATTTCAAATTACTCTTGGTGCTACTTGAAACTCACTAGAAAAACGGAACTCTATCCTGCAAACACAAACACCACTTTCTAACCAGAGTGTGTGAACTGAGTGCCTAAGAAAACACCTGACAGGACAGTGTGACAGTATGTTCTATTTTTTACCACAGCACACTCCTCAAAGCATCTCATAGCAAGCGAGTGGTGAGGGAACAGTTATCAAATACCTTGGAGTGCTAAAGCCTGGCTGTTCAAACATGCCAGTCAGCAATGCTGGTTCTTGTCGCTATTAATGAAGGGCAAGGTCAAAGGTCTCCTGATACCCTTCTGTCTCCAAAGTGCCAAGGAGTCCATTTTCAGGAAGAGAATGACAAAAAAAAGCCCAAAACAAAACAAAACAAACAAACAAACAATAAAACCCCAACCAAACAAAAGAAACTTCCCTTGAGTGAAGCTGTGAAACAAAGGGAATCCATCCTGTCATCTTCCTACCATCTGCCACCATATAAATGACAATTGATCACCACATAGGTCACCTACGGGAGATACAATCAGCTATAGGCATAGGTGGTCTGCCAGGGCTTCAGGTCTTCCCTCTAAGTTTCCAGGCCAGTGAAGGCTTTGCAGGGTAGACCCTGTGAACCGTGAACCCTTCAGTAGAAGAACTGTTTGGACCTCCCTGTGTGTCTTTTAGTGCTGATGGTGTTCAGTCAAGTGACTCCTACCTACACTTTGGAGTTAAAGAACACTCGACTCTCAAATAGCACCTTGCAGTTCTCTGTAAATATACTTACATCAGTTGTGACAATACAGACATCAGTCCTTACCGAATTTACCCACATTACTCTTCACAAAATGCGTTCACTGGTAAATGGGAAGGTGTCCTTTTCCTCCAGCCTTCAGGTTGCATTATGTTTTGTACTATGTGTCAGATTTGAGTCATAGTGCATTCTGGGATGAAGCAGAGGATAATGGAGGTAAGAACGTCAGTGGCCATGCATCAGAGCTGTTAGCCCTGAAGAGCCAAGGCAAAGTTCTGAAGTTTGTATGCTGGTTAGATGATTCCTTTCTAGTGTTTGTTCATGATAACTAAAGCACCAACCAGTTGCTCCATTCTCACTTCTTTGGCAGATAACGCTGCATAAACAGGTGGATAACTAGCGTTTCATGGTCTTTGTACGCAGGGCCATGAACGACATCCCCATTTGCAGCCCCTTTTCCCCAATCTGTTTCCCATCCAGCCATTCTGCGTGAATTTTGTACATTTCCGGCCGCTTCTCCTGATAGCAATTCAAGGTAACTTATTCTGTGTTTTCCATGCTTCTTATCAAAGAACGGAAGTGAGGGAAGTCTTCCCCTTCTAAGCGGCACATCTTTTTACTGTAGCAAAATGAACACAACTCAGCCACTCTCTGTACTGGGCACCACGCTATGACTTCTGGTGAGAAGTGGGCGGGGTCAGGCACATGTACTAAAGCGCATGCTTCCACAGAGGACAGGCGCTGCCAGAACCACGCAGTCTTGCCAGTAGACTTAGAAATGGAGCCTTGAGTAGGCCAATGCATTTTCTGTTTTTAACCCTACATTAAGTAGTCTCCTTTGAAATGGATGCTGTTGGCGACAATCAGTGATTTATGTATGAGGATGTGGAATCGCCAATGAATAAAAGTCGATTAGGTGTTCTTTGGGAAGGCGATTGGGATGTCCTCTTGTAAGCTGAGCTCCTCCGTGTACACCACGGCACCATGCTGTCCCAGTAAGCTGTTCAACCACACAGAGGCCATAAAATTATATTGCTTAGATACTGTTTAAATGCTTATGTTTCTGACTTGGTAGAGTACTTAAAAGGCACAATCTCAAAGCTCTTAAGTCGATTTTCTTCCTCAGGAATGAAGATACCATATTTGGGTTTATTTGTCAACTTAACCCACCAGGGAATAGGTAACCCCATGAAGGAATGGAGTCCATCAGATTGTCTTTTGGGGATGTTTGTGTGGAATTTTACTTGGTTGCTCATTGATATGAAAGGGGCCAGCACACATTAGGTAGTGCCATCCCTAAGCAAGTGGGCCTGGGGTATATACGGAAGGTATCTGATCAAGGGGGGGAGGAGGGGGGAGTCAGTTATCACAGTTCTCCATGGTCCATGATTCAGTCCCTGCCTCCAGGTTCCTGCCTGGAATTCCTGCTTTGGCTTCCCTTGTTGATGGACTGCAGCTGGTAAGCCAAATGTCTTCTCCTGAGCTGTTTCTTTGGTCATCCTTGTATCATAGCAGCAGGGTGACGCTAGGACGGCAGGGATGATGGGTTGTCTAATGAGCCTGGGAAACCGGTCCCCAGCATGGGGCTGAACAGTGGTGGTGTGTCATCTGTGCCGATGCTCAGAACGGTTCCAGCGCTAGGTATGCCACATGGCAAATTAGCTTCAACAACATATTAATTACAGAACAATAGAGTGCCTTTAAAAAAAATCTCCAGATGATTGTTTTGGCCAACCTAGTTCAGAATAATTCATAATTTGATTTGGTTGTGTACTTTTTGCATATAAGCCTATGAATGAGCTTATTGTAAATATTTTGTTTTTTTTATAATTGAACTAACTACTCTACTGCATGAGAACTAATACTCTGTTTTTAGAGGTGTATCAGGACAGAGACAGTATGGTCAGTGTAAGCCATCTGTGTCCCTGTGCCCTCTCTACTCTGCTGTTCCGTGTGTGTGAAGGCGAGAACCACACTGAGAAATGTGAACTAATGAGTCAGGGAAGGAATTAGTGGAGAATGGGCCCATTTATATGTTAGGGAGTTGTGTCAGGTTTTACTAACACAGTATCTTTAATGTTTTTGGATTTGTCTGGTGACAAAAAGCAAATGTTTCTCATATTGAATCTATGGACCAGCAGAAGTCTTTGCCTTAATTGATTTCTGCAAAGTTCTTCATAGTTTGTTACATGCTCATTGAAAAAAATTCAGAATTTTTTTCGATTTTCCTTTTTCCTTGTTTGTTTTAGTCAAATTCTTTCCCATCCTCCAATTCTTCCTAATTATTCTCATCTCTCTACCTCCTCAGAACTTTGTGTTATCTCTTTAAAAAAGAAAATGCAAACAAAACCAATAAGACAGAAAGTATACAAAGAAAACAGTACACATACAGAAATAAACAAAGACAAACAAGTAAGTAAAAAATGGGTCAGTTTTGTGGTGACTTAGCTAGTCTTGGGATGGGGCCTGTCCTGGAGAGTGATTGATATACCACTGTCACTCTACAGAAGAAAACCAATTTTACCTTCAGTTGCAGGTATGAATTGCAAATAGCTTCTTAGTGATGGGACTTTGTGTCCATTTTCTCTTCTCAGCACTGGGGCTTAGTGTGGTTTGAATTCGTGCAGGTCTTGGGTGATGGAGAATGTTCTTCTGTGTATACGTTTCTCTTGTTGTTGAATGAATAAAATACTGACTGGCTGATTGGCCAGACAGGAGGTGACGTGGCTGGGAAGAATCAGGGTACAAGCAAGGACAAACATGTAATTGCTCTCTTCTCTGTGGAGATACTGAGCAGCCATCATGTAGCAGGCAAAGGAGTTCCAGGTCTGGCATTCTCCGTTAAGTCAAGACCACGTGGGTTAATAATTAAGACAGAGCCAGCCAAAAAGAAACCCAAGTCAGCGGCCAACAGTTTCATAATTAGCATAGCATCCATGTGCTTCTTTGGGGTTGAGAAGGGTTGAGGGACCAACTAGGACAAATATCCTCATGTTACACTTGGGTGTGCTGCCACAGTCTCTGTGAGCTCATTAAGTGCACCAGTCTTCTTGTGGCTGGAAAATACTGTTTCCTTGGAGTCACCCATCATCTCTGGCTCTTATAATATTTCTGCCTTCTCTTCTAACTAGTTCCCTGCACCTTGAGGGGAGGGCTTTGGTGAAGACATTGGATTTAGAATCAGTGCTCCCAAATCTCCCACACTCTGCACAGTGTCCAGGTCTGGTTCTCTGTGTGCGTTACTGTCTCCTAAAGCAGAGACTTTTCTGATGATGGCTGAGTGAGGCACCCATCTATGGGTATAGTAGTATGTCATTAGGAGTCAATTTATTGCTGCATTCATCTAGCAGGATATTAGTATTAAGTTTCCTCTGAGGCCCATGAACTATCTCGGGTCAAATTCTTGGCCACTGTATCAGATTCAGGTATAAGTCCCACCTCAAGGAGTAGGCCTTAAGTCCAATTAGAGAGTGGTTGGTTACTCCTGTAACATTTGTGACACTCCTGTACCAGTCTGTCTCGAAGGCTGGCTACTGTTGTAGGTTGCAAGGTACAGGTATTGATTATATTTCCCCTCCGGTAACTTCGCAGCACCATGAACACTTGTCAGTAAGAGTGATGGAAACCTCTACAGTAGTAGGTTTTTAAATGGATTTTTCCCAAGACCTTCTCCCCACATGCCTTCTTCTACCACAGTATCCCCCCAATCCCATCACCATTCAGTCCTCCTGTTCTGGTTTCCCCTTTATCTTTCCTCAACACTGCATTATCTTTCCCCTTCTCCGTGTCCTTCCCACTGTGTCTTTACGAGCTACATAACCTACGTTAGATCAAAACATTCATATCTAAAGCTTAGGCACTAAAACAATGCTGAGAATGATCAAAGAACTGCTGGAGGTATCACTGTCCCAGATATCAAGTTGTCCTGCAGAGCTATAATAATAAAAAGAGTGCCATATTGATACAAAACAGACACCTTGATCAATGGAACGGAAATGAAGACGCGGACATAAATCTGCACACAATGTAGACACCTGTGGTGATGATATTGTTTATGATCTAATAGGGTTTGCCTTGAGATCAGAGAAGCAAAGCAGCTGGGCCACCAGAGAGTTCTCACTTCTACGAAATGCTCAGACCAAAGGATGATCCACCAAACCTCAGACTGCACTTCTCCTCAAGAAATCTCAAACTGCTGCCTGAGACTGCACCAAGCTCCTTAAATTCTCTCTAGTGCTGGATTAAAGGCATGGGCTCTGTTTATCTTTTAGACTGATACACTCTCATGTAGTCCAAGATGGCCTTGAACTCACAGAGATCCATCTGCCTCTGTCTCTTGAGTCCTGGGATTAAACATGCCTGCCACCTCTGCCCAGTTTCTATAGCTGTGGCTAGCTTTGGATTCTGATCTCCAGGCAAGATTCATTAGCTCACAAACCATATATCACCATAGACACGTAATTTTTAATTTTTGTTTATCTTTTAGATTTCATTTTACATTTCAATCAAAGTTCTCCCTCACACACCCCTTTATCTCCCCTTGCCTCCCCTCTGCTCACCACCTCCATCCAGTCCTTCCAACAGTCACCTAATTTTTATAAAGAAGCCAGAAATACATACTGGAAGATACCTATTTCAACAAATAGTGCTGGTCAAACTAGATGGCTGCATATAGAAGAATGCAAATAGATTCCCTACTCATCACCCACCCTGAAGAAAAGATCTCAACTTCAAATGGATCAAGGACTTCCATATAAGGCTGGATACCCTGAACCTGACAGAAGATAAAATGAGGACTAGCCTTGAATGCATTGGTGCAGGCGCATGGACTTCCTGAACAGAACGCCAGGAGGACAGGCTCAAAGACCAGCAAATAACAACTAGGACTTCATGGAATGGAGCATCTTCAGTGTGACGAAGGATGACTGGGAAATTTCTCTAGCCACTACTTATCTGACAGAGGGTTAGCATCTAGAATATGTAAAGAACTAAGAAACTCAGCATCCAGAAATCAAATAGCCCAATTAAAGTGAGATGTAACACTAAATGGAGTTCTCAATGAAGACACATCTGAATGGCTGAGAGGCACGTAAAGAAATGTTCAACATCCCTAGTCATCAGGGGAAGGCAAATGAAAACACGTTGAGATTTCATCTTACTCCAGTAAGGATGACCAAGGTCAATAAAACAGGGGACAGCTCATGCTGGTGAGGATGTAGAATAAGGGGAACACTCATTCATTGCTGGTGGGAGTGAAAACTTGTGCAGCCACTGTTGATTCAATGTGAGGTTAGTCAGGAAGCTGGGAATCAATCTACCCCAATATTCAGCTATAAAGCTGTTGGGCATAGACCAAAAGGATGATCTGCCCTATCCCAACAACACTTGTGAATTCATGTTCAATGTTCTATCCATAATAGCAAGGAATTGGAAAGAACCTGTATGCTCATCAGCTGATGAATGGATAAGGAAAATGTGGTACATTTACAAAATGGAATATTATCCTGCCGCTAAGAAAAATAAAATGATGAAATTCACATGTAAATGGATGAAACTAGAAAAAAACCATCCTGAGTGAGGTGACCCAGGCTGAGAAAAACAAATATCACACATTTTCTCTTATAGGTAGATGCTAGCTTTTAAAATTCAGAATATTTAAAGGAGTTTACTGTTTGTTTTTGGTCATGAGATTTTTTTATATGTTTTAATCATATTTACTCCCATCCCACAACTCTTCCCAGGTCCCACAGACAACTTTCTCTCTTCTCTTAAGATATTGATAACCGTTTATTCCTGTTTGTGTTGTCTTCTGCTGAGGCATGGTTAGCTCACTAGGGACTATACTCTTAGAGAAAACTGACTCTATTTCTCCTAGAAGCTAACAACTCCAAATATCTCTAAGGTAGGGGGATGGCATTGTATGCCCAACTCCATCTTCATGCTGGGATTTGGTCTCACTGGGGCTTGGAGTGTTTTCTGTTGCAATCACTAGGAGTTCATGCATGCAGCTGCCTTCCTGTATGGAGAAGATAATGTTTCCTGGTAGTCACCAATCACCTCTGGTTCTTACAATTTCTGTTCCTTCTTCTGCAATGATCCTTGAACCCTCGGAGGAAGAGGGTGTGCTGTGTGTCCTACACCGGGCTGTGTATTCTATCATGTCTTATTCTCTGTATCTTGGCCATTTGTGGGTGTCTGTGTTAATAACCACCCACTGCAAATAAAAACTTCTCCATTGAGGAATGAGATATACCCCAATCTAAGGGTGTAATAACAAGTCAGTAGGGGTTGGTTTGGTGTTATGCCCATTTAACAAAACAATAGTGGCCGGTTCTTGCTTAGTACATACTCTCTGTCTAGCCATAGGTTCTTGGCTCAATGGCATTGCCAAGTATGGTTTTCATGTTGTGGAGTGGTGCTTTAAATCCAGTAAGAAAGTGATTGGTTTCTTCCTGTATCTTCATACCACTATTGCACCGAGGACCTATCTTTTCAAGTCACTCCTTTTTGTAGCTTGCTGGTTCCACACCTGGCTGATTAATGATTTTTTTTCTCCTGTAGCATGCACACATGTCTCAGAATTAATTGCAAGGGAAAATCTGTAAGAAGGCTCTGAAGAAAAGTGTTTGGAATTGCTTACCGTATATTTCAGATAAAACAGCCTATGAAGACATTTTGCATAATGGCAATACATTCATTTTATTAACATATGTATTTGTGCAGCGATGAATGTTTTTGCTGTCATATGTATTTTCTGAGGTGCATTTCAGTAGAAAAAAACTTTAAAGTACTGGTGTCTAATTGTTAAGATTTTAAGATGTATTTCTAAGCTGTGTGTGGTTTTGAGTGACTCAGGAGGCCTCCTTATCTTGGACACTACAACACACATACCACAAGAACTCCCCTTACACTCACTACACCGGGCAGATAGCAGGGACTCTTCAGTTCACAGTCGAGAAAGCATCATGTCTCCCATATTTATAATTTGGGCTTTGAATTCAACTCATGGAACCTGCTCTTCCTTTTCCCTCCCCTAAAGCAACAATTAAATAAATAAAAAAAAACAGGACACGACAGAAGCAAAGCACACTGGCTGTTGTAGAGGACGAATAGTTCTCTGTTGCCAAAAATCGCTTTGCACCCCCCCAAAGGAAGCCAGCGTTTTGTATTATGCTAGCCATTTATCAGGGGTAGACTGACAGTTCTTTGAAACCACAAGGCAGCTACAGGAGCTGATAGGGTTTTAGTGTGGTCACAGGCTTTGATTATGGAGCCGAGGGTTATCTATCAGCATTGTGCGTTCCAATCCACGTCAAGTTGTGCATCCCAATGGAGAACCTCTGATGCTCTCCAGCATCCAGCTGGCAGGGGAATTGGTCTTAATCACTTTCTCTGAAAGCAGGAGAGAGCAAAGAAGGGATTTGGCAGTGTTGGTAACATTAAGTGTTGCGTTTCTGACTGGGAGCCAACACACGGTACTCTCCAAATAGCTGGTAAATTTGCTCAATCTAAGGAAGGTTTTTTTTTTCTTTAACCCTTCTCAGTCCAGAACTGAATTGCTCTTTACGGAATTTCACTAAGTCACTGGACACATGTTCGGTTACGACTGATTTGTTTTTGTTTTTTCTATGCTTTGAGTTTTGATTTAAAAAATTTTGGTAGGCACTTCCTTGAAGCATTTACGGATCCTGGTTCACCACAACTTAGTCGGAAAGAGGCCGTCTCAGAAACACTCATCTCTTTTGCTTCTGCATCGAGTTTGATTGTAGGGAAAAGACTTCAGAGATAATATTTAGGACTCTATCAGTGTCCTATTTCCCAAAGAACACCCTTAGGAACTGAAGGCTACCCTGGCCTACGTGAACATATATGATCTATTTTCTGGGGCAGAGGCTTTAACAAAGTGAAAAAAGAAAACGTCTCTCTTTAATCAGCCTCTTCCTATGTATTCCTTCTTGCTCCACTGTGAACTCCAATCCAGGGACTGTTATCAGGTCACATGGTCTTGGTGAAACAGTGTGAGGTCTTGGATTTGCTTCAAAGAACAAGAAAGGACCTGTGATAAGGGAGGAGGTAAAGTGAACTTGGCCTTGGATTTCAATGCCAGAGCTGGTCTTGCCTGCACGTGTGCCTGTCAGAATGTTCCCCTGGTTTTCGTAAACGTGTGAGGCCTTCTAGCCAAGTTTTCTAAATCAATATTTATTTGTAAATAAAAGTGATCAATAAAATACCATGCTTGTATGTCCTGTCAAACAGTACTCCTTCAATGGACGTTAAAAACCAAAGTTCTTTGATCTTATGGACACAGTACTTTTCCACAGGAAACTATATTTGATTTGTGTAGACTCTTGTTTGAGATTAATAATTTCAATAGCCGATCATTTGTTTAAAGCTGTTAGCTCTCCTGCTAAGCACAGCTTTTGATGCATTGCTCATATCTGAACTCTGAATACAGTTTGAAGAAATGCAAGGAGAGATGCAGAAAGAAGGAAGAAAGAAATGAAAGGGGAAATGCAATCTGTGTTTCGATTTGCTTAAAATTTTACTAATTAAAACATAGGTCATTTGGAATGACAAAAAAAATGAAGCTTGGCAGCTGGGCTGTTTAGAGCTGTAGTGAGAAAGAATGATTGTAAACTATCCAAAGTCTACACCCCACCTCTTGGTAAAGTAGGTGTGCTATATATGGTATTTATGAATTCATGTTTCTCACTTAGGTACATACATATCTTACTTTCAAGTTACAGATCTGCTTATGCTTATTTTTTCAATATTTTGCTTTTGGAGTATGATCGTGGGTATTTTGGGGGTATATGTTTACAAGAAGGGCATTGCATATAAATATTTAAGTTAGATATTTTTTGAGATTCATTTATTTTATTTGGGTGAGTATCTTTGACTGCATGTATGTCTGTGCATGTCCTGTGTGCAGTGACTCCAGAGTTCAAACGAGGGCACCAAATTCTTTTGGAAATGGAGTTATAGCCAGTTGTGAGCCACCCATGTGGATGCCTGGGCATAAAACCTGGACCCTCTGGAAGAGCAGTCAGTGCTCTTAATCACTGATGAATGTATACATATATATAGACACTTAAGTAATCGGATGCTTCTCTAGCAGATACTAGTAATCCATTTTGCTTACGCATATTAATCACTTTTATATATCAGAGACTTCAGCACATCATTGCGAAAGGCATCCACTCCTACTTCAGAGATGCTAACGAATATTCTAGACTCTGAAGATAAAACACGAGCCACGCCATGGATATCAGGGGACATAGGTCTACGATATTTTATTAGAGAGAGAAATAACTTGCATGAGAAGCTGAGAAGCGCTCTGCTCTCCGAACCTCGACCAGCATCCAAGAGAGACTGGGGTCCCCACCTGTGCCTTCTTTTATCCCTGGTTTCTTCCATGTACCTGTGACCACGCCCATTGGTCTGTGCTGCAGGTCCTTGAGACCTCTCTGTACAAGACTCAACCTATGGGAAATGGGCTTCAAGCTGGACTTCATTTTAGGCCTGTGGAGCTCCAGAATCTGTGCTCAACTTTTGAAGGAGAAAGTCTCTGTTTGATACCGGTGACAGGTTCCAGTTCTTAGAGAGCTGATTCTGATAGCACTCACAACACCTAGATCATTGTGGAAGGCATCTCACGTTGAAAGGCTGTGAGTTTCTATAACAGATGAAAAAGTAAAACAATGACTATGGTACAGCTGGGACAATATATGAGGCCACTGGCAGTGGGTCCAAGATCTAACAAACTGACTTAGCGGAGCCCGTTCTATATGGAGAGATACCTTGCTCTGTCTAGACACAGGGGTGTGGGGGATGGAGAGGTGCCTTGGTTCTGCCTCAACAAGACGATAGGACAGACTTAGTAGACTTCCTAGGGGAGGCCTTACCCTCTCCAAGGAACAGAGGGGAGGTGAGTGGGAGTGGGGGGAGTGGGAGGAGGAGCAGGAACTGGGGTTGGAATACAAAAAATAAATTAATAAAGAATTTTTTAAAACATAAGAAAAAACAATATCTTGGATCTTGACTACCCTGGCTTCACTTAGCATGTGCATAATGATTTACAAAGTTCTATGTCCAAATGCTGTCACTGAGTAATATCAAACAAACATGCTTTCTCTAGCAGTCAGTGAGAAATGTTCATTGTTGAAAATGATCAAATGAAATTTTCTTTTTCTGATTTTGTTTTTTGGGGATGTTTGTCAGATACTGTATTTCCAACCATGTCTACTTACTCCAGACCACATGGCATCCAAGAGGAGTACAATATCTTTATGCATGCTGTGTTGCAGAGTCAAGGCACGGTGGGTTCAAAGTGCTGTCAAAAAATCCCAGATTACTGAAGAACATTTGCAATCTTTCTAGATCTTTTTCTGCATTCTTTCACTCTGCATTTTTATGTTTATTCGATCATTTTCAAATGATGGTGCATGGTTGTTCAGAGCTAAGCAGTTGCAAGCCCTCAACGGAATCACACATCTCAATATAATTTCTTGATCCAGGAATCTATTTTTGCACCTATTTAATACTTCTATCATAAGGCACATGTTCTCTAAGACATCTATTCCCCAGCTTCCAATGATTATATTACCTGACCCTGGGACATTCAGAGAGAACAATCTGTTTCCATCTTGGGTATGATGAGTCTGCTTTGGGATAATCCATGAGGCTTAGCTCTCTTATATCCAGAGAGTCCCCTCTTTGCTGGTGAGACAAGCAGAGGCCTTTGGATATGTGGTGACCTCACCACCATCTCATTTTCTTTTTTATTTTTTTGCCTCTATTTGTTTTGTATCTGGGAAGATGTACCTTCTTGTGCTCTGTCGTTAACTTTTCCACACACATTTGCCTCCAGTCTGTTAGCCACTCTGAATGTCTGTGAAGAATTTGTCTCCATTCTCAATATTTCTTCTGTTAGTACTAAACCATTCTGTCAGTGTGATATGTTTCTTCTAAAAACCTGTGCTTATCCTGTCTACATAAGTTGTCTTCCTTCCTGGTTGGGATAATGGTCAGTATAAGGCAGATCTCACAGATTTCACTCATTGCATCTTTGAACTACCAAGCAAATGAATTTTCAATTCTCAGTGTAACAAATGACCACTGAAATAGCAAGAATACACTTTGTCACTGTAGTTCTGGACTCTGTCTGAGCAATGAGAAGTATCCTCTCCCTACTCCCTGTAGTTGGTGAGTTGAGTTATGGGCATTTCTAAAATGTCTCCAAATTTAGTACACATGTTCATATGGTTTCTGGCAGACAGTACTTAGACTTTTCTGTATCAATGTACCTTTAAGCAACAGTGCTCATTTAATTCTTATAGTGTTATTATTATTGTGCAATGTCAATTCCTATTAATGTTCTCATGTTAATACATCCATTTTGCTTTTCTTCCTTTATTTAAGAATATTGTGATACTTCACATCACTAATCAATCAAACCTCCAGGGAATTCATTGTCTTCATATTACCAGCTACTTCTTCATACATGGTTGAGATACAACCCTTAGAAATAGTTGTATATTTCTTTGAAATGTTTTTTTAATGTCTTAGAAAATGGATTCACATTTCTTACCCAAGGTAAGGTGGATTAATGGTAGTCTCTAACCTATATATTATGAAAATAGAAAACATTTATAAATGTCTTAGCATCATACCTGGCCTCCAAATGAACAGTAAATATATGTAGACCATCATGATTTTTAACAAATAAGCCCTTATTGGTGTTAATTTAACTGACAGCAGTCAAAACCCAGATTTGGGTATGTCATTGTTCTATCCTTAGAGCAATGGTAGAGAAGGCCATCCAAATTAATAACCTCTGCTTCACAATTTGTAAGTGGTTTTAGCTACATTGGTTCAATGGTGGGTCAATGACATTTAATGCATAGTTCCACAAGTAAGCAATTCACAAGTTTTAAGCTGCATTCTTCTGCGCAGTGTCATGACCATTCATACAGTCCTGCTCCTTTATTTTAGCGGATCCACACTGTATGCTGCACAATCCACTTTGCAGTCTGGAAACTTGCAGTAATAACTCTTGAACACATTGTTTTCCTTTGTCTGTAGTGGTCACAGGCATACACCACAAGCCTAGAAAGATGTCCCCTGGCCCCACTGCCAAGGAACCTAAGCAGACTTGTTTTGCTCAGTAAATTCAGAATACATCTTATGACACATACCTACATTAAATGCCTACCCAAGTGCATTTTAAATGTGTTGTTACCAATTCTCACTGTTAGTACGGATACATTCAGAATGCCTGTGCCCACATCTCTGGTTGACTCTGGTATCCTGTAGGTCACACATTATCTTTTATAAAGATGAGAACACACCTCCTTTTTAAATTTCTGCCCAATGTAAAAGAAAATATGAATGCCAGTGATATTCTTAGGGTAACAGCAACAGGAATCAGAATTGTGCTTGTCAAGGATGATCTCAAGAAGTAGCAATACACCGTCTACTAAATGGTAAATATGAGCCTTCTCGGGTTTTGATAAAATCACATTTTTTTTCTGTAAGTTTTGCTTTGTTTGTTTGTCTGTTGAGATCATAGCTGTCCATGTAGCACAGGCAAGCCTTACATGTGATACTCTGCCCTCATCCTTCCAAGCGTGGGTATTGCAGGTATGTTCCATTATTTCTGGCTTAGCTTAGTAATAAATAGTTTGGAATTAGATATTATTTCTGTTTTTTTTGAGTAGAGGGTCATAGAATAAGATGTTACCTATAAGAATGGAAACATAAGCCCATTTCTGAATGAGCTGATCAAATTTATTCTAGAAGAATGAGTTAACTTGAATAATGTGAAATGGCAGTGGTTTCACTCTGTGCACTTCTTGTAACCTCAGAAAATTGCTTTCAAATTTGTAACATTCAAAAGACATCTCATTGTAGGTTTCCCAAATATTTTGTACATTTCTGATTGGCATGTTAATCCTAAGTGTTTTGACAGCTTCAAAAAGCAAAATGTCCTTAGTTAGGTTTCAAAGACAAAGAACATTTTAGTTTTGGGGTCCTGCAGTATGTACTGCTATTCTGTAAGGCAGTCAATAAACAACCCCGTGATTGATTGCTTTGAATTTCCTTGAATGTTTGAACCACTCTTAACCCCTGACTTGTTGTTGAATGGCAAGCAGTGACATGCTGCTGGATGGAAATTAATTCTTAGTTGTCCAATTAAAACTGGCATTTGCATCTCAAGCAATTCCCTTAGAGAAAAATGCAAAGGAGGAAGTTGGATGTGTTTGAAGATTAAGTGGAAATGCACATTATAACCACAAAACTAATTAAAATTAAAGAATGACAAAACTCTCTTCTTAGTGAAGGATTCAATTTATTATCTATTTTTAATTATCTTCATTTGGTATCAGCAAATATGTTGGTGGTCAAACAGGCAAACAGCTCTCCTAAGCCCTGCATAATTAGAACAAATGATTGCTGGAGATTCTAGAGCCTTAGAAAAAACCCAACATACAAAAACATATTGGTTTATGGCACTAATATAAATGTCTCATTTAGAATTAAGTGGTGACATGTGCACACACACACACACTCATGTTGTGTAATGACTTAGTGAAGAAATAGGAATTGAATACTTACATATTCAGTTATTCATCATAATAATTTATAATAAATTCTGGTATTAGAGAGTTTTATGTACTTTAGTTTTGGATAATTTCACACATGAAGACCATACTTGCTGCATTACTCCCTCCTAATTCTTCCAGTCTTTCTCTATTTCCTCTCAAATCATTTACTTATTTTTGTTTCACAAATACTGTGGCATATATTCCCATATGTGTATATCAAGGCCCACCCCTAGGTGAAGAGCTATAGGCAGTTAACAGTTGGTGAGCAATGGAGATTCAATCTTCATGATTTATTTGCATTATTTTAAAAGGGTGCGTATGTGTGCCCCCGTGCATGCACACTCGAAACTGGGTATAGGCACCTGAATCCAAGTGCTTGGAGAGCCCGGAAGAGATGGTCAGATTTCCTGCTGTTGGAGTTACAGGGCATTGTGGGCATTGGATGTGAATGCTGGGAACCAAACCCTCATCCTCTAGAAGAGCAGCATGCACTCCCAACTGCTGAGCTGCCTCTCCAGCCCCAACTCTATGTTTGCCATGCTGACCTTCTGAAGAACAAGCGTGTACACAATGCTGGATGGCTTCTGTTGCTCAGCTGCAGAGCTGACTTATGCTATAATCCAATATGTTTTATGTTGAAGAGACTTTTCCAAGAAATAAAATATTGAAACTTAAACTATTATTGATGAGAAAGCATTCTAATTGCCAAAATTTTATGAATCTGAGTAGGACATAAGTTGTAATTAAAATAAATTGGCGAGAGCATGTTCTGTGCATTCGTGATGATGTTACAGTGAAACTCAGTATATTGTTCAATTAATTCACGCTGTTTAAATTCCGTGATGGCCGTTTGGTTTACATATATATTCTACTCGGAATAATTAGCATGTGTTTTAAGATAATCATACACAAAATGTGACGCAATTATTAAAATGCATGTGGTCCCTTTCAATTCCGCTTTTTCTGCTCTCAGTGGCCTTCTGTGGGAAACCCTTCACTGTTCAGTATCCAACTGTACATAAACTCATGGAAGTGTATGCGGGGCGGGGGGACAGTTTGGTTCATGTCCCATTAATTGTGAATTTGTAATCCTCATAGTTCCTCCATACGATAGAATTTTTTTTCATTTTTACAGTTATATATTCATGGTGGGGTCTTACGTAAATATCACAGGTTTACAGTAAAGCAAGGCAAGGGTCTGTGAAGGAGTCAATGCTCACTTTGAAGGTCAAAGCCCATCTTGCTCATTATTGATCCGTTTAGTACCCCTCGCTCCCACCTTCCCCGCTCCCTTCCTGTTCTCACTGTTCCCCCTCCTTCCCTCCACCCAGCACGTTTCCTATGTGTGTGTGTGTGCACATATTTGTGCAGATCAATATTCTGCATGGGAGTAAAACATGATCCGATCTTTACACTTCTGTTCTCCCTGATTGCCCTCTCCTCTTCCGTGTAGACCACAGCTTGTTCCCTCATAGCACCCATCTACCTTCATGATGTATGTAGATGCAGATGCAGATGTAGATGTAGGCAGGTAGGTAGGTATATAGTTAGATGGATCGATGACAGACAAATGATAGCTACATCACTGTGTCCGTGAGAGCATCAGTTACCTTTCTTGTTCTGTGCTGTTCCTTGCAAATAACACAGGTTTATTCTTCCTTACAGCCAGATAGAACTGCATCGTAGATACATGCCACATTTTCTTGACCGTTATTCTGTTGATGGAGTTTAAAATATTTTCTGACTAGGCAACACTGAACCATCTCTATGATACCAGTACAAAGAACGGGCCAAACAAGACAAAGAAGAACAAAATATGTCTTGAGAATCACCCTGTATCTGACCCACCCTTTCCTATCTCCTATTAATAATTCTGATGGTGCCTACAACATGCAAGTAAACATCACTAAAATGGGCCCTTGACCTCTCGCGTCTGTGAAGTTGGACACTGAGGTTATTCCATGAGCATGTGAGTTCATGATGAGAAAGATGTGTCTGCAAAAAAAAGTTGCAGTACCTTGAAGATATTCAGCAAAAGCAATTGATAGGAGTGTCTAAGTAGGTTTGAGTATGGTGACTAAAACTTTTACAGGAAAATAATTACAATCATTTTCACTCTGAACTTGGATCACTGTTTAAATCAACAGATTTGAAGAATGAAAATCGAAAGCCTGTTCTTTTGGTTAACATTGTTTTTTTTTTTTTAGTATTTCATCCATGGGTACTGTATGTGTATCGTGTCCATCCTTACCTTCCCCCTCTAATATCTTATGTTCCTACACTGGACTCCAATAGTGTGCAGGCTTGCAAACTATTGGAGTCCATTCAATGTTACTAATAAACATGGGTGTTTAAAGCTGACCATTTGGGATTGGCTCACCAAATTTCTGGTTTCTGGAGAAGAGGAATCCTTCTTCTCTTCAGCCATTGTTTGCCTGTAGCTCTTCAGCTGGGCATAAAGCCAAGTGGAAGTTGTCCACAGTATGAGGAAGACAGTGTAGGCTTTTCCACAGTACAAGGAAGACAGTGCAGGGCTTTCCAGTACAAGGAAAACAGTGTGGGATTTCACACACCGTCTTATTTATTGAGAGGGTATTACCAGAACTTTTACAGCAGGCATGTGAACTTACATTTACACATTTAAGTGAAGATGATGTATCTATTATCTGGGCATAGTGACTTACTTTTGAATAACTGTACTACTAGATCATCTGATCTTCGTATCTTAAAAACTTGTGGGGACAACTTTGGATATTGCTACATGCAAATAATTCTCCCCAAATAAATCATTTTCATGAAGATGAATGAAAATGTCATTAATAATCGAGGGTTAAAACAGACAGGAGACTTCATGCCTGATGTTCTTTAAGGAAAGGTGATGGTTAAGGTTTATTAATTGTAATAATTAATGTTCTTGAGCCCAGAGCATATGGACACATTATAGATCACTAGAAACCAGAAAAAGCCAAATGTGAAAACCATCTTGTCTCTGGAGAGTGTGTGTGCTGTCAGGTAAACTGACAGGGACAGGAAGCCAAAGATACAGAGAATGCAAGGTTGATGACAGTCAAGAGGGCAGGAGTCTCACCCTTGCTCCCACCAGACACCTTGTTCCGCAAAAGAAGCTAGTAAGACCTGGCCAGCACTGGAGAGGCTGAGGCAGGAGAGTCAGCAGTTATAGGCCAGCCTGGGCTGCGTACCAACTAACCCTGTAGAGCCCTATGTCTCAGCCAGGTAGATCACAGTCATGTTATTTCCCAGTAGTTGCTTGCTTGGATTTCCCTGTTATTTAGGTCACTGCAGAGACCAGCTGCCTTAAGCCAGACGTGATTTGATGCTTGCTACATTGTTGGTGGCTGATGAAGTTTTACTGAAAGAACAAGTTAAATTTCAGAGAAGATGTTTAATTACAGTTAAATCTCCAAATTTAATACAACACTGTTGAATACTAATTTTGCCAAACACGTCAGAATAAATGCATGGTTTTAAACAGACACATTTCGTTTTGAATTTTTATCTGATAAATTAGATTTTCAAGAGTGACAAGATAGGGAGATATGATTATATGTGCATTTTAATATTTACCTATAATTTTTAAATTTAAAAATATGAAAATGATTAATCCCAGCACTTGGGAGGCAGAGGCAGCCAAATCTCTGTGAAGTCGAGGCCAGTCTGGTTTACAGAGCAAGTTCTAGGAGAGGAGATCCAAGACTGTTACACAGAGAGAAACCCTGTCTTGAAAGCAAAACAAAACAATAAAAAAACCGGCAAGTGAAATGCTTGTAACACACAATCTATGATCCTCAGTTTCTGTGCTCTGAAGTTCATAGTGAGTTTTAGTGAACATGGATGTAGATGTGTGGAAGGGTATGCATTTCCTGATTCCCACCTTGACTACTATCCCGTGACTAGCCCATTCTCTAGTCTTCTCTTCACTCTCAGATTATAAACACTCCCATTGATTTCTCACATCCTTGGTAAAATAAATTAAATATTTTATATGACATATACAAATGCAAGTTATACACAATATATTCACATCTCCTCCTTGATTTAAAAACATTACAATGATGACATATTCATACCATGTTGGTGATCCTTCTGAACTGCATCTCACTGTAGGAGACAGACAAAATCATTCTTACAGTCAAACCTCAAATCTTTCAGGAAGATTTGCATGGACATGCCCAAACACTTCCTTTATAAACTTCTACTTGAACTTTTCAGTTTTCAAGATACACAAGGCACAGCTTTCTTCTAGGCTGTTTTCAATTCTTTTACGTTTTACAACAGGCAGTAGCTGCTCAATATGTTCATCAAGGCCATCTTCTGGGAACCTCACTGGTCTCCTCACGTTAGGATAGAGTGATCAGCCAAGTATGGAGTTCTACTGAAGTCCCCTTAGAAGGCGCCCAGCGTAGAATCCTCTGCCTCCATCAGTTACCTTTGTACCATTCCTGGCTAGGGACTCAGAGCCTTTCCTCTGGGGCAGTTAGTTCAAAGAGAACCTTGCAGGGGTGATGGGTCAAGCGTGTGTGTGCTGCGTCTCTGTGGAGAAATGCTTTTGATTCTGTCTCTTTGGCTGCCTCACAAATGGGCTGCAGGCAAACTTTCCCCTCCTTTGCTAGCATACCACATATTTGGCACCTGTGAAGGTCAGTGCCTGGCTCATTGTTGGGTGTTCGAGTTCAGACCCACTTTAACGGAAAGTGTGTGTTTAAAATAAAAGTCTGCCAGGCAAACCAGGCTTACAACATAAACCAAGCCTAGGATTTGGGTGGAGGATAGCCTGCTTATCACATGATCACCTTTTGTGTGGTGAGCTTTTTTTTTTTCCCAGCATTTAGCTGCCACATAGAGGGGCAGAGACTGCCACTTCATGTTCTGTCACTACACGTTCTGACCTTAGGTCATTTGCTTGGCCTTCTGAAATCAGTTTTCCCGCTAAGCAGGGATGAAGCTGGGGGACCCAAGAATAGCAGGATAAAAGTTTTCTGGATGCTCAGTCCACTGCGCCATGCATGGAAAACAGCCCGTGTGTTATTTAAAAACTTTGCATTGCAGCTCTTTTATAAGTAATATCCTTGAAAATGGAGGCACATATGCCAAGAAAATGTATATGAATAATTATTTGAAGGAATGAAAATGAAAGCAATAAAACAGGTGAATGTTCGGTGTAGACTCACGATATTCCCAGGTTTGTCCGAGACAGACTCAGATACGGGAATAGTGTCCTTTGTGTTTGATTATTGTCAATGACACTTACTAAGGCCGTTCCATTGTCACATTCTGACAGTGCTGTATGAATGGAGACAAAAGTTTTCCCTTGGAAGGAATGATAAAGCCTGGGGATGGGACCTCAGTGGGTTGGCTGATTAACCTGCATGTGAGAAGTCTGTGCACAAGGTGTGCTGAGGCAGGCACTCAGAGGTGGAGGCAGGGGGATTAAGAGTTCAAAGTCATCCTCAGCTGCAAAGCAAGCTTGGAGCCAGATTAGTGTACGTGTGACCCTGTTTCAAGAATCAAGCAAACAGCAGAAACCCCGGGGGAGATTTAAGATGTGTGAAGAGGAAACACGGATGCCCCCCTTTTCACGGTAGGTCTAATACTGCAGGAGACTTCCGTCTGTCTGAATTATAAAACAAATAACTGAAGAGTAAACACTTTTTGGTCTCACTGTGGATGAAACTAGTTCTGAGATGTGGTGTTTAAATAGTGCAGAACAGAACCATAGCTAAGGTGATGGCTTGGTGGCCTCTCAACCATGTCTTTGGATGTCACACAGATTTTTGTTCAGGAAATTGGTTTTTGGTTTGTTTGTTTGTTTGTTTGTTTTCCCAGAACACATAAAAGATACATTTCTATGTGCTATAGGAGATGACAGGGAATGTAGACAGCTTGAACCAATGGTGTGTTATTTTGACTGGAACCCTGGTCTCTGTGACCATTGCTCTGGTAGGCTGTGACATCACTGACATCTTCAGTACCCAGGCATTGCCAGGTTTCAGATAAAGGTGAACTTGGCTGGTCACAGGTGAGAGCACACAGTGCTTCATGGGTCTTTGTACTTTTCTGATACGCTTGTTGTATCAAGCTGGTAAACGCTAACTGTCCACAGTACAGTACCAACTGTACTATGGACCTCTCCTTAGAACCTTTCATTTTTGTCTTGTTAGTTCTGGTTACATGATACAAAAAAAAGTAAAAAGGCGATTTAAACATGAGTAAGAATGAAAACAAAATCTTTGAAATCAGCAATGAAACATTCCATATTAAGGGGCACTGTTAGGGGCCCCCCAGAAGTGCCCCCAGGAAACGCAAAATGCGACAAGTGAATATATGTCTAATATGCATGCCAGCGCATGTACTATAATAGGTTATTCTCAGTCTTCTATTTAGAGTGGTTGTTTTAGTTAGAATTTAAACGTGTAGCTTTTTTTCTTTTCAAATCTACGGAACAGTTTTTTAAAATTTTTATGGTGAATTCCTCATCGTTAGAATGTGCTTTTTATTCACTGAAACTCAAGGCCTTGGTCCCAGATAATGTTGATGTGTAGGTCCCACGTAGCTAAAGTGTAACCCTCACTCTTCCCTGCTGACCTTTGTCTCTAAGCCCTTGGAAAGACACAACATTTCCTTGAGAGTCTTTTTAAAGCTAATTTACTTAATTTTAAATTAATTTATTTAATTTAGAAACAACATTATTTTACATATCAATCCCAGTTCCCTCTCCCTCCCACCCTCCCATATCCCCCACAGGCACCCCAATCCCACAAACCCCCATCCACTCCTCAGGGAGGGTGAAGCTTTCCATGGGGGCTCATCAAAGCCTGTCACATCATTTGACAATAGTAACCTTCCATGGGAAATGGGCTCCCAAAATCAATTCCTGTGCAGTAGGGATAAATACTGGTTCCACTGTCAGAGGTCCCATAGACTCTCCAGGCCTCCTAACTGGCACCCACATTCAGAGGACTTGGTTCAGTCCAGTGCTGGTACTCCAGCTTTACGACGGGCCTCTGCTTGCACTCACTAGGTCAGGCCAACTGTTTCTGTGGGTTTCCCCAGTCTGGTCTTGACCCCTTTGCTCATCCAGTTGTAGAGAGGGAGGAGTCTTGAGAGTCTTAATGCGACCCTGGTTGTTGGGGGATACTCAGGACACCAGAATGGCTGCTCAAAGTGTCTTAGTTTCTGTTATTAATTGTTGGGAAGATTTCTGCATCTTGACAGTACTCAACTTAAGGAGCTTCGAAAATGGCCACAGGCGGCTCATTTTTTTTCTTTTTGGTTTTTCAAGACGGGGTTTCTCTGTATTGTTTTGGAGGCTGTCGGTCCAGCCCGGCCTCGAACTCACAGAGATCCACCTGCCTCTGCCTCCTGAGTGCTGGGATTAAAGGTGTGCGCCACCACCACCCGGCTAGGTGGCTCATCTTTTAAAGGCGCTGGCTGCCAATGCCAAGGACCTAAGTCAGATCCCGTCAGATCCCACATGAACCCACACGGTGGAAGGAGATAACTGTGTGCTGAAAACACTCCTATGGCATACACTTGAGCATGCACGTGTGTGCACATGCAAACACGCAAAATAGAAAAACAGCTGTAGTTATTAAAAATAAGCACCTTCAAAAATGTACAGGAAAGATTTTACTTCCACTATGACATGAAACAGAAACAAAACCATAAGAAACGTTTTCAATAATTTGTCCAAAGAAATTACGTTTAAATGGGTACCAATTGGATTTTTTTTGTTGTTCTTAATGCATCTGAGATGTCTAGAATATTTGCTACCTTGCATGTCTAGGAAGCATGGTGAAGACACTTCTGCAGACTGGAGAGCTAGGACAGGACACAAAGCAGAGGTGAACCCTTGAGTCACCTTCCCACTCCATCCCTCATGCTTAGTCTTTACAAAAAACACTATACTGCAAGGCATCAGGCTGGGACTGTAAGCAACACCTGCAGATACCTGGAAGGGGACAGGACTAGCATCAATCTTGCTTACAAATAATCATGTTTATCATGTATACATCCTTTCACTTCAGTCCTCAAGCAGTCCTGTCACGGTCCCAGTATGTGCCATAGCTGGCTGTTCATCACTCCTTACACGATCATATAAGGATCTCTGCATGCACCACTCCTAGTTATTTGGAAAATGAACATGACTTGGTTAAGCACTGAACACTCATGTGGACCTTAGGACACTGCCTTACCCTGCACACTGGTCTGTTAATCACTGTTACATCAATTTCACATTCATCTTTTGCATTTTGTCATTTAAGGTAAATCCAATTTTTATGGCCAAACTTTAAATGTTTCTTTAACCATGTAAACAAAATTTGATGCTCGACATTAAAAAAATGTGTTTGTACAGAATGTATATTCTAGTTTTCTACATAAGTTACAGATCACTATTTTTCTTCTCCTTCTGTGAACTACAACAATGAAATAGTTGTTGGGAAACTTTATGTTCATTATGTGTAATGTCTGTAGGTGTATACTCCGATGTTGGAGTCATTATAATTCACAATTTGATTTAAGTTCCAAATATGTATTTTCTACCTCACAGTCAATTTAAGCTTAGGTAAACTAGATGAGGGATCCAACAAATGCACAATTTCATTTTCTAGTTGTGAGTGGGGTAGAGGGAAAGGGCCTGGCCAGTGGCTGTGCAGTTAGAGTTCTTGGTCGAGGGTGGTGGGAAGAGACTTGTTGGGAGTTCAGCCTGGTGGACATAATGTCAACACGTGGAATTTCTTCATGATAGTGTGCTGGACTGAAGGGCACTCAACAGATACTAGTTATTATCTGGTAAACATCCTGCAGTCAAAGAAAAAGTGAAAAATCCCTTTGGTGTGTGCAGTGTATGTGTAATTGTTAACCTAAACAGCGAACCACCAGCCCTGACTGTTTTTGGTGTTTGGTAGGACAGCTGCGGCAAAGACTGTGTCATACAGTCTTCTGAACCAAATGAACCAATGATGGGGTTCCAGTGTCTGTTGGCTTTACTGATTTCATCTCCCTTCTACACGGTTCATGTAATTGTATGATTGCTGCTTGAAATGCAACATACACGCATATTTATGGGCTGTTTCTCAGGGCAACTTTGAGTTCTCACTTTAGAGAAATGATCGTACGTGTTGGCCACTTTTCCATGGAAGTTTCAGTATTTAA
Organism: Mesocricetus auratus; assembly: GCF_017639785.1. NCBI lineage: Eukaryota > Metazoa > Chordata > Mammalia > Rodentia > Cricetidae > Mesocricetus > Mesocricetus auratus. Next base: position 2,865,729 of record NW_024429193.1, on the reverse strand, counting down.
ACTTGAGATGTAGTTTTGGCAAGTGATGGCAGCCGTGCTTAAATAAGCAAATGGTAAGTGCTGCTCGGAGGTTGTGTTTTCCCACACTAAGCATAACACCTCATGGGTGAGAGGAGAGCTCATTTTCCAAGATGTCTTTCATGCACAGTGTGCGTGTCAGCAGTAAATCAAATCTCAGTTTTGGATGAAACCAAAGACAGAGGTTGTCCCTGCACTCCATCAACACCCTTTATTGAGAAGTGCGTTTTTCTCAGCTCTCTCATTCAGATGGAGTGACATTGATTGTCTCATTTCCTAGCTGTTGTCGTTTCAACAATATTGTTAGTATCCAGGGCAAGTTGAGATGTCCTGATTTTATTGTTCCCTGAACACCTGTTTATTTATTCTTCTATTCAGTATTGATCCGCCACCTATCCTTTTTTTGGACATTTCAACTCTCCTTTCATGTTGCTAGAAGTAAAATAACAGGTGCTCATGAATTTGATACAAATCATCACTAATGCTCTCATCCTACTTAGGTTTCTGTTGCTTAATACCAAAAGCAATCTGGGGAGAAGAGGGCTTGTTCATCTGACAGTTTAGACTTCAACATCAGCGGGAGCCAGGAGGGGAGCCCAGAGGCAGGAACTGAAGCAAAACCCATGCAGAGAAGCTGCTGCTAGCTTGCTCAGCTACTTTTCATACAAAGCTGGGGCCTACCTGCCTAGGGACTCGCACCATCCAGGGTGGGCAGGACTCTCTTCGATTAATTAGCAATCAAGAATATGCTGAAAGACCAGTCGGATGGAGCAGTTCTTCACTTGAGTGTCTGTGTTCCCAGGTGGCTATAGGTTTGTGTCAAGTGATAGCCAAAGCTCACTCACTGTGGTTGCTCTTTGTTAATTGCTAGTGACTGACATTTGCCCCACAGTCAGTCTAGGTCTCTTTATAAAGTCTGGAACTTGGATTATTGTGCTAGGCAGGTTTCAGCTTGCTCTCTCATTAGAAGGAGCCCTTCCCATTGGCTTGTTTTCCATGGTGGGTAATCTCACAAAGGGCACACCATTGTGATGACCTGCATGTTGCATTGGCAAATGGCAAAATGAAAGGTTATCTAGAGTGAAAAATGTTATATGGAGTGATAAATGAATGAGGACAATGGAGTAAATATCCTAGAAAACACGTCATTTGTTTCTGTGGAGCTGCATTAACAAGTCTTTGGGAGTGAGATGTGGGGGGATTCAGAAAAAAAAGAGGTAATTGATTAAAGAGGAAAGGGTTTCTTCCTGACTCCAGCACATTTGTAAAATTTATCAATATTTTATTTGTTAATAAGATGCTTTCTCATGCTATACATAGAAGAGGAACTGAGACATATTTCTGAAAATTCAGCTGCTTTCAAGACTTCTGCCTGAGGAGTGGGGCGGAAGCAATATCTGCCACTCATTCTATCCCAGTTTTGAATTCCCTTTAATTGTATCCTAAGTCATTCACTTCCACTAGGTATTGAGGGAAAATTATAAAGATTTTGCTATTAGAAGACAACATGATTGCAGCATCAGGAAACATTGCGATGGAACAGCTTCCAATAGATTTTAAGGGCAGAATGCCCTCTGAAAATTCAGGGGTCTTCGTGTGTCATTTCCTAAAAGTTATGTGCAGATATGAAAGACAACGATACAAATTCACACTGATGAGTATGAGTCTTCATAGTCAAGGCAGTGACATTTTCCAGAATTAGGAAATATGTATGTTGCTACGTAATAATATACTTGGTGTCGCCTACCTAAGAAGTGTTTATCTTTTCAGTTGGTTTCCATGTTGCTGTAGAGTTAAATGATAGGAGACTAAAGAACAGTTGCAAAATTTAAGGTGGAAGGAAGATTTAAGGTGGAATGTGGGTCCTGTAAAGAACTTGGTTTAGGGTGAAAGATGTGTCTATCTAGCACATTCTACAAAATGTTTTCCAAGCCTGCTTGGGAAACTCCGTCTTAGGAAAGTTATTCACACATATTTCCCCTCTCCTCAAAAGTAAAGAGAATTCTCCCCTGCAAGAATATGTAGTATTTTATACATCCACTTGTTACTTGAAAACCACTCAGAGACTTTCTGTCTTATAGACATGAGTTTTTATCTACAACTATTTCAGTATTTTCATGTTTTGCTCCATTTTTTATGAGGAAAACACAGTGCTTGTGTGTGAAATTATCAAAAAATTAAGTTAAAATGAAACATAAAACAGTAAGTAAGGGTAAATTAAAAATATCTTTTAAATTTTAGTTTTGAATTGATCTTGAATCTCAAGTTCAGTCTTCGATAATAGGTTTCCCTGATGCAGTTCAGGTTTGCTGAAAAAATTCCGTGTTAGCATCAGGATGTCAACACTGCTATGCTCTGAAACCAACAGGAGAGTTTTCAGAGGAGGACACATGCAGCTGGGTTAGGATTTCCTGATCCCCTTTTGACCCAGGGAACATCGGGAGTGAACTCTGACAGTTTTGCTGATTTGTTCCTCCTATCCACAGGAGTAGTGTCCTCTGTTGCATTTTCTGCATATTTCTTCATACCCCCTTCTCTAGTAGCTAAGTGGAAGCCATCCCTCTTGGCTATGACCCAAGAGATGTCAGGAAGGTTAATACATTGAAGTAAAGATGAGTGTTGATTCATCATGAAACCCCTCTTCAGGCTTGTTGTCACTCCACAAAAATATCCCAGTCTTGTGGCTTGCTTTTCAATTCACTGTCTGACTTTCCTGCCCGAACTTCTGGGCATCTCGCCTAATGAGATGGAACTATTTCCTAAAAGTCCCCAAGTGTCTTAACATAAGCCTCCTAATTCTTCAAGTGTTTCCCAGAGAGAGAAAATGATCGCAGATGAGTAATGGAACACTGTTGCTCAATATGGTAAGCAAAAATCACCACTGTCAAGTTTGATATAAATCCCGAGGCTAGAGTGCCAATTAAATGAATTTAATAAATTGCACCATTTCCACATTTTTTTTTGCATCTTCTCCATTGCCAGGGATCCCATTTCGAGAAACTTCAATACTATGCCTGTTAGTTTGTTTGAGATAGAAATTCTTTAAGTTAAAGCAACAGCAGAAAACAACAACAACAGAAGAAGAAACAAAAACATGGAAATACATGCACCTCTTAGGTAGATAACACCAATTATGGATCCACAGCAACGCAATCATTTCCTAATCCTGGAAATCCTCAGCTTTCCTTGATTTTTGACCATTCATACTTGG